>NC_064616.1:53457500-54082500 GCF_023898315.1 Schistocerca nitens
TATCGCCGCGGAGTCCGTCCTTCGGCCGCTGTTTTCACGTTTCCCGCTACACAAAGTGGCCAGAAGCCACCACCGAGGTGGCCACTTTGCCCGCATTGACGCCTTACAACAAGAGCTGTATGCCCTCTAATAGAATTTCGATAACTAAAGTAGGATTACGGAGTCTAGATCTCACACTTTCAACGCAACTTAATTAAAGAGATATACACTATGTGATCAAAAGTATCCGGACATATGGCTGGAATGTCTTACAAGTCCGTGGCACCCACCATCGGTAATGCTGGAATTCAGTATGGTGCTGGCCCACCCTTAGCCTTGACGACAGCTTCCACTCTCGCAAGCATACGTTCGATCAGGTGCTGGAAGGGTTCTTGGGGAACGGCAGCCCATTCTTCACGGAGTGCTGCACTAGAGAGAGGTATCGATGTCGGTCGGTGAGGCCTGGCACGAAGTCGGCGTTCCAAAGCATCACAAAGGTGATCTATAGGATTCAGGTCAGGACTCTGTGCAAGCCAGTCCATTACAGGGATGTTATTGTCGTGTAACCACTCCGCCACAAGCCGTGCATTATGAACAGGTTCTCGATCGTGTTGAGACATGCAATCGCCATCCCTGAACCGCTATTCAACAGTGGGAAGCAAGACGGTGCTGAAAACATCAATGTAGGCCTGTGCTGAGATAGTGCCACGCAAAACAACAAGGGCTGCAAGCCCCCTCCATGAAAAACACGACTACGCCATAATACCACCGCCTCCGAATTTTACTGTTGACATTATGCACGCTGGTAGATGACGTTCACCGCACATTTGCCATTCCCACACCCTGCCATCGGATCGCCACATTGTGTACCGTGATTCGTCGCTCCACACAACGTTTTTCCACTGTTAAATCGTCCAATGTTTAAGTTCCTTACACAAAGCGAGGCGTCTTTGGCGTTTACCGGCGTGATGTGTCGCTTATGAGCAGTCGCTCGACTATGAAATCCAAGTTTTCTCACCTCCCGCCTAACGGTCATAGTACTTATTATTATTATTATTATTATTATTATTATTATTATTATGTATTATTCTACCTAGTGGCAGGTCCATGTCTTCGTACGGAGAATTTCTGATTCCACTGTTCTCTGTCTTCACCTTCTTCCTTCCGTCTGTTGTGTCTCCTTCCATCTTTCATGTCGTTCAGATGTTGAATTCTTCTTCTTCCTCGTCCTACGTTTCCTCTGAGTTTCCCTTCGATGACATTATGTATGAGTCCCTCGTGTCTAAGTACATGTCCAATCCAGTTCACCTTTCTCTGAAGAACTGTATGCAGAATACTTCTCTTCTCTCCTACTCTTCGCAGTACATCGTCATTTTTTATGCGGTCTGTCCACTTGATCTTTTCCATTCTCCTCCAGCACCACATTTCAAAGCTCTATAAGTATTTTTTCTCCTTCTTTCTCATGGTCCATGATTCTGCTCCATACAGTGCAATGCTCCAAATGTAGCACTTTATCAGTTTTTTCCTCAATGCCAAATTCAACTTGCTGGTCAGCAGAGTCCTCTCCTTGTTGAAAGCAGCTTTGGCCATGGCGATTCTTGCTCGGATTTCGTTGGTGCTGTGGGCATCCTTTGTGAAAAACTTCCCAGGTACTTGAACTGGTTCACATTTTCCAGTTCCCGATTGTCAACGGTTATCTTCAAGTGTTTCTCACGTTTTGATATGCGCATCACTTTTGATGTTTCGACGTTGATTTCCATGCCGTATTTTCTTCCCGTTTCCACCAAATTGTTCATCATGTGTTGCAGCTGTCTCTGATTTTTGGCGAGCACGATGAAGTTTCCGCATCCTTTCAGCGCTTCTCTCGCCAGCATTTCTCCATACAGATTGAAGAGACTTGTCGACAGACAACATCCTTGTCTCACTCCCCTTCCTATTTCCACACTGTTCGTTTCTCCATAGTTCAGTCGTACCTTTACCCTTTGTCCCAGGCACAAGTTCCTAATAAGTCTCCGATCTCTCCAGTTGACTCCTATTTCCTTAAGGATGTTCATCAATGTATTCCAATTGACTCTGTCGAAGGCCTTCTGCCAGTCTATAAAACAAGCGCAAACTTCTTCGTTAACGGCCAAAACTCTCTCTGACAATATCCTCATCATGCCAATGGCGTCTCTGGTCCCTTTTCCCTTCCTGAAGCCAAATTGGTCTTCTCCCATCATTCACCAATTTTGTTTTCGAACCGCCTGTTTAGTATTCTTGCAATGATCTTTGCCACATGCGATATCAAACTAATTGTTCTATAATCACTACACTTCTTGGCTTGCTTTTTCTTCTCAAGAGGAGCCATTATGACGGAAGTCTTCAGGCCTTTCTCCAGTATCACAGATTTTGTTTATGAGTTGTGTCAGAACTTTCAAACTTTCATTTCCGATTTCTTTAAGCAAATCTACTGGTATGTCGTCATCCCCTGTAGCTTTCCTACTCTTCATGTCCTTTATCGCCTTCTCTACTTCCCTTGTCAATATACTGTGCCCTTCTTCATCTTCGTCAATAGCTTCCTCTGGCTCTATGTCGATGTCATTTGGGCGATGTTCTGTATCATATAGTTTCCTTATATATTCTTCCCACGTTTTCAGCACTTCCACTTGTTCAGTAACGACTTGTCCTCCAGAATTTTCTATTCCGAACGTTCTTACACTTTTGTTCTCTCCTTCTCCCAGTTCCTTCGTTTTCTCGTACATGAGGTCGTACATTCCTCTTCTTTGTAGTTCTTCTATTTCGTCACACATTTCTCCTAAGTACTTTTCCTTCGCTTTGTCTGTTTCCCTCCTGAGGTCGTTGTTAAGTCTTCTGTATTCTTCTTCATTAACATTTCTACACTTCCTCCTATCCTCCATCTACTCCAGCATCTCATTGGTGATCCAGGGTTTTCTCGCTCACTTTGTTTCCCTCCCAACTTCACTCTTCAGAGTATTTAACAAAACCATTTTAACGTTTTGCCACTGATCTTCCGCACTTGCACTTGCATTTTTGTGTCTCACTTCGTTAAATTTTTTCTCTAACGATTCTCTTACTGCCACGTTATTCTCTCTTAGCTTTTCCAAGTCCCATCTCTGTTTTCTCCTCCCATGCCGTCGGATCTTCTTCAGCCTTGTGTTGATATCTGCAACCAAAAGGTTGTGATCCGAATCGATGTCGGCAGCCGGCATAGTCTTGGTGTCCTTCACACTGCCCCTAAACCTCTGTTTGACGAGTATGTAGTCTATCTGATATCTGTTCATATCTCCTGGGCTCTTCCATGTGTACAGTTTACTCTCCCTTTTCTTGAACCAAGTGTTCATCACCACCAAATTATTCTGGTGACAGAATTCCACTAGCATTCTTCCTCTGTTGTTTCTTTTTCCTAATCCATATTGTCCAACAATGTTTGCTTCATTGTCTTGTCCAACCCCACTATTCCAGTCACCCATGATTATGGTATTTACTTTTCCTGTTCCTTCAGACTGAATGATGTCTTCTATTTCATCATACATTTTCTCCGCTTCTTCGTCATCGTGATCTGATGTTGGCATGTACACTTGGACTATTAGAATGTCTATTGGTTTTGCACTTATTGTCACAAACATTAAACGGTCACTATGACACACGACTTTATTCACACTTTGCACTAACTCATTTCCCATCACCACGTTCAAAACTTTTACCACCGGTATAAAACATCGTGTAATTACCTGATACTCTTTCACCACTATCTGTATACCTCACTTCACTTAAACCCATTATGTTCACTTCGCATTTGTCCATTTCTCTCCTCAGATTCTCCAGTTTTCCTGCTCTTTGAAGTGTTCTCGCGTTCCATGTCCCAATCCTGAAATTAAAATGTTCATCTCTTTTGATGACACCACCTGAAATACTCCCCACCCGGAGATCCGAACGGGGGAATAGTTTATCTCCGGAATATTTAACTCCAGGAAACGCAATCATTATCCTCCGTCTTCCAACGTTCAGGAAATATAATAATGTGGTAGTCTTTCCATTTCCTTTCCACATCGCAGTATCATAGCCGAAGAACCAGACTATGGTTGAAACTCCATATCAGCGACCTCAGTAGTCATTAGAGTCTCGGTCGGGCACACAGTTTTAATCTGCCAGGAAGTTTCATATCAGCGCACACTCCGCTGCAGAGTGAAAATCTCATTCTGCAGACTATGGTTGGTTTCGCCCATGAGTCTTCGACCTTTATCCATCTGAAGCATCATTTGCTCTGTCCATCAATTCGATACTGGTACCCGCTGTAGCCAGGTACCAGAGGAAGTATAGGATTGGGAAAAGAAAGACCCCTAGCCCTCGAAACCTAACAGCATCAGGGTCGGAAAAAACAAGAGTTGGCCGAGAATGGCCAGACAGGAAAGATAAAAGTGACGAGCCTGGCATAAGTAAGTGGAAGCAATGTCAGGACTCACCTCAGGGACCCGTGGTTGCCAGCAACATACTCACTAGATGCGAGTCCCCTGGGGACTCATAGTACTTGCAGTGGATCTTGATGCAGTATGGAATTCCTGTGTGATGGTCTGGATAGATGTCTGCCTATTACACATTACGACCCTCTTCAACTGTCGGCGGTCTCTGTCAGTCAACAGACGAGGTCGGCCTGTACGCTTTTGTGCTGTACGTGTCCCTTCACGTTTCCACTATCACATCGAAAACACTGGACCTAGGGATGTTTAGGAGTATGGAAATCTCGCGTACAGACTTATGACGCAAGTGACACCCAATCACCTGACCACGTTCGAAGTCCGTGAGTTCCGCGGAGCGCCGCATCTCACGATGTCTAATGACTACTGAGGTCGCTGATATGGAGTACCTGGCAGTAGGTGGCAACACAATGCACCTAATATGAAAAACGTATGTTTTTGGGGGTGTCCGGATACTTTTGATCACATAGTGTAAGTCATACTCCTTCTCCACAGTAAATACACAAATTAACGATCAGGGTAACTGAAATCCACAAAAATCATTATAACTCTGAGGAGCGGCACCGCAAACAGGTCAGACTTCATGGGGTGACTGGACTATGAAGGGAGAATACGTTACGGCATTTCCCGCGTCATGCTATCAGCTAATAGCTTCCAGGATCCCAATAGCCACTTTGTCCGCCATGCCACTTTGCCCTGCTCTCCCCTACATGTTTTGCACAGAGTAGAATTGTTCCCTTAACAAACTACATCCCATACTTATGATTTACACCTGGAGTTACCAGATCATTAGAATTTTGCCTAGCATATCTATTTTTAGTAGTATCTCATATTCGTGCGGGGGTTTTGGTTTGCGAAGCACCTGGCTTGATTTAGCATACGTTCTCTTCGTAATAGTCAGAGATGAATAATACAATGTCACCACAGCTAGGCGCGTATCATCGCCTCTAGCGGCCATTATGGTCACAGTTCGGCGAGAAAGAGCACAAGTTTCTTCATCTACGCTATGTCCAACTGATGCCACTCGATGATTAGATCCCGTAGAGCAGTGTTTCTTAATCTTTTCAATAAGTGAAATCCTATTTAATGTCCAGTTTTATCGAGAAACACCTAATTTGTTTCTATAGTTTTTCTGTAAATATTAATCCAACATTCTGTAAATGGACTATTTCCGTGATATGCAGTTTTTTCAAATAATTTTTATTTACAATACTTAATTTTAAAATTAACCTATAATATCTTAAAGTAACTTAAATTTAAAATAATATGATCACATCAGACAAGTGGTTTTTATTTTCGCCAATGTATTTAATATTTGGCATTATGAATTAAAGTCGAATTTTCAGCACAGAGTCGGCATTAAGTCTGTTGCATTGTTTATGTTTTGTTGACATGTCAGCTAAGAACCCTCTTTTGCGCATTAAAGGTATCCCAGGAGGAATGGTCAGTATTCAGGGATATGACAAGAACGATCATTCGAAGCAAAAAAGTTTAGAAAACAAAGGATCTAAAATGCATACCGTAAGAGGTAGAAGTACTTGTTCATCATCGCCAATGTGAAACACATATCTTCTACTCCATATTTTGGAAGGAGATATCATGGACCAAAACAAGGAAAAATCCTAGAGAAAACATGAGTCTAAAATACACCCCTTAAGAGCTCTGAGCACCAGTTCTGTAGGAGAACGTGTTTCCCAGTAGCGAAGATGAACAAGTGCTCACAGATCTTAAGGTAGGCACTTTACAGCTCATGTTTACTGAACATTTTTTCTTGTTTTGGTTCATACTACGAACTATCAAAATATCGAAAGAAAAGAGCTTGCAGTAGAAGAGATTTGTTTCACAGAACGAAGATGAAGAAGTGATCTTAACTCTTAAGGTATGGAGTTTAGAGCCCATGTTTACTAAACATTTCTGCTTCGAATGACCGTTCTTGTCATATCCCTGAATATTGATCAGTCCTCCTGGAACACCCTGTATATGCAGTTCCAAATGATACACTACTTGCCATTAGAATTGCTACACCAAGAAGATATGCAGATCATAAATGGGTATTCACTGGACAAATATATTATACTAGAACTGACATGTGATTACATTTTCACGCAATTTGGGTGCATACATCCTGATAAATAAGTACCCAGAACAACCATCTCTGGCCGTAATAACGGCCTTGATACGCAGGGACATTGAATCAAACAGAGCTTGGATGGCGTGTACAGGTACAGCTGCCCAAGCAGCTTCAACACGATACCACAGTTCATCAAGAGCAGTGACTGGCGTATTGTGACGAGCCAGTTGCTCGGCCACCATTGACCAGACGTTTTCAATTGGTGAGAGATCTGGAGAATGTGCTGGCCAGGGAAACAGTCGAACATTTTCTATCCAGAAAGGCCCGTACAGGACCTGCAACATGCGGTCGTGCATTATCCTGCTGAAATGTAGCGTTTGGCAGGGATCGAATGAAGGGTAGAGCCACGGGTCGTAACACATCTGAAATGTAACGTCGACTGTTCAAAGTGCCGTCAATGCGAACAAGAGGTGGCCGAGACGTGTAACCAATGACACCCCATACCATCACGCCAGGTGATACGAATACACGCTTCCATTGTGAGTTCACCGCGATGTCGCCAAACACGGATGCGACCATCATGTTGCTGTAAACAGAACCTGGATTGATCCGAAAAATGACGTTTTGCCATTTGTGCACCCAGGTTCGTCGTTGAGTACACCATCGCAGGCGCTCCTGTCTGTGATGCAGCGTCAAGGGTAACCGCAGCCACGGTCTCCGAGCTGATAGTCCACGCTGCTGCAAACGTCATCGAACTGTTCGTGCAGATGGTTGTTGTCTTGCAAACGTCCCCACCTGTTGACTCAGGGATCGAGACGTGGCTGCACGATCCGTTACAGTCATGCGGATAAGATGCCTGTCATCTCGACTGCTAGTGATACGAGGCCGTTGGGATCCAGCACGGCGTTCCGTATTACCCTCCTGAACCTACCGATTCCATATTCTGCTATCAGTCATTGGATCTCGACCAACGCGAGCAGCAATGTCGCGATACGATAAACCGCAATCGCGATAGGCTACAATCCGACCTTTATCAAAGTCGGAAACATGATGGTACGCATTTCTCCTCCTTACACGAGGCATCACAATAACGTTTCATCAGGTAACGCCGGTCAATTGCTGTTTGTGTATGAGAAATCGGTCGGAAACTTTCCTCATTTCAGCACGTTGTAGGTGTCGCCACCGGCCCCAACCATGTGTGAATGCTCCGAAAAGCTAACCATTTGCATATCACAGCATCTTCTTCCTGTCGGTTAAATTTCACGTCTGTAGCACGTCATCTTCGTGGTGCAGCAATTTTAGTGGCCAGTAGTGTATAAGTATCTACACGGCCCTTTGCTACCAGGAGATAAATAACCACCTTTTCGCCGTCACTGTCGCATTCGTATCCACTGTTCATATTAGCAGATTGAAAAGAGGGTGAGTCGTTATTTTACTTTTGTGATTTCGTACAGTATTAATCTTTCATAAGTTACTTCCTTGAATGCTATGGAGAAAGGCGTGTCAGTTTCGCGGCACCGTTGAGTGATCGCCACGGAATCGCAGGGTCCCACAGAATACAGTATGATGAACGCTGCTGTAGAGCAACCAGACTACGAGGGTGTTGATTAATAGTTTTACAAGTGGTCCCAGATATTCTCTATAGGTTTAAGATAAGGTTATTTATCGGGGCATTCGAGGTGCGATGGTGTGCCACAATTTTCTTCATTGAAAGGACGTATGTGTGCAAACACGGCTGTTGTCTTCTTGGAATATGCATACAGATGTCCGTATCGTCGTGAAGATATGGAAGAAAGGGCAACACTTGCTCCCCGAGAATGTTCAAGTCATGGAACGAAAAGCATTCTCAGAACATCCCAAAATCACTTTCGGCCCAAACTACACCTTTCACACCTGCGGGTTAAAAACCTCATTGGGTTGTGGATGCATCTGACGCATTGAATCACCCAACTCAAACTGTCTACTGCGTGCAGCGCTCTTCGCAGTGCTTGTTCTGAAACTGGTTGAGATGGAACTGCATTCACTGACAGCAACATTTCCTGCCGGATTTGGAGTCGACTGTCATTGACGAGGTGTAATACTCGCCTTCGCTCCCTGTCCTGTGGAATCGTGTGCATGGTCATGAGTGGTACACGATTCCTTGTAGACGCAGTGGACAGTCTGCACTGACACAGCGGGGAATCGGGGAATTCCGTTGACGGTGTGGCCGTGGGCACGTCCAAACACGAGAGCTCCATCCTGCTATTGTCACGTCTCCACATCGACTCACCTTAATACGCTAGTTTCATACAAGAAACTATCACACACACGCAGTACTTCACTGTCATGACTTACGTCAGCAGTGTAAAGGGGGCGACTCATAACTACCTTGTACCAGTTCTACACCACCTAGTACGCTCCAGAGTGGCCACTTTTAAGAGACGATTAATATTTTGTCAGGTGAGCTTACCGTTGCAGGCTGTCGTCTCCACATACTGCAAGCGTCACAAGCGTCCCAAGGAAAAAATTACAGCGTCATGCGCCCTCCTACCACGATTCTATCAAAACGGAGAGCACTGGCGCCAATGGATCCGTCTGTTTTTCAGAATATTGGCAACACTATAACGCGTTCCTCGGGCGCACGTCATATAAGGACGCGGAAAATTACTTTTCAGGCTACAATATGACTCATACATGAAGAGGCACTACGACAGTATTCTTTGTCGCACTCACACTGGCAAAGCCACTGGATTCTCCGAGTCACAGGTGCCCTGGCGCTACGAAAATTCATCTGGTGGTTAACAGAGCGTATAGAGCAACCTCTTAACGCCAACGATAAACAGCTGACGGAAGATGTATGATCCGGAATCTGTTCTTTTTTTCCAGGGCAGGTGCTGTATTGGTTGTATGTCTTCGGATACTTAATGTAAGTTTAGGATAGTGGTACTGCGTGCAGCATGAGGTTGATCTTACCCATACGTCATTTCAATTATAGATCCACTTGCAATCCTCTCCACGGCTGTAAAATGATGCCGTGAGCGACATTCAGCTCACATATAACTACATCCTGACTGTGTCTGGCCTCTGGAATGCCATTAATGAGAAAATTTTGATACTCTTATAATTTTCATCGAAGTGCAACACCTATCATCCAAGCGGCTGCTGTAGCGCCTGAGGGTCAGGCAACCCCTTCGACACGCCTTCGGTACTGTTTATCTAACTTCATGCGCTAGAACAGCTGCCATACTGAACTGGAGTCAAAGTTTCTGACAGGCACATTTGTAACGTGCGCAGCGAAGTTGCGTGAGTGGCTCCGAGGGCGTAGCCGAATTGTAGGGCCTTACAGACACTCTTCGCTGTTTTATTTACGCACATGTTAATGTTGCATGATCACGCCACAGGAGGGCGGAGAACAGGAGGTCTGAGGAAGTATTAGTATCCTTTACCGCTTTGGATCACGTTCAGATTGCGTGGAATGGTTTAGAACTGTCGCTAGTGGTTCCAGCCTGTACATAACAACAAAAATTGCGATCGCGCTGCACTCCAAAGGGATGAGATCACGTTCGCCGGCCGCGGTGGCCATGCGGTTCTAGGCGCTTCAGTCCGGAACCGCGCGACTGCTACGGTCGCAGGTTCAAATCCTGCCTCGGGCATGGATGTGTGTGATGTTCTTAGGTTAGTTAGGTTTAAGTAGTTCTAAGTTCTAGGGGACTGATGACCTCAGATGTTAAGTCCCATAGTGCTCAGAGCCAGCCAGATCACGTTCAAAGAGGACACTGCCCCGTAGTCTCCTTGAAGAAAGATTTAAACTTCCGAGGGTGTTAGCAGCGCGAAAGGCTGTCAACAACACCTTCCTGTTGCTCATCGCACTGCCAGCTATCGTTTTCGACCGGGAAATGTGTGGGAACCCGTTGTGTACATACACTCCTGGAAATGGAAAAAAGAACACATTGACACCGGTGTGTCAGACCCACCATACTTGCTCCGGACACTGCGAGAGGGCTGTACAAGCAATGATCACACGCACGGCACAGCGGACACACCAGGAACCGCGGTGTTGGCCGTCGAATGGCGCTAGCTGCGCAGCATTTGTGCACCGCCGCCGTCAGTGTCAGCCAGTTTCCCGTGGCATACGGAGCTCAATCGCAGTCTTTAACACTGGTAGCATGCCGCGACAGCGTGGACGTGAACCGTATGTGCAGTTGACGGACTTTGAGTGAGGGCGTATAGTGGGCATGCGGGAGGCCGGGTGGACGTACCGCCGAATTGCTCAACACGTGGGGCGTGAGGTCTCCACAGTACATCGATGTTGTCGCCAGTGGTCGGCGGAAGGTGCACGTGCCCGTCGACCTGGGACCGGACCGCAGCGACGCACGGATGCACGCCAAGACCGTAGGATCTTACGCAGTGCCGTAGGGGACCGCACCGCCACTTCCCAGCAAATTAGGGACACTGTTGCTCCTGGGGTATCGGCGAGGACCATTCGCAACCGTCTCCATGAAGCTGGGCTACGGTCCCGCACACCGTTAGGCCGTCTTCCGCTCACGCCCCAACATCGTGCAGCCCGCCTCCAGTGGTGACGCGACAGGCGTGAATGGAGGGACGAATGGAGACGTGTCGTCTTCAGCGATGAGAGTCGCTTCTGCCTTGGTGCCAATGATGGTCGTATGCGTGTTTGGCGCCGTGCAGGTGAGCGCCACAATCAGGACTGCATACGACCGAGGCACACAGGGCCAACACCCGGCATCATGGTGTGGGGAGCGATCTCCTACACTGGCCGTACACCACTGGTGATCGTCGAGGGGACACTGAATAGTGCACGGTACATCCAAACCGTCATCGAACCCATCGTTCTACCATTCCTAGACCGGCAAGGGAACTTGCTGTTCCAACAGGACAATGCACGTCCACATGTATCCCGTGCCACCCAACGTGCTCTAGAAGGTGTAAGTCAACTACCCTGGCCAGCAAGATCTCCGGATCTGTCCCCCATTGAGCATGTTTGGGACTGGATGAAGCGTCGTCTCACGCGGTCTGCACGTCCAGCACGAACGCTGGTCCAACTGAGGCGCCAGGTGGAAATGGCATGGCAAGCCGTTCCACAGGACTACATCCAGCATCTCTACGATCGTCTCCATGGGAGAATAGCAGCCTGCATTGCTGCGAAAGGTGGATATACACTGTACTAGTGCCGACATTGTGCATGCTCTGTTGCCTGTGTCTATGTGCCTGTGGTTCTGTCAATGTGATCATGTGATGTATCTGACCCCAGGAATGTGTCAATAAAGTTTCCCCTTCCTGGGACAATGAATTCACGGTGTTCTTATTTCAATTTCCAGGAGTGTAGTTCCGCGTAGTCAGCGCGTACTCAACTTTCCCACTAGAGCGCGCCCCGCTAAGAACAACAGCGCAGGCGCAGCGCTCGTCCGTCTCTGCACTACGAGATGGCGCTGTCTTAGAGACGGACCAAATTCTGCTTCCGCCAATCCGCGTGTTAATATGTAACGCAGCCAATGAAATTGCTGCTAACGTAGAACCTTCTCTCCTCGCGGATCACACTCGCGCAGTGATACCTGAACGCGCGCTTTATTATAACGAGTGTACAGACCTTCGATTAATCAGTCTGCATTAGTCTGTAATAGTCTGTATTAGTCTGTACCATTCTATTGTCAAGTTTCAGTCTGCGCCTAATAAGATTATCATATTCCTGTACATAGCCATGAAGATAAATGAATAGACACTTTGTCAAGCATCAGAGATATGTGAGAATACGATTAACGTACCAAGACCAAAGGAACTTCAGATTGCCCACATCTCGTGGTCGTGCGGTAGCGTTCTCGCTTCCCACGCCCGGGTTCCCGGGTTCGATTCCCGGCGGGGTCAGGGATTTTCTCTGCCTCGTGATGGCTGGGTGTTGTGTGCTGTCCTTAGGTTAGTTAGGTTTAAGTAGTTCTAAGTTCTAGGGGACTGATGACCATAGATGTTAAGTCCCATAGTGCTCAGAGCCATTTGAACCATTGAACTTCAGATTGTCAATTGTAAACAGCATCCAGAATCAGGTTACGTAATCTCTATGATTTTTATTATTTTAATAAATGTGTGTGAAAATTAATCAAGTTCTGTTTCAAGTTGGTCACCGTCAAGCTGCTACTCTAAGTGTGCAAGTGGCATTTCTATCGTCTGACCTGACGGCAGAAGATAAACACGCCACGATAAGACCACGAGACATACTGCTGACACTCGCCTACTTCGTTAGAGCGACAAGTCATATAATCTGATGGTGTGTGTACCGAAGGTCTTACAGTACGCACACCACAGAACCAACGCCCCAGGGAAAGGTATGGTTTCATTGACGCCACCTGCGGCCTTTTCGTGTCGATTCTGAGTGGTAGAGTGTCTGAAACGTTTTCCTCGGCCACCCATAAGAAAACTGGGCGATTTCAACTCTAGGTATCGCGGTTCCGACCTCCGTAGCAGAGATGTCAAAAGAAGGGGTGAAACCTCGGTAAGAGGTGCTGTGACACGCCTACGGTGGCTTTCGGCAGAATTGTGGTAAAATTTGGTGCCAATATGGCATCATTAACTCACCTTGCACCTCACATGAACTTCTGAGGCCTTTTTTCTTTCTGTCCTGTGTCGGCACATTGCGGTTTGAAGCGTCGCCGAGTCCGAGGGTGACATTGCAGGGCGCCACGCTTTTCTACTATTATAGAGGCACCTTTGAGCCAAATTTCAAACTTATGCGCCGCAGTGAGCGACAGTTACGAGGTTTAGAAAAAGTGATCATTTAATTATTTGTTCCGCAGTATATATACGTACTCAAACAACAAAATCAATTTGTTTGGTAGTTCAAAAAATTCTAAAGAAAGAATGAAAGAACTAAAATAATAGAATAATAAAATGTGGTCTGCTGATCACTGCGCTAAAAACGATGAGAAAGGCACTCCATAACAAACTAATAGCTTCGACCGGAGTCCAGACAACACAAATTTTAGAAATTTCACTGCACTCGTCCGCAGCTCGTGGTCGTGCGGTAGCGTTCTCGCTTCTCGCACCCGGGTTCCCGGGTTCGATTCCCGGCGGGGTCAGGGATTTTCTCTGCCTCGTGATGACTGGGTGTTGTGTGATGTCCTTAGGTTAGTTAGGGTTAAGTAGTTCTAAGTTCTAGGGGACTGATGACCATAGCTGTTAAGTCCCATAGTGCTCAGAGCCATTTGAACCATTTTTGTCCCAACTTCGACTAGCTCTTGCTTTCATCAATGAATGACGACCTGGCCCAATATTACAGTCTGTATGGGACTAGTTCATTGTCCAACTGTCACCCCTCACAGACCTCCTTAGTTTCTATGTCTGCTTGCTTGTTTCCGTTTTTTCCGTGTGCCCTGGTACCCAATACACTAGAGAGCACGCCACATAACTTGGCGGGTGAGATACGGATGCACACAAGCACGGATACGTCACATCACGTACCAAGCAAAAAGTACTCAGTCCTTCCGAAAGTTATTTCGAGGCAATCTGATCAATACGAGTGGCAAAAGCAAATCTCACCCAGTATTATACAAGCAGGCGAGAGAAATTTTGTTTCGCGAGTATCACTTTTTTAGACGGGAGGCGGAAACGGCATCCACTTCATATCACAAAGCGTGTCCTGCCGTTGACAAGAGCCAAGAACGAACAGCTGAGGAGTACGGTATCGGGTTGAGAACTGGTAACGGATCGCGAGTGAAGCCAACGCATCTGCTGAAGAGAATTGATCACGTATTTTTAAATCGCCTGGTAAGCACCGATATCGAAAGAAATTCGAAAGTGAGCTCTACAATTTCAGCAAAAATGTATTACGGCAAAAAATATTTGACATGTATAGTAAAGGTGAATATCCTATAGCAGATAAACTATGTTCATACATGAAAGAAGCTACAGTTTCAACGACAGCAAGTCTATCATGCTCACAATATTAATGGAAATGAGATTTAAGTACAGAAACACCAATGACGGAAGACAACTGGTCTTGGAGAGAAGTGACATTGTAGCAGCAACAACTGTGTTCTTGAGATCAATGCACGACATACAACAAGTCGGAAAAATCATGTATTTATTACCTCGATGAAACGTACGTGAATCAGAATCATTCAAGATCAAAGTGCTGGAAGACAAGTGAGGATGTTTTAGGCCTGAAAGTCCCCGTGGACGAAGAGAGACGCCTTATTGTTCATAACGTTGTTCTGAAGAGACAGGCTTCATACTAGAAAGTAAACTGACATTTAAAACGTCAAAGCATTCAGATGACTACCGCTCTGAAATGACTTACGCTGTCTTCAAGCAGTGGTTTGTGCAAGAGTTACTTCCGTACCTGGTGGAAAATTCTGTTATTGTCGTGGAAAATGCAAGAGCGCATTCCGTGCTACTAAATAAGGCTCCTACATCAAATACTACAAAGGATGAAATTATTTCATGATTGCCATCTAATGGAATTCTTCAAATACATCGCAGACCAGAGCTGAGTTACTCGTGCTCGTAAATGCTTACAAGGCAAATATCGCACACCCCCAAAAACATACTTTTTTATATTAGATGCATTGTGCTTCCACTTACTGCCAGGTACTCCATATCAGTGACCTCAGTAGTCAGACATCATGAGAGGCAGAATGGGGAGCTCCGCGGAACTCACGGTCTTCTAACGTGGTCAGGTTATTGGGTGTCACTTGTGTCATACGCTTGTAAGCGAGATTTGCACAGTCCTAAACAGCCCTAGATCCACTGTTTCCGATGTGACAGTGAAGTGGAAACGTGAAGGGACATGTACAGCACGAAAGCGTACAGGCCGACCTCGTCTGTTGACTGACACAGACCGCCGACAGTTGAAGAGGGTCGTAATGTGTAATAGGCAGACATCTATCCACACCATCACACAGGAATTCCAAACTGCATCACGATCCATTGCAAGTCCTATGACCGTTAGACGAGAGGTGAGAAAACTTGGATTTCATGGTCGAGCGACTGCTCAGAAGCGACACATCACGCCGGTAAACGCCAAAAGACGCCTCGATTGGTGTAAGGAGGTTAAACATTGGACGATTGAACAGTGGAAAAACCTTGTGTGGAGTGACGAATCACGGTACACAATGTGGCGATCCGATGGCAGGGTGTGGGAATGGTTAATGCCCGTTGAACGTCATCTGCCAGCCTGTGTAGTGCCAACAGTAAAATTCGGAGGCGGTGGTGTTATGGTGTGGTCGTGTTTTTCATGGAGGGGGCTTGCACCCCTTGTTGTTTTGCGTGGCACTATCACAGCACAGGCCTAAATAGATGTTTGAAGCACCTTCTTGCTTCGCACTGTTGAAAAGCAGTTCGGAGATGGCGATTGCATCTTTCAACACAACCGAGCACCTGTTTATAATGCACGGCCTGTGAGGGAGTGGTTAAGCCGGCCGCAGTGACCGAGCGGTTCTAGGCGCTTCAGTCCAGAACCGCGCTGTTGCTACGGTCGCAGGTTCGAATCCTGCCTCGGGCATGGATGTGTGTGATGTCCTTAGGTTAGTTAGGTTTAAGTATTACTAAATCTAGGGGACTGATGACCTAAGATGTTAAGTCCCATAGTGCTTAGAGCCATTTGCACCATTTGCATTTAGGGAGTGGTTACACGACAATAACATCACTGTAATGGACTGGCCTGCACAGAGTCCTGACCTGAAGCCTGTAGAATACCTTTGGGATGTTATGGAACGCCGACTTCGTGCCGGGCCTCACCGACCGACATCGATACCTCTCCTCAGTGCAGCACTCCGTGAAGAATGGGCTGCCATACCCCAAGAAACTTTCCAGCACCTGATTGAACGTATGCGTGCGAGATTGGAATCTGTCATCAAGGCTAAGGGTGGGCCAACACCGTATTCTAGCATTACCGATGGAGGGTGGCACGAACTTGTAAGTCATTTTCAGCCAGGTGACAGGATACTTTTGATCAGATAGTGTATGAGATAGATGAACTTGCAAGACAGCATAGTCACTGCAATTACAGTCCTATTGAGCTGGTTAGTAATTTCTCGTAATTGTCGTCAGATGTATGCATAATTCCCATTATATATTCTCCAACTGATGTTTTACATTTTAAAATGACGTAGTTCGTTGAAACCGGTAATGTAACCCCTTTTTTAAGGAAAGAAATTTATGTACTGTGACTATGGCCTCACTATTATAGTATCAAATCAACATTTAAGAGTGGAAAAAAACGACCAACATTAAAAACACGTAAGAAAAATTACATATGAATCTTCTCGGTGTATCGAAGAAAATGCAATTTTGACAGAAAATTTTTGCCACATCGCTACACGAGTTGTATCGTCCCTCGTTAGCAGTCGCTTAATTTCACTTCTCGGAATAGCGCGGAAAAAGAGTTGTACGAACACTTAATAGCACCTAACCGGAGAATAAACGCGGGATAACTAAACTGGTGAGTCAGGCAGGGTTGGTAAAGTTAACCAGAGAATAAGTTTTGATGACAGGAATAGTTATAGAATTAGCGATGACAAGATTGTTTGTTAGAACGAGGAAAGAGAAGAAACGGGGACATCACACAAATTATATGCAAGAATATGACGATTCCAAATTTATATAAGAATTTCGTACTATTACTTTTCGATCTCAAGCTTGAGAAACTGGAGCGTTTTAATGAAATGTGAAACTGTTTCCTAACATAAATCTTTTGCTTGTAGCTGGCCTAATAGGCATTTGATATTTGTACTTCGTAACTATATTCTGTCGTGTTATTTATGTAAATGAGGTAGATAAAAATGACCATTTGTGCCAAAACAGTCACGCTTATTTGGAGTGGGTTACACTTGCTTCAATATTAGAAAGGCCTGTTTCGTTTTATCTAGCAGACAGTGACAAAATAGACGTAATCGAATCGAGAAACCACACTAGTCTCGAATAATATTCGTAGTAACAGTGTTTTCAGTATTAGTCAACGACATATTGATTTTTCATATAGAAAAACGTTTGACGTAGTTTCATGAGGTAATAGATACTTTCGCAGAAAGGAAAGCACGCCGTGTAAAGTTGTAGTAATATTATAGAAAAAAATATGCTGGGACCTAAGGTTGAAGAAATCTGCACTGTCTTGCTTGTCTCTCGTCTTTACTGGTTTTATGTTTCCTATGGTATATTTTATTTTATGTCACGCAAAAGATAAAGTTAATAGGCTAATAGGCAACAAACAGCGCAAATTTTCTGAAGAGCTCTTGCTCCCCCGATTACAAATAATCCCACCCAGCGTTAGATGTGATATTTTTTTTAAAAAAAAAGGGGCGGTGGGAGGGAGGTAGGATGTCAAACTGGCCGACTGGGAGCAGGAGAGGCACCACAGGACATTTTAATTTCGACTGTCCTGAATGTAGGTTTGATGGCTTCCATTACAAAATATACACGTTTGAATTCCACAGAGCGAAATACAGTGGTGTGCGATAGAAGAATGATATGTGAAGAGACGTGGCACTGTACTTTGGCACACTTAAGATCCAATAACATGTATTACATTTCCTGGAACATATATGTTTTATATATCAAACTCTTCAGGAAGATCTGCGCTACAAAATGATCTTATTTTTGAAAAATCGGTTTTTTGTAATTTTTTGCGTCCTATCTCAAGCACTCGAAGGGGGAGGGGATGTCGCCACTATCAAGTTTTTGCCCCGGTTCGGAAATATCCTGGGTTGGAGCTGGTACGAGCGCAAGTTAAAGCCCATATCGCAGAAAGAAATACCACCTTTCGAATTCCTGACGACGAAAAGCTCACACATGAAGCAGTGAACAACGTAACTATCTCTGCATGGGTAAACTTCGTCAGACATTCAGAAACACTGCAGGAAGATTTTAAAGAGGAAATCGACGGAGATTCGGTGATGGAGCCTTTCATAATTAATCTTCACGTTTCAGAATCGTCTGAGGCAGACAGCGATTCTGTCTTCAACAACTCGCCGATTTTGTTGCGAACTCTATTGAAAGTTTGGCTCCTAGCCGTCAAAATAAATTTGTTTTGCAATTATACCAGTCGGCCTGCTGACTTCCCTTTTGAACCAGTAATTGTTCGTTCACTCCACATGATATGTCAGTTAAGTTAGTCATTAAATATTCTAATATCTCCTTCGAAAATTTCAGTTGGAAATATTATCGAAATCTGTCCTTGCTTTTTCCGAGATCAGCTCCAACAAACAGCGAGTGGAAACTTGTTTTGTATTATGTATGGTAATAACTAAGTACAATAGAAACAATATTGACAACATTGATAAATTATTTGATATAAATGAGATATCTACAGGTAGAAAACGTCATTGTTTTTAAAATAATGATTTTAACATATGACAGACCTCTTTATATTTTCTGAAATAAGATTCTTTCAGCTGCGTGCAGAAAAGATACTGTACATATAGATCGCTCAGACGTTTGCTTAAGTCACTTAAAAAACTGGCAGGTATAAATTTCATATGTGCAAATATTGCTCTTCAACTCCAAATAAATTATTTTGACTGCAGTTTGCAAGCAATAACAACAGGGTCGGGCTTAGCTGGTGCGGAGCCATGTGCAAAAACTCCGCGCGGGGCTCTCCCGCAGCCCAGCTCCTCTCCCCTCCATCAACACAGGTTACACACCTTCCTCACGTTCAAAAGAATTCTAAGATTCGTCATTTATGTACTAACAATATATCAAAAGATTGTTACAACAACAGACCTACTGAAACTTCCTGGCAGATTAAAAGTGTGTGCCGGACCGAGACTCGAACTCGGGACCTTTGCCTTTCGCAGGCAAGTGCTCTACCGACTGAGCTACCCAAGCTCGACTCACGCCCCGTCCTCACAGCTTTACTTCTGCCAGTACCTCGTCTCCTACCTTCCTAACTTTATAGAAGCTCTCCTACGAACCTTGCAGAACTAGCACTCCTGAAAGAAAGGATATTGCGGAGACATGGCTTAGCCACAGCCTGGGGGATGTTTCTAGAATGAAATTTTCACTCTACAGCGGAGTGTGCGCTGATACGAAACTTCCTGGCAGATTAAAACTGTGTGCCGGACCGAGACTCGAACTCGGGACCTTTGCCTTTCGCGGGCAAGTGCGGTAGAGCACTTGCCCGCGAAAGGCAAAGGTCCCGAGTTCGAGTCTCGGTCCGGCACACAGTTTTAATCTGCCAGGAAGTTTCATATCAGCGCACACTCCGCTGTAGAGTGAAAATTTCATTCTAGAAACAGACCTACTGTTGCGATGGAAAACAATTATTCGGACAAGGAATCTTAATAAATATGGTAATTACTAAAATTGCCATATCTATTAAGATGAACTAATTTAGCTATGGGAATCCTTCCAAATTCATGAAATTGGAAATCAAAGAAGGTTCACAAGTGTTGTTCAGTATACACTCTTAAATGTTTTCATCACTTCTCTGTGCTCCATATTTACAAGAAATTAAATGAGTTGTAGGTTATAAACACTAAGGGTTTTTTGCTTTACCTATTTTACACAAAACACCTTTTCCTTGCTTTTTGAAGAGTAAATTCATCAATAATATTTTCAAAATTCTGAAACCATGTCGTGTTCCTCTGACAGCATGGCAAGAAAAGACAGGCGTCTTGTGAGATGTTGCTTCCAAAATAATTCTTGATAAGCTGTAAACGAAAAAGCTCCTTTCAGCGGAGGTGACAGTCGCTTACAGGTTAGCAAAATTCTGTTGGCAATATAAATATTGGGGAATGGATTTCCAACGTCACTCAAGTATTTCAATATTAACATAGGTCTGATGCAACAGTGTCTTTCGAACATTCACCATTTACGCTTATACTTAGCTCTTTCTCAAGGTTTTTACACAGCATTTTCTCTTCTTGTCCTGGAGAAAACAAAATGCCGAATATTTCTGAATACTTCCCCAGTTGGCCAAACGTTTCTTTCCAACGTTTTAACACCGTGTCAACGGCATGGTAGAAAAAATCGATTTTGTATTTCTCCTCTGAACATTGGGCTCTGCAAACTATGTCGTCGCCTTCATAATCAAACTGCTTCACCTTCTTGCCAATTCTCGTTTCACCAAATTTTGGTTCGATCTGTAAACTTTCAGCTATCTCTTTCGCTGTTATCTGCACATTAACAAAACTTTCTTCACGGAAATTCTCAACAAACTTCACTAGACTTTCGAGGGATTTAGTTGTTACTTTGACGTTCGTGTTTTCTGTTTGAAGTGCCTTACTTGCTGCGTAAATGGCAAAGAGAAGGTCATACCGTATGACAACGCCTACGGTAAACTCAAAGCTTTCTAATTCGTTCACATCAAGTGAGTGTGCTTCGCTCTTTGTTTTCGATTCAACAGTGCTGTTGCTCACCTCAAGAAGGGCATCTCTGACTTGTCTTGTCTGGTATCGTATACGAGGGTAAGTCAATTATTATCCGCAAAGTAGTTATAAAATTTTATTGTAATCAAATAGGAAACTTACAAGAACATCATTTTTTGACATAGTCTCCTTGTGTTTCAAAGCACTTGGTCCATCGTTGTACAATCTTCCTGATGCCCTCATAAAAGGAGATTCTCGGTTGAGCTACGAGCCAGGAATGCACCGCTTCTTTTACTGCTTCGTCCGAGGCAAATCGACGGCCCCTTAATGCCTGTTTGAGTGGACCAAACAACTGATAGTCAGAAGGGGCAAGATAGGGACTATATGGAGGATGATCCAGTACTTCAAATTTGAGTTTCTGGAGCGTTTCAGCAGTGTGGGCAGCAGTATGCGGACGGGCATTGTCGTGGAACAGCACAACACCTTTTGACAGCAATCCTCGGCGTTTGCTTCGAATTGCAGGCTTTAGCCTGGCAGTAAGCATCTCACTGCAACGTACACTGTTTGTTGTTGTGCCCTTTCCCCATAATGATCCAGTACTCGACCTCGTGCGTCCCAAAAAAACCGCAAGCATCAGTTATCCTGCGGGCGGTTGGGTCTTGAACTTTTTCTTGCACGGCGAATTTGGATGTGTCCATTCCATACTCCACCGTTTACTCTCCGGCTCGTAATGATGGATCCACGTTTCGTCACCAGTAATGATTCTGTCTAAAAAGTTGGCCCCTTCGTTACCATAGCGATCCAAATGTTTTTTGCAGACGTCGAAGCGCATTTGTTTATGCAACTGTGTGAGTTGTTTTGGGACCCATCTTGCACAAACTTTACGAAACCCAAGTCTGTTGTGGATGATTTCGTAGGCAGAACCGTGACTAATCTTCAGACGATATGTCACTTCTTCAATAGTTAATCTATGTATAAGAGAATCATTTCATGTGAACGCTCAATGGTTTCTCCATTTGTGGCGGTAAACGGTCGCCCGGCTCCTTCATCGTGCCTAACACTTGTGAGACCTTTTCGGAATTTTTCAATCCATTTGTAGACACTCCGTCGTGGCAAAACACTGTTCCCGTACTGTACCGAAAGTCTTCGATGAATTTCGGCCCCTGATACGCCTTCCGACCACAAAAAACGGATCACTAAAGGTTGCTCCTCTTTGGTGCAGCCAGCCGCGGTTTTCTCGCGGTTCTAGGCGCGCAGTCCGGAACCGTGCGAGTGCTACGGTCGCAGGTTCGAATCCTGCCTCGAGCATGGATGTGTGTGATGTCCTTAGGTTAGTTAGGTTTAAGTAGTTCTAAGTTCTAGGGGCTGATGACCACAGCAGTTGAGTCCCATAGTGCTCAGAGCCATTTTTTCTTTGGTGCAAATAGACTGCGAAGCAGCCATGATTTACGTGCAGCGATAACGAAACTGACCTAGCAGCTAGAAAATTGCAAAAATATAACAACAAATAAACAAATCATGCGTCATCAACGTAAAACAACAATACTAACAAAATAAGCAAAAATATAACTAAATTGCGGATAATAATTGACTTACCCTCGTAGTTTTGACACTCTCCACCCGACTTTTCCATCGAGTATCTGAAAGCTTCTTCACAATTTCATTTGGTATTCTGTTCAACAAGATTTCCCATTTATGAGTGGATGCACTAAAAATAATGCGTATTCTTTGAATTGCACCAAAACATGTGAGTGCTTTTACTGTAAGTTTTGCCGCATATGATAACACAAAATTGAGACTGTGGCTGTTACATGACGTATAAAATGCTCTTGGATTGCTCTTTAGGATTCTAGCTTGAACACCGCTTCGATAACCTTTCATATTTGCGCCATTGTCCTAATTTTGACCTCTGCAATCATGAATATCGAGTGCTAGTTGATCTAGTTTCCACAACACGATTTCAGTCAAACTTTCTCTTGTTGCGAAGTGACTTTCAGTAAGTCGAGGAACTGCTCTTCTACAGTCGCTGCGTCTTCTGATAAATTTACAAATCTAACAATCAATGTCATTTGTCCATGGTGGCTTCTATCAGAAGTAGAATCAAGTATGAGAGAAAAATATTTTCTTTCTTTAACAAAATTAATAAAGTTTTTTGTTACTTTGTCGGTAAACCAATTTATGAGTTCATTTTCAGTATTTTTCCGAAGATAACGGTCATGAATTTCTTGAGTTTTTACCCACCTTAAATGCTCCTGCAAAACAGGGTCAAATTCTGTTATCATTTAGATCAAACCAAGAAAATTACCATTATTTTCTTGATAGAGCTTGTCGCTGAGTCCCCTTAGTCTATATTATGTTGAGTTAGGTACCTGATAGTGAGTATAATTCTTTTTAGAACATAACGCCAATGTTCCTTCTCTTCTTCCAGTAGTCCAAGGCCAATTTGATCAATACCGCTTATTGTTTGAAACGTACCTCACGTTCAATGCATTTTTTGTACAGTTTATGTGGTTAAATGACTGTTCGTGCTGTTGAAGCCGATTTCCTAAATGAATCCATTGACAGCTTATTTAAAGGAGATCCAAAAAGTTTACAGCAAAAGCAAAAAAATTTGTCGGTAGATTTCGATTACACAGGCCATTTACGATCCCTTTTTTTCTCCATTTGGTAAAGTTCTTACGTAAAAATGAGTTGAAAATTTTCTTCTGCTCTCATTTAATAGATACTAAAATTGACAATTTTAGTAGGGCCTTTTTGTACAATTTCATTTATCTTGGAGGATGTTAACGTATTAGGCCCAGTGCCTGGGTCTGGATCTGTGATTATTTCACAATTGCTACTACTAGGTCGGCCTGAATGTGGGAACATTCCAGTGCTTCGTGCCTAAAGTACTACATGATGAGAGGCACTATCATTGCCATCGTCCTTTAAGCACGCTTTAGTCTCACTGTCTAAATCTGTTGGTCGAGGAAATTTTTCGAAAGTGCCTTTTTGTCAGTTCAGAACCTGTTCATGTTGCTGATTTTTCTTGATCTTTTGAGCATCTGAATCGTATTTTCTAAATCCGTCCCTTTCACGAGACAATTCCCTATTGACACTTTCAGTTTCACAGGAAAGGTAAAAACACTGTATCTTCACACAGAGTGCACTCACAACATGTGAAAGGTTATGAACTGGAAAAGTACCGTACGTTTAAACTGACGAAAATGAAAATAGCATTTTTTGGGAAAAACCTGCTGACGGAAGAATGTAATGCTTGATTATAAGTCACAACAATGAGTAGAAAGGGATCGGACAGGTGCTGAGTACCAATGAATCGCTTACCTCTTAATTTACGCATGAGCAATAGTCATTTGTTGACAATAGATATTACTATAGTGTATCAGTATAATAGCCCCTGGTTCCCTCGACTCCGATGCAGGCATAATTTTCTGAGATGTACTCTAGTGGTCACAGTCTTGTCACAATGGGCATGTAATTGAATTACATTAAATTAAAAGTAGTTTCAGAAACACCTTTTTTTCAATTTATTTGTAATATAAAAATTACGGATGACAGTTTTCAAATTACGTTCTAATGTTTTGCACGGGGCCCCTAGAAGCGCAGGGTCCTGTGTGGTTGCGCCGTTTTCATGTGCATAAGGCAGGCCCTGAAACAGGAGGTGAACGTAACCTTCGGGTTCGAAAGGAAGAGATAAATAATCGTAAATGCGCCGCAGTTTTTTCCATTAATCACACGTAGTGTGAAACATTTCTAGACAATATTCTGAAAAGGAGCCACGCAAGCTAGCCGCGTCGTCTGAGGCGACTTGTCCGGTTCGTGCGGCTGCCCCCATCGGAGGTTCGAATCCTCCCTTGGGCATGGGTGTGTGTGTTGTCCTTAGTATAAGTGAAAGTAGTGTGTAAGCCTAGGGACCGATGACCTCAGCAGTTTGGTCCCATAGTCCTTACCACAAATTTTCAATTTTCAACGAAGTTGCTACTCTCCATATAGTGGAGATGTTGAGTCGCAGATAGTCACAAAATAAGCTTTCAGAAAACAAGGATTTTGTCAAAAATAGACCACACACACACACACAAATGTAACTCACACCCACATGACCACAGTCACTGGCAGCTGAAGCCTGAGTACCAGGTAGTTGCATTTGTGTGAGTGTGTGTGTGTGTCTGTCATCTATTTTTCTTTAATTTTGAATTTGTGGTAAGTTCTACGGGACCAAACTGCTGAGGTCATTGGTCCCTAGGCTTACACACTACTTACTCGAACTTAAACTAACTTATGCTAAGGACAACACACAGACCCATGCCCAAGGGAGGACTCTAACCTCCGACAGGAGTAGTGGGGGCCTCGGTGCGAGCGCATTTGTTAGTGCGGGTTGCCTACATCTGGGGCTGGTATGTACTCAGGGGCAAACCTATTGTTCTCCTTTGATTTACAGGTAATTAACCTATTGTTCTCCTTTGATTGACAGATCCTTACCCTATTGTTCTGTTAAAGTGGTTTTCCATGTTACGGCACTGAACCTATTGTCCCCCCACCCCCTTCAACTCCCTTCACCCTCAATAAACCACCCCTCGCTGCTACAGGTACACTTTCAGGTCTGAGTTATTGGAGTACCCACTGTCACTACTATCAGTTTGATTGACTACTTAATTAAGTTGATCAATTAATTAACCTCTCCCCCTCTGGTAAACACCCTCCCCTCCCACCCTCTCCTCCCTCCCAGAAAATGGCGGGAAAGAGACACAGTTGATCGGTCATTTGGAGAGAAATAGATAGCTTTGTGTGGAATATTGTTTAAACAATTTAGACACTGTATGGAATATATGGAAAGGGTATATTGTTTACTTATAAAAAAAATCAGTTTGTGGGGGTTGGATTTCTCTTGCTCATCATTCGCTGCTGTTTGGAAACAGCTAGGTCTTACAACAAGCAATTACATGGAGCAAACATGTTGCCTAACCTAATGTTTGGCAATGTACTCTGGGTGTCTTAACTTAATGTTTGGACCTTTGTTGGAACATATCCTATTATTCTGTTAAGTGGTTTTCCATATCACCCCCTTTTCCTTAAACTGTTGTACCGCCTTTGATAACAAATTAAGTAATTAGTTATCGCCTCCCACCATTTTCTGGTACACTTTTCGAATTTCACATGCTTTTGAACGCCATTTCTCACGTGTTCATCTCTGTCATCCACCCCCTTAAACTATTGTCTTGCATTTTACATAAAAATTATTCAAATTAACTTAGTGTTCTGCACTTAACCTACTGTTCTGCTCCATATCACCCACTCACACACAGCCTCCCCTTAACTATAGTACCACTACCACCATGTCGATACACAAAATTTATGCAAATTAATTAAATCGATATTCTTCACATGTATGGTGTATTTTTTTTTAATTTGCAGCATCCTATTGGTCTTAGACTATTGTTTGCCTATGTGGGGGCCCCTTGTCAGTTGGGTCTGATTCAAGTGATTGAGAAGGTCCAAAGAAGAGCCGCAAGATTCGTGACTGGTACATTTAGCCATTGCAAGAGCATTACAAATCTCATTGAAAGTTTGAAATGGGACACACTTGTAGATAGACGACACGCTAAACGGAAGGGGATGCTCACTAAATTTCAAAAACCTATCTTCGCTCAGGATGTAGAGCATATATTATTACCACTAACTTTCATACAGAGCAATGACCACCACTCAAAGATAAGGGAAATTAGAGCTCGTACTGAGGCGTTCAGACAGTCGTTTTTCTCTCGCGATATCCACGAGTAGAACAGAGGGTGGAAAAATGACTTTTGCGCGAGTAGTGCCCTCCACCACACACCGCTTGGTGGCTAGCGGAGTATAGATGCAGATGAATGTGTAGATGGAACATAGTTTAAACAAAAGATTGCTAATAAGAAACACTACCTGCCACCTGTTGCCTGACGCCCGACACCAAGGCCGGAGTCGGGGTGCATCGGCGGTCCCCACGAAGCAACGATACAACCATTCGGGTCCCTCAAGGATGAGGCTCTGACATCTCTTTCATACTTGACACCTGAGAAATTCCTGTCGAAATACATATTCACCTAGGTACCGTTGCTGGTGCAATGACGCATAGGGTCCAGTGCGGAGAGGGAGATGTTGCAATACTTCACAGAATAGCACAGGGTGCATTCCTAACGGTACAGCCTGTCCGTCACTGAACTTACCCGTCAAACTGCAGCTGCTACCGGTATGGGAGCGCCATCCACCCTTTTTTTTCTGCAGATGAGACTTTCAGTGGCAAAATTATTTTGCACAGATCGCTACATTGCACTGACAGTTAAACCCGCAAAAGTTGCCTACAGATCATCAAATACATACAAGACTCACAAGAATATTGGAAGCCAGAAACATATTTACCAGTCTAACTACAATTCAATATTACGATTTCTGCTGCAGTCTGACACCGATTGATGTACAGGTAATGTCTCCTTTTGATGGTTGTGGTTCTGGAACGAGTCTCAGTATCTATAGCACACATAATTTCCACGTAAAAAAAATCTCTCTCATACCCTCACGGTTTCGATGTCCTGAATCTATACGTCCCCCACGATAGGGCACACACCTATCTTCTCTGGTCATGCCACAATATAGGCCACAGTAACTTTACACTACAGTACATACATATTTTACACAAACAGTGCAGTTATCTTTTATATCTGTACAGCACCTGAAAAAATTATGGTATGCCTACACTCACACTGGCTATATGTTTCGATTCTCCTCAGTCCTAGGAAATTATCTGACAAAGTCTTACAGTCAGCGCTTCTAGAAAGTGCTGCAGCCTGCCGAGATTCTCTCAAGCAAGTGTTATGAAGGACAGGCGTCCAGCACTATGTGTGATAATGAATACCGCACCCACGAACATAATGCTTGGAAAGACATCACCAACGTGGGTTAATGTACTGTAACCATCATCACTATCAATAGAACAACAAGGAAAATGCGAATTCGTTCTTCCTCATGGTCCTAATGTGACACTCCATCCATCATGTGTTACCCTTCCTGCTTTCAACATGCAAAAACTTTCTCAACGCTATGTAGAGACTCCTATATCGCAGCACAAAGGATGTCTTGTGGACGAGTGGGGGATTATGATAGACTCTTGTCGAATTTACCCACTGAATTAATGATGCTGCCAGTGTGGAAGCACCGTTCCATCCACTTTTTTTTCCTTTTTGCAGAGGAGACTTTCATCAGCAAAAAAACTATTTTACACTGATCGCCATATTGCACTGACAACTAAACCTTGCAAAGTGCTCTACAAATTGTCAAATGTGGAAAGACTCTTACTCAATTACACTGCTCTCTCACTGAGGACAAGAGCTTGAATAATAGAGTGTGAAACTGATCTCCATCCAGCAATATATCACCGTGTGCCATGTCGATGTAGTAAACATGCAATTCGTATCCTGCACCATACAAAACCAGCCCACTTACATCATTAGTACATATACTACAAAGACACACAGCACCGTATATACCCCTTGCAGCACTAGATATTTCCCTGTGAGGTCAGTGGTCATCCACGCCTGACGGGCGACCAGAGCGCCCTCAGAGGACCAAAGTCACTCTCAAAACTTTCTACAAATTTGGGCTCATTCACCCTCGGCACAAACGCGTTTGTCTTTCTGGCCCAAACCTGCTTCCTTGCTTGCTTTTCTACACCCATCTCCAGACTCTGGGATTACAAGAACACATGTTTTTTTGCATGGTTTTCCATAAAATTATACCATTTTCGCTGTACTTCTTGATATCAAGCACACAGCAGTATCCTGCCGATCGCTCGTGTAACATAATTCCGAAGATGTAGACTGGAAATTATTTCTCCACAATCCCCAAACTTTAGCGAGGTGGAGTGTGCTCTAGACCACTGAGTAACTAGAAACCTATCCATATGAAGATTGTATTTGTTCTTTCAGACGTGTCCAAAAGAACAGATACCATCAGTGACCATGCAGCTCTCTTAAAATGAAATGATAATTAAATCAAGACCCTAACCTGTCGACAGGCGTTGATATACATCAATGGGGACAGTTGAAAATGTCTGCCCCAACCGGGGTTCGAACCCAGGATCTCCTGCTTACATGACAGATGCTCTATCCATTTGAGCCACCGAGAACACAGAGGATACTGTGACTGCAGGAAGTTATCACTTGCACGCTCCCCGTGAGACACACATTCCCAACTTAATGTCCACACACTACATTCGTAGTGCCCCTGCCCATTACACTCATTACTCGTGGCAGACAATCTTTCCAAGTCCTGTAAGAGTTCGGGCAATGCGTGTGCATCCAGCACAGAAGAAGAAGGTCAATGTTCGGTTAGCCTTATCTGTATGAAGATGGTATCTGTTTTCTGTATGTCTCTATATATATATGTGCCACAGATGGTTCCCAGGACCCATAGTAGATCGGAGTTAGCATCCAAGTGTGCATCTGCCACGCGTTATATCCAGAGCAATGTTGGTATGTGGATCCACAATATGCCACGCATGGGATAGGGTTTTGAAGGTGCATCTGCCATGCACAATGTAGAAAGCGGTGTTGTGATGCAGATCCACAATATACCACATCCAAATTAGCATTCGAGTGTGGATCTGCCATGCACTATATATATATCTGGACGGGTGTTCAGAGGCAGATCCACTACATGTCGCATCTGGGATAGGGCTCACAGGTGGACCAATCATGCGCTATGTGCGAAAACGTGTTCTATGTTGGAAGTCTGGTCCACCAGAGGGGGGGGGGGGGACTGGATCCTGGGAGCCTTCCATGACACATGAATATACACAGACATACAGAAAACAGAGCAAACGCTCTCCAATGTGGAGGTGACTGGATACAATCGAGTACAGTGCTGTACTACACTTCCAGATCGGTGCATTTGGGCTGGGTTTTAGCATCTGTGCTACATTTACAAGCAATTTTAGAATCCAGAACGAGAGGTTATATCATGATTGCATGGATATATGTGACATAAAATCGATAGAATTGCGAAAAATGATGGGGGAATAGGTATAAATTGACTGAATATACACCGAAATGTGGGGAAATTGAGGAAGTGCTTGCGTACATGGGCATACATGGGAACAAGTATGGGGCAGTAAGAGGAATCTGGGAAAATGGCGACATGGAAGCAAAGGGAATCAGGGAAGCAGTCAATTTTTCTCCGTCGAGAGAGCATTGTACTGTATGTCTATTAAGGTACCAGTGGTACATGTGAGTCGACTACTATATTTGATGCTTTTCAGCAAGACAGGAACAATCTGCCTCTAAACTTACATGCATCGGCGTTAAAGGATAACAGAGTGTGGACAAGGTGGTCGATTGAGATGGAGCTGTAACGAGGTACGATTTAATGGTAGACTGATGTTGTATTCTAGAGAGGGAGAAGTTGCTGCAAGTCAATTTTTCCACTGTTCTGTCAGGATGCATCAGTCACGTGACATAGCCTACATTCTACTCATATACAGCCACGTGTTCTGTATGTGGTTTAAAGCACTGTCTACTTGCGATCATTAACGGTAAACCTGTCGGTCATCAGAGGACTTCCATCTCATGTGTGATGAAACATGACACATTCCTCTAAACGAGCTATGATTTATGCGATGTACACCATCTCCCTGTCACATCTTTGGTGTAAAATCAAGACTTCAGCTTCATAACTAAGTTAGCGATAGGTGCTTGTGAAGCACTGCAATCCCCATGTATACATTTACTTGACAGATGTGCTGTTTACAGAGTTAGTGGCGGAATGACTTGTAATTTTCACATGCCGGACACTGCTAGTATGCATTTATCTGTTGCCTTGTAAGAGGTATTCCCCATTACTAACGATCATTTTATATAGGGCTGAGGCAGGCATAGTATAATTTCTGAACCGTGATCAGATGTGAGCAGTGGACACTATACGTCTCTGGAAAGCTATATTGTGCTCATATCACACAGAGCTGATGTTTTAAGGCACTAGTTTTTTCGTTTTACGAAACATAGTTTATCGTAGAGAAACAAGGAAGAAGGGTGTATGTCATGCACTTGAAATATATTTCTTACATTGGAATATTAACAGTGCTACATTCCATACGACTGATAGGTCGGAAACGCAAGCGATCTAACATTATAGCCCGTTTTAAGTGCGGAACATTGTAGCCTTAGGAGTGTATGTGTTTATGTTCTCTCTTACCAATACCTTCCAGGTACAGATCCTAGACTCTGGAATAGTACTTTAAAATTGATAGATTGGTTGATTTACGTAAAAATGCTTCGAACTCCATCCGTCTGGAGCTCCATCACGCCTAAAAATCACGATTGTCTGCTATTACATGACAACACTTTCAAATCTGTTACTGTACATCGATAAGGAGTGATAACCTACTCGACATGGTCCCATCTCGAGAAATCTTGCGCACTTGGCTGGGCGATTGGTCAGCAAGCTCCATTCATTCATGAGACGTGGAATGTAGCAGCCTACTTCTGGTCGATTGCAGATTAAATCGGTAACGCTACTGCATGGCGGGTTGGTCAATGACAGTTTGAGGGGTCTTTCAGCTTCTAATTTTACCTGAGACTGCGAGAATGCTCAGCACAGAGGTAGATTGTAAATTAAGCACTATGCTCTAAGTGTTAGAAATATGTAGAGCTGTGTCTGATATACTTTGATGATGGATGAGTTCGAGAATTAACAATGCATGGACATACTGCACAGTCATTTATCCACATTTGCAATGATACTTGCAAAGTGGAGGATGGGGGTGTTTTAGCTGTGACATTGAAATTGAGAAACATGCTGTCACATCATTGTTCGGTGTTGAACTTAGTGTGAAATTGGTAAAATTGTTCATGCGAACTACTGCAATGATTGTTATTTCAGTACATTTGGGGTGTCTTTTCCATCCCATTCATCCACTGGTGCACTTTGGTTACCACATAATGATTGACTGATATCACTTGTTTGAGTTGGAGAAAGAGTTTTGGTGGAGGGACAACACCTTCTGGGGGTTGCTAGCACTGAAGCAGTGATCGCGTACATGAGTGCAATATGAATGGAATGGAATGCAGAGCCACCAGCTATTTCATCACTGTGACATATGAGTTTAAATATAGAGGTAGCCCAGTTGACCTATTCTCCCTCCAAAATTCAAACTTCCCATCAGGGGGGCATGGCAGGGGGTGTGGCACTTGCCCGCCACCTTGGGTAATGGTACTTGCGTCATCAGCTGACGTCACAGCAGCCATCTTGAATGACGTCAATTGTGTGAAAGTGCAAAGTCTTGGATAACTATACTTTGGGGTGATGTCCTTGTTGTCTGAGAGAGGCTGTAGATCAGAACGTCTTACTGTCAGTTTAGAACCAGACTCAGACCTCAAAGTCGTGTCATTAAAATAAAATGTTTAGCAGTGTACAAAGCGTGTTAGAAAATAATGTTTCAAACAATGAGACAGGGCCACAGGGGGTCGTCTCTTGCAACTTAGAGTATAGTCTGCGGGATACGATCATCCTCCTAGCGTACAGGCAATGGAAATTTAAACTGGTCTGTGCAGTTGATCAATACCTGTATATTTAATATGATCATCACATGTGCTTGATGCCTGCATGCATGTGGTATTTGGTTTCGATATATGGGGGGAGATAGATGCGTTAAAAATCTTATCTAGTTCTCTATCACATGAAGTTAGTTGAGCTTTTATAGTTCATAATTTTTCTCTGATGGATGGTGCAGAATAACGAAGATAGCATGTTGGGGAGATAGATGTGAATGGACGAGGATCTGTAGTATCTGTAACTAGTTTGGGACGAGCCACAATGCGTCCATTTCCACCGAATGGTCAAAACACGGTCCTGTCGTACTAACTCAAGCCACTCTGTTTCTACACAGGTTGCATGAGGTGGTGGATATGGCTTTCTCTGACTTCTGCCCAGTTCCGACTTAAATTGGAATAATCACATGTGCAAAACTGTGGAAATGGCAGAAGACACTGGATGCGTAGGGACTGACTAAAACCACATCGGAATTTTACTGTAGCAGACAGGTTCGAGAAAAGTGACTTGTTTCGAGATATGAGAGTGCCACAAATATGATTCACTTGTGGCTGTAATAGTTAAATGACTTCTCCATGGGATCGAAGACAGGTATGTGGTTGAATGGAAAGACTTGATTCCAAATACCAGACAGTATTTCTAGTGGATAGCGTAATATTATAGATCTGAAAAATTAGTTTACATTTCTTATGACCTCAATCAGCACACCATCTACTGTTTGTGATCCTTCTCAATCAACCATCATCGCCTATAGCCCAGTGGATATATCACCGAACCTCTGACATGGGATCGAGACAGAATGTGTTATGAATACTGTAGAAATATCTAGCTGCGGTGGCGTGAGGGATCCGCAAATGCCGGGGTCATACCACGTTCCTTAGCCGAACCACTTTCTAAATTGGGTAATTTTATTATGTTAATGCGTTACAAATACTGTAGAAATATCTAGCTGCGGTGGTGTGAGGGATTCGCAAATACCAGTTTCATACCGCATTCCTTAGCCAAACCACTTTCTAAATTGGGTAATTTTATGACGAGGTTGCACTGTCGGCAACGTGTAAGCTCACTGTTGGTCTGATACTACATACTCCAGTAATCACCATCACGGTATTTGGACAAAAAACCACATCATTCAGAGGTAATATTGTACTTCGATTTGCAAGGTGGATATATCTTTTAACATGGATACGTGTATGTACCTGTAGAACCAAGACTGCTTGTGACAGTAACATACAGTAGTTGTTGGGATTGGGTTTTTTAACATGTGGCGGTTTGTAAGACGATTAAACCTCTCTTTCTAAGACATGGTGGTAGCACTCACAAGAAAAACTTATGAGACATGACCACCCATCATTGATTTTCTCTCAGTATTATTTCGTATCGCCAGCGATCAGTTATTGACGAAGTATTATACTTAGTAATAGGGGGTGCATGATAGGTTCGCATTTGAGCATCAGGCTTATAAAGTATGCGTTTGTATTCCGACATGTGCAAAGGAAATTACTATGTTCAGTCGTAAGGAAGGTATGGATTTGACGTGGAGTACTGAGATAGCAAAGGGAAGAGTATGTCAAGTCATAAGAATTGGTACCGATATTTCTACGAGGGCTATTCACAAAGTACATTACGTTTTGGAATTAAAAATAAATAAAGTATTGGAATTTTTTTTTATTATATACAGACGAAAGCCACACTTAAATACTACTTTTCTACATAGTTGCCATTTAAATTAAGGCACTTATCGTAGCGATGGACGAGCTTGGAAATTCCTTCGTCGTAAAATTCGGCCGCCTGCGCCTTCAACCACGTGGTTACCTCTTCTTGAAGCTGTGCGTCGTCATCAAAACGCTGCATAGCCAACCACTTCTTCATTGCTGGGAATAAGTGGAAGTCGCTCGGTGCCAGGTCGGGATTGTACGGCGGATGAGGAAACAACTCCCACCTAAAAGATTCGAGAACTTCACGAGTGGCATTTGCCGTGTGGGCCCGGGCGTTGTCGTGAATCAGCAAGATCTTTGAGCCCAACTTTCCCCTGTGCTTGTTTTGTATTGCTCTTCTGAGGTTGTGCAGAGTTTGGCAATACCTTTGAGAGTTTATTGTAGTGCCTCTTTCCAGGAAATCCACAAAAATCACACCTTTTCTGTCCCAAAAGACAGTCGGCATCACCTTCCTTGCCGACATTGTCTGCACGCATTTCTTGGGTTTTCGGGGGGAATTTGTGTGCCCCCACTGCATTGACTGCAATTTTGTCTCGCAGTTCACAAGCTTAACCCATGTTTCGTCACCAGTAACGATGCGATCGAGTAATGAGTCGCCATCTTTCTCGTAAGCGTCCAAAAACATTAACGCTGCAGCCATTCGCTGATTTTTGTGAATCTCTGTCAAGATTTTTGGTATCCATCTTGCACAAAACTTGTGGTAACCAAGCTTTTCGGTAATGATTTCGTGCAACAAACTTCGTGAGATTTGTGGAAAACTCATAGAGAGTTCCGTTATTGTGAAATTACGGTTTTCACGGACCGCGGCATCGACTTTCTCGACAAGTTCGGCAGTCACTATGCTGGGTCTTCCACTTCGCTCTTCGTCGTGAACATTAGTTTGGCCATTTTTAAATTTTATGACCCATTGACGCGCTCCACCTTCAGTGATTGTGTTGCCCCCATACACTTCACAAAGCTGCCGATAGATTTCTATCGGTCTACAGTTTTTTGCAGTCAGAAACCTTATTACAGCACGCACTTCACACTTCACGGCATTTTCAATTAACCCTGACATTTCGAACTGTCACAGTAACTCAACGGAGTACAGCACGAACCTCTCACTAGCACGGCAGGATGCCGACTGAGCGGCGGAATGCCATGACACCAAGATGGCCGCGCTAGCCCCGCCCCTAACGGACACAAACGAAAACGTAATGTACTTTATGGATAGCCCTCGTATTTCCAGAGCCACAGCCGTCAGCAGGGTGTATTTCCCATACTTCGCTCATTGTCGAACGTCATTCAACTGAGACTGCAATAGTAACATTTAGTTGTAAGTACAGGGATAAAATATATATGTAAACGATTTTGTTGCATCATTCTGTCTATGCATGCTTGGCCTGCAGCGCCGGTGTCCTGTGCAGGAATGATTCATGTTTCCCGTTAATGGCAGGAGCCGTCCGAATGCAAAGGGCTGTTGGAGTGTAGGAATGTAGCTGAGTTAACTGCATTGTCCTCTAGACGGTTGAATAGCGAACTAATACTTAGTATGTGTTGGGCAGCTTTCGTGATCGCGTGGAAATTTGAGAAGAATGAAATGGGACGTGTGTTTGCGCTGGACCGTTATTCCCTCCCATGTAAATTGTTCGGTTGACTGCTTCTGCACATTTCACGCCTTTATTTAGTTGAAGGAACAAGGGTTCTGGTGTGTGCATCCAGCAAGTGAAAGACATGTTTGCTGGTTCTCTAGACATGAGAAAGACATTAGTTGACTTTGTTCAAATGGTTCAAATAGCAATGAGCACTATGGGACATAACTTCTGAGGTCATCAGTCCCCTAGAACTTAGAACTACTAAAACCTGACTAACCTAAAGACATCACACACATCCATGCCCAAGGCAGGATTCGAACCTGCGACCGTAGCGGTCGCGCGGTTCCAGACTGTAGCGCCTAGAACAGCTAGGCCACACCGGCCGGCAATTGACTGTAAATTATAGGGATGGTATGGAGTCTGTTACATGACTGACATCGGTATTTGCGAGACGAAATATCAATTTCCTATATTTGTTTCGAGTTCTCACGTGAAGGTCTTCGCAGACAGGATAAGTTTCTAGTTACTCAGTGCTCTAGAGCACACTTCACCTCGCTAAAGTTTGGGGATTGTGGAGAAATAAAATCCAGTCTACATCTTCGGAATTATGTTACACGAGCGATCGGTAGGATTCTGCTGTGTGCTTGATATCGCGAAAATGGTATAATTTTATGGAAAACCATATGAAAATACATGCGTTCTTGTAATCCCAGAGTCTGGAGATGGGTGTAGAAAAGCAAACGAGGAAGCAGATTGGTTTCACTTAACGCAGTTTGAATGCGCCGCGGCAGCGGCTCGTTCGTTCGTAGCGCAGCTCTGCACCACGAATAATATTTAAATAGCTCAAAATGTCTTAAAAGGATGGGATAAAATACTAGGCAAGCTTATTACAAATCATAATGCAAGTTTTCACTAAGAAACTCTTTTCAAAACATTTAAACACATTAAATTATTACACACCTTTACAAATCAGTACCTAATGACGTACGTCTCTCAATCTTGACAAAAGAATGCTACACAAGCGTACCATATAACGTCACAGGCTCTTCCTACTCACGTAACTCCAAGAAGACGACAGAGAAATTAATGTTTCGTCACTACTATTTATACTCGTTGTGACATATTCTCATCTTTGTTTGATATTTAATAATTATGGTGTGGGGCGGTTACAGTACTCGCCGACGTAGATATTATCTTTAAAAAGTCGGTACATAATTCTATACAAGTATAAAACATGACACATAATGGTTTCTCTTTATTACATAAAGTTCACACAATCATTGTCCACGCAATTATAATCATTCAGTTCAATTATTCTTTTCTCCTTTTTTACCACATATAATGTGTGTTTTGTCAGGAGACGTTACAACTCTAAGACCAATAGGATGCTGCGAATTAAAAAAAAATTATCCCACACATGCAAAGAATATCGATGTAATTAATTTGCATAAATTTTGTATATCAACATGGTGGTAGCAGTATAATAATTAAGGGGAGGCTGTGTGTGAGTGTGTGACATGGAGCAGAACAGCAGGTTAAGTGAAGAACACTAAGTTCATTTGAATAATTTTTATGTAAAACGCAGTACAATAGTTTAAGGGGGTGGATGACAGAGAAGAATACGTGAGAAATGGCGTTTAAAAGCATGTGAAATTCAGAAAGTGTACCAGAAAATGGTGGGAGGCGATAACTAATTACTTAATTTGTTATCAAAGGCTGTACAATAGTTTAAGGAAATGGGGGTGACATGGAAGACCACTTACTGAACAATAGTTTAAGGACCTGTCAATCAAAGGAGACCAATAGGTTAAGTACCTGTCAATCAAAGGATAACAATAGGTTTGCCACTAAGTGCATAGCTGCTCCTGATGTAGGCAACCCGCACTAACATAATGCACTCGCACTGGCCTAGCCCCACTACTGATTGGGGCAGCCACGTGAACTGTGGCAAGGCGCCTTTGATCGCACGGCATCTATTTTTGACAACAGCCTTGTTGACCGAAACATTATTTTCTGAGAGTCTTTTTGTTGTGGCTATCTGCAACTCAGCATCTCTGCTATATGGTGAGTAGCAATTATCCTTTTCATAATATTGTTACATTCCTCCCTGGATTTTCCTTTTTCAGAAAACACGTTATGAGAATATATAAAAATTGTATGAGGATGTTCAAAGGCCACTGGAGGTCCAGGATATGTCAGTAAATTCATATTTTCACTATGTTTCTTTTCTTTTACTTGTTAACTGTTTATTTTCAAGACATCACAAGAGGAATGCATTTTCTGATTTCAAGTGGGAAATATAAATAAATATGCAGCGGTTTTTTCCAATTACTTATCACAGTACTTTCTTGTATTGATCGACAGAAACGCAAACAACGCAAACATGTCCATTGTTGTTGTCACTGTTCATCCTATTGTTATTTTTGTACGTTACACATCTTATACAGCCTCGTATTTTGAAGGCACACAGTTTGATAATACGACCTTTCTCGCAAATGCATAAATCATTACTATTGTCACTTTCCTTATGTGCGTACATAACATTAATGTTCAGCAGTCTACAGGCAACTGCAGAATGAAGCACAGTTAAGGCACATTGCTACATATGACTGCCTCACCACTACTAACTACAGGCTGCATGAAGTCTCCTGCCACCTTCCACATTATGTGGCCTGCACTTCTATCACCTCTTTTTCATACTGCTACAGCAAGAGATGGAACAAGCCAGGGAACTCTGTAATAAGGTTCTGGAGAGCCTTACTGTTTAAGTCATCACTATAGACCAAGTAAAGGCTACATGCTGACGCTTGTTTCACCACATTAACTACAGCACAAACTTCTTGTAAATTATTTTTGAGAGGACTGTATGCGTTTTGGTGTCAGCTGTCACATTTAGCCCTCTTCCCATTCACGGTCAGTAGTATAGCTGAACAGGTTCTGATGTATTTGCATTGCTGCCAGGTTTCCAATGACATAATCAACGGTATCATCATATACCTCTGCCAGATTTCCTCCCCCTGCCCCAACTCTCTGACATCATAGGACAATTGCCCTTTGTATAAAATGGCAGAACATTCAATAACTGGTAGAAAATTCATATTAGCCCAATTATGTTACAGGGTTTTCCTCCACTCCTATGACATCACAGCTAAGAGTTCAATTGTCCGAAGTGCAAACTGGATGGAAAATCGAAGATGGGCAGTTGTCCTTATGGCTGAAAATCGAAAATGGTGGAAGAAGGCCACTTGGGCAAATTACAGAATCCAAGATGTTGGAATTGAGGATGTGCGCCAGCCTGTGTGGTTGTCAGAGTTTCCCAGCCCTATGGCATTAGAATCCAAGATACAGTTGAAGATGACCACTGGGTTTTCCCTGGGCCCTATGAGATCAGAATCTAAGATGTCAGGCCCAGAGATGTGGGGAAAGCCTGTATGATTGTCACATTTTGTGCATGTTTTGCATTAGAATCACATCCTAAGATTAAAATAGTGGGAAATTGAAAAATCATTGGTTTTCCCACTCCTGTGGTGCTACAGTTCAATGTTATTAGTTTAAAACAGCGTAGCTCACTGTAGAAGCCTTCATGTTTCAACAAGTTTCCCTACCACTCTGACTTCATGCTTCTGGTTCATACCACCCATACTGTTATTTCCGCAAAATTGATGTCATTGCAAGTATGGGGCAATAAGAATGCTGCCCCACATTCCATTGTTGCCAGATGTATCCAAGATGGCGGCGATGACGTCATACAAGATGGTGTCATGTAGACTTGGCAACAACACGTGACGTAATTCATGATGGCGGGAAGTTTGAACTTTGACGGGAAAGTGCCACGTCCCCCATCCCCCAAAAACATGGCGCGAAGTTCAAATTCCAGCAGGATAATGCATCACACCCCGGTTCTCTACTAAGCAAAGGAAATAGCGGGTAAATAGCTAACTTGGCCTACCTCCACTAACCTAAGTCACACGACCACCACCTCTTCCAACGAACTGGCACCAACTTTTAATTTTGGCAGTAAACAAAATTCAAATCCCAATATCTACTAAGCTAAGAAAATGGCGCTAAAGAAAAGACACTTGTACTAACTTCAGCCGCCAGACCGCCACCACCTCCTAAGGATTCGTGGGAAAAGGACTTGGACATAAGACTTTATTTGAACAATTCCATGCAGGTGTGTTCACCATAAGGTCAGGACTCCAACTGACTTAGTACACATCGCCAACACCAGAGTGTGCTCTTATCTGTGACGCAATACAAGATGGCGACACCCAGTGCATTCACCAAGAGCTCCAGACGCCAACTGACTTAGTACACATCGCCACCGCCAGAGGGCACTGTTGCGCCGCCAGGTGATGACGGAAGTACTGTTATTCAACATGGTAGCAAACAATGTGTTCACCACGAGGCCTAGTACATATTCACACCTCTAAAGTGCGCTACTGTGGACTTGGAATGAATTTTCGCGAATGCCACACCGACCTGGAGTTGGACGGAAATAGTTAAAGTCTACACCACGATCCTCAACCGACTGCCACGTCCACTTACCTACCCATGTTGGCGGACTAACGTTTACTAACGCGGACTAACATGTACTAACGTGCACAGCTCATGACGTCATCCAAGATGGTGGAGCGAAATGGCGGGATAACAAATCTGAACACAAGCCTTAATTTTGCAGCCAGTGTCTCCATCACGAGATCTAGACTCCAACTGACCTAGTCCACAACACTGCCACCAGATGGTGCTGTCATTCCTCGTGTGACGTAATCCAAGATCGTGGTCTGGAGGAGAAAATGGAAAAAAAACGACTCAGTCTGCACTGGGCTGCTGGATAGAGTAAGGAGGGAGCGCACTCCATTTATTTTCGAACATTTTATTTAGCCATTGAGTATATTTATCTCACGCAAAACACTCGCCCTAATGTGCTTGGTGTCACAATACACAGTCCGCAGACACTCCAACAACTCCTGATTTTCCGCAATAATTTCAGTACAGACCCTCAAACGGCTCCTAAATAATACAGCACAGCGATTTGTACTCGTAAGCTGTCCAAATAGCGCACATCACAGCCTACAGGGCTGCTCGCAAAATAATGCAATTAATGGGCGCAAGCAGCTTCCGCCACACCCTGTCCAAAGGACATCAAAGTATACCAGACAGTGCTCTACATATTTCTAAGACCTCGAGCATAGTACTTAATTCACGAGCCATCTCTCTGCGTATGGGAGTCGCAAAGCATTCTCAACTCTAAATTATTGTTCTAGAGTCTAAGATCTGTACATCGAAGGTATTTGTAAGAGAGAGGACAGCATTCTCGAATGCTGTTCAATTGAGAGCGCGATCGTAACATTTTATTGTAAGTATAATGATAAGATATATGTGATCCGTTTTCCGGAATGAATCCATGTATGAAAAGTCCGTGGTGGTACTGATTCACATTTCCTGTTAACAGCAGCATCCGTGCAAATGTAAAGACCTGTTGGATTGTAGGAATGTATATGAGTTAACTTTGCCCTTGTCTACAAGGCCAGATAGCGAACTGATACATAGTATGTGTTGAGCGGCTTTCGTGTTCAAGTGGAACTTTGAGGAGATGTTATGATTGCGATGTAGTGTTATTCCCGTCCATGTAAATTGTTTGGTTGACTGCTTGTGCACATTTGGCATCTTTATTTAGTTGAGAGAAGATCGAATGTGGTTTGTGGAAGATACGTTTGCCTGTTCTCTAGACATGGGAAGGACCTTAATTGGCTTGTAAATTATATGGAGGTGTATGTGATTAGGCAATCGCTGGATAGCAGCTATAGAGAGAGTCCGCGTCAGCAGGCAGGTCCGGGGGATGACTGGAAGGCTATTTAGATGGACAGATATCTGACTTCGACATGCCGCCGCCGGCGCTCCAACGCTAGCTTTGTAAGGTGTGATGGAATATGTGATAGTTGCATTTCATGGTAGTTCGTAAGCGTTTTCTATATGTGTTTATGGATTAAATTTTTCTTTTTCCTCGACGTGCTGTTTAAGGATTGTGAGCGTTAGAAATGAAATATAGTTTGACGACTTAGTAGTTGTTTTATGGTTATTGCATTCAGAACTGTAATATTCAAGGTCATGTCCTCGGCAGAAACGCCGTGTAATTGAGTAAGAGTGTTTAGGTATTTGACGATATGTATGGCAATTGGTGATGCTTAGTTGCTGGTGCAATATAGCGAACAGTGTAAAAATAGTTGTTTGCTGTTGAAAGTCATGTCTGCAGAATGAAACAAAAGGCGGACCTTGCTTCCGCACCAGATGCATGAGTAATTAGATAAGAGCAAATGATAATGTTTGATTGATGCTCTGTGTTCGGATATAGGAGTCTCTAAACGGCGGCGCGAATGAATGCATATGTTGAAAGCATGAACTGTAATGCGTGATGGAAACAGTGTCGCATTAGAACATCGAGGACGAGCGAATTGCGTTTTCCTTGTTGTTCTACCGATTGTGATGATGATTACAGTACACAAGCGCACGTCGGTGATGTCTTCACAAGTATTACGTCCGCTGGTCGGGTATTCATTATCATGGATAGCACTTGGTGCATGTGCATGATAAAGCTTGTTTGGTTTATGTTGTATAATGACTAGAGAAGATGAATGTGTATGCTATCGTGAGGGATGTATAGATTACGCACATAGATAATGGCGCGAGATTCCTTATGTGGAAAATTATGCGCTATATAGATATTGATATTCGACCACGAACGACAACAGTCAAGAGCAGAAAATACGTGTAAGTCGAGCGCTGACAGAGTGTTGCGGCAATGGTGTTGGTGATGTGTACTAAGTCAGTTGGAGTCCTGACCTTATGGTGAACACACCTGCATGGAATTGTTCAAATAAAGTCTTATGTCCAAGTCCTTTTCCCACGAATCCTTAGGAGGTGGTGGCGGTTTGGCGACTGAGGTTAGTACAAGTGTCTTTTCTTTAGCACCATTTTCTTAGATTAATAGACATATGGGAATTGAACTTTGTTTACTGCCAAAATTAAAAGCTGGTGCCAGTTCGTAGGAAGAGGTGCCGGTCGGGTGACTTAGGTCAGTGGAGGTAGGCCAGGTGAGCTATATCCCCGCGATTTTCTTTGCTTAGTAGAGATAACAGTGGTGTGGTGGATTTAGAGGTAACTGAGGTGTGATGCATTATCCTGTTGGAATTTGAACTTCACGCCATGTTTTTGGGGGATGGGGGGCATGGCACTTCCCCGCCTAAATTCAAACTTCCCGCCATCTTGATGCCATCTTGGAAGACGTTGTAGCCACTATCTTGGACACAATTGGCAACAATTGAATGTGGGGCAGCGCCCTTGTCTGCCTACTTGGAATGTCAGCAATTTTGTGGAAATAATAGTAGTGGTTGTATGAACCAGCAGCAGTATTATGAGAATAATGAATGGTAGGGGTGGTCTGGATGGTAATAAGCACCTTTTAAACTCAAAAGAGAACCCTAGAACCGCCAAAAAACATTACCCGTTCAAGTGAATAAAGTAAATTTGAATGTAGAGGAGGACTGTAGAGGGTAAGGTTTTGTTGGACACACAGGTGCATGTGTTGGTGGCATTGAGAGGCAATGGGATCCACAATTATATGATTTGTGTGGGGTAGGGTATAGTGATATATGGTCACTGGGGTCGGTAATGATGAATTTACAATTTCGGGGCAACCAAGTTTATGCAGTGCGTAGAAGTGGTGTCTCATGTAAGCAATGGCTATAGCAGGTCTGACGACCATGTAGGATGCACCAGAGAGATTGACATCATCTTAAGAATACCGAAAAGTGAATTGTTTAATTTTCTGCGATGTTAAACTTCGGACAAGTGAAGTTTTTGAATTTTGTACCATTTTAAACTTAGGACATGCAGATTTTCTAAAAATATCCCACCACTTTAAACTTAAGGTGAGTCAGCATTTTCGTCCCAAACTTAGTGTGGCAATTGTTTAAACATGCAAGCTGTGTCAGTGAACTATGAAGTCAGAGGGGTGGAGAAACTTTTTTAAAGATGCAGGCTTCTCCAGTGAGCTACACTGTTTTAAACTAATAACATTGAACTGTAACATCATAGGGGTGGGAAAACCAATGATTTTTCCATTTCCTACTATTTTAAACTTATGATGTGATTCCAAACTCAAAACATGCACAGAATCTGACAATTATACAGGCTTTCCCCACATCTCTGGGTCTGCCATCTTAGATTCTGATCTCATAGGGCCCAGGGAAAACCCATTGGTCATCTTCAACTGTATCTTGGATTCTAATGCCATAGGGCTGGGAAACTCTGACAACCATGCAGGCTGGCGCACATCCTCAATTCCAACATCTTGGATTCTGTAATTTGCCCAAGTGGCCTTCTTCCACCATTTTCGATTTTCATCCATAAGGACAACTGCACATCTTCGATTTTCCATCCAGTTTGCACTTCGGACAATTGAACTCTTAGCTGTGATGTCATAGGAGTGGAGGAAAACCCTGTAACACAATTGGACTAATATGAATTTTCTACCAGTTATTGAATGTTCTGCCATTTTATACATAGGGCCATTCTCCTATGATGTCAGAGAGTTGGGGTAGGGGGAGGAAATCTGGCAATGGTGCATGGTGATACCATTGATTATGTCATTGGAAGCCTGGCAGCAATGCAAACTACACCAGAACCTGCTCAGCTATACTACTGAACACGAATGGGAAGAGGGCTAAATGTGACAGCTGACACCAAAACGCATACAGTCCTCTCAAAAATAATTTACAAGAAGCTTGTGCTGTAGTTAATGTGGTGAAAAAAGCGTCAACATGTAGCCTTTATTTGGTCTATAGTGATGACTTAAGCAATAAGGCTCTCCAGAACCTTATTACATAGTTCCCTGGCTTGTTCCACCTCTTGCTGTAGCTACATGAATAAGAGGTGGTAGAAGTGCAGGCCACATAATGTGGAAGGTGGCAGGAGACTTTGTGCAGCCAGTAGTTAGTAGTGGTGAGGCAGTCATCTGCTGCAATGTACCTTAACTGTGCTCCATTCTGCTGTCACCTACTGACTGCCAACCATTAACGTTGCATACGCACATAAGAAAAGTGACAATTGCAGTGACTTTTTTGGGGGAGGGGGGCGTGGCACTTTCCCACCAAAATTCAAACTTCCCGCCATCTTTAATGCACTGTTGCCAAGTCTACATGACATCATCTTGGATGATATCATCGCCACCATCTTGGATACACCTGGCAACAATGGAGTGTTGGGCAGTGTCCTTGTTGCCCCCCTACTATTGCATAACACCCCTATTATTCCACACTTATTGGCACTGCCTCTGCATATATCCCATATGCCCACAATTAAAGCACTTTATATTCACTGTAAACACCTTTTCTCGATCCCTCACCCCTGGTGCAACATCAGTGTGTTCATATTACAATGCTAGCCTAACTGCTGCACGGATAATCCTAGACACACTACTGTGCAGCCTCCTAGACATTTCTGGTGCTAAATATCTCAGGAAAGCATCGAGTTCCCTCTGCTCAGCTTCGTCCAATAACACCTTGTTTCCCTCATCTCCCTGCGTCAATTCATATGTATACCCATTAACTTTTCTACTCATGTCTGCAAAATCGTCTATGGCTTCTTTAGGCCTCTTAGACACTGCAGTTAACTGCTCACGTTTTAGATAATGGACTTAGAGTTTTCAGTCTCTCTGTGTTTGTTACTAATTGCTATTCTGTTGTGTTAAAGAAGTGTGAGCAGTGCAAAACACGGTCTTTAGTTTTATATAGACTGCATTGCTTAAATATTTTATGTGAGTATTAGGGTGGTATAGTAGTGGGGATAGTGGGCGGGTATTATATGTTTTACGCATTGATACAAAATTAAGGCCATTGCCTTAATCTCCATAAGAATAACACAGACCGGAAGACATTTTTCAGCGTCATGGTCTAGTAAAATATAAGCAATGAGAGGTGGCCGTATTAAAGATGGCGGTGCGCCTGGCGGCAGCCATGTTGGCACGGGCCTTAGTTTTGTATCTATGCATAAAACATATAATAGTCTGCTTCCTATATCTTTGCACCTGTCCCTGCCTGAGCTGCTCAAAAGTTTCCACCTTCTCCAGTGCCTCTGTGCAACGTACAAAAGGACTTTGCTTCTCCTTACAGGCAGAATCTTGCTCTTTGCATCAACTGTTTCGCTGCAACATAATGGTATATTAGGTAATTTTCTACTATTTTTGCTGTAGCATGAGGCATTTTGTTACTATTTTGCTGTAACAGGGTCATTTTGTTACAATTTTTACTGTAATGTGGAGAAATTTGTTACAATTTCACTGTAACACGAGATAATTTCTTACAGTTTTGCTGCAACATGTAGACTGTAGATGTATAGGGTGAAGTGTTGTATAATCTGCTCTGCACAGTACAAGAATTGTTCAATTTCTCACCATATTCCAGCTTGATATAAAGTATTCAAAGTCTAAACTTCATCCAATATGTTTCAGAGTAGCCCTCATAAAATAAAACTCCCCGACGCTTTGGATAACTCTAACTCCGACAATTTTTGGAACTATTTCAACGTTTAACTGCTGTCAAATAAATTTATCTATAAGTCTGCACACACAGTTGTTTCACTGCTCATCTCCCAATAGCTGCTATCATTACCATCTGCACCCTCGACCAGAAAAAAGATATCCTACCGGGCGCCCCTTTTGTAGGATTCACACCTAGATTCGTCATAAATTATTTGGAAATCCTGTGGAGATATCCACTGTCTATACCGCACTTACAGATGAGTCTCTCGCAGGTCAATGTAGCTATCCCTTTTAATACAAGCTGCTGTCACTAGAAACACAGTGGAAACATTGTATGTCATATGTACAATATGAAACACATAGTGAAGCAATAACCCTTAGATGTAGATGTAGACTCTGTGATGCAGCTGCCGTCATGTGCCACTGCAGTGTTTAAAACCAAGTGAATGACTACATTTGCTTCTTCAGCGTACAGGTTTAGCAGTAGGCAAGTAGGTTTGACACAAGATTCGCTGATATAAATACAAAATTCATTTACTCTGGTACAATATTCCTCGATTTCGGCACAAAACTGAAGAAATAAAGTTGCATTCCCTTGTCGCGTTAGAGTCCACCAAACGAAGATGCAGGTGGGAGACGTGAATTACACCAGTTCTCTATAACATCTGGTGTACTTGCAAGAAGCTTGAACATGAACCATGTCGTTCTGTTTTATAGCGTAGCGATGCGGAGTCAGTGATAGGGACTGTTGAGCTAGTATTCTGTTCTGTTCTTGTTTGAGATGTTAGTACAGTATCAGAAGCGTACTGTGAAGTTCAGACCTCAAACACTGCCGCCCTGCACACATCTTTTTCTGTCAAGAAGCTCACTTTCATCGCATTGGTCACTGAGATGCATATTGATAATAGCTGTTTTTTGTAAGGATAGTTGATAATGAACTGTGACAAGATGGCATCTTACCACAGGCACTCGTTGAAATCAAAGGCAGATTTGAAATAAGTAAACCCTGTGTGGTTGAGATGAAGTACCATTCCCGAGACTTTCAGAGATTCGAGAGGTACATTGCCAATAATGTAGGTAAACATAGTGTAATTGAGATGAAGTACCACCAGACATGTGAGATTTTCGTATCATTCACGGCTACACGGCTAAGTATTTAGTTGTTCTGCACTTTCTTATACCTCTGACATGTTGTGTCGTTAGAATTTGTATAAAATATGTGATACCATATACCTCCAGAAACCTGGGAGAATCCACAGCAGCAGTGTTTTGCTAGCATGCTCGATCTCCTGATGATTGTTAGCCACCCTCTGGCATAAGTTCTGCGCATCGAGTGGGAGTTTTCGATGCAAATGAGGGTAATTTCATTGAAAATGAAGGTAACTCTTACAGGTAACCATTCTTACGATGACGCTTCGCAATGGTATCTACAAAGAACGATGTATTTGTAGTATTAAGCAAACTTGACACTGGTGATAAATTATTGCACCTATAACAAAAAAATGGCTCTGAGCACTATGGGACTCAACTGCTGAGGTCATTAGTCCCCTAGAACTTAGAACTACTTAAACCTAACTAACCTAAGGACATCACACACATCCATTCCCAGAGGCAGGATTCGAACCTGCGACCGTAGCGGTCCCGCGGTTCCAGACTGCAGCGCCAGAACCGCGCGGCCACTTCGGCCGGCGCAGCTATAACATCCTGAACCTTTATGCTGCCGAGTGTAAGTATTCTTATTTATGTTTTTTCCCTGTCAAGTAGCTCTGTCTGTGATTTTGCTGATGTTTCATTTATGGGCATAAGGCCGTGGTCCAGGGTATAATTATCTGCCTAACGTTTCGTCTTCCACTGCTAGAGACTTCATCAGAGGCTTTAACAACTCAGAAAGCAGCTTCAGACTCAAAACAAGTTCAACAAACCAAACTGTTTATATGTATCCTCACAACGGTCGGTCGTGACGTCAGACTGTTGCCTAACAACACGGAGTCACACTGACGCATGTTATGGAGCTTTTAGAGGGGAAGATTGGGCGCTGTTTGATTTATTTAGCACTAGGGCCACAACTTGTCTGGTTCCAATTAATTCTTCTTTCCCCATGAAATTGTTTTGTGCTTTTTAATTTCTATGTCCTTTCTGTACATTCTAGCTTTGTAATTATTAGATCTTATTAAAATCACCATTCTGCTGCGATGAAAACACACCACGACAACACCAAATTTTCTGAGGATGAAGAATAACTTCATTTCGGCGGCTACACATCGTATCTACGAACACACAGAGTCAGCACATGACCTGACCATTGTGAACTGTAAGTTAAGGGGATTACCACCTCATTAATAAGTCGTGTCATAATGTGGAGGAACAAGAGCGATTGTTTAACGTTATGAACCATGGAAGGAGATTCTGCAGTATCAGTTAACAGACAGAAGTAGAAATTCAATACAGTATATTACAAAAGAAGAAAGTAAGCCGGCCGGAGTGGCCGAGCGGTTCTAGGCGCTACAGTCTGGAACCGCGTGACCGCTGCAGTCGCAGGTTTGAATCTTGCCTCGGGCATGGATGTGTGTGATGTCCTTAGGTTAGTTATGATTAAGTAGTTCTAAGTTCTAGGGGACTGATGACCTTAGGATTTAAGTTCCATAGTGCTCAGAGCCATTTGAACCATCTTTTGAAGAAAGTAACTTTCCTATCCTCAGATATGAGTAATGCTGTTATTCATAAGTCTGACAGGGCTTTTTTTTGTAAGAATGAAATAGACGTGCTTGACAAAGGAGGAAACAATGCAGCTGTACTTTCTAGAACACCGACAGAAGACATTGTTGCTAATATCAAAGCTGGAATCTGTACGTTCCCTCTAACATCAACCCCAAGGAACACAAGAGCAGTTGTCGCCTGGGCAAGACAGCTAAATCAGCGGTACCTGGTCACGCACTAGGACCGGGAAACGACCAAATTCGTTTTTCTGACTCTTGTGATTTTAGCAAGATTTAATGATTACTACGCTAGGACGTATAGAGAGACCATAGAAATTCAAAAGCACAAAAACAATTTCTACAGAAAACAAGGAATATTGAAACTAGAGAGGCTGTGGGCCGTATTGTTAAATTAAACAAACAGGATCAACTCTTCCCTCTACAAGCTCCACAGCATGCACTGGCGCGATTCTGAACTTCGGCAGTTGTCCGATGACGTCATGAACCGACCATTGCGTGGATACATACAAATGTTCGGTAGGCTGTAGCAGCTTTCTGAATCGCTAAAGCCTCTGATGAAGTCTCCAGCAGTGGAAGACTAAAACATCAGGCAGAAAATTATGCCTTGGACCACGACCTTATGCCTTTTGCCCACAAATCAAATATCAGCAATATCGCGAATATGGCCCTAAAAACCTGCATTGTATGGTTAACCAGCGTCTATGTTGTGATGCAAACGTCTGGCGTCTACACAATGCATACAGATGCATCTGTAGTTGACTGCGCACTGTATACATGTGTAACCAGTAGAACAGTCCGTAACGGGAGGGACCCTCCATAGTATACAGTGATTGTAAAGAAACTTCTAATGACACAGAGACTACTTTATAGCCTAATAGGTATAAAACAACCCGTAGAGAGATGCTGAATGAAAGGCATTTCGCTGTCAAGAGGGCAATACGTGAAGTCTTCAGTGACTATCATAGCAGAATATTCTCAAATGATTTTCCACAAAACCCAAAGAAATTGTGGTCATATGTAAAGGCTGTTAGTGGCACCAAAGTTTGTGTACAGTCCCTAGAGAATGAGACAGGAACAGAAATTTGGGGTAGCAAAGCAAAAGCTGAAATGCTTAATTCTGTTTTCCAATGTACCTTTACCGAGGAAAACACAGGAGAACTGCCCCAATTTAATCCTCATCCCACTGAAAAAAGATGAGTGAAATCAGTACCGGTATTAGTCTCACGTAGTATTGAGAAACGGCTGAAATCGCTAAAATTGAACAAAGCTCCAGAGCCATATGGAATCCCTTTCAGACTCTATACTGAATTTCTACAAGAAGGATATCATACCGTACTAGATGTGAACCACAACACTACCGTCCAATGCCTTTGACATCAATTTCTTGTAGAATCCTAGAACATATTCTGAGCTCAAACCTGATGGGGTACTTTGCAAAAACAGACAATGTCTGATGGGATAACCGCAATCAGTGGTTTTACAATGTTACTTATAATCCGTCTGGATTGCATAAAATGTTTATTCACATGGCCGGTTTCGGTTCCTTTAGAACCATCTTCAGATATGCAATTTCGGTTACAGGAGTAACCTGTCCACACACCACAACCTTCACATGCTGTGTCACATAATGTGACGATTGCGGTGTGTTGATGGGTTACTCCTGTAACCAAAATTGCAGATCTGAAGACAGTTCTAGAGGAACCGAAACCGGTCATGTGAATAAACATTTTATGCAATCAAGACAGATTATAAGTAACATTGCTAATGAGGTACCTTGAATAGAATGATTCCTCCATGCCAGACAGCGTGGATTCTGAAAGCCTCCATCATATGAAACTCAACTCGCACTTTTCTCACATGACGTAGTGAAAGCTTTGGATCAAGCCACTCAGGTAGATGCAGTATTTCTTGACTTCCCTATGCTTATTGTCAAAAGTACGATCATATGGGGTATCAAGTGAAATTTGTGACTGGATTGATGACTTTTTGGTAGGTAGGTCACAGCATGTTCTCTTGGATTGAGAGTCATTGTCATATGTGGAAGTAACTTTAGCTGTTCCCCAGGGAAGTGTGTTGGAACCCTTGCTGCTTGTTTTCTATATTAATGACCTTGTGGCCAATATTAATAGAAATCTCAGACTTTTTGCATATGTTGCAGTTATCTATAATGAAGTACTGTCTGAAAGAAGCTGCATGAATATTCAGTCAGGCCTTGATAATATTTCAAAGTGGTAGAAAGATTGGTGACTTGCTTTAAATATTTAGAAATGCAAAACTGTGCACTTCACAGAACAAAAAAAATGTATAATCCTATGACTATAATACCAATAAGTCAAAGCTGGAATTGGCCAAATCAAACAAATATCTGGGGTAGCACTTAGTAGGGATATAAAATAGAACGATCACATAGGCTCACTTGTGGGTAAAGCAGGTGGAAGACTTCAGTTTATTGGTAGAATACTGGGGAATTGCAATGAGTTTACAAAGTAGATTCCTTAAAAATCACTCATGCAACCCAGTCTAGAACACTGCTCAAGTGAGTGGTACCCGTACCAAATAGGACTAACAGGGGATATTGAACGTATACAGAGAAGACAGCACGAATGGTCACAGGTTTGTTTACTCCATGGGAGAGTGTTACTGTAATACTGAAGAAACTGAACTGGCAGACACTTGTAGATAGATGTGAACCATCCCTAGAGAGTCTACTAACAAAGTTTCAAAAACTGGCTTTAAATGATGACTCTCGGAATGTACTACAACCCCCTACATATCGCTCACATAGGGATGGTGAGGACAATAATAATTGTAGCACACACAGAAGTATTCAGAAATTCATTCTTTCCATGCTCCATGTGTGAATGGAATGGGAAGAAACCCTAATAACTGGTATAATGGGGTATACACTCTGCCATGCACTTTGCGGTGGTTTCAGACCATGGATGTAGATGTAGAGGCAGATGTAGAGCTCCAATGGATCAGTTCAGTTCTGCTCTGTTGATCTTACTTTAAGATATGGACCTAATGACTCCTGGATGACATTAAATCACCACCACATCTGCATTAGGAGTTCTGCATTCTCACCTTCTGTACATACACCAGATTCGTTTGAATGTATTTCACTCAAGAAAGGTGAAGAATTGCCTACCAATTTAAAAATCATACATTGCAGTATCTTTCAACTTATCATGGGTTTGTACAATCCAGAATTGACCAACACAGTCATTCCCACTTCCAAGGACACTAATGAACCTAATACATGTAACCAATGGCCTATATCAGTAACATCAGTTGCCTATGTCACTTTGGAACATGTGTTATGATCTTTCTCGAGATGGAATACCAACATACATTCCATAAATAACGATAGTGTAAAATCCAGAGTGCTCTGTTCGTCCATGAATCCACGATGGCAGTAGATGCCAGTACCTGAGTTGATACGGTGTTCCTTGGCTTCTTGTCAGTGTCCTCTACAGTTCTGCACAGCCTTCACACGAACAAATACCAGACAAGATTTGTGTACTGAAGAGCTCCTAGCAACAGCAAGGAAGTTCCAGGCTTAAAAGTAGCTTCAGGCATTCATCTAGGCAGAGTTGTAGCACCTAGCAGCAGTGCCTCTGGTGCAGTGACCGCTGTTTTGTTGGGCTGGTGTAACTACGAACATTCATCAGTACATGGTTTGTAACGGTCAGAACCTCACAGCAGTTCATGTAGTGCAATAGGATACCATACAGTTTTAAATTAGAGCACAGTTAAGTGTTAAGTTGTGTAGTCTGGAACCACAGTGACATGGTGTGGTGCAGCATCCACAGGAGACAGTAGGTGACAGGCATCTGCCTGCATTCCAAACTGCATGACATGGGATCCCAATGAGAAGATATTCTGGGGGCTCTGACATTAAATGGTGAAAGCATCTGTCTCAGTGCCTGTGGAAGGATAATTCAATGGGACTACAGTCCATATTCCGTTATGAAAATGGCGCTGCAGAGGTAAAATGCCATAGAACATGCCCTGCAACTTGTCTGAGGCTGACTGCAGCAGCAGCCAACTGCATGGTGCAGATTCATGAGTTGGTCCCTCTGGTGGCACAGAGTGGCTGATGACTGGTGCAGTGTGAGGCATCTGGAGATCTTGCAAGTTCTATGAGCAGACTGGATTGAACTGCAAATGTTTAAACAATTAAATACAAGTGTATACCTATCCCATTCCTAGCCTATCCTGCTATACACAGCAGTGGCAACTGTTTTACAACCATGCAGGTTGCACCAGTGAGCTACACTGTGGACTGTTGGAACAATTGAACTGTAACATCTTAAGAATGTAGAAGGTAAGAAGTAAAAGTTTTTGTTGGACACAGAGGCACTTCTGTTGGTGGTATTGGGAGCTTTATTGGTTAAGAGGCAGTGCGACCCACCATGTTATAATTTTTGTGGGATAGGATACAACAATATATGGTCACTGGGGTCAGTTGGGGAAGAGGGTGGGGGGAGGGGGGAACGAAGTTAAGGCAGTGCTTAGAAATGGTGTCTCATGTAAGCAATGATTATAGCAGTTCTGACAACCATATAGGATGCACCAGAGAGCTTGACATCATCTTAAAAATTTGAGAAAGTGATTTTTTTTTTTAATTTTCTGCCCTGTTAAACTTGGGATAAGTTAATTTTTTAATTTCATACCACATTAAAGAAAGGACATGCAGATTTTTTTAATATCCCACCATTTTAAACAAGGTGAGTCAGCATTTTGATTCCAAACTTAGTGTGGCAACTGTTTAACCATGCAAGCTGTGTCAGTGAACTGTGAAGTCAGAGGGGTGTGGGAACTTGTTCTAACATGCAGGCTTCACCATTGAGATACACGTTTTAAACTTAGAACATTGAACTGTAATGACATAAGAGTGGGAAAAACCAGTACTTTATTTTAAATTTCCCATCACTTTAAACATAGGATGTGAGTCTAAACTTAAAACATGCATGCTAGCTGACAGCTTTGACCACATCCCTGAGTCTGCCATCTCAGATTCTGATCTCATGGGGCTAAGAAAAAATCCAGTGGTCATCTTCAGTTGCCGTCTTGGATTCTAATGCCATAGGGTTGGGAAATCTGACAACCTTGTAGGCTGGGCACACATTCTCAGTTCCATCATCTTGGATTCTATACTAAGACCAAGTGGCCTTCTTCCACCATCTTGGATTTTCATCCATTTCTTCGATTTCAGTCAGTCCATTATTGGCAGGGGACACCAGTTGGTATGTACTTATCAAATCAATAAGCTTTTCCAACAGCAGTACACTTTAAGATATTTTATTTTATTTCGAATGCAGCCAGTTTCAGCAATTCATTTTGCCATCTTCAGATCCCATATGCTCTTTTCAAATCAACGATCTTATTGTATAGCTCCATAAAACTGGATATTGTGAATCCCAACCATTGTGCAGCTGATTGTGCTGTCATGCTTTCATATGTATCAGCTGCACAATGCTTGGGATTCACGATATCCAGTTTTATGGTGCTACACAATAAGCTTGTTGATTCGAAAAGAGCGTATGGGGCCTGAAGATGGCAAAATGAATTGCCAAAACTGGTATTGTTTGAAATAAAATAAAAGATCTTAAAGTGTACAGCTGTTGGTAAAGTTTATTGAATTAAACAATTTCTTCGATTTTCCCACCAGTTTACACATCGGACAACTGGACTCTTAGCTATGATGTTATATGAGTGGCGGAAAACACTCTAGCGGAATTGGGCTATTTTGAGTTTCCCACCAATTATTTAATTGCCTGCCATTTTATACATGGACAATTATCCTATAATGTCAGAGGGATGGGGAAGGGGTTGGGAAATTTGTCAAACATTGGATGTTGATTTTGTGGCGGCCTTCGTAGCGACAACACTTCGCTGTAGAAACGGCCTACGAAGTCACCGCCACACTTTTAATAGCGGGCCGACCGGTCCGCTGGAACAGTGAACAGAAAGATGAAAACCCAAACACTCGGATTAAATGAAAGTCGGTACTTATCTTTATTAACGACGATACAGAACACAGTGGTGAACATGGTCTACAGAAATCTGTCTAGTTCGAGTCGGTGCGGCTAGGTCAGCGTCGGCTGACGACAAACAACAACTCTGCTGCGATGAACACACAACTGACTAGCAGGTACACAATTCGGTGGCGAGTATACAACTGAGCGGCGAATCCAGAACTGTGCTAGCGCTCGCGACTCCAGCGCTTAAGAAGCCAGAAGCCAGCGGTGGCGCGCGCAGACTTGCGGTGATTTCCTGTATCGCTGGCGCTGCTTATGCGGACGGCGTCCAGACTTTGATGCTGCCAACCTTTTGGCAGCGGGCTCGGTTGGCATTACTGGCTAGGATATAACACTCCTCCCCCCCAAATCGCCGCACCGTCGTTGAATAATGATGTGGCGAGCGTCGACGGCGGGGGAGGGGTCTGGCCGCAGACGTAGCAGAAGAGACCGGGGCGGAGACTGTTGTCGGTGGCAGTCCCCGGTCCGCACCCCAGCATTGGCTGCGCGGGGCCGCGGGAAACACCGACTGAAAACCGAGGTCAGGGTGCACGCCTGTGATCACGGGCGCAGCTTCTGGTACTGGACGCGATGGGGCGTCGGGACCCACGAAGAGAGGCAGCGTCTCCTGACGCTGCGTCGACGGCTGCGGAGTGGGCGCCGGACAAGGCGCTGCGGTGTCAGACTCCTTGGGGGTGCCCAAGGAAAGCGGCTGCAGGACAGGCTGCACAGCCACCGCTTGGGAAGGCGGCCCGGCTGAGGGGTCGACGTCCATCAGCTCCGAAGGCGGTGGCGACTGAAGAGGGACCGCAGGCGCCGGAGCAACCACCTGGGGCGCTCCCGGATGAAGCTGCGCGGGAGGCATCAACGGGACGGGCTGTCGGCGTGGTAGCGGCGACGGCTGCTGCTGCTGCCCTGGGGGCGGCAGCGAAGTCGGAAGGCGCGGCTGGAACCCGCCGCGGACCAAATCTGTGGACAAAGAACGAGCGGCAGAATCCGGGCGGCCAGCGCGGCGCAACTGGTTCTGATGCCTCCTGTGCACCCCAGTAGCACCTTGAACAGTATAAAAACCGCGACCATGGACACGTATCACGGTACCATGTTCCCAACGACGGCGACCGTGATAAACTCTGAAAAAAACGGCGTCGTTGCGCTGAAAACGCGTGCGATGCTCAGAAGCGGCGGGTCGATCCGGGGGGTGCAACAACCGTAGTAGGGTGCGATGACGACGGCCGTGGAGAAGCTCCGCAGGCGAAGGGCCGTCGCGTGGCGTGGTCCGGTACGACGACAGGAACGTGATGAGGGCCAGCTGACGAGAGTGCGTAGCACGAAGGCGGTCCATATGATCCTTGAATGTGCGTACAAAACGTTCCGCTGCACCATTCGATTGAGGGTGGAACGGCGGAGTAAGAACATGGCGAATGCCATTGGCAGAACAAAAACTTTCAAATTCAGCAGAGGTAAATTGTGGACCATTGTCAGACACTAAAACTTCTGGAAGACCCTCAATACAAAAAATTGAAGTCAACGCCTGTATAGTTTGTGCAGACGTTGTAGACTGCATGGGCACAACAAACGGAAAATTACTAAATGCATCTATCACGATGAGCCAACGAGAATTCCAATATGGACCAGCGAAATCAATATGTACTCGCTGCCAGGGACCGGCAGGGCGTGCCCACTCAAAATAGCGTTGAGGCGGAGCAGCTTGGTGTTCGGCACACGTCGAACAATCTGTAGACATCTGCGTAATCTGCTTATCAATACCGATCCATGTACAATGACGGCGGGCAAGCTGCTTGGTGCGGACCACTCCCCAATGACCTTGATGCAACAAGTCGAGGACCTTGGATTGGAGCACTTGGGGAACCACTACACGAAGCTGGTCATTCTCGGTGCGTAACAGCAAAACTCCGTGCGAAACGGACAACAGATGACGTTGCGGATAATATCGATGAACCACAGGATCCGATATGTCCTTTGCCTTGGACGGCCAACGACGTTGAACAAAACGTAATAGTAAACTCAGATGAGGATCCGTAGCTGTCTCACGTGCCACCTGACGATAATCAATCGGAAAATCCCGGAGGGATTGATGCTCATCGGCGTCAATCCGATGGCAAGAGTCGTCAGAGGAATCGAAGACCTCATCCGCAGCAATCGGCAATCGAGAAAGCGCGTCAGCGTTTGCATGCTGAGCTGTAGGGCGATACAGTATCTCATACTGGTATTGTGATAACAAAAGAGCCCAACGTTGTAGTCTCTGAGCTGTCCGCTGAGGAACTGGTTTAGACGGATGAAACAGTGACGTCAGGGGCTTGTGATTTGTGACTAAATAGAATGGTCTACCATAGAGGTAGTGATGGAATTTTGTGACACCGAACACAATAGCCAACGCTTCCTTGTCCAATTGGCTATAATTACACTGAGCTTTGTTTAGCAAATTAGATGCGAACGCAATAGGACGTTCGGTGTTACCGACTCGGTGAGACAACACAGCACCGAGGCCGAAAGAAGAGGCATCACAAGCTAACACCAGAGGCTTGTTAGGGTCGTAATGGACCAGACAACGATCATTCAATAAAGCCTCTTTAAGCTGCTGAAAGGCTGATTGGCAATCAGCTGACCACACAAACGGAACATTCTTACGGCGGAGACGATGCAACGGTGCAGCAATCTGTGATGCATTAGGTATAAACCTAATATAATATGTCAATTTGCCAAGAACTGCTTGCAATTCATGCAGATTGCGAGGGGCGGGCAAATCACGAATAGCTGCTAAATGTGACTGGGAGGGATGAATGCCTTGAGCATTAATAACATGTCCCAGATACTCCAACTCCGTAAGGAAAAATGAACATTTATCGATGTTGCAACGGAGGCCTGCCTGAGACAACACTGTAAACAAACACTCCAAATTACGGAAATGTTCAGCAGGCGTCCGACCGGACACAACAATATCGTCTAAATAGTTGCAACACGATGGCACATTAGCCAAAAGTTGGGACAAAAAACGCTGAAAAACAGCTGGAGCTGACGCACAACCAAAAGGCAAACGCAGAAAACGGAACAACCCCAACGACGTGTTTATGACAAAATACTGTTGTGATTGCTCGTCGAGGGGCACTTGCAAATATGCTTCACGGAGATCAATTTTGGAAAAGAAACGAGCTTCCCCTAACTTATCCATCAGCTCGTCCGGTCTAGGTAAAGGAAAAGAATCAATGACAGTCTGAGGATTAACTGTCGACTTAAAATCAGCACACAAACGTAACTTGCCAGACGGTTTCTTTATAATAACTAAGGGAGAAGCCCACTGGCTCGCTGAAACGGGTTGAATAACACCGTCGTTTTGCCAACGACGAAGTTCATCTTCTACAGGTGCCCGGAGGGCGTGAGGCACTGGACGAGCACGAAAAAATCGAGGCTGAGCATTATCTTTTAACGTAATATGAGCGGCAAAGTTCGCAGCACAACCGAGTTCGTCTTTAAAGATGTCACTGTATCGTTTACACAAATCGGTGATGCTGTCTTGAGGAACAACAACAGAATTAAGTTGCAACATATTGTCTTGGATAGACAGGCCAAACAAGTCAAAACAGTCTAATCCGAAAATGTTTACACTGTCTGTAGCGCGGAGCACTGTGAATGAAACTGTTTTTGTATTGCCACGGAATGTGGCTGGCACGCTACATACACCTAACACAGGAATTTGTTCGCCACTATAAGTAGCCAAAGAATGTTTTGCCGCTGAAAGTTTAGGGCGGCCGATAGCCGCATACGTAGCACTATTTATGAGAGTCACAGACGCACCAGTGTCTAATTGAAAATTGAAGGTCTTATCCTGGATGCGTAGCTTCACAAATAGTTTATTACACTGTCTCTGGATCGGTGCAGCGGAGGCGGAAGACACAAAATCAGCGCTTTTAGCGCGTGTTCGCTGCTTACGACAACTCGTGGGTTGGGCGGGTGGAACAACAACTCCCGCTTCACTTGCAGTCTGTACATTACTTTTTACAGCGTTTGAATTACGCTTGGGTCGCATAGCAGAGGGCTGGGTGGGTGGCTTATTGCGAACAAGTTTATTACCCACACGAACCGTGGAAGAGTCTTTAAACGCGACCTTCTGGGCGGGCTGGCTTTGAAGAACATGAATATCCATGGGCTGGGCAGCACTAGAATTGTTCTTGCGTTTACGCAAACAAACAGTCTGGATGTGTCCTTTCCTTTGACAAAAGTGACAAACCGCGTTTCTTAACGGGCAATGTTCACGAGGATGAGCAAGAACACACTTAGGGCAAGACTTAACTCTATCATTTTGCACACGCGGCTGACGAATGTGTTTAACATGACGCGTCCGGCTAGTGTTTACAGCCTGACTCTGCCGGTGGGGCCGCGGGCGTGACATAACTTGCTTAGCACAGGCAATTTGAGAAATACATGGCTGATCTAACTCACACTCAGCATAGTCAAAAGTATCTTGGGCTTCAATGATGTTCATCACAGTCTCTAATGACGGGTCAGGCAACTTTAAGATAGCAGCACGAATACGAGAATCTGCAATGTTTTGAGTAATAGCGTCTCTTAACATGACATCACTGTAGGAAGCTCCACACACACAATTAAATCGGCACTGACGGGTGAGGCCCCGTAAATCTGTTAACCACTGTTTATTAGATTGATGTGGCAGTTTCTTTAATCTGAAGAACTTGAATCTGGCTGCTGCCACATGAACTCGCGACTCGAAATACTCAGCAAGCTTGTTAACAACAACGTCATAGTCTAAAGCTTCTGGCTTGGATTCCGGGAACAACTTACAAAGTAGTCTATAGACTTCCACGCCTGCAGTGGAAATTAAATAAAGCTGCCGCTCTTTACCTGTGATTTTGTAGACTGTCATGTGCGCCTGCAACTGCGCGAAATATTCTCGCCATTCTTCCCGTGAGGCATCAAAAGCACGGAAGGGTGGTGCTGCCTGTGCTTGTTCCTTTTGTGTTGGTGGATTAGCCACTTGTTTGGCGATCGCTTCCACCAGACTTTGTATTTGCTGACTCTGTAACAAGATCAACTGTTGTAATTCGGCAGACATAGTGAACACAACTGAAACCAGCCCCCAAAATTCTATCTCAAGAAACAAGTTGAACCAGCCCTGCACACGAGTTCGGAAGTCCTCGTCGCCAGTTTTGTGACGGCCTTCGTAGCGACAACACTTCGCTGTAGAAACGGCCTACGAAGTCACCGCCACACTTTTAATAGCGGGCCGACCGGTCCGCTGGAACAGTGAACAGAAAGATGAAAACCCAAACACTCGGATTAAATGAAAGTCGGTACTTATCTTTATTAACGACGATACAGAACACAGTGGTGAACATGGTCTACAGAAATCTGTCTAGTTCGAGTCGGTGCGGCTAGGTCAGCGTCGGCTGACGACAAACAACAACTCTGCTGCGATGAACACACAACTGACTAGCAGGTACACAATTCGGTGGCGAGTATACAACTGAGCGGCGAATCCAGAACTGTCCTAGCGCTCGCGACTCCAGCGCTTAAGAAGCCAGAAGCCAGCGGTGGCGCGCGCAGACTTGCGGCGATTTCCTGTATCGCTGGCGCTGCTTATGCGGACGGCGTCCGGACTTTGATGCTGCCAACCTTTTGGCAGCGGGCTCGGTTGGCATTACTGGCTAGGATATAACAGTTGATGTTATTGATGACATCATATGTCTGGCAATAATGCAGACAGCACCCAAATCCACTCAGTCACACTACTCATGTCCTACTTTCTAAGAGATTTATAATCCTATCAAACAGGATGTATCTTTAAAATAGGGCCCTTACAGGCAAAGATGCAGAGCTCTCCCTTGTGATACAGGTTTTTATTCCAGTTCCCACCAATGCTGTTTGTGTAGAAGAGTTTCCCATGGACCCTCCTGGATCATGACAAATGGTGAACAACTCAGGGTATTTAGCTTGGGAAAGAGACTGGTGGAACTGGGATTGCCAAGTGGGGGACTGGTGAATGCTGCTGGATCTCTATAACTATAAGTGCTGCACATGCTTCTCTGACCAGAATGGAGAGGAACATGTTGTTTAAAAAGGAGTGAGAAGCTTTTAAAGCTTGGATTGGTATGATGGTACAAACTTTTATTTAAAAGGTAATATCAAGCTGTGCTACATGCTGAAAGGGTGAATCAAGTGTTTAGCAGAAAATCTGTGGGAAGCCTTCCACACCTCAATTGTATCAGGTCTACCCAGAAAAATGGACCATTCTCTCGGTGGACCCCTTTCTCTGTAGCTGCTCCTGAGAATGCCATGGCATGTATTTCAATAAGCAAGAGCACTCTTAATGAGATGGATGTATTGTCTGGGAGCAACTACACTCAACCAACCAGAATGGTCTTTGGAGGATAGCCCTCCAAGGACATCAGCATTTATGAAGCAATGTAATGTGACAATGGTTTCAATACCTCAGAACGTTTTCCTAATATTGAAACATAATGGAGTGTCTTTTAAACTGTCTCTCTTTTTCTTAAAAAATGAATTGCAAAGTACAGAAAGAACCATTATATTAGTAAAGTGGCTCAGAAATGAAAAACTTTTTGTAGAACTATCTACTTCCCTGATGCCATCCAGTTACAAACTTTGAAATTACACAATGAGTATCCAGTAACTACGAGAGGGAGCAGGGATCAAAGCTATATTCATCCATTTTAAGAGATAACCTGTGTGTAAAATTCAATGAGAAGTTGCAAATGGCAACAACTGGGTACACCCATTAATTTGAAAGGTCAGGATGCTTGTGGTGAAGTGGCATATTAACCTGGTATACTGTTTTCATCTCAAGTTTTCAGCATTCATTGAGGAGAAGAAAATTACAGTCACAAAGCGAATCCCTTATGCTCAGGCCAAAAAAAACCTTCCAGACTATGAAAAATCCAGTGTTTCCAACTACTTTTACCACTGTGACTAAAATTTTGTAAGAGACGAGGAACTCCTCTATACATACAAACACATGTGGAAGCTGTAGAAAATATCTGGACCAGCAAGTGATCCTGCAAAACGACACTTCTGGTAAAATTAGTTGTCCTTCTCGAATCATCAGTAAATGCACAAGAAGCAGTAAACAGTCAAGGTGCCAATTTCAGACTCTAAACACAAAACAGAAAAAAGTAATAGGACTAACAAAGCCAGATCATATTCACCTAATACCAAGTCAGATTGTGCTCTATCACATCCATTTATGGAATTCAAAGAATCTATAAGCAAACCAACAAGTCCCTCATCCAAAGCCCCAACTGCCCTAGGTCCACCAATCTAGTCAAGGCCAAAATACAGACAGAGAAATAAATCAAAATTAAAAACAGCTACCACATCATAGTGGAATATTAAAATATTCAAGAACCACATAGGAAGATTAATAGATTTGGTACAGGGATGAACCCTGTGTCTTTGCCTGGAGAAAGCCATTTTAAAGAGACTGATGCCCATATTCTAAGAGGTTTAAAGTCAAATAAGACGACCTCAGTGGGAATAGGGGTAATGGTGGTGGTGCATTCGTTATGAAGTTACCGTATTTCATCTCTTCCCATTAAGATCAACTTACAAGCAGTTGCTGTGGTGCTTCACATGTCAAATAAGATGAGGAGGGTAGTTCAATAAAAAATTCCTCAATTTTTTTCAGTTATGGATATACACTGCCTGACAGCAAAAGACAAGCACCCAGAAGGAGAGGAGAAAACAAAATGAAACTTCACAGGTTGAGAGGATACCTGACTCCACTTCAGTGATTACAAAATGGACTCAATTTCATAAGGAACTTGCAGTATTATTCCACTTATCAGTATGATGTTGGACGCCCTCTGGCCTCAATGTATGCAATGATTTGGTTGGGAAGGGTGTCATAAAGCCATTGTATCCTCTCGTGAAGCAAGCTGGCCCACTGGCCCCAACTTTTGTAACTGGCCCTTGATATCCTAGATCCTGGTACTGGGAAGCAGTTGACATCCAAACCGGTTCCACACATGGTCTGCTGGAGAGAGATCTGGGGATCTTACTGGCCACAGGAGTACCTCAACATCACACACTCGTTCATAGAGAAACATGCCACATGTGGATGAGCATTGTCTTGTTGAAAAACGGCATCATGATACTGTCGCATGAGAGATAACACATGAGGATGGAGAATTCCCTTGACATACTGTTGTATCTTCAGTTTCCTCAGTCACTACCAGCTGTGGCCTGAAGTCATACCTGATGGTTCACCACACTATGATGCCAAGAGTAACAGCCCTTTCTCTCTCCAAAATATTTGAAGAAAGAGACCTCTCCCTAGGTCGCTACCATACACGCCAACTATGGCCATCCAGTGAAGCACTTAACTGTGATTCATTGCTGAAAATGCTGTGCCGTCCATTGGCAGTCCATGCTTCCCTGTCATGGCACCACTCCATATCCATTAATGTTATGGTATCAATGGCAGCCAAAGCATGGGACAGCAATTTCCTAGTTTGGCTGCTGCTAGTCTTCAATTAATGGTGTAGGATGACACAGAATATAGCAAGAAGTTCATTACTTGTTCTCAGACAGTAGCTGCAGATGTGGAGAGATCATGATGTTCTTTGTTTACAACAAAGCGATCCTCTCTTGTGGTGGTCAGACATGGTTGACTGGAACCTTGATGATGACTATGCCAACATCAGGCCACTCTAAATATCTCACAAATCTGGATACTGCATGAGTCACCAACTGGCCAAATAAAGGTTTACAAGAAGGCTTGTTCAAATCTTTCAGGTGCTGATAATGCTGACACGAGTATGTGGCATCTCCGTGTCCTTCAGAGTGATTACTCAACATCCGACACCGATTACACCCCTTATGAAATGCCTGGTCAAATCTGCAGGAGAGAACAGGTAGTTGGAATTGTGTAAAGGGTCCAAAAATGAGCAGCTGTCAGTTACACTCGAACATATATAACTTTATTTAGTTGCCTAAACATTACAGCGCAAATTTCCAGCCTTAACTATCAACTGAATATGTCACACAATCTTATGGCTTAAGGGCACAACCTCTTTAATTTTTAAATTGGCTGAAGGCCCATGATTTAAAACACAACTACAATAAATTTTCAAAAGGCAGAAAGTGCAAGGTTTTATCCTTAAATAATATTTCAAATGAGGCTGAAGGCCAAAACAATTTCAGACTTGACAAGTAAGGAATTTAAATTTTAAGACGGCTAAAGGCCCACGATTTAAAAACACAACTACAATAAATTTTCAAAACGCAGAAGGCCCAAAGCTTTATCCAGAAAAAAATATTTTAAATGAGGCTGAAGGTCCAAACACTGCAAGACTTGACAAGTAAGGAACTTTCAATTTTAAAGTGGCTGAAGGCCCATTATTTAAAACCCGACTAAAAGCATACCAATTCAAACCATTGGCTATGAGCCATTACAATACACAATCAAACACCAATAAGAAAAGGCAGTAAAGCCAGCGGCACTCAGAAGTTTCTTGGGGATCGCTCTGCACTTGAAATATTAATGTTCGCTTAGGGGAGACAGGTAGTCAGCCCAACTATATCCGATCCGCCAGCATCCCAACCAAGAGACAGACAACTTGCTTTCCACCTGACCAGTACACAAGGAACTCCAATGCCAAAACGTAAAAGGCATAGCCGCCCACAACCAAGTATGCATAAGCTGTCAAAACCACAGACACGTGTTGGACAGCAACAACACGGTGAGGAAAAGACACTGCCTGAATTTTATGTCAGCGGCCAGGGTAGGTTACTGGAACGCTAACGACCAAAGGCAGAAAATTCCGCTGGTGCACTTGGACTTCAAATAACCAAAATACAGTTAAACTCCACCGGATGGTGGCCAAACTTTCGTCAACTCGAACACTCGCTGTTGCTCATGGGAATCCCCCCCAACAGCCAACCATGAAAACCAGCGGCACAATGTGAACAGACTGGCTTCGGTAATTAAATCACCACTCAACTTTGATGTCCTGGGTCGGTGAGCCACGAACCTTGTAGCAATTGGAACAGCTCCCACACACTCTGACACTGCGTAGAGACCACCAGTGGGCCCGGCCCACTGCACCGCATGGAGATTTCCCGGTTGATCCACACCAACCGACAGACTGCTCAGGGCCAGTACACCGATAACATTTAAAATAACTTGTCACTCAAAATCACATAAACTACACACAGTTTCACAAACAATTGCATGAAGAACCAGACAATGCAAACAGCAGTGACTGTACAATAACAGGGATGAATCACAAGTTGGCACACACAGCCAACCCGTAAGCGATCACCGGCCAAATACACGTCATCCGGCAAGACGACCGACCGATGACCAACCAAAGTTGTCGCCACTGCAATCATGTGTGTCAGCAACCATTGAGCGAGTCATGTCAGTCCAGACCTCACTGCTGCCACACCCCAACTGAACTTGTGCTGCGTGCCAACTCGAACACTGCCAGGTCCGAACTAACTGCTGGCATGTTCCAACTGACTGGTCGACACACGATGACTGGGAAGTAATGGCAGTCGAGCAAAGATAATATGGCAGGGCTTATATCGATAAGCGCTGCTGCTGCTGCTCATGGGCAGGCAAGGTGGCAACTCAGTGACACCAGTAATTGAAATTAAGATAACGAGGTGGCAGTACAGTAAAACAGGATGTCAAATGAGATATGGCACTAACACAAGCCACGCACGGCTCACCTTACATACCCTATCAGGTCTAGTAACAAAACTAAACACCAACACCACTAATGCCCTCTGGTGGCCCTTCCGTTGTAACAGAGAACTGAATCTCTAATTATTTACATACCTGGTAATAGTGCGTACAAGTATGAAGTTACACTGACATCCCCATTTTGTCTTCTGGGTGCTTAGCTTTGTTTGTCAGGCTGTGTATATAGGAAAACGTTCTTTAGACACTTCAAATTTGACGTTTCTTTTGCACATGAATAATTCTGAGAGATGAAAGAGCCATAATGACCCATAAAAAGACACTCAATACAAGTAAAGTGTTTAACTGAATTCTTGCTAGTGGAATAAGAAACTGTGGTGAATATACATAAATGTTTGCATGCAGTGTATGTTAATGATGCAGTTGATAGGAGTATGTTGGGTGATGGGTAAACAAAGTTAAAGTGCCAGGAAGTGCAGAATCTGAGCTCTCTGGTCAGCCATGTTCAGGACGTCCTGTCACAGCCATTGCTCTAGGCATGGTGAACCACACTGTTGCCATTACTTGTGCAGACCGACTCATTACAAATTGATGAATGGCTCAGCAACTATCAGTGAGGATTGTAAGTGGGTGTGTAATGATGACATATGGTGTGCTCACCATGACTTCCATGAATGCTCACAACATTCAAATAAGTCAAAGGTTGGCACCATCGCTGAAAAGCATCGCTGAAGCAGAGAAGGAAACTGAATCATTTGACTGGAGCAGATGTACGTATGTATGGTACATATGTACGTGTGTGTGTGTGTGTGTGTGTGTGTGTGTGTTGACTGCTGCCACTGGGCAATTGTTTTTATGAGTCACCTATGTTTCACAATTGAGTGTACGGTACAGAGTGCGATTTCTTCCAGGTGCAAACAGTATCTCTCTCTCTCTCTCTCTCTCTCTCTCACACACACACACACACACACACACACACACACACACACACACACACACGTTTTGCCCTTGAGTAGAGACTTAGGCACCTACTTCAAGCATAATGGTGATTGGTTTGCTCCATACTGACACATGTTATAGTGAGGTGGACTCAACATGACACTGAATTTTCATGGTATGTTCCATTTGTTTGCCATTAGTGGCACTTTATGGGCATTGGTAAGGCAGTACAAGTTGTGGATTCATCCTATATGGATGCCATCTTGTTAAATCAAAATACTTACCAATGATATGCGACTGTTTCACAACTATCTTTCTAGCTTTGCTCTCACAATGGTGAGCAATTATTGGGGTATGATATCTAGTTTGAGAATACTGACTGCAAAACTGTGTTGTGGGTGTGTGTAAACCAATCATTTGAATTGTTCCTAATTGAATTGTTTCATCTGAACACAAGTAAGATAACAATCTTGTTCACATGTATAAGGAGCATCTTGTTGATGTGGATATCCAGAAGTAATAGATCCTGACCTGCAAAGCTTCTGAAGCACGTTCTGAATAATTTCAATAAGAGCGAGCTACTATGAACATGTTGCTGATGTTAATCCTTTTATGGATTGTACTCTAATTACTGTAATTTTTTTTCCTTCTGGAGGGTTTTGGTTTTAATCAAAAGGTGATATAAAAGCATTGGTCAACATAAATAATATCTTGACTATATTGCTTGTATATGGCCAACTTACTTCATTGAAAGATATCTTGTTAAGGTAATAAACACTTGGAAGTAGTCAATCTGCTACGGTATATTCTCCAGGCATTATTGTGCTTCAAAAAAAATTACTTTTTTTAAATAAATGATAAATTGTTGGGAACTTGGTTGTGTGTGTCTATCCTCTTCCAAAATCAGCTGCTGCCAGTAGGTTTGGTCGCACTAGCACCACACAAAGGAAAGCCATTTTATCTGAACTGTTGGAGCAGTTTGTTGCCAATGGAGAGAGGCCTTCCTGTCAGAGATCATTACACATGATGAAACCTGCATGCATCACTTTGAACTGGAAACAAAAAGGCAGTCCCTGGTGTGGCACTACCTGTCATCACCAAAAAAGAAGAAATTCAATGCAGCAGTCTCTGCTGGCAATGTTATGATGACAGTCTCTTGCGATAGCAATGGTATCATTATTGTTGATGCATTATCAAAAGGGTCAACCATTAATTCAGAGGCATGTGTGAAGAATCTTAAGAATTGTTTATGAAATGTTCAGTCTGACAAGAATCCAAAAGCAGTCTTGCTACAACATGAAAATGCATGCCCATACACAAGTCTCTTAACTTGAGAACGCATCACCAAACTGGGCTGGACATCAATGTCTCGTACACCCTATGGTTCAGACCTAGAGAACTCGGATTTCCATGTGTTTTGGGCACTTAAAGATTCTCTAAATGAGACAAACTTCGAAGATAATGATAACGTAATTCAAGCAGTGAAAACAAGGCTACAAACACAAAGCAAGGGCTTTTACCAACACAGAATACATGCTCTTACACAACACTGGTGTAAGGCCATATAACATCATGGAGACTATGTACTCATAGAAAAACAGCACACATAAAAGAAATGTTAACTGAAGCTGTAACCAGATTCTCTTAAGAATAAATATGTTCTAAGAAAAAATAAGTTACTGAACAACTGTCTTATGTTAAATAGCATTTACCTGCCCCCTACCAATTCTCTGGACAGTGACTCTCTCTGCAATCTTACATTAAAGATTACCCAACTGTCCCTCTTCTGTGGGTATTTTAATGCACAACATGCCTTATAGAGATCCACTATGACCTGCCTCTAGGGTCGAGTTATCAATAGTCACTTGTTGAAAGAAAACTGTGCCTTCTGAACATGGACAAAGCACACGTTTTAACACTGCTATGTGTTCGTTCTCTGTGACTGATATATTTCACATTCTCAAAACCTCATATACATTGCAAGGTAGGAAGTGGTTGACAATCTATACTCCATTGACCACTTTGCACTCAGGATACATTTACCAGACTGAACACTAGCTGAAACAAAATTACCAAGGTGGGTATTTGGCAAGGCAAACTGGATGCTATGCAGCCAACTGCTTGTGTTTGAATGTAAAGCCAGCATCCAGGGATATGTAAATCATATTACCAAAATGATCCACCACACAACTGATCAGCCAGAACATTATGACCACCAACCAACATACTATCAATATAAACCCATCCACGGGATAGCAGTGTCACCTGGTGAAGAATGACAGCTAGTCAGACACATGCATGGCGTATGTAGTATCAGTGAGCACGGAGAACACACGCAATCTATCTAAGTTTGACCGAGGGCAGATTTTGATGGCCCAGAGGCTTGGCATGAGCATTTCGGAAACAGCAAGACTTGTCAGGTGTTTAAGGAGTGCTGTGGTGACTTCAACATGTGGCAATACCAAGGTGAAACCACGTCCGGAAGTCATGGGGATGGGTGGCCACCCCTCATTACAGATGTCGGACGTTGTAGGCTGGCAGACTGGTATAAAAGGAGAAGCAGCAAACTGTGGTGGGACTAACACCAGACTTTAGTGCTGGGCAGAGTAAAAGTGTTTCTGAACACACAGTGCACTGAACATTCCTAACGATGGGCCTCCACAGCTCATGACCCATGCATGTGTCAATGTTAACACCATGACATCGGCAACTACAACTGAAATGGGCACATGACCATAGACGTTGGACATCAGCACAGTAGCAGAGAGTTTCATGGTTTGATGAATCCCAGTGCCTTCTTCATCATGTAGATGGGAGGGTGCTAATCCATCATCTTCCAGGGGAACGCCTTCTTCACACCTGCAGTGCGGGATGGAGACAAGCTGGTGGCAGCTGCATTATGCCCTGGGGAACATTCACATGGGTGTCCATTGGTGCAGTGGAGCTCGTGTAAAGCATTGTGACAACCAAGGAGTATCATGCACTGGTTGCAGACCATGTACATCCCATCATGAAGATCATGTTCCCTGATGGCTGTGGCATTTTTCAACAAGATAATGCACCATGTCACAAGGCCAGGATTGTGATGGAGTAGTTCACGGAAGACAGTGACAAGTTACAATTGATGTGATGGCCCCCCAAATCACCAAATGTGAACCTGATCAAACACATCTGGGATGTGACTGAACGTGGCTTCAGAGGTCATCGCACTCCTCCCCAGAACTTACAGGAATTAGGTGACCTGTGTTTGCAGATGTGATGCCAACTATCCCCACTGACCTACCAAGGCCTCACTGCTTCCATACCATGACGCACTGTTGGTGTTATCCATGCTAGAGATGGACAGCACTTGTCCCTTGGCAAAATGATGAACACCATTCTGCAATCCAGGGCAGGTGAATGAGTGGCTCTGTAGAGCTTAAAGTGTAGGCTATCTTGTGAGAATCTTGCAGCCTTTTGTGTGGTGAGGGCTAACAAAAGTGCATTGTTATACAAAGGATGGAAAAGAGATGGTGGCAACAGTTCCACAGCTCTGTCAGTCGTACTACTAAACCAAGGGGGTATGGACAGGCATTAGAAGGATTTCAGTGGGAGAGATGGGAGGTGCTTCATTAAAACTGTAATAAAGACTGTGAACCATTTGAGCAACAAGAGGGATTTTGTGCAGACCACACGAGAGCATTTTGTTCAAATCATCATCACTGCTCTGAGACTTTGGTTCCATTAATGATGAAGTTTACAGTGGTTCTTTCTTTGTGTGGGAACTGGATTTGGCTTTTTTGCAGCCTATGACATGGCTCCAAGTCATGATAAAATTTATTACAGCATTCTGCAGTACCACATCATAAATGTGGAGGAAATCTTGCTTGAAATTTTTACTTACTATAGGAAAGCCGATGATTCCCAAACTCATGGGAGGAAACTGTTTTAATTTCCCTCTTTAAGCGAGTAAAGAATCGGACATGACCAAATAGCTATCATTGTGTTTCCTTCAAGAGCTGAATGGGAATTAAATTCGAGTGGACTGTCAACCATCACCATGTCTGAATGCTAGACTCCAGGCCACTATCAGCAAGGCTTCAGGAGGTACCATTCTACTGCTGATAACCCTACCCTGTTGAAAATGGCTATATAACAGGTTTTCCTGTGCAAGTAACACCTAATATGTACTTTCCTTACCTTCTAATGATCTATGATGCTACTTGCAATCACAGTATCCTCTTAACAGTTTCATACATGAGACTTCCGGGGACATATTCCTGGTTTTTTTTTTTTTTGTATAGTTTTTCTTCTTCCCACATTTCTTAGATATTAAGATATGCCTTATTATATCATTTTGTATGAGATAATGGTGTCCCTCAAGGTTGTGTATTAAGTGTGACCCTGCTTTTAATATGCTGATAATATTATGAGCACAGGACTGTCTAATGCTCTTTATTGCAGGCAATTTTTCACTTTTTACTCCCTCTTCCAATTTTGCAGCAGGTATATATCAGCTGCAGATGACTATTAAGAGGCTGGGAAGCTGAAAGAATGGCCACCAAAACTGGTCTTCAACATAAAATTCTGAGTCTGTTGTTTTTAACCATTACTGTTAGGTTTTAATCTTCTTGAAATAAAGTTCAGGGACACCACAAAATTTTTGAGTACTCACTCCCTCAAGCATCTTAAAATTTTAAAATGTATTGCATATATCACATGGGGTGCAGATGAGCCTGCTTACTACAGTTTTATATAGCTTTTGTGGAGTCTTGGGGTGTTTATGGATGCATGGTGTATGGACCAGCAAGACTATCATACTGGATATACTGACGGTATTAGGTTGGCCACAGGGACTTCAAAATGAACCCCATTCTCAGCCTCTGCACTGACCTGCCACTTCATATTAAGGGACAGTTATTCATGATGAGACAAGCATACAAATTAAACTGCTCAAAAAAGGTTTTGCACCACATGTATGCACTGAAGAGCCAAAACATTATGACCACCTGCTTAACAGCTAGTACGTCCATCTTTTGAACAAAATACATCACTGATTCTGCATATCAGGGATGCACCAGTTTGTTGGTAGGTTTATCAAGGTATGTGGCACTATATGTCTACGCAAATGTCACATAATTCATGTAAATAATGGGCTGCTGATTTATGTATGCAGTGATGGCACCTGATAGTGACCCAGACGAGATCCATAGGATTTACATCAGGCAAATTTGGTTGCTGAGACATCAATGTGAATTCACTCCTCAAACCAATGCAGCATAGTGCTGGCTCTAAGATAATGACAATTAATGCTAATGGAAGATGATCTCACTGTTGGGAAAGACATCAAGCATGAAGGGATGCAGGTAGTTTGCAGCTGTCAGTGTGTCTCCGATTACTGCCACAGGTCCCATGCAAGTGCAGGAGAACGTCTCCCATAGCACAATACTACTCCCACTAGCCTGTGTCCATGGTGCACTGCACATTTTGATCCACTGTTCGGCTCGACGGCAACATTTGTGGAGGCAATTAGTGACCTAGTGTAGCAAAAATGTGATTCACCTGAAGAGCGCATGTTTCCATTGATCAACAGTCAAATCCCAATGGTCCAATGCCCACAGCAATCATAACTGATGATGTCATTAGGTTAGCATGTGAAACATATGGGTGGTCTGCTGCAGAGCTCCATGTTCAAAAATGTACAATGAACAGCATGCTCTTAAACAATTTTACGTGCACCAGCATTGTGCTACTTCGGCAGAGGTGCCACTTTACACAGAAGACAAGCATCCATACCCTATGTTCTGTGAAGAGTCATGAACGTCCAACGATTTAGTGCCTAGTGATAGTTTCATTATCCTACCCCTTTTCATAGATGCTTGCGACAGTATCATGTGAATATTCGACCAGCTCCGCCATTTTTGAGATACTCATTCACAGGGTCTGTGTAATAATAATGTGCCCCTTTGTCAAAGCCACTTATCTCAATGGACTCCCCTGTTTGCAGCCCATGTATTCACTAGGGTGATCCCTGTCTATGTCTGCTCCACTTAGGTACTTTTGTTACCATGTCATGTGTCCACAACACCAAAAGGCGGCATCCAATGTTGCACTGGGCAGTGGTCATAATGTCTTGGCTTATCAGTGTATATGTGAATGTGTACAGATAGACCTCAACAGCAACAGGAAATGAAATAATAAGCCTTACTGAAGCAAAATAAAAATTACTTTACTGAAATAAAAACAAAAACTGCAGTCTGTTCAAAAGTCCATATCTTTGTGCAAATTCAAAATTAAAATCTGCTGCTAGATAACATTCAACACCATGTACTCTATACTAGGCAGTGCAACATGCGCCATTCCTACTCAGATTGCTATCTACAGAGATGTCCAAGCATTGCTGCTCAAACCTGTTCCACTCTTTAGCAGCAAGCCTCCTGAGGTCATTTGGTGTGTGACAAAGTTTTCTTGTGTGACATACTGCAAGTTTCAACTGATGTCGAATAAGCTGAGGTACAGTAAGTGATCAAAAGTATCCGGACACCTGGCTGAAAATGACTTACAAGTTTGTGGCACCCTCCATCGGTAATGCTGGAATTCAATATGGTGTTGGCCCACCCTTAGCCCTGATGACAGCTTCCACTCTTGTAGTCATATGTTCAATCAGGTGCTGGAAGATTTCTTGGGGAATGGCAGCCCATTCTTCATGGAGTGCTGCACTGAGGAGAGATATCGATGTTGGTCGGTGAGGCCTGGTGTGAAGTCAGCGTTCCAAAACATCCCAAAGGTCTTCTATAGGATTCAGGTTAGGACTCTGTGCATGCCAGTCCATTACAGGGATGTTATTGTCATGTAACCACTCCGTCACAGGTCGTGCATTATGAACAGATGCTCGATCGTGCTCAAAGATGCAATCACCATCCCCGAATTGCTTTTCAACAGTGGGAAGCAAGAAGGTGCTCAAAACATCAATGTAGGCCTGTGCTGTGATAAGGGGTGCAAGCCCCCTCCATGAAAAACACGACCACACCATAATGCCACTGCCTCCGAATTTTACTGTTAGCACTATACATGCTGGCAGATGATGTACACCGGGCATTCACTATACCTACACCCTGTCATCGGATCGCCACATTGTGTACCGTGATTCATCACTCCACACAACAATTGTCCAATGTTTACGCTCCTTACAACAAGTGAGGCATTGTTTGGCATTTACCGGCATGATGTGTGGCTTATGAGCAGCCGCTCGACCATGAAATCCAAGTTTTCTCACCACTCGCCTAACTGTCATAGTACTTGCATGGATCCTGATGCAGTTTGGAATTCCTATGTGTTGGTCTGAGTAGATGTCTACCTACTACACATTACGACCCTCTTCCACTGTCAGCGGTCTCTGTCAGTCAACAGACGAGATCGGCCAGTACACTTTTGTGCTGTATATGTCCCTTCACATTTCCACTTCATAATCACATTGGAAACAGTGGAGCTATGGATGTTTAGTACTGTGGTAATCTCGCTCACAGACGTATGACACAAGTGACACCCAATCACCTGACCACGTTAGAAGTCTGTGATTTCCGCGGAGTGCCCCATTCTACTCTCTCACGATGTCTAATGACTACTGACGTTGCTGATATGGAGTACCTGGCAGCAGGTGACAGCACAATGCACCTAATATGAAAAAAAAATGTTTTTGGGAGTGTCTGGATACTTTTGATCACATAGTGTAGGTTCATGTCATTGGATGGCATAGGCCATGCATTTATTTCATTCCTACCTCCTGGAGGAATGTGTTCAAATTATGGGTGCACTATGATCAAGTACTATCATCTTAAAAGATGAACCAGTAGCTGAAATGTCAACTGTAGGGCTGACAATAAGTTGGAGGATCTTGTCCTGATACTGTTACAGTGTCTTCAAAATAGTCACAAAGGCAGTGAGATACCAGGCCAAAACATGACTGACCCACCTGCCAGCAAAACTCATGTGACTGAATACTTGAGATGTGCATTATTACCTGGCCATCTGCACGTACTTCAATAACAATAATCGGGACTCACAGAAACCCTGCACTCTTCATTGAAGAGCACCCAATACCAATGATTTAGATTCTATTCTACAGTCCCCTGCCCACCGTCTTCACACAGAGTAGTGCTGAGTTTGGTTTGTACTATTGTTTGTAATGGTCACATAGAGACCAGACTGTCCTCTGTCTTGTCAGACAACCCATTTGCATCAAAAAAAGACAGTATGCAGTTCTTTTGCATTCTACTTGGGGTATGTATCAGCCATTGTTTGTAGATTGCATTCATCAGTTGCATATGTGTGTCTCCACAACACACGTGGATGCACGTCATCGTTTACTGTGGTCAAAAAGAGATTTCTAATTTAAAAACTATCTAACTCATGAGAGTGGGTTAATCATTTATAGAGTCTATATTCCAAATACCCCAGGCACCTGCATACCATTGCATTGCTTTCCCACCCACGAAGCAATCTTCCAATAATCATCTGCAAACAACAAACCATTTGGGATATAGGTAGAGAGACGAATTCTGGAAATATGTGTGGTGAATAGTAATGTTTTATGCCAAGGTTGGTGTAAACTACCAGTTTGGCTTCTTAAGAAGCCAAGAGTTGTTTTAATTTTTACTAATTTTAGAAATGTTATTTTTTGTATTGTTTTATAATATATTAGATAAACACCACATTGTTTAAGATTGTGTATAAAGGTGTGTATAAAGGTAGAATCCTTCAACTGCTTAAAAGTTTTCCCTGACTATGTCTTCAGGAACCACTTGACACATGTGTTTACAGTATAACATCATGAACTATAAGTGATTCTGAAGGCCCTAGAGCAAATGAATTGAAACTAAATGACAAAGTTTACTGTCTGTTCTGGCTACCTTAGGGCTCTTCAAGCATTTCAACAGATGTACCCAGAACACACTTACTAAAAAAACATAGAAAGAATACCAGGGCACACGGGAATAAAGGGAAATGGCATAGCAGCCACAGAGATTTCAAGACATGTAAGGGGTGACAAGAGTTGAACATTGTGCCATTCCCCTATAGATTGTAAATGTTCTGTTGAGTCAGAGAGTGAATGAAAGTGAGGGACTACAAGCTGTGTGGCTGTGAAACTAATTATCTGACTGTGGTGTTCATCCTTATGATCATAGAGATGAGAAGAGCTCTCACTCACCAACCTCTATGTAGGACAGGGCCTACGTACATCTAAGAGAATCATCCAGAAGAATCAATGTGGAATGAAGTGGGATACTGAAGAACTTAAGAATGATGAGGTGCTTTTAAAGTTCTCCAAGGCTGTACATACTGCAATAATGAATACCACACAAGGCAGTTCAGTTGGATGTCTCTTAAAAGGACAATCAATGTAAGTTGGACAGACAAATGTAGGTACAAGAAAGGTAACTGAAGAAACCTTGTGTAAAACAAGAAATACTTCAATTGATTGACGAAAGAAGAAAGTACTGTACAAAAATGTTCTGGAAAAGACAGGAATACAGCACCATCAGTCGTTTAGAAATTAAATAACTAAAAAGTGAAGCCAAGGCAAAATGGATGCAAAAAAATATGAAGAAATTGAAAAAGAAATGGTCATCAGAAAGACTAATGCAGTATACAGAAATGTCAAAACATCCTTTGGTAAAATTAAAAGCAAATGCGTCAACATTAAGACAGCAGAAGAAACTCCATTGTTAAATGCAAAGAGAGTGGATAGCTAGAAAGAGTACACTGATGGCCTGTCTGTCTGTCTGTCTGTCTGTCGGTCAGTCAGTTTCATGTTCAATGGATCATTTGCACGATAAATAGTAATGACAAATTAGGTTTTATGAAAGGCAAAGGCACCAGTGAGACAGTTCTGCTGATGCACTTGATAATGTAAGTAATACTTCAGAAAAATCAAGGCATATTCATAGGACTAGTCAACCTAGAAAAAGTGTTCAACAATGTGAAATGTGCTACATGTTTCAAATCCTGAGGAAAAAAAACTAATAAAAACCAAGAGTGAAGTGTTTGAATTAAAAAAGATATGTGACATCAACATAGTGTTTTGTTCTTACTTTTCAATCATTACATCAAAGAAGCAATGACTAAAATTAAAGAAAGGTTCCAGAGTGTGATTAAAATTCAGAGTGAAAGGATATCAATTATAAGATTTGTGGATGACATTGCTATTGTTAGTGAAACTGAGAAAGAATTGCTGGACCTGTTAAATGGAATGAACAGTCTAATGACCACACATGATGGAGTGAGAGTAAACAGACAAAAGTAATGAGGAGCAACAGAAATGAGACTAGAGAAAAACTTAACATCGAACTTGGGGACCGTAAAGTACACAAGGTGAAGGCATCCTGCTGTCCTGGAAGTAAAATTACCCATGATGCGTGAAGCAAGGGGGATGTAAAAAGACAGACTAGTATTTTCGTTTTTAGGGAATAGGTATGTTTAAGTTCTTCTTTAAAGAATTCTCTCTCTATTCATTCTCATCTCTCAACAACAATGTACGAGAAGAATGTGCGGGACAGAATGTGGCAGAGCCCGGTGATATGGTCTAGAGCAGAATAGCACGTATCACTCTAAAGAAATTTTCAAGAATGCAGTTATATGAAGATTGTGGCTGCTACTGACAAAATGAGGTTTGGACAAGATAAGTATATTAAATCATCTCACCTCTTCTGCCTGCTAACACGTCCAGAATAATATTAGTCAAATTCTCCATCTGCATAGACATGGTACGCATAGCTGCTGCAAGAATAGTTTATTAACACTGGCACCATGTATTATGCTGCTACTACTACTACTACTACTACTACTACTACTACTGAAAAGTGGTTTTTTCATCATGGCACACATTTCATTTTATTCAGTTAAAACATTACCAATGGAAGTTTTTTCTTGCCCAGTTCTTGCTTACAATAGGTAAGTGACATCTGCATGCACATTTCACTAGACATGTCCTGGCATTGATGCTGTTCATAAAATTAAAAGAAACTTGGAGACCATAAATAGAGAACAAAACCCAACAAGGCTGACAATAAAGTCTATTAGTATGGTAACATTTTTCAGACGGCCAATAAAAAGTCTAAGTTAACGCAGATAAGTAGGAAAACCAAACCTGTAATGTTCGAATACACCATTAGTACATTTAAATATCTCGGCGTAATACTACAAAGCAATATGAAATGGAATGAGCACATAATTATTGTAGCAGGGAAGGCGAATGGTCAACTTCAGTTCATTGACAGAATTTTAGGAATTTGTGGCTCATCTGTAAAGGAGACCACATACAGGACAGTAGTGTGACCTGTTCTTGAATACTGCACCAGGTCAGACTATAGGAAGAAATTGAGAGATGGGCTGATAAATTTGTTACTGTCACGATCAAACTACATGGAACTATTGGGGAATTCAAATGGAAATTGCTGGAGGAAAGGCAACATTCTTTCGAGGAACAATACTGAGAAACCTTGGAGAACCGCGGTTTGAAACCGACTGCACAACGATTCTACTGCTGTCGACGTATATTTCGCATAAAGACTATGAAGATAAGATAAGAGAAATTAGGGCTCATATGGAGGCATACAGACAGTTTTTTCCCTTGGTCTATTTGTGAGTGTAACAAGAAAGAAAATGACTAGTATTGGTACAGATACCTTCTGCCATTCACCCTACAGTGGCTTGCAGAGTATGAATGTAGATGTAGATGTACAACACTGACAATGGGCAGTTGTGGTGGTAGAGGGAGCACTGAGGAGGACTGTTTCCCCAATCATTCCTCCCCCAACCACTCACAGACACTCTTCTGAGCTGCCTGCTTTAGCTGCTCCCTAACAAATATATCGTTGTCGTCGTCAGTGGTGGTTATGAACACAGAGTTACGAGATTACGTATCACTTTACCGTAAGTTGCTTGACCTTTGTACTCCCTGGTGGTGCAATCACAGTGTTACTTTTTAAAACATCTCACTAGATTCAGCACATACGGTCACATATTAAGATGGAGAAAACTAGCCTAAACATTTATCGGTAACACCGGTGTGTTGAAGCTAAGTATAAATGCAGCTATTTTCTCAAGATTACCATTCACCCACTTCATTGCATTTCTCACATCAACAGCACATTTTTCATCTCACTTGTCTTTCAACTCTTGCATACACATCCCCATTAGACCTCTGAAAGACAATAATTTTGCTGAAGTTCTTGGCCCACAGCTTTCTCATCCCTTCAAAAGATGTGTAAAGACTGGGCCTCATACACCGGACAATTAGATATGCATTTCACAGCTTGCCAGGTATATGTTCGAGACATACATAAAACTATTTTCTCGTCTCGGATAGGTTCTAACACTTATGTGTACATGATGATGAGCGGAATGTGTGAGCATTACAAGGGAGACGGTGAAATATGAGTTAATTAAAGAAAACTTGGGTCATATTCTCAGTGGTGGAACACAGAAAGGGCTCACACTGGTGGCAGAGGTAAAGACCGACTACCAGTCTCGAATATAAACTTAGGCTTCTGCGGCCACTGTCTCAGCCAATAAAATTTTTCTGGATTTGTGACCACATTGTCAATATGTAAACCTACTGACATTTCGGTCACTATTGCAAGTGACCTCCTTCAGGATGTTTTTGTTTAAACAAAAACACCCCAAAGAAGGTCACTTGCAACAGTGACCGAAATGTCGGTAGTTTTACGTATTGACAAAAACCCAGAAAAATTTTATTGACTGCCAGCCTAGAAGATTGAACAAAATATAGGAATAGGGAATGGGAGAGGCGTTGGTTCTCATTTGTGTGACTGGTAGCCGATCCTAGTGAGCAGAGTCAGAGACTGGTGGTGCGAGGCCTTTCACTCTGTACGAAGCCTGTAACAGTAAGGAGTATCTGTTCTGTATCAAAATTGGAAACCAAAAGAGTGCAACCACTGTGCTCTGCATTCTAAGACCCTCAAAGAATAAATAAAAAAATAAAAAATGCCACCTCCCATGCTCCCTCTAGGTTAAAACAGAAGCATGGGTATGCCAGTCTATTCAGCAGAGATGTGATGTGGAATTCAGCATCTTATTCTGGATTGAACTGCATCTGTCCTGAAAGGCATGATGGGATGGCATGTAGACACTAGTGAAGTTATACTGAGAGAGTACTTGAAAAAGTCAATGAAAAACTAAGTTTGAAATTAAATTTTGCAAAAATCCTAAATATCCACAGAATGGTGGGCCACCCTGTTCATTTGGCTTGTTAAAAAATTTTGCTCCACTAACAAACCAAACAGCATAATCTTTCAACAAAATTTTTGTTGCTAAATTTATATTATACAAATAACGGCCATATTGTTGTGAGCAGCATAGAATTCCACCAGCTACTAAAAACAACAGGACATAATTGTCAAACTACATAGATTAAGACATAGGTGCAATTTTGAATATGATAGCCCTGAGCATTAATGGTCCTATGCTAACTCTCATATTCATTACAACATTGTCTATTTAGTCCTGATGGGGGAGTTCATTGGAATGCCTTATGATTAGAGAACCTCAACTAGAGGAGGTACTGGCTATTGGCTTTGAAGTGTCACAAGCAGTGGAACAACAGTTCAAATATTTATATGAAGTTGCAGTGGTACTTCCGGTATCTCAGCAGCACAGACAGTCGATACCATCATAAACACGTAACACCAATGCAAGTAAGCAGTGTACCAGCTCTCCTATACCAGTAAAACCATATCCCACTATAGTTGTTCATTACCACAAGTACCAGTACAATTTCAAGTCAATAAGAATGCAACAAAATCCCTCACAAATCTAGAAATGCACTGTCTTTTGTGACTTCAGCCATTGACAAATGAGCAGTATCTTTAATCAGTTACAACTAACCAACCCTGATCAAAGAAAAATTCACAATCTATAAATTAAGTCACTCACCCATTCACATTTCTAGTTGAAAATAATTTCACATCTAAAAATACCTTTGAACATGATGCTTTCAATATCATCAGGTTTGAAATCAAGGATTCAATCAACATAGTTTCCAATGAAATTCTTTTAAAAGTAGTGGGTGACCAATACCATTAATTTGTGGGATTATTTTTCTGAGATTAGGTTGTGCAGCAGACAACATAAAAAAGGCCAAAACTTTGTTGTGTATAACATTCTCATTGGAATCAAACCAAGATTCATGGTGGCACTGAATTTGTTTCATCTAGCCAGTAGGCATTTTCCCTGATTGTTTGAAAACCCCATCACCGATTCCTACCCAACTCCACAGCCAGAAGAATTTCTAGAGGGAAAAGTTGCTCAAAAATAGATTTGTCCAATGTATGCTCGTAGCCACTGCTCAATGAAGCCTCACAAAACTCCAGAAATAAACACACCAGTCAGCCTTTATTGCTGTAATGACCTATCTTTCAGGGCAGCCAGTGAACTGGTGTCTTTCAAAGGTATTTAGAACATCTTATTTACAAATTTCATCCTGAAATTACCCAGATTATGTAGTAGAAACTGGTAGCACCACTCCGGAACGTATCATCAATCTAAGAACACTATTCACCAAGTTGGAGCAAGTGGGCCTAAAACACTACTTGCAGAAATTACGTTTTCTGCAGAAGAATGTTGTACACTTATGTCATATTTTATCCAGAAGTCACATTAGGCCAAACGAGCTGCATTTGGCTGCTGTTGATAAGCTACCAAATCCACAAAGTATTAACTAACTGTAATACTTTTGGGGAAAAGGACCTTTTGATGATAAAAGGACAGGTTTATGAGTGGATATTCAAAAATCATAAGGGTGCTCCACACAGATACATAAATTATGCCTGTAAATCAAATTCACAAATGCATGCCTCCAACATCTTTAAGAAAAACAATAATACTGCAAGTGAAATACATTTTACTGATTCTTCCACACAATTAATTATACTTTTACAATTTTGTTCAGATGCAAACAAAGGTAACTGCTGGAGACTACTGCGCTATGACAAATCATTCCAACTGTTCTAGTAAGACCACTACATTAGCCAAAATTGTTTCAGATTCAGTGTAATTAGAGAGTGTGTAAGAAAATGTCTTAATGGTTAGACAATTTTAACTCCTCCATGGAAGACAACTTTGTTGGGTATCTAAACTTTGGAGGAAGACTGGCTGCAATGCCCTCACAGGGTAATGTAATCCAGACAATACACAATAGCATTTCAAGAAACAAAAGTGATGAATAAGACCAACAGCAAGACAGAATGAAGGAAATGAATGTGGTAGAAAGTTATGAAGCAGGTATAAATTTATTTTCATTCCACATCTGTAGGTACAATTTATTTGTAAAGTGACTTCTGAAGCTTCATATCATACATTGTGTTTTTCAATATCTCCTGCTGCAAACCAATATTATGTCCATGTGGTTATATTTGCTAATATCACAGGATTTCATAGCCAAAATACTGTTTTTCAGTAATCACATATCAATGATACCAACAAAACAACAGATAAACAATAACTTTTCTTTAATGTACAACTACCTTAAGGCTACACTACAACAGGGAGCTGAACAAGTGTGTCTTAAAGTGCTGATATGAACAGAGAAATGAAGTATTATTCTCAGAGTAAATTACTTACTCTCACATGATTTACCAATTAAAAGCCTTATGAAGTATTCTAATTTTTTTTATGAGAGCGATTTTTGAATATTCTCTGTCCTCTAGAGATCTTACATAATTTCCTGTGAATCTGCCTAAAGGACTGAATAACATTATTTTCCATGAGAAATGTCAAAACAGTTAAATTCACTTAAACATGAACATTCAGCCAGTAGCAGTCATAGGATCCAGTTTACACAAACTTAAATAGCTTCCTTGTAGAGCAGCCCATTACTAAATTTACAAACAATGCTCCTTATAATTTTCAGTGATCAACTAGTTAATTGAATAATTTAGATATAATCATCTGTGCCAATCACATCTGAAAAATCAAAAATCTGTCAACTGCCAGTTACTTATTTTCATTTTCCTTTGACAATCCACTGTGACCTTGTCAAGTGACTACAATAACATCAGAACACCTCTTGTATATGAAACAAACAAAATAACATAGTGCAAATGCGACAAAATCAGGATCAGAACTGCTATTTCCACAATACTGAACAAAAACATCATAAATAAATAGTATTATGTTTATATGGCAAGACTGACATGATGCTCTTCACATATGAATTATAAGTCAGACCCTTTAACTGTAAGGTTTGGGCAACACATGGGGCGACCTCATAAATATAACCTTGCCTTTCTTCTGGGAATGCACTTTGAGGAATAATGGAGAATCAGTCAAGCATCCACAGGTATGAAAAAAAATATTACAATACACTTGCAATATAGCTGCAGTGAAAACTGTCCCAGCTTCAATACTGATTAAAAATTATAAACTAGTACATCAAGTAATACAATTTTCAGTCACAGCACTATTTTACCATTTTAACTCACTAAAGCTACCAAAATAATCTATATCACCATAAAATGCCATTTAACACAGTCTATCTCAATTTCTAAACAGAGATAGCTGAAGAACTTAATATCCAAACCACCTTTTGAACATTTCTCAGTGCTACCTTTACTTAATTATCAGGGCCTTTGTGCGATGTTTATGATTTCTCCTTGTACAGTGTCCATGAAATAAGGCTGCAGTTTAAAGTGCATTTTCTCACTAAATCATCACACTGAAATACTTCCCTCTCTAAACTTTGTATTACCAATTAGAACATTTATCAAAACTGTGTGGTCCTTGCTGTGCAGATCTACTGCCTTTTTAAGAGAGGAAATTAAATCATCAGATGAGCTTGATATCAGAATTCCCTTCCCACCATAACCCTCTGCAACTTGTTCATAGTTGGTGTGCTGTTAGGAGAAGAACATAGATAAATATCAGTCTTCATACTGTTTAACAAAGACAGAAATACACCTTTTTAACAAACATATTTCTGTAAAATAAATAACATCAATCACAGAAGTGACGAATACTAATGAATGACAAAATGATCAGGTCTTCAAAATGAAAGGTCTTCATAAATTACTTTTTGTATTAGATGCAACACAATGAATTAAATACCTGAAATGAATAGAGCCCAAATATATTTCAAAAAATAACAGAAATTATTTATTTTACAAACGAGTTACAAAATCAAACTTGGATAGGAGAAGAAAACTAGCCATGACATTTCTGAGTAACTGTCCAGGCATTTGCCTTATCAATTTAGGGCAACTACACAAAACTTACACATGGATCTGCTGATGGGGACTGGAGCATAGTTCCTCTGGCATACAAGCCCAGTGTTTTAACCACTTCACAGTCATGCACACTACATACCAGTATTTGAAAAAACCACACATGCTACAGCAAAACCTTACAGAGTGTAGCAGGAAAACAAATTAATTTTCATTGAGTCCTTAAGAAACAGCATTTCACATACCTTCTACACAAGTTAAAAGTTAATCATTATCACCAGGCAGTGTGCTTCACTGGTAGACTGCTAATGTCATTGCAAACTTACTTTTTTTTACAATTGGTCAATACGATTGTAAAAAAAAAAAAGTATGTGTGTGTGTGGGGGGGGGGGGGGGGGGTGTGCCATGACGCCAGTATACTGATGCAAGCTTTTTGATTTGATGTCACTTCAGTGGTTTGGATGTCAATGTCACTATTTATTTATTCACGTAGCTTCTCATTTTCACAGAAGTTCAGCACTGTCAGACTGGGCTAACACTTGGATGGGTGACATTCAGTCTGCCGAGTGCTGTTGGCAAGCCCTTGTGAGGCAAACTGTGGAGCTACTTGATTGAGAAGTAGTGGTTTCAGTCTCGTAAACTGATATATGGCTGGGAGAGCAGTGTGCTGACCACATGCCCCTCCATATCCACATCCAGTGACACTTGTGGGCTAAGGATGACACAGTGGCTGGTCGGTACCGTTGGGCCTTCATGGGGAGAAAGTGAACCTGCTGCCATTTTATCTATTCACTTCATAGGCAGGAGTTCTTACAGATTAGGCCAAATTCTTAAGAATTATGGGTTTAAGGTAGCATTTTCAACCAATAAAAATCTGAAAAAACTTTGGTCCATACACTGCAAGCATCATATGACAAACTATTTTGCTCTGGGGTTTATAAAATCACCTGTGGGGATTGCCCAAACTATTATATAGGTCAAACAGGCAGAGCCATTGCTACTAGATATAAGGAGCACATTCCAACCAAAAGTGGTGACAGCACACGAGTTCCTCCTTCGCCGAACACCTGATCCAAAATGCACATGCGCCTAATCCCCTACTTCATCATGAGATTAAAGGTACTAGATTAGACATCCTAGAAGAAATGGAGATTTTTAAACATCTGCAATTTGAGGAGGATAACCTCCTTAATGATCAACTTCAGTTAAAAAACAAGAATTTTTTTGAATGTTTTATGCCATTATTTAGAATATCATGACCAGATAATGGTTGATTGGCAGGAGCCGAGCAGTATTTCAGTGGTGGTGTGTGACAGATGGTCGGTGTTTGATGTACTTTATTTTAGACATCCCGTAAGGTAGTGGCTAGCATGCGTGCATTTGAGCACGTGACATTTTGGTATATGATTCCCATCAGGTGGTCTTTCCAAATACGGTGCTTACATAATGTGGCACACATGGTTTTTAAATAATTAAGATGCCCGCATCTATCCCATAGACAATAGTTATATTCATATAAGTGATTACTAGCCCACAAGCAGTGAAATGGAGCCTCAGGTGACAAGATTAAGTTTAGCTGGTCCGTCTCGACCTTTTGGGATTTAATTCCCTTTATATTTATTTATAGTTGCAATCCAGAGACAACTTCATCCTTGTCCATTTATTGCATGCACATGGGCATATTAGTAGCTACCTTTTATTTCTTTTTAATTCTTCCCTGTGAAGAACATGCCGTTTTCCCATGACAAGTGTACATAACATTTTCTTATGTGTCTTTTCAGGTCAAGCACATTTTATCATATCATATCATATCTATTTAATAATAGCCTTTTAATGATATGAATAAAATAGAAAAAAACATTCCACATGGGAAAAATATATTAAAAACAAAGATTCCATGACTTACCAAATGGGAAAGCACTGGTAGATAGACACAATTAAAAAAACACACAAACACACACACAAAATTTCAAGCTTTCGCAACCAACGGTTGCTTCGTCAGGAAAGAGGGAAGGAGAGGGAAAGACGAAAGGATGTGGGTTTTAAGGGAGAGGGTAAGGAGTCATTCCAATCCCAAGAGCAGAAAGACTTACCTTAGGGGGAAAAAAGGACAGGTATACGTGTGTGTGTGTGTGTGTGTGTGTGTGTGTGTGTGTGTGTGTGTGTGTGTGTGCCTGTCCTTTTTTCCCCCTAAGGTAAGTCTTTCCGCTCCCGGGATTGGAAGGACTCCTTACCCTCTCCCTTAAAACCCACATCCTTTCGTCTTTCCCTCTCCTTCCCTCTTTCCTGACGAAGCAACCGTTGGTTGCGAAAGCTTGAAATTTTGTGTGTTTTTTTTATTGTGTCTATCTACCAGTGCTTTCCCGTTTGGTAAGTCATGGAATCTTTGTTTTTAATAATAGTGTTTAACATAAGAGGCGTTAATTCTCTTTTGTAGTGTGTAGTGAAATTGACCTCTGTCGGCCGACAGAGTATAAGGGCGATGAAAGGGCATTGCACATCCGTTCATGCAATTACCATATTTTTTACATGGCAATGAAGTGTTGTCGTTCGTTCACTCACGCGTTATTTTTAATAATAAGATAAAAAATTAATCTTGATAATAGTCTTCATTCAGTGTCTGTCAGCAATAAGAAGTATATCTACATCAACTCATAAAAACACCTACTCAACCATCTGTACACGGGTTAACCAAGATTACTGCATTATGGCATTTACATACTACAGTTTTGCTGTTTTATGTCCTATGTCATCTTTCATTAATAACAATGGATGCATTATGCAGCATTCATTGTGAAAGGGCCGATATATTCTAATAGTGTAAGTCAGGGAAGTGTGTTCGAACTTACATAAATCAATGCATAGTTTGTTACATTTTAGTCATAACCTGGTGCAGAGGCTTTATGTTTAAGATTTTCAACCTTTCTATAAGTTATTTGTTTTAAGATATGCCTACGTTGGTCTTTTACCTTTGACAGTCGTGGTCTCAGTTAGACATGCGCAATGTTCCCCGCCACGTTGATTTGCAGAGCATTATCTAGTCCTACTTAGTTTCAGGTGAGGTCTCAAGGCACACCGCATGGCATCCATGGAGACGAGGTGCACGCCAGAGATTAAGTTAAGTCTTGGTATTGACTTAGTACCGACCGCATTTTTAAAATGTGATTACGCCTATTCAGGCTGTTTTAGTTTTATTTCTAGAGCATGCCCTCTTAGACAAATTATAGATTCAGGTATAGCTCCTGAAGAAGGCTGAATTATTTGGGCTGAAACCTAGGTAAAGGTTAGTTTCATTACCGCAATCGAGGCTGATAGTTTCTTATATATTAGATTATCATGATTGCTGGCTGTGCTGCAATGTTGAAAGTACAAAAAGTAGCCAACTATGTTGGCCCAAATGTTCAATGAGAAACATGTTACATAAATGGCACGATAAGCAAGCAGTAGTGTTGTAAACTTGTAGTGTGAGTGCGCATAAAACAGCAAGTGATAGACGTGCCCCCTCAGCCAGCCTAGGCAAGTCGCCTCGCAACCTGGACACACAGTGCAAGTGCTGTGCCATGTGCACAACATCCCAATATAAGCCCAGCACGCTGGGCCATCAGCCTTATTTATATTTATTTGCTTACTGTATGCTCACCTATCACACTATCGATGTGTTCTATAGTTATGAGACTTTGTACTGTTCTATAATTTATTCAGTGTTATTGTGGATTTCTTGGTGTGGAAGCAGAACAAAATTTGGTTGGTGTTACTTCTCATATTGTGTCTGTCCACTGTTACAACATACTTGGTGATGAGGATGGGATTCTACTCCATGTATTTACTTTCTTTGGTTCGATATACAGCCAGCAAGTCAGTGGAAGAAGTTCTTCAACAACATAAAACTCTCACCAACCAACAGTGGGTTCTTTCTGTGATACTAAACAATTTGGCCCCAGATTCCACCACCACTAATGCAACCCACACTGTTTTGGGATGCACGTGAAAAATGACTTCAGCAACATTTTCAAGCCTCTAGAGTCGCTGACTCCAATTTGTATAAGCCTTTATTTTTGGCATGGATTTCTTCTCCTCACATTTACCACCTTTTGTGCCATGGAGCTCCTCTTCAGGAACTGCCAGCATCTCTTTTGATGAAATGTGTCCACTGCTTTCTAATTATCATTGCAAACATACCCATGTTACAGCTGCTCGTACTGAGTTCTACCATTGTCAAAACTGGCTGCAACAGTCATACAGAGCTTGGGCAGTAGACCTTCATTGGCTTAGCCATAGTTGCCAGTTTGTTACTGAGGCTCACTGGGATTCATATGCTGATAGGGAAGTTCATGAATGTGCTTTACGATGTGAAAATCTCTCTCTCACAGATGTTCTGAGCATTGCTCAGTCTTTTTAAGTATCTAGGGCAGCAGAATCAGGTAGAGGCATGGTGTGAATTAGGCACCATTGTTTCCTCTCCTCCTCAGCTGCTGTTTCTTAGCTCACATGGAGATGAAAACATCATGGCATGCAACCACAGCCTCCTGGATGCATGGGGCAGTGCCATTCTAGGTAGAAGCAGTCACCATCACCAAAGCAGTTGCACATTCATCTTCCATCGTGCCCTTATTGTTTTGTTCAATATGAGAGGGCCATGTGCTTAAAGTGTTGGGTGATGTGCAACCATTGTAAAAAAAAAAAAAAAAAAGAGAAGAAGAAGAAAGTATGTGTGATGGACAAGATGTTAAAAATGCACGTGGACACAGGAGCAGAAGTGACTTTGTTAAATTCTCAAACCAGAGTGAATCTTGGATCAATTGCAGTGTCCCCTGTATCTTGTCAGTTGGCGGGTTACAACAAACAACAAATACCCATATTGGAACAGGCTTTCTACTTCCACAGTGCACGAAGCAGTTGTTTGGCCTTTGACCTTTCTTGTAGAGGATGGTGTCAACATGGAAAACTTATTTGGATTGGACGTCATCAGAATTTTTGGGTTCTCTATTTCTGAGGAAGTGTATCTGGTATTGGATCAAGTTCCATACCAACAACTAGACGTGCTTTGCTCAGAATATTTCTCCTCATTCTTGGGAGTTCTGGGATGTGCTACAGATTTCAAGGCTCACAGTCCCAGGAGCTTTATGGGAGCAAGTCAAATTGTAACTAGATCAACCTATGCCTTTGGATGTTATCGTGCTTGTCTCCCTCTAGTGAATGGTCTAGTCCATTAGTAACTGTCAAAAATCTTAATGGCAACCTTCGGCTCTGTGGTGATTTTAAAGTGTCTGTAAATTCACAGTCTACTATTGATACCTGTATCTTACCCCATACTCATGAACTCTTCGCACAGCCTGCTGGAGGCCAACATTTTTCCAAAACAGACTTCCAAAAGCTGACTTACAACTGCCTGTGGATGACGATTCTAAACATGTCCTCATAGCGAATAACCCCTTTGGGTTATATCAATACCAGCACCTGCCATGCAATGCGACTAGCACCTCCGCCATTTGACAGTGATTTTTGGAGCAACTCATAGCCTCTGTGCCAGGGTGCATTAGCCACCTGTATGATACTGTGGTCTCATCTTCCTCAACAGATGAACATTTGCAGAACATTTATGCCTTGTTTATGGTGCTACAGGCTGCTGGTTTGAAATGTAACTTGGACAAATCACTTTTTTTTTTCAGCCATCTATGTCTATCTCAGTTTTGAAGTCTTGTGTGCTGGTCAAGCCTTTACCTCAGCATATTGATGCCATTACAGCTTTGCTGCATCAAAGAGTTGCAAGACTTTCTCAGAAAGATTGCATACCACCATAAATTTCTTTCTGTTGGAGCCACATTAGCCCAGCCACTTTGTGCTCTCTTACATAACGATGTTACTTTTTCAATGGTAACCCACCTTTGTGTGTGCTTTCACCCTATTAAGGTCAAAATTATGCTCAGCACCCTGCTTGGCTACTTTTGAACCACACCAACATCTTGTTTCGGCCACATACACCTCCCAGAATAGCCTCAGGGCTGTTCTTGCACACAAATATGAAGACGGATTCAAACCCCGTATTGTGCATGCTTTCAAGGCTCTGAATAAGGTGCAACAGCACTACTCATAGATAGAAAAAGACGCCCTTGCTATTGTGTATGCACTCCAAAAATTTCATACTTTCCTATATGGTTCAATGTGTTATTTGATTACTGATCATAAACTTCTGGCTTCTCTTTTCAATCCTTTGGTACCTTTACTGGTCGAAGTGAACCATTGCCTGCAATGCTGGGCACTTTTTTTGTCATGCTATAACTATGAGATTCATTTCTGGCCCACAGTACAACACACTAATGAGGGTGCTCTTTCATGATTGCCGATTGGCTCCAATCCAGCATTTGATCGGGATGAACTGTTGTGTTTCAGTTTAGACATCGAAGCTCAAAACACCGTCGATGACTTTCCTGTTACCAGTTCTCACATTTTGGTGGCTGTTATGGCTGATTTTATCTTACATCAAGTTGTTCAGTTTGTCCACCATGGCTGCCTGGATGAACCACAAGGCTGAGTGCGAGATTCTTTGCCTAATTATTATGCTCTCCACCACTACCTCTCAGTTTCTGATGGTGCACTACTGTCGGCTACTGAAGTGTCAGCACTCAGGGTTGTGATCCCTTCTGCATTGCAACAGGGCAACATGCGCCTTCTCCACCTAGACCATAGGATTGTTTCTCATATGAAATTGCTGGCCCACTGCCACATGTTTTGGTCGGGTATTGTCAATGAAATCGTGCACATTGCTACAGCCTACCAACAGCATGCCACCCATCAAGTGGCAACCTGGGCCTCTGTTTCCCCGTGGCCCACAACTCAGTGCCCCTGGGAGCATTTTTATGCTGATTTTGTGGGACCATTTTGGCTTGTAGTAGTTGATGCTTTCTCAAAATTTTCTTAAGTGGTTCATTGCCCATCCTCATCCATGGCGACTACTCTCCTGGCCATCTCAAAGATTTTTTTCCTCAGAAGGATTTCTGTATATGCTTGTGACAGACAATGGCCCACAGTTTGTGTCTCAAGATTTTGAAGATTTCTGCACAAAGAGTGGCATTCAGTATGTTACAGCCCCTCGCTTTCACCCAATCAAATGGAGGGGTGGAGTAGGTGGTGATCTGTATGTACAAAACCCAGAAAAAATATATCATTCAACCTTCTACCAAGGAAACCCCCCAAGTTCATATAGGTTCACTCCAGTCGACGACCATAGCCCAGCAGAGCTGCTTCGTAGCCACCAGCTGCAGATGCTGCATCATCTGCTCTGGCCAGTGCCCAGGCACCCACTGGTGCCTGCTGCGCTGTGATTCCATCTGGGCTCCGCCATCTGGGTGCACAGGTTTGACCGGTGCCCTATGTGAATACCAGCGACTGTCCACTGATGCCGATGCCACCCCATCGGCATGGGCCACGGTCCACGCCTCCTCCGGCCCTGGCCCGTCTTTGCCCTTTAGTGCCGCCACCAACAGGCAGAGTAGTCAGTGCTGGGCTGCCTCTGTCTCTGTAACACCTGTTGCTGCTGCCATCTTCTCTACTGCTTCCATCACAGAGTGCCTGCCTGGATGTGGCCACGAATACAGCACCAGCATCACCAGTGCGCCATTATAGCCTCTCACAGGGGAAGGGGCACTGCGCCTGTCCATGCCTGCACCATTTCAAACCATATTCTCCTGTGAGAGCACAACACCTGCTCCAGCAGGCATGACCTAATGATGAAGGCATGAACATCTCTACAGTGAACACTTTTCTCCAAGGGGGAAATGAGAAACATGTTACTTAAATTGGAAGATCAGCTAGCAGTACTGCTGTAAATATATAGTGAGAGTGTGCATAATCAAACAGCATGCAATATGAGTGCCTCCTCAGCCAGTGTAGAGAGGTTGCCTCACAACCTGGACAAATGGTGCAGGACGTACTGTGCTGCGTGCACAACAGTCCGATATAAGGCTGGCACCCCAGGCCCTTGGCCTCACTTATATTTACTTGCTTTTCATATGCTCACCTTCATGACTGTATATCAATGTGTTCTATAGTTATGAGACTTTGTACTGTTCTATACTTCATTCAGTGTTATTGTGGTTCTATTCATGTGAAAGCTGAATAAAACTTGGTTGTTGTTACGTCTGATATTGTGTCTGTACAATGTTAACCAAGTAGCTGTCTCTACATTTATGTTACATTTTTTTAATTTTCTTGAAATAGATAGGTACACTTAGTCCAGTTGAAATGTGGCTTCAGCTGTCCAATGAAGAAAGAGTACCACTTCAGACTCAACAACTTCTCTGAAGGAGAGCTCAAATTCAGAGCAGCTTGGTTGCGTATGATACCTAATGGAGCCAGGCGCCATTACATCAGTTATTCATACAGTATAGTGCTGGATAATGCAATGTGAGAAAAGCGATTCACAGAATCTGAATATTATTATCCCCTTACACACATACACAAATCATTATTTTAACATACAGTTATCATTCGTGGTAATTCTCATTGTTCAAACTGAAACAAGACTTATTAAACAGACAGTTTTCTGCCATTCGACACATCACTGGCTATACTTTAGATGACGGCTCCATTAATTTTACATGAAGGGTATTCTGAGTGAAGAGGGTGAGATGATTGATGATTATATCTCTCTCTCTCTCTCTCTCTCTCTCTCTCACACACACACACACACACACACACACACACACACAGAGAGAGAGAGAGAGAGAGAGAGAGAGAGAGAGAGTGTACATTCATGAAATCATAATTTTCATAAACTACATTTTTGTAAAAAGTAACCCACACTCAGATCACAGATAAAAACTTACCACTAGTTTACAGGCAACATTACTGCCAAAGAGAGGCACTTGTTCTCTGGCAATCTGTGTCCAACCAGCATCATTGCCCACAAGAGCTACCACAGGAAGCTTATGACGCACCATTGTATCTATCTCTGCAATGCTGTACCCACAAGAACCATCTCCATATATCAGCCACACTTGTGCATCAGGTTTTGCCAGCTTTGCACCTAACGCAAAACCTCCACCAACTCCCAAAGTACCAAATGCGCCAGGATCCAACCAACACAGTGGTCCCCTAGGTCTGTAAAAGAGCCGTTGTAAGATATTTTGGATAATTTGTCACATTAAACTTAACAGAAAGGTTTCATTTTCATGAGAACAACTACTGTTTATACCAACAATTACATCTGTACATGTGCAGACTAGTGAACATGTGAAAATCAAAGTCCCATTAACAGTTATAAACGAGGATGGGAGCATCAACAGGTGTAACTATTTATTTATGTTGAGTATAAAACACATACATGCTTGAAGGTTTTTGTGTCTTTTCATATAGAGCTTTCTGACCAGGAAATTCTACATTAAGCAGTACTTAGCATGATGCATCCTTGAGTCCCTTGTTGAACATTATTTCCCATCCCATCACTCTTTTTGTGAAGCAATGCAGATTCCTTGCAAGCAAGTACATTTGCATTTTACCAAACTATTCTTCACATGAGGAATTTCCATTGAATTATTTTCTTGCCCTCTCACTCATCCACTTTTTCATTTCATACCTTATCTGTCCATATAACTTATTACATCCTATAGTAGCTCATTTCAATTTCAGTTTATTTTACTATTTTCCTATAACTGGCTTCCTATAAATAGCATCTTTCAACATACCATCACTCTCCCTCCTGACCACCACATCAATGGAGGGAAGGTAGCCAGCCCCATCGTGAAATGAATATTGGGGGGATTGAGCTAAGGTGTTCTAAAAAGCCATTCAAATTCTCAATGCCAAGATGCCAAACAACAAAAGCATCTTCTATATATTTGAAAAACACACAGTTTTCATAGCCACTGACTCTAAAGCATGTTCCTCGATGTCTTCCATAAACAAATTTGCAATAATAGGTGACAAGGGGCATCCCATCCCAACTCCATTTATCTGCTCATAGTGCTGGTCATTGCATAAAAAGTAAGTGAAGTTGATACATGTCAAAATGGGTTTGTTAATTTAATACCAAACCTAATGCATCCTCTCTAATTGATGTAAGAAATCCACTGAGTTCTTACTGTGATGCTCACACTGACCAACTAGTGGACTCAGCAGAATTTTATCCAGTTCCTGTACTTTTGATTCTACATTTAAAAATTGTTGTTGCACACTCAGGAGAAATAATAGAATTTTTATTCTGTTTGCTCAAATCTTTACCAGAACTCCCCCATTATTTGTTACCACACTGTGCAGTGGGGCTTGTTTCACAATTTCATGTGGTAAGTTTACTTGGGCCTGTACCATAGTTACATCTGCTTGTTCTTCTGACAATGTGTCTTAACCTCGCACACTGAGCAAGGTACCACACTGGACTCACATTCGGGAGGACAACAGTTTAAACCTGCATCCAGCCATCCGGATTTAGGTTTTCCATGATTTCCCTAAATCACTTCAGGCAAATGCCAGGATGGTTACTTTGAAAGGGTATGACCAATTTCCTATCCCATCCTTCCCTAATCCAAGCTCGTACTCCACCTCTAATGACCTCGTTGTCAACAGGATGTTGAACATTAATCTCCTCCTCCCCCTCCTCCTAACCCAGTGCACTGATTCAAACAGTTGCATGCTGTGTGATTTGCTACATTCTTTTGTAAAATTACTGCACAGATTCTGCACATTATTATGAATGTCCATAACTTTTGGATCCAACATTTTGTTCAAACCTGTCTTCAAATCTTGCTTAGCATTATCTAGTTTTTTATCTGCACGTTATTATGAATGTCCATAACTTCTGGATCCAACATTTTGTTCAAACCTGTCTTCAAATCTTGCTTAGCATTATCTAGTTTTTTTTATCAAGTTTTAGTTACCAACATTTAACTTTTGACTATCTGCTTTCAAATATGCACTCAGTTTTTTTTTTTTTTTTTTTTTAAATTGCATTGACCAATCTTCCCTTCCTACATTATCAACACAACTATTGTCTACTCCTGCCTCTGCAATTCAATGTCTACATTCAAATCTGAACTTTCACTTTCAGTTGCCTCTACAATCTGAATTCTGTTAATTAGTCCCAATTCATTAATGACATCCATAACAACACTATCCCAATCAATACTGTACTTCTCATTAATTAAGGCATATTTCTCATTTTGATTAGCTGTGTTATTCAAATACACATACGGCATACACAATTTATCTTTTCTCTTGTCCAACGTTTGTTGAAAAATCAAGGCGCCACTGAAAATGTCAAATTCACACATCATACATTGCTGTTGGTGATTGCATGATGTCTGAAGATTGTTGCATGATGCGACATCACTATTACCTGTCTCCATACATAAGGCAATGAGTTGATGGTGCTTATATGAAACAATACTGCACTCTCTCTCTTATATTCAATGATTCAGTGATATACAGGGTGAACAGAAAAACAGGAACATTTCCATAACCCAATAAAACTAGAAGTGATGAAGAAAAGACATTGCATTCATAGTAATTGAAACCTTACAACTTTTCCATTTACGAAACACTGATGGCACTTATCATTTTTTTTTTTTAAATTACGCACTTTAGATGGTGTCCTCCTGTACGAATACAAAGGTTTTTGGTCGAGTCATGTAGACTTTGCTCTTGAGGTAGCCCCACAAGAAAAAAAATCACAAACGGATAAACCTGGGGATCTAGGGGGCCAGGGAATGTAAACGAATCATGAGATCACACGGTTCCCAAACAATTCTTGCACATATGCCATTGATTGCTGTGCAGTGTGTGATGTCGCTCCATCCTGTTGACACCATTTTCTTGAAAAATTGGGACAGTTGTTCAATGCAGGTGCAACAAAAGTTTGTAACATCTCCACATAACAATTGGCATTGACAGTTATTGTGTTTCCCTGTTCATTTGCAAAAAAAATACAGTCCAATAATCCCATGTGATGAAACGCCACACCATACTGTCACTTTACTAACATGTAAAGGGTACTCATGAAAGTCATTAGGATTTGTGTTTGATCAGTAACAGTAGTCATGTTTATTCTCATAACTTGTGAGATGAAAATGTGCCTCACTTGACATCCATAACTTGTTTAGAAATTCATCATCATTGTTTATTTTTGTTATCATCTGTTGACAGAATCCTAATCATAACTGGTAATTGCTGTCCTTCAATTGTTCACCACCTGTAGTTTGTATGGATGAAATTTTAAATCACGATGAAGAATTCTGCGAACACTCTCCTGGGACATTCCAACCACTGCTGCTTGCTTACAAATTGAACACCGTGGGCTCCGTTAGACAGACTCGCGTACAACATCAATGTTCGCTGGAGAACACACACTTCTTGGTCGTCCTGTTGGTTTCTTCTTGAGGGCAGATCCAATCTCTTCAAAGTTATTAATCCAAGATTTTATCGCATGTTTTGACGGAATGGCATCATTATGTCCTAAATTATAAAAACATCAAAACTCCCTCTGAGATGCGACCAAACTAACATTGTTTTTGTAAAACATTTTTATGGCTAACACACACTGTTGTCCATTCCAATGATCCATGATTACTAAAATGGTGGACTGTTTTAGGAAGCATACAATGAGAGGTCTGACTGGATCACTAACCTGTTTAACGACACCCAGTTTTATCAACATCCTGTTTGCCACAATACAACATTAATCACTTCAAACAGAAATTTTAAGATGATCGGAACACAGCATGAACGATTAGCCCAAATATATTAGCAGCTGCATCTGATCAACACTGACAGCAGCCACTGCCACACTCCTACACAATGCAATGCCAAGTACGCACATAAACCAACAATAACTATATCAGAATGCATTGTCAGCAAGCAAAGATTATTGTAAAATGCTGGACATGGCAAAAGCAATGGTGGCTGCATTAAAATAACATATACTCTGCAGTAACATGAAGCAGTGAACTTGGAAAAATCTCAAAATATTGCAAATATTCTGACATGAGAGGATATAGGATCTTCACACTTTCAGGTTTCAAACTGATTATCACTGAGAAGACGTGGTATCTGCCTCCTGTACCTGTCAATAACGATTTCTTTACGGCCATTGTTCTGATGACATGTTACATAGTTGTAAGTGGTACTGCATATCCTGTACACACAATGGACAGTACCCACTCGTACATCACCAAATTGAGCAACTTCATTCATGACGTGGTCATAGGCACGCCCATAGATAATAACCCCTTTCTAGTATCCTGGCACATCTCCACATTGAACTGTTTTACTGTGGTGATTACATACTACAACCAACTCAATCTTACACACCACTTCACCACCATGACTTAAGTTATTTGCATGTTCTGTGGATCATAATTTATACTTCCCAGTATGATGTCGAATGAATCAATTTCACACTTTATCACACAAAAAATTAGACCACTCTGTTCTTTTACAGAAGTAACTAATATTTTGTCCAGTGAGTTTATGTTAACCAAAAAACAATACTTCAACAGACAGTGATTTGCAAAACTGGGAAATCACTTGTCACTTTTTCTACATGCCCTTTACATAACTGTATGTCAGATCAATGCATTGTCAGCAATCTTTATTGAAGAGTGCAACAATGTGTTTTATGTTTCAGAAGTTATTTATCTGTCTTCCTGTGTTTTGAGGTACTATTAGCGTGATATGCCATAACTAACAGACAGAGAGCATCTGGTATTGTAAATGTCTAATTGTTTTCAGAGTTTTACCAAGTTGTTCCGGTCCCAATTCAATTAAAACAATCTGTTTCTGCCTATGAAGTACTTTAAGCACATCCCACAGAACTTAATGTTTCTTATCATAGTCTTATTCCCTGGTGTAGTCAGGTTCGGCAAACTTCTTTACCTTATTGTTGGCTAACCCTCTATTCACAAATATGCAAGAAATGTCATTTACTGCAAATAAAATTTTTGGAACCTCTCCTAGGTTAGACCTGTTGTGGAGTCTTATAAATTCAGATTTAGTTAACTTGTATACTAGTGTTTCCTTAGGCAACACAGACTTTCTGAAATCAATTATATTCCAAACCCTATGCAAGATGTGTCTAAACTACAGTACCAACAGAAAGATATGTGGTTATGGAAAATACTCATACTCTCCCTGCTACCCCCAACTCAGATATAAGGACAGATGATGTCGTATTTAAAAATTTTTTAAATGTGATTTGTTGAAATGCAACAAAGAACTCAATTCTGGCTCTTATACCAGGTGGTTTTAACTAAAGTGCAGCTACTCACAGAGCTCTAGCGTGGTCTGTAGTTACCCTACATCTGCAAAGCTTGGCAGATATTCTAATGCAACTGAAACTGGGGACCCATCTGACCAGGCCATGGTTTTCCAGTCTTCTAGGATCCAACTGATATGGTCAAGAGCCCAGGACAGGCCCTGAAGGCAATGTCATGCGGTTAGTAAAGGTATTTGCAACAATCATCTGCTGCCATACAGTAGAACCTCATTAATCCATCCTCTATGATAGTAGGTGTATGTTTGGAATGCAAAAAGGGCCAGATTATCAGAGGAACACTTTTACTAATGCATAACATAACAATACAGTACAGAAAAACTTTAATATTAAACTGGAAATACTTTCTGAAATATTGTTCCATGTTGTAACAATAACAAAATGAAAATTTAATTTTATCCATATTTTGCAGCTTAAAACGTGACTGTATTCAAAACATTGGAGGTATGAATTAAGCATTGCCTTCAGTCACAACTTTTTCGTGTTTTATTAACTACACAAACATCTGTGATGTGTTTATAAATGTGTGTGCAAATGTACATCCTGAATAAAGTGACATGTACTAAAATGACAGAGAAAAGAATGTTTGCTGGTACTAAAACGTTGAAAATGCTTTCCTTGGATTATGTGGAATATGCATTTCACCTCATTCAGGAGAAGAAATAAAACATGTATTAAGAGAAATTACACCTTATGATGGACCCACAGGGTCCAAAATGCATCGTGTAGTTAATAAAATGCGAAAAAGTTGTGACTGAAGGCGTTGTTTAATTCATACCTCCAACAAAATGAAAAGTTTAAATCTTCTTAAAGAACAAAGTTTCACTCACCGCAAAATATATGCTGCTGAGCCCACAAAATCTCCACCATCTACTACCAAAATAGAGTTTTCTGGTAAAATATTTTCCACTTCTTTCAATACCTTTAATGGATTGACATATTCTCCTGTATGTTCCTCAGCCATCTAAACATAAATTGTTTTTGTGTAATCCATAAGCAATTCAATAATAACACAATATCTATGATGAGATACTTGCCTTTGTGTTGGAAATTTCCTTTAGTCTATCCTCTTCTTTTAATGTTTCCTGCCATTCAGGATCACATTTAAAACCACCTATTACAAGGGAGAGTTCGGTTAAAAAGGTTCCAGCATCACCACATACAGCCAATGTTGGTTTCCAAAATAAGTCTGAATTCTGGAAAAGAAAAGTGTTATTGTTAGATGACCTATAATTAATGTCAAAAGCTTAGGAATCACTCAGCTACTCAGCTAGGTACAGTCATAAAAAAACAAAAACTTCAAAATACACACAAAAATGTCAAAAGTTAAAGCTACAGTCATACATATTTTTACTATATGTGTTCGCTAAATTTAAGAATAGCACTCAAGTGGATGGCAACAGAATTATGCCAGTTTTTGCAATTAGAGGTCGATCTCAAGTAGCTAAAACAGAAAAGAGCAAAAATGAGAATTTGTAATAAGATGATTACTAAAATTCATCTACAACTGCGTGTCAAAATAAACATAAATAAAAGGAATGCACTGCAGGCAACTTAACATAATTAGTAAAAATTTTATAAAATAGAAATTTCAACATATGGAAAGAAGAAAATTTAAATCTTTTTTGTCCCACATTGACACAGGGTCGGCATGGCTAATTTGAGGGGTGACTAAATGTCCTTCCTGTCATCACCCCATAACTCCCCCCCCCCCCCCCCTTCTCCCCAGGACGGAATACATGTACCTCAACTGTCTGTGAGTAGTGTTATTCATGTGAAAGTGCGCAAAATTTTTGACATGTTTTCAAATTATCTATCTGAGGTAGGACTTGAATACCAGCCTGATACCCAAGAAACCACATCCAGGCTGGCCAGCACATACCCCTTGTCATCACCCCACCAAATAGATTTGATCCTTGGCGGGCTCACTTCCCCATCCCAGAACCAGTGCTTTAACACACACTGTTATCTGGGGAGGAGGGGGGGGGGGAGGTGTTGCCTTTTCAAAGGAATCATCCCAGTATTTGCCTAAAATGATTAAGGGAAAACATGGAAAACATCATTCACATTGACCAGATGATGTTTCAAACCTACACCACTCAAATGAGAATCCAGTGCCTTAACCACTGCAACAGGTAACTCTCCAATACCACAGAAATAGGGGTGCACTGATCTCACTTACACCTGAAAGTATCTGCACCTTATTCCTGTGGATTATCTGTGTTTCCCTTTGTAGTGAACTGAATGACTTCCTTTCTTTTTACCACCTTTATGGATGTAAATTGGGTTCTGCGAGACACAATGAACATTAGTTGTCTCATTTATGTGTCCTGTTCCCTTACTTTTTAATTGTCACCCGATATGGAATGTTTGTTTAAGAAGTATGATACCCCACAATTACATGTCACTATTTACACAGTCACAGTTTCTATACATCCTCATCTGTCATTGGCACTAAGTGAGATGTTCATCAGTAATACTGATTAATTAGCATCAGAACTGAATGAAAAGTAATGCCTATGGTACAAAGTTTTTATGTGAAAACTCTTCAAGTGTTTTATTTAAAACAAACATTATTAACAGTTTACGTCTTTGTTCTTCATGTCTACATATTTACAGCCCTCTGCCACTAGAGGGCACCAAATGGTAGTAAGTAACATGACAGTGTGTAATGTAACTATGTCAGTGCATAAGAAACAGAATGCTGTAATCAAGTTTCAAATCGAAAGAGTTCATCTACGCATGGAGCACCCTCTCCTTCAGCACGACACTGCCAATCCACATACGAGTGCTGCGACATCTGCAACAATGTGACACCTTGGGTTCACTGTTGTGGATCAACCATCATACAGTCCTGACTAAGACCCATCCAATTTTCATAAATTTCCTACACATAAAGAACACCTTCAAGGACTTCACTTTGATAATGACAAAGTGGTGCAAGAAGAGATGAGATTGTGGCTCCATCAGCAATGTTAAATATTCTACAGTGACGGTATCAAAAAAATGGTCTCTTACTGGGAGAAATGCATTCATTGCCAGGGTGAATACACTGAGATATAAATATGAAGACATGAAGGATACAGATGTAGAATGTAAATAATGTTTGTTTTATTTAAAAAGCTTCAACAGTTTTACATACAACATTTTGAGGCATTACTTTCCAGCATGCTCTTATAAATCCACACCTGGAAGACGACAACAGGACAACTAGGGGAGCGGCCTTAATAGTGTATCTTTTGGCATCCTCTATGCCTTTCCCAGTGTTTTCAAATTTGGTTGCTGAAGGTGAAATAGTTATAACATACATTTGAGTGATTGAGGTCATGCGAACAGGTTTCTCTGTGGACATAGGAAGAACAATTGATCAAGATGGAGAACCTGAGGTCAACTGAGCTCTTTCTGGAGACAGAAGTTAATGTCACTTGTGAATAGAAGAAGCAGAAAAAGACTGTGTCACAGAAATTTATTTTATGAAGTTATATGAACATTAATGAGTGGGAATGTTAACTTCTCGGGAGTGATTAAGTCACTTCAGTTAGGCTACAACAATCAAGTTGTGGTGTCACCGCCAGACACCACACTTGCTAGGTGGTAGCTTAAATCGGCCGCGGTCCATTAGTACATGTCGGACCCGCGTGTCGCCACTGTCAGGATCGCAGACCGAGCGCCACCACAAGGCAGGTCTCGAGAGACGTACTAGCACTCGCCCCAGTTGTACGACGACTTTGCTAGCGACTACACTGACGAAGCCTTTCTCTCATTTGCCGAGAGACAGTTAGAATAGCCTTCAGCTAAGTCCATGGCTACGACCTAGCAAGGCGCCATTTGTAACATTGCATGTATCTCAAGATAGTCTCACTTGTATCATCAAGAATGCTGTATACATATAAGGATTAAAAGTTAAGTATATTCCATAGCTACGTTCTTTTCTTTATTGCATTCATTACGAATCCTGTTCCAGACTTCGCGCCAGTCGGCGAGTGTGTACGTGTGCCCTTTCGGCTACCCGTCACTGTGGACTGGCTGCCTTGTCAGTCCACTACACAAGTAATTAAGACAATTACTAGTATATAATATTCTGAGAAAAAAGGTAGTCAAACAAGGACAGAGTGTTATGCTGGTGGTAGTACATGAATGATCATTAGCTGAAAGAAGCAGAGGACTACTGCTGGGAAGTCTCTAGCAGTAATTCAGATAATGTATGGTGGGTTGTTTAAACATACTGCTGGCCTTGGGAATCCAGTATTGCTAGAACAACAAGCAGACATATAAATGACCTTATGTAATGTTACAATAACTTTTCAGTATCATAATAACCAATGTTAGTGGCAAATGGTAACTGTAGTAATAACCTTTTTAGTAAAGGGTTACTTTGAGTCAGTTAGTGGAGAAATTAGGAAAACAACCAATATTGTATAAGAAAATGCATTCATAGTAAATACTAGTGACACATACAATGTAGTCACCATTTAAGTGTACCTTATAAAGTTGTTCACGGCTCCTGTTGACAGCAATGATTTTAGCTGTGCGAGGCAGTGCTCGACCGTACTTCAAACGAAAATCACAGACTGTGCCCACAAGAAGAATGAGGTCAGCCCTGCGAAGTGCCCCTGAACGATTATGACGGAGCTGTAGTGGGCTTTCTTTGCCAAGTAGGCCTCGTGCCATTCCACCAAGGAAGCATGGCACTCCCAGCCTCTCAACAGCTTTGCGAACTGATTCAGCAGATACTGGTGGCAACGTCACCTGGCTGCCAAGTACCAGCAATGGTTTTCGGGAACAAGACAGCAGCTCAACTGCTTTCTGAACTGATTTTTGTAGAAGAAAAAAAATAATTTTAGCAAAATTTACAATTCACAAGGTGTTCCCTTAAAACTATTTTCCACAAGAATTATGATAACAAAAGGAACTATTAATGAGAATGCAGGCTTTCTCGGCGAATCTCAATGATAAAATCTTCTCGGGTTGACAGCCGAGTCAATGTGTTCTCCAGCATCGTTTCAGTAAGTTTCTTACTTGCCATCTTCAAGCGAAGTGTCGGGTTCACATCTTGTCCGAATCTTTATAGCCGCTGGACCACGGGCTTCTCTGCATCCTCGGCACTGGTTGGGCCAATCAAGCGCGAGTGGAATATGCGCAGCAGCGCGTGGTGGTGTGGAGAGGAGCCATGGGTGACTGGTCATGGCGTCTCGTCTCAGTGCGGCCTGTTTATTCCACCTTCCGCCACTGACCTGCCTCCATCGGTGTGCTCTTGTCTTATTCTTGATAATGTTGTGTTCCATGTGATGCTGAGTAGGAAGCCACTATCTCGATTGACCAGATTATCACTGACCCGTATCTTCACTGCCTCTTTAATAATAGAGTCCTAGAAACCTTTCGCTCTACACAGTCTCTTGGTTTCTTCAAACAGAAACGTGTGTTCTTCACTCAGGCTGTGCTCCGCTACCATGGATTTTTGTTTTTGTCCAAGGTGATTGCTTCTCACATGTTGACAGATGCGCTGTGTTATGCAACGCTGCATGTGTCCAATATATTGTTTCCCACATTCACAGGAAATGCTATAGACACACGGTGTTCTTAGACCCCAAGATGTCCTTCATTGAGCCCAACATATTTTTGATTTTTGCTGGAGGATAGAAGATGGATTTTATCTTATTCTTCTCCAGTATCCTGGCAATCTTGTTCTTCTCCAGTATCCTGGCAATCTTGGCCGTGGGCTGAACAGCATACACGAGAACATCAAGTTCACAATGGAATTGGAAGAAAATGGGTGTCTACCCTTCCTTGATATCCTAATAAAGAAGAAAACGGACGGTACACTGGAATACTCGGTCTACCAAAAGAAAACACACACAGATCTGTACCTCAACGCCAACACCTGCCATCTCCCAGCACAACGGAAATCCGTGCTCTCTACCCTTGTCCACAGAGCTCATGATATATGCGACAAGGACAGTTTACCTACTGAGATTCAGCACCTGAAGCAAACATTCCAGAAGAAGGGATACACCGAAATGCAGATTAGACATGCTCTCAAGATGAGCAAGAAGAAGAAGGAGGAGGAGGAGGATCTACAGGAAGAAGAGAACAACAAAGGTATGGTGTTCCTCCTGTATGCAGTGCCACTCATGGCCAAGATTGGCAGTATAGTGGAGAAGTACAAGATAAAATCCATCTTCCATCTACCAGCAAAAATCAGAAACATGCTGGGCTCAATGAAGGACCACTTGGGTCTAAGAACACCAGGTGTCTATAGCATTTCCTGTGAATGTGGAAAACAATAAATTGGACAGATGCAGCGTCGCATAACACAACGCATCTCTGAACATGTGAGAAGCGTTCGCCTTGAGCAAAAAGAAAAATCCACAGTAGCAGAGCACAGCCTCAGTGAAGAACACATGTTTCAGATTGAAGAAACCAAGAGACTGTGTAGAGCGAAAGGTTTCTGGGACTCTATTATTAAAGAGGTAGTAGAGATACGGGTCAGTGATAATCTGGTCAATCAGGATAGTGACTTCCAACTCAGCATCGCATGGAACACAACAATATCAAGAATAAGACAAGAGTGCACCAATGGAGGCAGGTCAGTGGCGGCAGATGAAATAAACAGGCCACACTGAGATGAGATGCCAGGACCCGTCACCCACAGCTCCCTCCCACCACATTCTGCCGCACAGATTCCACCTGCGCCTGATTGGCCCAACCGGTGCCGAGGATGCAGAGAAGCCCGTGGTCCAGCGACTATAAAGATTCAGACAAGACGTGAACCTGACACTTCGCCTGAAGATGGCAAGTAAGAAACTTGCTGAAGCACTGGAGAACAACGCATTTACTCGGCTGGCAATGCGAGAAGATTTTATCAAAAATAACTATTTTTGAAACAAAACATTTTATCCTATATAATCTGCTTAAAATACTGTATGTTGTGTGGTTTTGTTCAGTAGGCTTGGTATTTGAGGTAATGTGGTAAATATTATACTTATGTCAATTTATCACATCATTGTTATACAATAAGTACTAGCCTTTTCCCCACAGCTTCACTCGCATATGCACTGGAACATATACTGCACATATCTCCTCCTCCCCCCTCTCCCCGTCCATCTTTTCCTCCCTCTGTGTCTCTATGCACCTCATCCTCCCACCTCTACCTGTCCATCTCCTTATCCCCACTCTCCCTGTCTCTCTATCTCCTCCTCCACCCTCTCTTTTCCATCCCCTCCAATTATATCTTCCTCCTGTCTCTGCTTGTGTGTGTATTCAACACATATACTGCATGCATCTCCTACTCCCCCCTCTCTGTGTCCACATCTTCCTCCTCTGTCCACCTCCATCTGTCCAACACCACCTCCCCACTATCTCTTTCTCTCCATCTCCTCCACTGCTCTCTTTGTCCATCTTCTCCACCTCCTCTCTCCTACCATATCTTCCTCCTCCTACCTCTGTCCATATCCTTCTCCCCCCTCTTCCACCTGTGTTCTACTACTGTGCACCTTCCACTAACCTCCTGCATCCCTCCTTCCTCCCCCTCTCTCTGTCCATCTCCTCTTCCTCCCTCTCTCTCTGTTGATCTCTTCCTCTCCCCACTCTCCCTATCCATTTCCCCCTGCCCCTCTCCCTACCCACCTCCTCCTCCTGCTCTCTCTATCAATCTCCACCACCCCTCTCCCTATCCTCCTCCTCCTCCTCCTCCTCCTCTGCCTCCTCCTCCTCCTCCTCTCCCTATCCATTTCCTCCTCTCCCCCTCTCTGTCCATCCCCTCCTGCCCACTCTCTGCCCATTCCCTACTGCCACCTCTCTGACCATCCCCTCCTGCCCCCCCTTCTCCACCCATTCACCCTCCTTTGCCCCCTCTCTCTGTCTATCCCCTCTTCTAGTCATCTCAACCTTCCACCAGTCACACTCATCTAGACATGCACTCGCTACAAAACAGGTTGATAAAGCAGGTCAATAGTACAACAACACAACACGCCCGTCGTGTAGGACAGGGGCTGTATAATTGTTTTTCGCCCGTGTCTCCATTCCTATGGGAGTTAGGAGGCTTTTTACAGCTCTATTGTCCAAGAGAAGAAGTCTAAGCTAACATTCCTTGAATTCACTAGCTAACTGAAGTAACATCAGGCAAATTTGTCCAGTGTTTTGAAAGAATGCTTCCTACAAGGTCAGGTGATTAGATTTTTTTAAGGCACACTGTATAAGATGAATATCAGTGACAGTTTACTGTCCCTGAAGATATTTTGAAGATACCACAACAACTGGTTAAAAATAAGGACTATTTCAGAAATATGAGGATGGACTGGAGCTCTATAGCTTGTGCCCTTTGTTTACTCGTTTGATGTCAGTAGATATGTCCATAGTTACTCGGTACCCAAACTTTGGACAAGCTAGAAATTGAGTAAAATTTTGGTTTATCCTGGCCGCAAACCAAGAAAATTTCTACATAATAAAAGGACAATAAATAAATTAGGATCTCAGGAATTACAGTTCTTTGGATTTGTAAATGAACAGGGTGAGTCAAAAGTCATAGCACACCCTGTTATGTCAAAAACCACGCACAAATGGGAAAACTTGAATATTCCAATAGGGTATGGATGAGGTGGTCTATCTTTTATTGTATGTAACGAACATGGGTGCCATCTTGAAAGTAGTCATCTTGAATCTAAGTCCATTTTCTGACAAGTTCACTCCTTAAACAGATTTAAAATAGAAGTTATGGTTCAATAGTTACAATACTTTTTTCTGTTGCAGGTAACTGAAGATAGCTTTGACCAAGGAGGAGAGAACTGATGCCTGGAGAATGGAGTTTCCATGTCAGAGCAACAGATTTTAACAACCGGCACCCAGAAAGACCTCCAGTTTCACATAACACTGTCAGGTACTTCATTTCCAAATTCTGAGAAACTTGAACTGTGGTTCGTCCAACAAGTGCTAGTGATGAGACAACTTCAACAATTGTTTTGGTGTCCTTTGTGAAGAGCCCACACCACAACACACGACGTTTGTCAGTAAAATGTGGAATCAGCCGAACACTGATCATGTGAATCTTCATGCTGATCAGTGGCATCCATTCAAGATTCAGCTATTCCAGCATCTAGCAGAGGTTGACCCAGACAGACATATGCAGCTTTGCACGTGGGCCCTAGGCAAGTTCAACAAGATCTCTCTTTTGTACAAGGTATTTTGTTCAGTGTTGAGGCAAACTTTTTTGTCAATGGTGAAGTCAACCACGACAACCACAGATACTGGAGTGATCAGACTCTACACTGTATAGAACCTTTCAAGGCAGATGGTGATGTAAAGGTTATAAAGTAGTGGGGAATAGGGGGCACCCATGTAATTGAACCCATTTTCAATGACCAGAACCTAAATGTGCAATACTACCTGGAAATGCTGCAAGAAGTGGTGGTTCCCTTAGTTCTGAATGAAGATGGGAGCTATCTCTCTTACTTTCAACAAGATGGAGCTCCATCACACTACAGAGCAGTTGTTCATCAATAGTTTGATGGTTATTTTCCTGGTCATTGGATTGGCTGTTGTGGTTATGTGGAATCGCCACCCAGATCAATGACTGCACACCACTTGACTTTTATCTTTGGAGTCATTTAAAGCAACTCCCATGTCCAGAGAAAATAAGAAACAGACACCATCACGAGCAGTGCACTGAAGAAGCATGTGCCAGCATTTCTGCAGAAATCTTTCTGTGAGAGCATGATGATTGAACTGAGCACCTTCAAATGTATGTTGACTGAGAGGGACACCATTCTGAACACATTAAATGACTGTCCTTTATGGAGAACAGTCCAGCCTGTAATTCCAACCAAAATGTGTTGTAACTTTTGAACCACAACTGCTACTTTGAACCTGTTTGCCGGAAGGAACTTGTCAGGAAATGCTGATGTTATCTGATATATGACACAACCCCTTTCCCATTTAAAATAATGGCTAATTTCAAGATGGCACACAAGTTTGGTACATACTGTAAAAGATAGACCATCTCATACATACCTACTGGAATATTCATGTTTCCCCATTTCTGCATGGTTTTTGACATAACAAGGTGTACTGTGCAACTTTTGATTCACCCAATGCAGCTAAATCAAATATTATGTACAGAGTCTTCAAAGTAGTGTTATAGCAAAAACCATACAAAATTTTGAATATGAATAAATAGCATTTGCAGCTGTATACAGCTAATGTCAAACAGTTATGAAGATGGAGCGTTTATGAAGGCTTGGAAGTTAGACACTCATGAAGATAGGAAAGTTAGACACACACAGTAGCATAATGAAACAGAGCTAGTGTTGAAAGAAAAACTTTGAAGCACTAGATGATATCAGAGTTCAGAAATTTGCATTTTACCATGCCCAAGAACTGTAGATAAGTACAGTACTCAGATGACAAAAGTATAATTTACCAGAAAGACTGCAAATCATTATATGAACTGAAGATAATGATTTATTTTGAAACAACACAGTAACATAATTAAATTACAGTAAGTTCATGTTAACAGCTTGCAATTTGACCATAACTGGAAACAAAACCAATTTTGTTATAAGGAGACAACTATGAACATTGAGTATCAGTCTATGGTATCAAATAAACTACCTCACAGTTTTCCATGTGTAATCAAGTACAGCAGATGAATCTAAACTCATCTATATGATGAGGAAAAAAATGTAAGTTTCCACATTTGATTCAAAAGCCCCAAACAGATGCTGGAGGCTGGAGGCAACATTTTGATGTAATCAGCATAAAATTTGGAGAGACCATAACAGTGTAGACTAGCATGTTGATAGTAGTATGACACATTAATGCCAGCAAAAATCTGTCCTTCATTGTTGTAAATAATTCTGATACCAAAAATGTAAATTATAAATCATTTTTCCATTGCTGTGAAATTTACATCCTGGCACACACACACACACACACACACACCAAAAAGGAGAAATCACAAAACTTTTATACAGAGATATATCAAATACATAATTTCCAAGCAACAGCAGAAAAATGGAAAAAAAAGACATAAAAGCATAATTCCTGATTAGCTTCTATTAGGAATTTCAACCAAAAAAAAATCTGGATACACAAATGTTTAGTAAAGAGGAAAAATTAAATTAACAACAGAAACAACAACATACTCTCAGAATCTTGTGGAAGAGGAATGTTTAGTTTTAGTGGTGTAACTTCACGAGGTTCCCACGCACCAGCAAATATGTTGTCCAAGTAATTATTTAGATACCTAAAAAAAGGAAACTGAAAATTAGTAACAAACAAGACATGCCAACAAAGTGCATTCATGACCCTGCACAAGCAACCAGGGCAGTCCCAAATCTTATAACCGCACAGCATTAAGGCATAAGACAATTTAAGACAGCAAGTGTTAACTCTGCTTATGTACAATAAGAAGGCCTTTAATAAAAGATTTCAGACAAAAGGAAGAGTGTTTCCAAGCCACAGCAGCTCAACAAAAGACGAAATAGTTTAGTCTTATTTTCAAAGCTTTAAATGTTGTTCATCAATTTAATAGAAATTTACAAACTACATTCCTCTTAAAACACTAATTCAATGCAAAAAAATTCTGATATATAACCCAAGTTCTTAATTTTGGGCATAGGGAAGCCTAAAATAGGAATAATTACATCAGGGTTACCTAAAATAATATACAACTCAATCTAGCCCCACTAAATTCCAGTTAAGTAATATCACATGTCCACTGCAAATTTATAAAGCACCACTGCAAAATGAATGGAACAGAGGTTTTGCAACATACCCTACTCAAAAAAGCAATAAAAAGAGTCTTGGTCATCAGTAACAGAATACATATAAATATTTGACACCTTCCATAATGTTCATAAATTTCTCAGATGAAGTAATCTCACACAGCAATGTTTGATCTTGGAACACTTCATAGAACTTTTCACATTTCATGATCCATTTTTTCCTTGGAAGCAGCAAGATACTCACTGTCTCAGCAATTTCTCTTAATTTCTTCAATAGTTTCGCACTGTTCCAAACTTTATGGAATATGGGGAACAAATTTTTTGATACTACAGAAGACTTACAAATTTATGAATTTTTCATTTGCATCACAAAAAGATACACATATATCCCTTACTCCATAAATACAACTGTGTACAGAGGTCCAATGGCTCAAAACCAACTTCTGATTTTTGTTTCTAGCACTGTGTCAATTTCCTTCATCAGTATTTATAGTATGCACTTCCAATGACAAATGTTCTTTAGCCAAACGCATTCAGCTACCTAAACTATTCTTCCTTCTGATGATACATTATAAGCTGGTTTCTTACAAACTTTCCAGGTCTCACACCATAATACATTTCATACTAAAAAAAAAAAAGGGAATGATGATACTCAAAACTTGTAAAATGATTATATTTAATTTTTTCAAAAGCAATAATCTTAATTCCACAATTTCTGCAAAGCCACAGATGTTACGCAATTCTAAGATGTCAAATGTGCACTCACTGAAGTGTCCACTAATTTTCAGTTAAAGATATTCAGTATATACAATTGAATAGGAGGTCTGCACCATTTGTTCTTCATAGCAAACATTCACACAAACCATATTCTCATTTCTTTCTTGTCATTATTTTTTATGTAAAAATAAAATTGGTCAAAAAGCAACAACTTCGATTAATTTTTCTTGTCAGTTGCTCGTGGCATTTTAAAACACTGACTTAAATGTAAAATTTCCAAACACACAGAGTTTATCAGTTGCAAATCTGTCAATCGTAAACTCTGTTACTAACCTTCTCCTCAGAAAATGACTGAAAAAGTTGGACCATTACTGATTAGATAACAATGACTCTGTATTTCATAACACTAAATCAGTCACTACACTCTCAGTAATGGAATGTTGATGATCTTATAGGTTTACCTCACAGGCAACATCAAAATGTTTACTTATTGGCTGAATATGAAATATGTCAAAGGTACCAATGATATCACAAAATTCAATTCACACTCTCCAGAACTATGATAGTAACAGTCCCAATATTACAACTACCACAAAATAAATAAACAATAAATTACTTACAGTACTTGTGGTTAATATGAACTACTTTCAAGAATTAAGGTGTCAATTTCTGAGGCTTTTCCGGTATGACTGATAGAATGTATATTTTAAGTTGTCCACTCAAGGTAAAAAAACTCTGTACTCACATTTCTCATGTGGGGTGAGTGATGGCGTAAAAAGTGGTCACTTCTTAGACTACTTCAAATCTGTTAGATACTTTACGTAACATGCCGCTGTTTATGTCAGAGTTCGACTGTTGGCACCTGTTAATCCCCTTGAAGTGCACTTGTTTTCTGGTGGCTTTGCTGGCATTCTGTGACCCATATATCCCCACAGGCTCTTTGCTCTGACAGTTGAGCTGGCTGGTGAGATCTTAATAAACTGTGTTCCAAACAAGTATTGATTAAACTGAAATCACTATCAATGGTCATTAAGCTTTCTAAAATCATTATTTGACTGATACATCTTAATCAGGTTGACTCAAAAGTTTAGTACTTGCATCATTGCACTGGTCTTGCCCTATCTATTTCAAGATTACACTTCAGGCAGTCAAGACTGAAATGTATTTTTACAGAAACTAGTTGAGCATAAACTAAACAAGAGGGCCTTGATTTTTTTATTTGTTGGTCTTGATCTATTTCACTGGTCCTATTGATTTTCCTCACAATACCCACTTGAAGTGTTAGGCTGTGTAGTCATTCCTTTAGAAAATTATATGTAATTCTTTAGCATGGTCGTTCAGACCTAATAATGTGTAAGCTCGAAGGACCTGGGTTATTGGTGTGACTGTTTATGTCCTTATAAAATTTCTGCCAATAACTGGAACTCAAATTTTAGTAATTCCCTTCCAATAATAACTTACATTATATATCGCCAGCTACATAAAAAGAAATATTAAGATTTAAAAAACAATTAATGTTAAATAACTACCATTGTCTGAGTAAATCATCACTCAACAGCAGGTGAAGGGAGAAAGTTAGAGTAGAAAATGCAGGATGACAGATTCCAAATCATCATAGGATTTATTTTTCATTTTCTCTGGATAAAACATAGCAGACAGCTACATTTAATAATGGGCAATACATTTACATAAACCACCAGAGTCGTGATTTATCACTTATAGTTATAAATTATTAGGTTGGCGCATAAGTTCAAAGTGTTTTTGTTTTGCATGCGGGCATTCCAGTTGCTATGGGTTTATTTATTGATTGTCATTTTTTATTTGTAGTTCACAGTTGCTATTTGAGTTTACACATTGCCATTTTGTCATCTGGATACAGAGCAGAGGTGTGGATGCTAGAAAATGGACTAGCAAGTGGAGAAATCAGATATTTCCAACATATTCTTCTGTTTGAGTTCAATAGAGAGGTGACAGCAGCTGAGGCAGCCAGAAACATTTATGCCTTGTATGTGGACACAGCTGTTGGACAGAGCACAGCATGGTTTCCTCGTTTTAAGGAGGATTATTTTGACATTACTGATTTTCCAAATCCAGGAAGACCTTTGGGGTTTCATGAAGATTGTTTAAACAAATTAGTCCACATCAGTGTCCTCTCAAACTGGCATATTTGATGAACTGTGATCATTCCACCATTGTGCAATGAGGAAGGTCCAAAAATCAGGTGTCTGTGTATCACATACTCTAAGTCAAAAACACAAAAATCAGTGAGTGGCCTCATGTGCTCGTCTGCTTGCCCATCATCAATTGGCTTGGGTACAATACTGACTATTCTCATGCCGTATAGTTATTGGTGACAAGAAATGGTGTCTTTATGCTAACATAAGGAATAGAAAGGAATAGTTGAGCTGAAAGACCTGTGTGCATCCACAAAAGACAATCTTATGCTTCTGGTGGAACAGAAGCGGTGTGGTGTACTATGAATTGCTTCTCTGAGGTGTAACCATCACTACTGACATCTATTGTCAACAACTTAGATGTCTTGCAGAAGCAGTCCTAAAACAACAACCTAGAAGACTGCACGAAGTGATGCTACTACATGAAAACATCCACTGCATTCTGCTAGACTGCCAAAAAACACTATACTTCAGATTTTCCCCATTTCCACTCTCTACGAGGAACTTTCAAGGAACTTCCTTTCCAGATGAAAATGTGCTCCAAACATTTTCTTCCCTGGCCAGTGGATCAGATGAGGGGTCCAGTTGCATGGCCTGCTCATTCATCGGATCTCAACACGTGTGATTTCTGGTTATGGGGCCATATCGAAAGTATCATGTACGCAGAGCCTATTCCAGATGTGGAGACACTGGAGCAGCATCTTCAAGCTGCTTTTGACACTGTTCAGAGGCAGCCTGGCTGATGTGAACATGTGAGATAGAATGTGCTACTGTACACACATGTATTGAGGCACATGGAAACCATTTTCAACACATACTGCAACTGTGGCTGCATGGTACAACTTGTATTAGACCACAATCTCTGTAACAATGTATGATTGAATAAATGCTCTGTAGCATGGAAACCATGCATTTCCAGACATAAGTTCATTAGACCTTTTTTGTTCCATATCCTCTCATCGATTAATCGCTAGAGATTGTACACGATGGAAAAAATCACCCTGTGTTATTGATGACTATAGTCCAACCCAATATTTGTAAGCAACTGGTTTTGAAGGGCACTTACAACTGTGTTATAAAGGAGAAAAGTATAATTTTGAGCAAATTTGTACTTTCCCTTTCAATACTGTATGAATGGCCAGCAAAGCCATGGTACACCAACTATAATTTTACATGTCCCTGAGATGAAGGACAAACATAAGGAATTACATACCAAAAATCATTACACTGTATGTCAAACACTTTCCTATGACAACATATTCACTCTCAGCGCATTTAGTAATCTTTTCCTATGGTTTCCAAATTTGATTTTTAAACAGTAGCAATAGCAAATGGGAACTAAACAAGAATATCAACTGAATTCATCCATATCCAGTAGTGAGAAACTATGGATATCACTCGGTACATACATCAATCTCAGATTTGACCACTGTATTCTACATTCAACTATAATTTCATATTTAACAAAAATTAAAAGAATGGAAAACAAAGTGGTCAGCTGACATTGAACACTTAAATGCTAGGTGTCCAATGCCAACCAATGTTATACATAATTTTCTGTCTCTACAGTTGTTTTAAGAAGTGAGCTATTCTCATCTCATCGTCACTAAATATATGAGGCTGTACCAAAGCTGAGGATTGCTGTCTACCGAAAAAATAAAATACAATAAACTAAAATGTGGTGTATTGAGAGCAGTAGATTAAGGGCCTAACTAACTTACAACTTCATGCTCTAACATAGGCAGTTCCAGATTGAGTGCCTGGCTGTGGGCAGCCTGGCACCCATGGGCTCAGAAAGGCAGTCACGAACAAACAGCTGAGGAATGGGCACGCAGGCAACCGGCTGGAATTTTTATTTTTATTTTGAGTCATTAGTCTTATGACTGGTTTGATGTGGCTCACCAAGAATTCCTCTCTTGTGTCAACCGTTTCATCTCAGAGAGGCACTTGCAACCTATGTCCTCAATTATTTGCTGGATGTATTCAAATCTCTGTTCTCCTCTACAGTTTTTACCCTCTACAGCTCCCTCTAGTACCATGGAAGTTATTCCCTGATGGCATAACAGATGTCCTATCATCCTGTCCATTCTTCTTGTCAGTGTTTTCCATATATCCCTTTCCTCACCAATTCTGTGTAGAAACACCTCATTTCTTACCTTATCAGTCCACCTAATTTCAACATTCTTCTGTACATCTCAAATGATTCTCTTCTACTCCAGATTTCCCCACAGTCCATGACTCACTACCATACAACGCTGTACCCCAAAGGTACATTCTCATTCTCAAAAACTTCTTCCTCAAATTAAGACCAATTTTTATACTAGCAGACTTCTCTTGGCCAGGAATGCCCTTTTGGTTGTGGTAGTATGCCTTTTATGTTCTCCTTTCTCCGTCTTTTGCTGCCTAGCTAGCAGAATTCTGTAACTTTATCTACTTCTTGACTACCAATTCTGATGCTTAGTTTCTCACTGTTCGCATTTCTACTACTTCTTGTTACTTTCATCTTTCTTTGATTTACTCTCAATCCATATTCTGTACTCATTAAACTGTTCATTCCATTCAAAAGATCTTGAAATTCTTCTCCAGTTTCACTGCAATGTCATCAGCAAATCTTGTCACTGATATCTTTTCACCTACCATTGCTTCTTCGATGTATAGATTGAACAGTAGGGGCGAAAGTCTGTGTCGTGACAGTGCCACGACATTTACAGTGCTGCCACGACAGTACGCGCAAACAGTGATAGAGGCGCTCCACAACTCAGCTGAGTGCGGGAGCGCCACCTAGCTACGAATGGCGCCGGCCGCACGTCACAGCACGGCAGTCGAATAAGAGATACTGAGTTGTTATCATGTAACCAGCTATTGTTTCTAAGTGAGTGTGTTTGAATATCCACGCAATTATTGGTGATTAAAGGTTATAACACTTTTTGGCGACGAGGTCGGATATTTTCACTGCATTGTGGATTTGTGTGTGCGTGACGGGGCAGACATGGAGCAGCTTATGCAAGCGCTCATTGAACAACAAACACAGCTGATGGCTGCTATTCAGGCACAACAAACACAGCTGACGGCTGCTATTCAGCCGTTGTCGACGTCGCTTACTCATCGTCTGTCTTCCTCTTCTCCGCCTCCATTCCCTCCTTACGACGAGGCCGCCGAAGACTGGGAGGATTATGAGAAGCGTTTGCGACAACACTTCTTGGCTTTCAGCGTTGTCGACGCTCCTATGTGTAAGTCGTTATTTCTATCTTGGATTTCCCCACGGATCTATCAGCTGCTATCTCAGTTAGCCCCTCTGCGGGAACCTGCCTCTCTGTCCTTCCAAGAAATGTGTGACTTATTGTCTAACTATTACCGAAAAAACACCCACATCGTTGCCGCCCACGTGGCGTTCTATCGGTGTCGTAAACAGCCCCATCAATCTTACCGGGCTTGGGCGGGGGAACTACACGGTCTGAGTAGGAAATGTCAGTTTGTCACGGACACTCATCATGAGTCTTATGCTGATTCAATGGTTAGGGATGCTATTCTACGGCTTGCTCCTCATAAAGAAGTTCGGCAACGTGCCCTACAACTGCCAAACCCGTCGTTGTCGGAAGTTCTAAGCATCGCTCAATCCTTTGAAGTGTCTCACGCTGCTGGCGCGCAAATAGACGCGTGGTGTGATGTAGGCGCTGTGTAGTCAACTTTCGACACAGACAATTTGCCTGTTCACAGGAGAACGAAGATGTGGCGGCGGTTCACTCATGTAAACAACGTCGCGTTGGGCCACAACGCTCGCAGCGAAAACAGCAACCACAGAAGCAGGTTCGTTCCGCACTTTCTTCTTGTCCATGTTGTTTCGTACAGCATGACAGGGCCGCGTGTCCAAAACGTTGGGCCACGTGTAATACCTGTAGGAAAAAGGGCCACATTGCTTCTGTGTGTCAGTCCCCTAAAGTTCCTGTTGACGAGGACGAGGCGTCGGACATGGATGTTAACTGTGTGCTTTCTCAAACAAATAAGTTGTTTGTTACTGTTCGTGTTCTGGATAAAGACATTCGCATGCAAGTGGACACTGGCTATGCAGTAACTCTCATTAATTCTCGCACGTATTTGGAGTTGGGCTCCCCTCCCTTGTCTCCAGTTACGCGAAATCTGAGAACTTATAATAAACAGAAAATGCCTATCATTGGCCAGTTTGATGCTTCCACTGCCTACAAGTCTGTTGTTAGGCCCCTCACGTTTTATGTGGTGGATCATGTGGGCACTGAAAACCTGTTCGGTTATGATGCTTTCCAGTTGTTCGGGTTGTCCACTGATGATGATGTGCACCTCATGTCTGAGGATATTCCGTATCAACAGCTGGATGGATTGTGTTCTGAATTTTCGTCCGTGTTCTCTGCTGGTCTGAATCGTGCCAAGGATTTTGAAGCCCACATTACTCTTAAACCTACAGCTCGCCCTAAGTTTTTCCGGGCATGCCCTATTCCGGTGGCGTTGCGTGCACCTGTCAAGGCTGAGATAGACAGGTTAACAGCTTCAGGGATTCTCCTTCCTGTTATCTCCAGCGAATGGGCATCGCCCATCGTGGTGGTTTCTAAACCAAATGGGAGTCTGCGATTGTGTGATGATTTTAAAGCCACTGTCAACACTCAGAGCCTCATTGACACTTATCCTCTTCCCCGTCCTGAGGGGTTATTTACCAAGCTCGCTGGGGGCCAGTTCTTTTCCAAACTTGACTTATCGGAGGCGTACCATCAGTTGCCATTGGATGCTTCTTCCAAGGAATTTCTCATCATCAACACTCCTTGTGGGTTGTATCAGTACCAGCGGTTACCATTTGGCGTCGCTAGCGCGCCGGCCATTTTTTAGCGGTTTTTGGAATAGCTCACGGCTTCCGTTCCCGGCTGCTTAAACTATCTGGATGACATTGTTGTCATGGGGGCCTGCACTGAGGAGCACCTTCGCAATTTGCGTTCCCTGTTTCAGGTTTTGCATTCGACTGGGTTGAGGTGCAATATGGACAAGTCACAGTTCTTCCAACCCTCCATTGTGTATCTTGGTTTCCACTTGTCCCGTGAGGGTATACGTCCTCTACGTCAGCACGTTGCGGCCATTAACGCTCTACCCCGGCCATCTACGGTCAAAGAACTTCAGGCATTTCTAGGCAAGATTGCTTATTATCACAAATTCATTCCATCCACGGCGGCGGTAGCTCATCCTCTGCATCAGCTGTTACGCAAAAACGTCCCTTTCTGTTGGTCCGATGAGTGTGAGCAGGCTTTTGTCCGCCTGAAGGCTCATTTGCAGTCGGCGCCTTGTCTTGCCACATTCTGTCCGGGTCAGCACTTGGTTCTGGCGACTGACGCGTCACAGTATGGCCTAGGGGCTGTTCTCGCCCATCGGTGTGAGGATGGGTCGGAACGACCCATCGCCTATGCTTCCAAGACCCTCAACGATGCACAACGGCATTACTCTCAAATCGAAAAGGAGGCGCTCGCTATCATTTATGCTCTAAAAAAGTTCAGCATTTTTTTGTATGGTTCTAAGTTTCACCTCATCACCGACCACAAGCCGCTGGTCTCTCTGTTCAGCCCATCGGCGTCGCTTCCGGATAAGGCAGCTCACCGCCTGCAGCGTTGGGCCTTATACTTGTCTCGTTTTCACTATGAGATTCACTATCGCCCCACAGCCCAGCGCGCCAATGCTGATGCATTGTCGCGATTGCCGATGGGCCCCGACCCGGTTTTCGATCGTGATGAACTACTCTGTTTCCACACTGATGAAGAAGAACGTCGTGCGGTCGAGGGTTTTCCACTTACAGGTTTGCAGGTCGCGTCGGCTACTGCGCGAGACCTGGTCCTGCGTCAGGTGATCGGTTTTGTTCAACGGGGTTGGCCGGACAGGACCAAGGGCCGGGTATCGGATCCCCTTCGTAACTACCATGCCTTGCGCCTTTGTCTGTCTGTTTGTGATGGTGTTGTTCTTCTGCCCACGGATGGCGCATCTCCACGGGTCATGGTGCCAGCCTCTCTTCGCAAAGATGTTATCAAACTGTTGCATGAAGGCCATTGGGGTATTTCTCGGACTAAGTCCCTGGCCCGCAGGCACGTTTATTAGTCCGGTATTGATTCGGACATCGCCCACATGGTTGCTGCATGTGGTCAGTGTGCTTCATAACTGGCTCCACCTCGTACAACGCCCTCTCCATGGCCTGATCCGGCACAGCCATGGGAACGGGTGCATGCTGACTTTGACGGCCCATTCCTCGGTATTTATTGGTTACTGTTGATTGACGCCTTCTCGAAGTTTCTCTTTGTTGTTCTATGTCCGTTGCCCACCACTGCGGTGACGACGCTGGCTTTGTCCAAAATCTTTGCGCTAGATGGTCTTCCATCCACGATCGTCACGGACAATGGCCCTCAGTTCTCTTCACAGGCCTTCCGTGATTTTTGTACTGGACAAGGGATTCATCATGTTACAGCACCGCCCTTCCATCCGCAATCAAATGGGGAGGTCGAGCGCCTTGTCTGCACTTTCAAAAGCCAGATGAAAAAATTCCTTAGTGATTTTTCCGCAGATGATGCTCTGCTGCAATTTCTGAGTTCTTATCACTTCACGCCTCTGGGTGATCGCAGCTCTGCTGAACTCTTGCATGGCCGCCAACCGCGCACTCTACTGCACCTGCTTCACCCTGTCAGGCCTTGTGCTGTCCCCCCTAGTGCGAGAAAATACTCGGTGGGCGCTGTCGTGTGGGCACGAGGGTATGGATCTCGCCCTAAATGGATTCCAGGGGTGGTCAAGGCTCTTCACGGCCGCCGGGTTTGTGAAATATGTACGGACGATAGCATGGTTGTTCGCCATTACGACCAGATGCGCCCACGAGTGGTGGCCACGCTGGTGCCATCGCCTCTTCCTTTGCCTCCACCAGCCCGAGACGCCAGTCTTGTCGCTGCTGCCAATCTACCGTACATGTTGCTGCAGCCGACGTCGCTACCGCTTCCGAGTACGCCGGAACCGGCCCCAGTCCCGACGCCGCCTTCTCCGGGACCCATCTCGCTGGAGCACACCCCCAGGTCCACGACACCTATGGATGCTGCTCCGGAGTTTTCACCCATCATCTCGTCCAGGAGGCACGTTCCATGCACGAGCTTCCGTCCAGGACATTTTCGATCATACTCTCGTGTCTCTCCGCGGGATCTTCTCGGGGCCTCACAAGAGGCCATGGATGTCTCCCCACTGTCCATGTCTCCAAGGAAGTGAGTGTTTTTTTTTTTTCAAGGTGGGAAAGTGTTGTGACAGTGCCACGATATTTACAGTGCCGCCACGACAGTATGCACAAACGGCGATAGAGGCGCTCCGCAACTCGGCTGAGCGCGGGAGCGCCACATAGCTACGAACGGCGCCGGCCGCACGTCACAGCATGGCAGTCGAATAAGAGATACTGAGTTGTTATCATGTAACCAGCTATTGTTTCTAAGTGAGTGTGTTTGAATATCCACGCAATTATTGGTGATTAAAGGTTATAACAGTCTGCATTCTTCTTAATCCAAGCACTTTGTTCTTGGTCTTCCACTCTTTGTTGTTCCCTCTTGGTTTTTGCATCCAGCCCTAATATCATGGCCAAAAGCCCACTGGCAGGAGTAGCAAAGTTGCTTACGCATGTGCAGAATGCATGAACATAGGGCCACATGGTGTGTAGCCTGCACTATTTGTGCCTACTTGTAGGTGAGCTGAGGGGCACCTGGGGGTACCCTCATCCCAGCAATGGAACAGTCTGCTCTAACCTGATAATTTTTGTGTGTCATAGAACTGTGAACTCTTTGAAGCTTGGATGAGGTGACTCAATCACGTTCAGCAGCTGAAACGAAAGATCCCTGTTGTATAGTTCACTTTATTGGACTCTATCATATGCCACACTCTCCCAATGATGCATAGCTGTCCTCCTAAACGTGGTGTCATGGTGTGCAAGTGGATAGCAACGGAAGTCACATTATACAGCCTCAATGCCTCATTGCAAAATTTGCCAATTAAACCCATCAGATTCACACATGTCCTGATAACCAGAAGGAGACACAAGGGGCAGCATTGAAAGTAAATTTATTTTTTTCCTGAATAACTCTAAAATTGTAGCTTCTAGGGAAACAGTTTCCCAATACAAAAGTACACTTCATAAAATTTCCTACAAAAAAGGGTCTATCATTTTTCCTCTTTCCACGTTGCAGAGGATGGACAAATTGCATACTCCACCAAGAGCACTCCTTGCTTTTCATTTGCAGACAGACTCCACCTCCCCAGCATTCCCTGTCCAGTTCTCTTATGCGAGTAGATAAAATAACTTCAATGAGTTCATGTTTATATAGGGGAGCTATTTTTAGTTTATTAAATGAGTACTTATTTCCTGTTGTTAATTCAGATTTTATATAAAATACATTCCTATAAACAATGGCTGGGAAGTGTATAGTTTGTAAGTTTCATGTTGTCAGTGACCTTAGCAGTGTTGGTGGGAAAGGGATTGGATTGGCAAATGTGGCACCTTGCTGCTGTCCATCACTGACAGCATATTGTAAAGCCATTTAATTGTGTCATAGTCCCTTGGTGGTGAATTAATGATTGGCCAGAAAGATATTGCACTTCTCTAACCATTAATTGTGTTACTGGTAGATTACATATATCTCTTCCATTCTGGAATTGCTGGCACTTGTAGAGCAGATTGCACCAAGTGGAGCCACTTACCACACATTCACTGTATATCCTCCAAGGTAGGTGTCAATATATCTGATGGAATGGAACTGATGATATTCAAGTCTAGAACAGTAATCTGCTGTAATCCATTACTTGACTTATGTTGGGATATCTGAAGTTCCACAACACCTAGATGATTTATTTCTGTTGCAAAGGGAGACAATTTACACCTCTGGGCCTCTTCAGATGTTGGGAGGGCTGAGGCTGGGGAATACATTTGATACCCCTCGTGCTGTGAAAAACATTCCAGCCAGTGTTAGTGGAAACACAAAAACAACACTGTCAAATACATACTGACAGTATGTTACACTTGGGAAAGGCTCTTCAGTGTGGTGGAAAGTTGACATTTCCAGCTGTTCAACATTTTTATGTAACAGCTCACTTAATGACTGTAAATAGGCACTCATTTAATAAACTGAAAATAACTACACTATATAATCATGATCTCAGTGAAGTTATTTTGTCTACTCATATAAGAGAACTGGGCAGGAAATGCTGGGGGGTAGAGTCTGTCTGCAGAATGAAAAGTGAGCACTGCTCATGGTGGGAGACATTGCCTCTCCCAGAAGAATGCTACATTTGCTATACCAGATGACTCAGAATCAATTTCCCCTCTAACAGTGTGGAGCAGTGCGCAGATATCTATGTAGATTCTGTCCATAAGTGTTTCTTCTGTTGGTATTATTAGTAACTCATATATGTATTCCATGTAGTATTGATGCACCTTGTGGAAAATACACAACTCGGGCATGTGCATGCACTGCAATGCCAGTGATTCACAAGGTGTGCTGCAGAGGTTCAATATAACTTTGTGAAACACCCTGCAGCACTTCTTGTGATGTAATGGGGTAGATAGGGTGGGGAATCACTTACATGTTCTTCCATTTGCAGACCTATGAAGGAGGCAAGTGCATGACCACAACCTGGTGGCCTACCTTCCCTCATACTTCTACCCTCCAACCCCACCCCCTTCACCCTGTTACACCATCAGAACACAATTTATGTCTTAATACAGCTACACTGCAGTTAGACGAGGTGCACACATTTAATATTTGCTCCTGACCCACTTCATTTAACAACAAACATTAATTTTATATCACTGAAACACTTTTTTTTAATAATATGTGATTCTTCCATCCTCTGCAATTCAGAAACTGTTAGTCCTAGAGGAAAAATTGAGCAGGGCCTTTTTTATAGGAAATTTAATGTAGTTTAATTTTGTACTGGGAAACATTTTCACTAAAAGCCATAGTTTTTGAGATATTCAATAAAAGCATAAAAAAGTGACCTTTAAATGCCCTATAACCCCCACACTCACACCCCACCAGTCAGGATTTTTAGTACTTTTTCATTACACTTCCTCCTACCACTGCACAAAAAATTGCAACTACACAGTTTTTTCCCTATTCAATATTTTTTGGTCTTTGTTGACTAGGGTAAATAAAACGATTTGTGAAAAATAATTTACCTTCACTGATTTTGTAAAACTTTACAAGGGGCCCCTTGTATCCCTTTATGGCTACAGCAAACAAGGTGGTGCATAAACTTCCCAAAGGAGACTACTATCTTGCAAGAACTTGTTGGAGACACTGCGCAAAAAGGAAGCTTGAATAGCTATATTCAGCAAGGTCAGCTTCTTAGTAATGGAACATTACTGTTTGAATCTACATCAGAAACAACTGGTAAAACATCTTGTTTCCAAAATCCAAACTAGGCATTCATTAATTATACACTCTAGTATGTTACATGGCAAGCTGCTAAGGGCTATCCTACAATAACTAACAGAATGTCACTAAAATTCTCCTGTGTGAACAGCCACATCATCTTATAACATACTTAAAATACTGAAATAAACTATGTTTTGGCTGTACTGCAGCAGTATTTCTCAGGACAAAGACTAATTAACTGGGGAATGTGTGCTTCAATACACTGCATTTCTAACAGTGTCACCAGACCACCGATGTCACATTTATTAGATTTTGTTGGTCCTAAAATAACATGGGTCAGTGTTAAGAGAGAGAAATAGGATTGCCAGACTATTTTGGGTTACATGACTTGCTGGCAACTAGTAGCCTGCTTTAAAACAGTGACAAGCTTCTGCTGTCCCAGTTCGTAGTTGGGAGTTCTGTAGACCTCCAAGTACAGGAATGGAATCACGTGGTTATTTCTGTTGTTCTAGCATGAACTGGATTTTCTTACATACGTTCTTAGTATGCTGATGAATTTATATAGCTCTACTTCACCATGTGGCCACATAATGAAGGTGTTATCCAAGTATTGTAGCCAACAGTGTGGGGTAACTACACAGAGTTTAAGGCAGTTCTCAAATGCTTGCATGAAGATGTCCACTGCTATCGGAGAGAGGAAGGATCCCACTGCCATTCCATCCATACCGTATTAGGTCACAGATACCTGGTAATATTCATTCCTGAATGATGCTAATAGTCTCTTCTATTGGTACATTGATGAAGAGAGACTTTATATCACAGTTGACAAATATATTGGTGTGCTGTATGTTCTATCCCTGTGTAAGTCGAACAAAGTGAGTCAAATCCACACATGATGCTGTGCGTCCGAGAAGGAGTCTTAATTTTCCACAAAGATGTTCACTGGATTTTGATTGATGAGCCAATCCCATTAAAGATAGGCTTGAGGGAACTGCTTTTCTTGTGGATTTTGGATACTCCATAAATTATTGGTGTTACCACAATTTTTGGTGATAGGCACTATCACAATTAAGAGCAGGCTATCAAGTTTCAGGAAGCATGAATGCTTGCAAGACAGCCATGGATGTGCACACACAAAATAAGACAGACGATTGAAATCCTAAAGCAGCCTGAATACATCAACTGGGAACAGGGCTACAGGATCCCACTGCATTGGCTGCCAGCAATCCTGGTATGACAGAGCGAGTGTGATCGCAGGGCAGTAGCCCCATTGGACACAGCCACAACCAGCTAAACAAACAGCACATGAACAACTGGTGTCCTTTCTCTGCAACTAAGTAGCATGAAAACATGACTAGCAGCAGCTTGTCACAGACTCATAGCAGTGACAGGACTCTGCATTTTAACAGTTAATAGTTGTGTTAATGTTTCTCTAATCTTTTCATTATTCAGCATGCAGTTACCAGATAATGTAATTTTTGTCTATGTAGTGACTGCCAATAAAGAGTGTAGATACAGCAGTTTCAGTGACAAGGTAGTTCATTCTGCACGTCTTTCATGAGTGAAAGGGATCGAGTGGTGGTTCAGTTGCTACATCAACAACAGCAACAGACTGAGCAGCAACAGCAGCACTTAGACCTGGTTTTTTTTTTTTTTTCAATTATTTACAAATTCACTACGAGCACCAGCTCTCCCCCCCCCCCTCCCCCCCTCTTCCCCTCCCAACCACTGCCACCAATGTGCCCAAACCCCCAGCTTTTCACCATTCCAAGAAGCAAAGGAAGATTGGGACATACACATACAATGTCTGCAGCAGCATTTCAGGTAGAGGCTCCAGTGCTGAAAAAAACGTTTCTCTTGTCATGAATTGCAGCTGAAACATTTTATTTGCTTTGAAAACTTGCCCCATTGAAAGACCCATCAGCATTATCATTTTCTGAAACATGTGACTTGCTTAGTGCTTATTATCTTAAGCAAACCCACATGGTGGTTTCCCATTTGGAGTTCCACAAAAGGCAAAAGAAGCCAGCAGAACTATCAGGCATGGGTAGCCAACCTCCTTGGGCTAAGCAGGAAGAGTAAATTTGTGTGTACTCACTACCAACACTCCTAGACTGATTCCCTGACTTGCAATGTCGTCATTTATTCTGTCCCGGACAGAGAGGTCCGTCAGGAGGCATTGCATTTAGAAGACCCAGTGGTTGAGGAGATTTTGGTTATTGCTAATGCTTTCAAAGTATTACAAGCTGCATTGGAACAGTTTCAGTATGTCATGGATGTTGCATCAGTGTGCTCACTGGCACGAAATTGGCAGCATTCCCTGATGCCCTCAATCTGTTCCTCTAATTCATTTGGGTTGCAATCGGATGTTCCTTTGTGGAGTTCACAGAAGTGCATATTGTTACACCAGTCCATGGCTCAACATCCCCAGCACGATTTACATTACACTGTTGATTCAGCAACAATCATTCCATTTTCAGGATGATACAGGGTCCTCTGTGTCCCTCGTGAATTTGGAAAGATATCATTGTCTGAGCTGACCAGCTCTCTCCTCCACAAATCACCGTTTGGTTGGTTATGGAAACCAGCCCATTCCTGTTCAAGGAGAGTTCACGATCAATGTCAAGTATCAATTTATCATGAGGGTGATCACGTTTTTTGGCAGCAGACAGTGCAATGTTGGAGAACATTTTTGGTCTCAATATATTCATGGTCTTTGGGTTGCAATTCAAGATGCAGTGCATATTGCTTCTGTCTGTATTCTGTTCCAGGAACTGGACACCTCCCGCCATGAGTTTGGTCCTGTTTTCAACAGGTCTGGGGGCGGCAAAGGATTTAGAGGTACACATCACCCTCAAACTGACAGCCATGTCTAAATTTTGTCATGCCCAGCCTCTCCCTTTCACTCTGAGATCGGCAGTCACTAAGTAACTTCATAGGTTGCAGCATCTGGATACCACTGAACCAGTCACCTCTAGGTAATGGGCAATACCATTGGCTGTCATTTGCTAAATTTCAGGGGCATTTCATTTGTGTGGAAATTTGAAGTCCACCATTAATGCTCACTCTGTAGTGGATTCTTACCTGATTCCACGGACTGATGAAATCCTCGCAAAACTGGTGGTTGGTGAATGTTTTTCAATGAGTCATTTGGCAGAGGCATATCTACAGCTTCATCTGGATTCCACTCCCCAACCGATTATGGTTGCTGACACCCCATTTGGGTAATACTGTTACACGCACTTGCCTTTTGGCATTACGAGTGCCCCCATTATTTTTCAATTTTTCAGCGACTCTTTGAACAGTTAATATGCAACATCCCCTGTTGTGCAAACTATCTGAATAACACTGTCACCACAGTTTACTCATGGCAGGAACATCATGACAACCTTCAGACTCTTTTCACTAAACTGCGAGAGGCAGACCTTAAGTGAAACATGTGGAAATCAAAGTTTTTTCAGGCAGAAGCAGAATATGCGGGGGATCTTCTTTCAAAGAATGGTATTTGCCCTATGCAGCATCACCTAGTGACTATTGCTAACCTTACTAAGTTGCAAAACCTGCGAGAATTCCAAGCATTTTTGGGAAATGAGTTACTATTCAAAATTTATCCCCAATGCCAAGGGTTTCATTCATCTCTTAAACAACATGCAGGTGAAAAGTTATCCTTTTGTTTGGTCAGTGGACTGTGACAAGGCATTCACCCATGTCAAGTCGATGCTAATGTCTTCCGCGTGTCTCGGGACCTTTACACAGGGTGAACAGCTGGTTCTTGCCACAGACCTGTCCCAGTACAGACTTGGGGTGGTTTGTATCGCAGGGATGCTGATGGATCTGAACAACCTCTGGCATATGCCTCAAAGACACTGACAGCTGCTCAATGCAATTAATCACAAACAGAAAAGAAGGCATTTGATGATTGTCTAAGTGGTCCACAAGATCCACATTTTCCTTTACGGACGTAAATTGCATCTCTTCACAAACCATAAACCCTTATTGCACTTTTTGGGCCCCATTTTCTGCTTCCTGACAGGACTCCACAGACTTCAGTGGAGGGCTTTATTTATGAGTGCTTATCTATGCCAGATTTATTACTGTCCCACTGTTCATGGCAACGCAGATGTGCTATCATGCTTCCTGACCAGGAATTCAACAAAATTGAAGTTTTGTGTTTCCAAATCAATGATCACGTGCATTAGTCATTGGATAGGCTCCCAGTCTCAGTAAAGTACATAGAAAAAGCCACTCCACAAGATCCAGTGCTCCATTAGGTGTCGCATTTTGTGTTGGAAGGTTGTGCCAAACAGCTGCCTGCTATGGAGTCAGACCTGCTCCCCAATTTTTTCCTTTTTCATAATTAGCTGGCAGTGGTTCATAGAAAACTCATCCTTAGTACCAATTCAGATGAAGTCTGAATTGTCATTCTACGGGTCCGGTCCTGCAGTCTCGGATTCTTATGCCGCTCCACTGTGGCCTCTGAGCATAACCCGCATGAAGATGTTAGCAAGAGATTTTGTCTACTGGCCCAGTACTGATTCAGCAGTCGAGAAGCTTGTCTGGGGGTGCAGACAGTGTGCTGACTCCCCCTCCCCCCCGCCCCCCCCCCCATGAACTTCTGCTCCATGGCCCACTCCTGCTCAGCCATAGCACCGGGTCCACATCCATTTTGAGAGTCCTGTGTGTCATTCCATGTAGTTAATAGAGGTGGACGCACTATAAAATTATCGACATGTAATTTGCATATGCTCCACCTCAACAGGAGCTACTGTGTGAATTCTAACACAGAGTTTTGCATATGCTCCACCTCAACGGGAGCTACTGTGTGAATTCTAACACAGAGTTTTGCAATTGAAAGATTTTCTCTGATAATGGCCCACAGTTTGCCTTGAAACTGTTGCACAATTTCTGCATTCAGAATGATATTACTCACCTCATATCTGTACCATTTCACCCCCAGTCAAATGGTGAGGTGGTGGCGCTTGCATGTAAGGTGCAGTTGGCAAAGTGCTTGGCAGACTCACCTGTCGATACAGTGTTACCTCTGTTCCAAAGCAGCTACAGGACTACCCTGCAAAACAGCTGTAGCCCAGCGGAGGCTCTTCACGGCCGATAACCAAAGGTGCTGCTATACCTGCTCTGTCCTGCACCATGGTCTGTGGCGCAGCTGCATCCTTCACAATATGCTGAGGGCCATCCAGTCTGAGTGCATACCTTCAGTCGATGGCTGGGATGAGGGGTGGCTACAATTCAGGAGACATATGGCTGGCAAATGTTCACTGTGGATGCTGGTGAGGTGTCACTCTCCTGCCACTGGAATCAACTATCCCCTGGGTTGTGCAACAACCTGCCTGCAGCTGCAGCAGACACTGTTGGAAGGCCCTACTGCAGGCTACACCCCACCACGGGCCAGGTGCTATGGAGTCTCCTTCCCTGGACATGCTAGTGGGCATCAACAACATCAAGATGGATCTGCTGCCTGCCCCAGACCCTCAACCAGTATATGACAGTGTCTGCCCAGATACTGCCCACTCATCGGAGCACCAGGCAGATGTCCCCCTGTCATTGCTGCTTACGTCTCTTGCCATTGCATGACCCACCGTGCCTCCACGTACTGGGTCATCACCGCGGCCAGCTTACCATCATCCGAACCACTTCCACTTGTACACCTTGCCATGCCAGAGACAGCTGCCAGCCAATTCCTGCAAATTCAATGCCTCTTCAGATGCTGATGAGACACTGGAAGCCAGTGCCACTGCACCACTGTCATAGTTGTCGTCATCATCGTCACGTAACCTGGGCAGATCAGGTGGCTTCCTTGCCATTGCCGACCTTCTGCCAGCAGCAATTCAGCTGGCATGGTCCTTCGTTTTCATACACTGACATCAGTGGCACTGGCTCCATGGAACAGGGAAGGGATGTGTTGGTGCAGCTGTGCAATCCATCACAGCGTTCATATCTGGCACCAGCAGCAGCTGGGTGAAGCAAGTGTGCCACTGTCGCCCACAGCCAGCACCCCAGCCAGCAAATGCGAACACATCAGTGCACTGCCAGTGGGGCCTTGTTCACTTGCATCTTCTCCACCATATGCAAACATTATCAAGTCAGACCAGCTCATTGCTGATGTACATTGAGTATTCAGTGATAGGAATCTGTACTTGAACAATTAATAGATGTGTTAAAGTTGCTCCAACCTAGATATTATTCTATGTGCAATTATCTGCCATGTACTTTTGTGTCTGTAGTGACTGTGAATAAAAAGTGTAGATACAGCAGAAACTACAGAAAATTGAAAGAAAACTCAGTGGCACAAAATTCTGAAACTTCCCCTCCTGATTAAGAGTCTAGTGGCGTAACCACTGTGGCAGCTTACATTGTTTCCAAAGTTGAAGAAAGAGGTGATGAGCAGTACGTGTTACTGATAAGCACGGCTAATCTGCCTTTCAACCCACTATCATTTAAATCCTGTTGACCCTGTAATTTTGTAATACTCTCATTTAACAGAGTCTAAAGTGAGTCTCTTGGAAATTGTTCATAAAGGCCTTCTCTCTATTATGGCTTTCAGTCCTGCATGATACACACTGCTTGTTGTCTCCGATTTTTGATCCTCCCAAGTCCTGTAATATTTATTGTATTATCCAGTTCTTTTGACTTGGTTACTCTAACAGATCTTTTGCAGGCAGTGGGTAGAGCAGCTGCATCAACTGCTTGGGTCTGCATTGAGAGTGTCATAATCATTATAATATCATAGTAACTATGCTCAATGTAAAATAATTCCTTATCACATTTAATAATCCATAAAAATTGATTTATCAAATTAAGTTGGTATCATATAACCAGTTGTCCACTTTTGATCAGGAGTTTACTTGAAACTTCCTGTCACATTAAAACTGTGTGCTGTATCAAGACTCGAACCTAGGACCTTTGCCCTTCAAGGTAAAATGCTCTGCCAACTGAGCAATCCAAGCACAATTCACAATGCACAATCACAGCTCTACATTGCCAGTACCTCATTTCCTGCCTTCAAAACTTCACAGAAGTTGTCCTGCATATGTCACAGGACTATACTCATATTAAAATTACTTTATGATTTATGTTTCCAAGAGTCAAGTGGTAGCAGTTGAGCATCAGCCAATTACAGCTGTTTCTTGGGCTCCTTGTGCTTGCTGTGTTGCCTGATCTGTGGGCACGAAAAGCAGACCCTTGCCAAGTGACACAGTCTACACAGTTGGGAGAGGGATACGCAGAGCTGGTCACAAGGGTGGGCGAGAAGAGGAAGGACCACCAAATATGCAGTGGTTTATGCATTTTCCATAGTGACACAGTAAAAATATTTAGTAATTTCCGAGATCACTGGGAAATAAGGCAAAAGTGTATATGCTGCTGAAGTTAGTCGTTGGAAAACATTTTAGTTTGTGCACAAAAACATTGAAAAGAAAAATGTCAGATTCACAATCTCTACCACATAATCATAAATAAACTATTTGGTTAAAAGCTTCAATACTTTCACAACTTATAGTCTCACATTGTAGCTTGCCTTTAGTGGTCACACTTACGACTTCTGAAATCAAGAAACCTACAGCAGTTCATCCTGAGAGTTTGCAGTGGAAAACCATCACAACAAAATTGTTTTTAAGGATGAAAGGAGAGCCATACCTCACTACAATGTGGAGCAAATATAATTTTTATATATTCACAGTGTGCCACTGTGCAGCTAATCCAAGTTCTCCCTGTGTATTATACCAAATTCATGTTTCATGTTTCTGGTTCTTACACAATTTATCACATCAGTGACATCTGCAATTTAAGTTCGCATTACAGTTACAGTGTGCTGTAGTGGGATTAAATGAAATGGAATTGTCTGTTGGACACATTAACATAAAAGCAAAGCACTGGACTGTTAACAAAAATGTTGAATTGAAATACACATTCAACCTTTTATTTAAGCTTACTGTTTTTTTCCTAAGAAAACTATGTTCGCATGGTAATGCAGTCACAAAATTAATAGCTCTCATTTTAGTTAATACAACACTTTTAACAATGTAGTAAACAGTTCCATTTTATTTCTAAATCCATGAACATAAAAAGCTGGGAATTTATATAAGTTATTCTTCATTAGTTTTAGTTGTTGATTGATGTATTAAAATGCAATGGAGATTTGTCTCACCTAAACTAATACAGAATTTGAATCCGTGACACATTCTGAAGCTCTTGTTGATATCAAAGAGCCATCAAAAAGATATTCACATCTTCAGTAATAGTTATGGACAACATCTCATTTCATTTGACTATTGTTTATAAGGTGCCTACAGTAACTTCCAGAAAACAATACTGTCAACTGGCTACAACAGGAAAACATTCACATGTCAGATGACTGTAGAAAAAGAGAATTTCATGGGTCAGAATAAAGTACATTTACCTCTACATGTTTTGATGAACTATCCATCACATCAATGCCATTTCAATTCCAGTGAACTCTTGTGGGCTCAAGTTACGGATTATGTGGCAAGGAACAACAAAAATTTATGCTGGCAGAAGTAGAAAGATTGACATATGATGTTATGAACCACACTTCATCACCAGATTGGCATAATTTTGCAAGGTACGTGAAGGAAGAAATGACGAAAGCATGGGAGAATGAATTTGTAGTCGATAATAACATGGAACAACTTCCTTCATTTAATTCTGACAGCAGTTCTACTGATTACACAGATGATACTGAAAGTGATTTAGATATAACTGCTGTGCATCCATTAGTGGTCTGTCGGTTATCAATAATTCAGTTGTGTTCACACCATACAATTTTCTCCAATTCTTTAGATAATTTGTTACATTGTTCCCCACTACTACCATCTCTCAATCAGAAAGTAATTTTAATTGGAGTATAGCACTCCTGGAAGAAAAGCTATTGTGGATACATGTCTTAGCCATAGCCTGGGGGAGTGTTTCCAAAATTAACTTTCACTCTGCAGCAGAGTGTCACTGATTTGAATCTTCCTGACAGACTAAGGTAGGAGATGAGGTACTGCTGGAAGTAGAGCTGTGAGGGCACGTTGTGAGTCATGCACTTGCCCTGAAAGGCAAAGGTCCCAGATTCCAGTCCCTATCCGGCACACAGTTTTAATCTGGGCGGGAAGTTTCAAATCCATGCATACTCTGCTGCAGAGTGGCAATTCATTCTGGACACAAATAACTTGTTCAAAACATAGTAAAAAGTTCACTGGTTTTAAAAACCATTCTAAATCAACAATTTAGTACATTGTACAAATGGCAGCTAGACTACTGAAGCAAAAATCAGACTTATTCAGCTATGAAAACATAGTATTTCATGCATCAATTTAGTCTGAGTGATGAAGTCACATACCAGTTGATAGCCTTTGCCAATATATTCCCTGGTTTTGTACCTGCTGCAACTTCTTTCTTAACAAGTTTGTATGGATATAGCACATCCACAGGAAGTTCCACAAAAACAGGACCTGTAAATAATATGCATCAGTCAATTTCTGTCATTCAACAAGAAATGGGAAAAATGCAACAGATGAGAGTAATACACACATCACCACCTGGAAGTTTAAACTTGTACAATAATTTGATAAACGAACAGTAAGTAACAAATCAGGATCATATAAAATGTAACTCAAAAGCTTATCAACTTTCCTCAAAATGAACATACTTTTCAGAGCAACAAGAGACACACCGAACCCATAATACATCAATCTAAATTCCCCATCAAAGAAAATCAGTTGTGCGACACATCAGAAGGGACTGTGTGTCTTTGACTGTTTTGTTTATTTCCACGTGAAACAAGCATGTTCCATATAACTGAATCATTTATTTACACACTGTAAGGTGAACGGAATGTCTACTTGGCTTCTGTTAATACAGGAACAACTGCTATATGGAAGAAAGACATGCAAGCAGAAAAAAAAAAGATATCAGTACTGAACTGCCTTCAGCATTCAGAATGTAAAAAATAACTCCTTGCTCACAAGGAAAGCCACCTGTGCAATACTATTTATCCACAGTCTGTTTTGTACATGTCTCTTTTTATGCTTTTTATCATCACTGAAGCACCAAAGAAACTGGTTTGGCAAGCGTATTCAAATACAGATACGTAAACAGGCAGATTACGGCACTGCAGTTGGCAACATCTATATAAGGCAACAAGCATCTGGCGCAGTTGTTAGATCGGTTACTGCTGCTACAATGACAGGTTATCAAGATTTAAGTGAGTTTAAATGTGGTGTTATAGTCAGCACACAAGTGTTGGGACACAGCATCTCCGAGGTAGCGATGAAGTGGAGATTTTCCCCTACAACCATTTCATGAGTGTACTGTGAATATCAGGAATCTGGTAAAACATCAAACCTCTGACATCGCTGTGACCCGAAAAAGATCCTGCAAGAACGGGACCAATGACAACTGAAGAGAATCGTTCAACATGACAGAAGTGCAACCCTTCCACAAATAGCTGGAATTTCAATGCTGGGCCATCAACAAGTATCAGCATGCAAAGCATTCAAGGAAGCATCATCGATATGGGCTTTCAGAGCTGAAGGCCCACTAGTGTACCCTTGATGACTGCACGACATAAAGCTTTACGCCTCACCTGGACTTGTCAACACTGACATTGGACTGTCGACGTGTACGGGTATGGAGACAACCTCATGAATCCATGGACCCTGCATGTTAGCAGAGGACTGTTCAAGCTGATGGAGTCTCTGTAGTGGTGTGGGGCTGGTGCAGTTGGAGTGATATTGGACCCTTGATATGTCTAGAGATGACTCTGACAGGTGATATGTACGTAAGCATCCTGTCTGATCACCTGCATTCATTCATGTCCATTATGCATTCTGACAGACTTGGGCAATTCTAGCAGGACAATGCAACATCCCACATGTCCAGAATTGCTACAGAGTGGTTCCAGAAACATTCTTCTGAGTTTAAATACTTCTGCTGGTCACCAAACTCTGCAGACATGAACATTATTGAGCATATCTGGGATGCCTTGCAATGTGCTGTTCAGAAGAGATCTCGACCCCTTGTACTCTTATGGATTTATGGACAGCCCTATAGGCGTCATGGTGTCAGTTCCCTACAGCACTACTTCAGACATTAGTTGAGTCCATGCCACATCTTGTTGTGGCACTTCTGTGTGCTGGCAGGGGCCCTACATTTTAGTCAGTTGTGCCAGTTTCTTTGGCTCTTAGTGTAATTCTACATTTTGTCTCGAGTATCACATAGGTATGATATCTTGCTATTACATTTGTCACATGCTATTCTTGTGAATAGTTCTCCATTTAATTCCTAGATATAGTTTCCACATAAAATTTGAATCCAAAATAGCATGGACTCGCATTCGGGAGGATGACGGTTCAATCCCGTCTCCGGCCATCCTGATTTAGGTTTTCCGTGATTTCCCTAAATCGCTTCAGGCAAATGCCTGGATGGTTCCTTTGAAAGGGCACGGCCGATTTCCTTCCCCATCCTTCCCTCACCCGAGCTTGCGCTCCGTCTCTAATGACCTCGTTGTCGACGGGACGTTAAACACTAATATCCTCCTCCTCCTCCTCCTCCAAAATAGCATCAAAAACAGCATTTGGACGTAAACGTATGTATGCTGCTACAATGTAACCCCCTTGTGTATAGGTAAACTAATAAGCCAAAACATTATAACTACTGCCCACAGCAACTTTGGACACTGCCTGGTGGTGTTGGGGGCATGTGACACTGTAACAAAACTGTGTAATTGGGGCAGACACGGATGGAGGATCAGCCTAGTGAAGATATGGGCTGCAAATGGGGAAATCCATTGAGATAAGTAACTTTGACAAAGGGCAGACGATTATTACGCAGAGTCTGCGAACGAGTATCTTGAAAATGGTGAAGCTGGTCGAATGTTCGCATACTACTGTTGTGAGAATCTATGGAATGAGATAGAAGGACACTAGAACTACCACTAGGCGCTAAACGGTTGGACATCTAGTACTCTTCACAGGACGTGGGGTCCAGAGACTTGTCTGCTCTGTACAGTAGGACAGATGGTGACCTGTGGCATCTCTGCTGAAAGATCACAATGCTGGTGCATGCACAAGTGTTTCGGAGCACACCGTTCATTGTACATTGTTGAACATGGAGCTCTGCAACAGACTTCCCCTTTGTGTTCACATGCTGACCCAATAACATTGTCAATTATGATGCAGTGGGAATGGGACCATTGGGATTTGACTGTTCATCAATGGAAACATGTGGGCTCTTTGGGTGAATCACATTTTTGCTACACTAGGTCACTGATCGTCTCCACAAACATCGCCATCGAGGTGAACGGTGGCTCAAAATGTGCAGTGCACCATGGACACAAACTGGTGGGAGTCGTACTATTGTGCTATGGGAGACATTCTCCTGCCCTTGCATGGGATCTGTGGTAGTAATCAAAGAGACACTGACAGCTGTGAACCACCTTCACCCTTCATGCTTGACGTCTTCCCTGACAGTGACGTCACTTTCAGCAGTATAATTGTCCAGGTCTTGGAGCCAGAAGCATGCTACAGTGGTTTGAGGAGCACCGTTGTAAACTCATGTTGATGTTTCAGTGAGCAAATTTCTACATCTCATCTACATTTATACTCCGCAAGCCACCCAATGGTGTGTGGCAGAGGGCACATTACGTGCCACTGTCACTACCTCCTTTTCCTGTTCCAGTCGCATACGGTTTGCGGGAAGAACGACTGCCAGAAAGCATCCGTGCACACTTGAATCTCTCTAATTTTACATTCATGATCTCCTTGGGAGGTATAAGTAGGGGGCAGCAATATATTCGATACCTCATCCAGAAACGCACCCTCTCGAAACCTGGACAGCAAGCTACACTGGGATGCAGAGCACTTCTCTTTGAGAGTCTGCCACTTGAGTTTGCTAAACATCTCCGTAACACTATCACGCTTGATATAAATGCTATGGAACCCATCTTGGTCACTATCAGGCACCGTCATTGCGTACACAAATAAGTGGCTCATTACTTATGCAAATTACATGACCTGTGTGTAGACATCTAATGCCACAGAGCTGATATGCAGAATCAGTGATGTATTTCATTCCAAAGATGGACAAACAAGCAGTTCAAGTTCCTAGGCGTTTGGATAGATAGTAAGCTGTTGTGGAAAGCCCATGTCCAAGATCTTGTTCAGAAACTAAATGCTGCTTTATTTACCATTAGAACAGTATCTGAAATAAGTGACACTTCAACACGAAAAGTAGTCTACTTCGCATATTTTCATACGCTTATGTCGTATGGTATTATTTTTTGGGGTAATTCTTCTGATTCAAAAGGGTATTTTTGGCTCAAAAACGGGCTGTTCGAGCTATATGTGGTGTAAGGCGAGAACCTCTTGTCGACCCCTGTTCGATAGTCTGAGAATTCTGACATTGCCCTCACAGTATATATTTTCTTTAATGTCATTTGTTGTTAGCAATATTAGCCTATTCCCGAGAGTTAGCAGCTTTCACTCAGTTAATACTAGGCAGAAATCAAATCTGAATGTGGAATGCACTTCCTTGACTCTTGTGCAGAAAGGAGTGCAGTATTCTGCTGCATCCATTTTCAATAAGCTACCACAAGAACTCAAAAATCTTAGCAGTAGCCCAAACTCTTTTAAGTCTAAACTGAAGAGTTTCCTCATGGCTCACTACTACTATTCTGTCGAGGAGCTCCTGGAAGAGCTAAAAAGTTAAGCAAACTCCAGTGTTACATTGTTGATTTTCTTTATTTAAACTTACGACTTGTCACCTGAATATGTTTTTTTATATTTCATTTTATCTGTTTCTAATATCGTGTTATAATTTCATGTATTGACTCGTTCCATGACCATGGAGACTTCTCCTTAATTTGGTCCCACGGAACAATAAATAAATAAATAAATAAAAAATAGTCATAATGTCTTGGCTCATCAGTGTATAAGCATTTGTGTCACACAAAAATTTGCATTAAAATATTTAAAATGTCACATCAGATATTTGCAGTTCACTGTGGAATCCTACAAACTTTGTAGCATACAATTATAGTAAAATCTACTAAGTACTCCCAGTGCTTCATCTGAATTATTATTTTTACTGTCAGATGTCTCCTTATTCTTTGTGGCTAAAGCATTTCTTCTACATATACATACATACATACATACTATATACTCTGCTACCTACCAAGTGGTGTGTGGCGGAGGGCACTATTCGCACCAAAGTCATATTCCCCCTCTCTGTTCCACTCGCGGCTCGCGCGAGGGAAAAACGACTTTCTGAACACCTCAGTACGAGCTCTAATTTCCCTTATCTATGAATGGTGATCGTTGCGAGATTTGAAAGTTGGTGGTAATAATATATGCTCTACATCCTCAGGGAAGATCGGATTTTGAAATTTAGTGAGCAGCCCCTTCCGTATAGCACGTCATCTAACTGCAAGTGTGTCCCACTTCAAACTTTCTATGAGATTTGTAACACTCTCACGATGGCTAAATGTATCAGTCACAAATCTTGCCACTCTTCTTTGGACCTTCTCAGTCTCTTGAATCAGATCCAACTGGTAAGGGTCCCATACAGACGAACAATACTCTAAGACTGGACAAACTAATGTATTATAAGCAATTTCCTTTGTTGAAGGACTACATTGCTTCAGGATTCTACCAATAAACTGCAATCTACAGTTTGCCTTACCCATTACTTGTGTAATCTGATCCTTCTATTTGAGATCATTTCAAATAGTCACACCCAGATACTTGATGGATGTTACCGCTTCCAAAGACTGAGCATTTATTTTGTACTCTTACATTAATGGGGATTTTCACTTCGTTATACACAGTAGGTTACACTTACTAATATTGAGAGATAACTGCCAGTCATTACACCACCCACTTATTTTCTGCAAATCCTAATTGATTTGTTCACAACTTTCATGTGATACTACTTTCTTGTGGACTACAGCATCATTGGCAAACAGTCTAATGCCGCTGTCAATACCATCAACCAGATCATTTATGTAAATCGTAAAAAGCAGCAGACCTGTTACACTGCCCTGGGACACACCTGATGTTATGCTTGTTTCTGTTGAAGTCTTCCCATTCAGGACGACATACTGCTCACTGCCTGTTAGAAAACTCTCTATCCAACCGCATATGTCATTGGATAGACCGTACAGGTGCATTTTTTGAAGCAAGCGACAGTGCAGAACTAAGCTGAATGCCTTTCAAAAGTTTAGGAATATGGCATCAACCTGGGAGTCGGTATCTAGAGCCTGTTGTATATCATGTACAAAGAGGGCCAGCTGTGTCTTGCACGACTGCTGTTTCCCAAAACCAAGATGGTTTCTGCAGATGAGCTTCTCAGAGTCTAGAAAGGTCATTATGTCTGAATGCAAAATATGTTCCATGATTCTAGAACAAATCGATGTCAGTGAAATTGGCTGGTAATTATGTGCATCTCATTGTCTACCCTTATTATAGATTGCTATGAGCTAGGTCTTCTTCCAGTCCCATGGAACGTTCTGCTGTTACAATGATCTCTGACAGATGATGGGTAAGAATGGTGCTATATTTGTAGCATAGTCAAATGGTTCAAATGGCTCTGAGCACTATGGGACTTAACAGCTGAGGTCATCAGTCCCCTAGAACTTCGAACTACTTAACCCTAACTAACCTAAGGACATCACACACATCCATGCCCGAGCCAGGATTCGAACCTGCAACCATAGCGGTCGCGCGGTTCCAGACTGAAGTGCCTGGAACCGCTTGGCCACCATGGCCGGCATAGCATAGTCAACATAAAATATTACGGGGATACTGTCTGGGCCAGATGCCTTCCTGGTGTCTAAGGATCTTAACTGTTTTACAATCCCAGATATGCTAAACACTATGTCAGCCACCCTCGTGTTTGTTCAATAATTGAAAGGAGGAATGGTGCTGCAGTCCTCTACCATAAATGAGTTTTTGAAAGCTATGGTTAGAATTTCGGCCTTCTGTTCATCATCATCTGTTACATTACCCATACTGTCAGCAAGAGAAGGTATTGAATTATTTGTAGCGTTCATAGATTTTACATATGACCAACATTTTTTGGGGCTATTTTTAGAATCTGCAGATAAAATATTGCTTTCAATTTCATTAAAAGAATCTCCCATTGTCCTTTTGACAGATGCTTTCATTTTGCATAATTTCTGTTTGTCAGCGGGGCAGTGACTACATTTAAAATGACTGTGCAAAATTCTCTGCTTTCTCAGCAGCTTCCTAATATGTTTGTTGAACCAAGGTGGATCCTTTCCCTCCCCTATATTTTTGCTAAGCACATATTTCTCTAGCATGTGGTGGACAATACCTTTAAATTCCAACCAAAGATGCTCAGTATCTTTGTGTCCTGTAGTGAACGCTTGGAGCTGACTATGAAGATACTCATTAATGACACTTTTACTTGCTTTCCCAAACAAGAAAAGTCTACACTGTTTTTATTTTTTTTATTTTTAATTTTTAATTTTTTTTTTTTTTTTTTTTTTTTTTTTTTTTTTTTTTGCATCTTCCACTGACATAGATTTTTTTTTTTTTTTTTTTTTTTTGCATCTTCCACTGACATAGAAGCCACGATGACCTTATGGTCGCTAATACCTCCTTCCAGATTAACTTCCTCAAAATGATCAGGTCTGTTTGTCGCCAAGATATCTAATATGTTCCCATCTCGAGTTGGTTTTCTATGTATGTATGCTATAGTCTTATGAGGCCTACATTTTATTCTTGGCTCCAGCCGGTCACCTGGTTCATTCATCTCACCTTTCACTCCATACTGCACTCACTCACACAGGCCATCCTTAGTGCATGTTCCTCCATTTCTGTGAAGTAGTTCTGGCATAAATATTCCCCGAAATAATAAGTAATGGGAAACTTTCAATAGTTTCATAACTGTGGATTTTATCCATTTTCATTCTTTCAACAAAAACAAATGTCTCCAAGACCAGTTTTATGTACTTATAGTAATGTTTTACCAATTTACAGGCAACAAAGTGAATAAACAGAAGCAACAAATTACGTTAGAGAAAAAAGTATTTTCTACGTGGAAAACCAAGTTGGAAGGTTTTAAATTCCAAGACTATAACACAAATTTCCTTCTTAATGAGCTGAAACTAAAAACAGAAAATATAGTGTTAGGAGGAGATAACAGAAAAAGTCTGCATTTCATTTTTCCCTTTATCTGTTGCCTCTCTTCTAACTCAGAGTTCAAGTCACATATCCACCTTTCATCATACCAGATTTTCTTTGCTGGTTCTTTCCATTAAGCTTTTGAGGGCAATCATTTTTATTTTGTAAACTTAAGACAGTAGCAGCCATTGTATGTTGCTGTAAGTTCAGTGGTAAACTATATCCTGAACATATGATTTCTTTTCGCTTGCAGTATGGCTTTTACAGCATAAAGTATTATATGCATAATTTAGAACTGAGAACAAAATGTCAGAAAAATAACTTCACAGCCATAACAGATGGTAGCTAATGTGACTCAGTTTCATTTCATACTTCATGCAGTACCTGGGGTTCCTGACTGTGCCTCTTTTAATGCCTGCCTTAGAGTTGGAGCAATGTCACGAACTGCTGAAACTGCAGCACAGAATTTGCAAAGTGGGGTAAACAATGACATCTGATCAATATCCTGCAGAGCCCCTCGTCCTTTTAAGAGTCCTGCAGAAGCTCCTCCTGAAATAAATGAGAATTCAGGTCAAGTCATGATATAGTTTCATGTTGAAAACAGCATGTGTATGGCTAACAAATTATACAGTAAGCTGCTCTTTAACTACAAGTCATTTACGCAGTTGTCTCACACACACACACACACACACACACACACACACACACACACACACACACACATTTCATTCGTTTTCCAAAAATTGACTGACGATGGTGTATATTTTACATAAAATAACAGCTAAAGTCTCTTGGATATAGGAAAATTGTACACTACAAAGGATGCTGAAACTAGTCAACATGATAGAGGGGAAGGAATATCTAACAAGCAACTACTTAATGTCTTCATGATGTATTCTCAGTTTTTATCAATACAATACACAGTTTACTGAGTATTTCCATGTAATGGTATCATGTAGCGATCTGTTGTATGTTAAGTTAATTGAGCCACTATGTACTGTGACATAATGAACTGAAGAGTAAAATGGTGAAATAAATTAATTGCTGTGCTACTGCTATGTTTGTCCTACATAGGAGAATGAGCTGCCAAGTTGTGTGTTTTTTATGTGTAATGACACTATAGTTCTAAAATAAATATTCCAACAGCAATTCAAGTGCCAATAGCAATTCATCTAGAGAGATTGCAGGAAAGTGTCAGATGGCCATATTATTATGAGGTGGATCAGTTTTCCAATATAGCTGGTATTGGCTTTCAACTACAAATAAAATTTTGGTGTTTTATTTGGTGTATTTCAGAATTACCACCAGATTACTCTATATGGCTGGAAGTACATGACTGTTGCGATTCTCTTACAAGCCAACCTGCTCATATCTTGTCATGATGGTTAATGGTGAGTTAACCATAGAGAACACACTAAGTACGATGCCAAAATTGGGATGTTATTATTAGAGGTCTCATTTCAGAGACTTCTCCAAGACATAACACAGAATTTTGCTGTACAATTTCTCTACACAAGAAAACGGTCTGGGAAGGTAAGTAGTGAAGAATCTCCACGAGAGAGCACAAAAACTGACACCAATCTACACACACGCACGCACGCACGCACGCACGCACGCACACACACACACACACACACACACACACACACAGACAGCCAAAACAGACGAATGAACAAATTTAACAATGGAGGATGATATTATTATTATTATTATTATTATTATTGTTGTTGTTGTTGTTGGACATACATGGTAAACAAGCCCAGAAGGGGGCCTCGTCGTGTAGTCCTATGTGCCTACTATCAGGCACCTCAATTGACAGCTAATTCAAAACAAAGATGTACCATTTTAATTTCTGAATGCTGTGGCTAATAAAGGCATTTGTCTCCTTTTATTAAAGCAGCTGGCCAGCAAGTCAAATCTGTGTGCTTCTATTGCAATTTTGAATGACTGAGCTACATTTATGGTGAGCTTGACCCTTTGTGATACATTCACCATTTTCTGTTGTTATCTATTGTTCTGCCTCACTTTGCTGCCCCTGTGGCCGAAAGTTCATTTAAGGATTTTCTGTTTCCATTCCTGGTCATTCCACATTAACTGCTAACCCTTTTGTTATTTATTATCAAGAATGTCTTTTATTTTTAAAAATCTTGTTGTCACATGGTATCTTACCTGATTTATTACTTTGGTGCCACAAGGCATTTTACTTAATTATCTAGGTTGTAAGGTCCCATTAGTGGTATGTATTTGCTACTACATTTTCGCTTATTATTGCTCTAAGGTGCTTGTTCTAAGCCTACTTGTAAATGGCTGCTGATTGCAGTCCCTTTTGGTTAAAAACACTAAAATAAATCTTTAGTAGTACTATCGTGAGATGGTTTTCAGTCTCTAACCTGCACCTGGCTGTTGTTGGTAAATTCTGACTTCCTTTCTTATCCTACGTGGGCCTTGCCTATATTCCAGTCTGAGATCCTGTGTATGTTAAGTAAAATTTTGAGGCATCCCAATTCCTAAAAACTTATAATTGGCCATTAGTTGTAATTTTTTTAATCATTATTTTTTCATTTGCCAGAAGGCCTCGGTCATTTTTAAAAATTTGGAATACTGTGTTTATTGAAATATTGCCATGAGCGGTTCATGTTGTTATTAAGCTTGTATTTGTCTGTGCTGCTAAAAGAACAGTAACCACCTGTCTTTCTAAATTACTTTCTCAGTGGAGAATATTTATTTATTCTGCCTTGCACGGCGCTTTCTCAAGAACCATTGGAGCTTCCACATTAAGTTTTACTATTTGTTTATTCTGTCACTCTTACTGTTAATAAATTTTTGTTAAAATTTTATATTCTTTTATTGGCCTAGCATCTTACCACTCACGCTACCAGCTCCCTGTCACTTCAAAGCCAATCTAGTCATACCAAACACATAAATAGCCACAGTCACCACTACCTTGCACATATTCTTTTGTACTGAAAAGACCACGGCACATAATAAATTCAATCTGACATACCAAAAGCCTGAGCCCCAACCAGATATGTTTAAAACCTGCTCACAACAAACTTCAGACTTTGTTAAGATGAGGGCATTTGAGACAGAGTTTCACATCTGAATATCAAAGAGGTCATGTAGTGGTAAATATAGCTACCATTTTAAGATACAATAATGGGAAATATATGCTAAGTGCTGAAGAAATGTAATATCATATTCACCTTTTAGCTGCCTCTGAAAGATAACATTGGCCCTCATACATCTGGCATCTACAAAATTCCTTGTCAATGTTGTCAAAAGATGGCAGACTACCAAACAAGAACACAATTAACATGAAATGCATTCCTGCCTCTGCTACTTCAGAAAACTGGTTTTTCCATAACAAAATAGCCACAAAATTACATTTGAGGAAACATTTTAGAGCAACTAACACCTTGGAAAGTGTTGTATCAAAATTAAAATATGTAATAACACTGAAACAGGATACTGGCATACAGTTAAGTACCACATGGGTGGCTGCTATAACAAACTTCAAATTGAAATGGCAGATACAGATCAGAAACATGACCCTGTATGGAGATAGCAAAGTGACATCTGAGCAGCATCTGGGCTTGTATATGAACTATAAGGTTTGAAACTCAAGAATGTTTTAAGTCCTTTGACATTAATTGTCATAGACATAAATTGTCACTGTCTTTGACATAAATTCCACTTGGTAAGAGCACTGATTTTCTAATTTTTAATTCAATCACAGAGCACAAGTGTCCCAAAGTTAATCAAGATTTCAGTTGATTTGGAGAACAAAGAAAGAAGAAACAACTTCACATTTATCATATTTAAACCACAATATTTATCAAGATTCTGCACATTTCAATTATATTGCTCGCTGTTGAATCAAAGTAACTTCAAAAATTCAGTACTTTATTTCTCCACCCAATGATTCCAGAATATGAGAGCTTATACAGCTGAGAATCTTCAATTTTTGGCCTATCCTTCCATTAGGCTACATTGTTCCAAAAAAGGCACAGTGTAATGGTAGTAGTAGTCTGGCAACAAAATACTTACATGTTACAAGCAAATAAAAACAGTGTGAGGACCTAGGTAGCATGACGGCAGAAGCATCAGAGATATCAAGGCAAAACTAGCTGATGCAAAGAACTATAAGAACACTTTTGCTTCTTGTATAGACACTAGGGTAACATCACACTATGGGTATGAACTATCTGCAAGTGATGAAGTGGCCTCATAGTCTTTTACAGCATCACGCCTGTATAAAATCTTCTCAGTTTTCAAGCCACATTATTTCGAATAAAACACTCCAGCTTTCAATAGCTACCTCCACCATCATCATCATCATGAGTAAAACTGACTGCCAGGCCTGGCTTTTTCAATTATATACAATGACTGCAGCATCTGGCACCAACCAGAGGGGCCCCAAAGCGATGCAAACATGGAAGATGAGTTGGGACCACCACAGGACTGAGCAGTGTCAGGTGATGTGAGGAGCCACCACCATATCTGAAACTTCTGCTCTCCCCTACAAGCATCTGCCTTTGGTGTCTTTCAACATCCAAAGCCTGCCCATATGTGCTACTAATTGTGTACCCCTGGTCTCTGCTAAAATTGTTGCTGTTTATTCTAATTTTGGCCATCTCCTTTATAACAAAATCCCAATATGTTGATGCTCGAAGCAAGATTTCATATTTTCAAATTGTACACTCCTGGAAATGGAAAAAAGAACACATTGACACCGGTGTGTCAGACCCACCATACTTGCTCCGGACACTGCAAGAGGGCTGTACAAGCAATGATCACACGCACGGCACAGCGGACACACCAGGAACCGCGGTGTTGGCCGTCGAATGGCGCTAGCTGCGCAGCATTTGTGCACCGCCGCCGTCAGTGTCAGCCAGTTTGCCGTGGCATACGGAGCTCCATCGCAGTCTTTAACACTGGTAGCATGCCGCGACAGCGTGGACGTGAACCGTATGTGCAGTTGACGGACTTTGAGCGAGGGCGTATAGTGGGCATGCGGGAGGCCGGGTGGACGTACCGCCGAATTGCTCAACACGTGGGGCGTGAGGTCTCCACAGTACATCGATGTTGTCGCCAGTGGTCGGCGGAAGGTGCACGTGCCCGTCGACCTGGGACCGGACCGCAGCGACGCACGGATGCACGCCAAGACCGTAGGATCCTACGCAGTGCCGTACGGGACCGCACCGCCACTTCCCAGCAAATTAGGGACACTGTTGCTCCTGGGGTATCGGCGAGGACCATTCGCAACCGTCTCCATGAAGCTGGGCTACGGTCCCGCACACCGTTAGGCCGTCTTCCGCTCACGCCCCAACATCGTGCAGCCCGCCTCCAGTGGTGTCGCGACAGGCGTGAATGGAGGGACGAATGGAGACGTGTCGTCTTCAGCGATGAGAGTCGCTTCTGCCTTGGTGCCAATGATGGTCGTATGCGTGTTTGGCGCCGTGCAGGTGAGCGCCACAATCAGGACTGCATACGACCGAGGCACACAGGGCCAACACCCGGCATCATGGTGTGGGGAGCGATCTCCTACACTGGCCGTACACCACTGGTGATCGTCGAGGGGACACTGAATAGTGCACAGTACATCCAAACCGTCATCGAACCCATCGTTCTACCATTCCTAGACCGGCAAGGGAACTTGCTGTTCCAACAGGACAATGCACGTCCGCATGTATCCCGTGCCACCCAACGTGCTCTAGAAGGTGTAAGTCAACTACCCTGGCCAGCAAGATCTCCGGATCTGTCCCCCATTGAGCATGTTTGGGACTGGATGAAGCGTCGTCTCACGCGGTCTGCACGTCCAGCACGAACGCTGGTCCAACTGAGGCGCCAGGTGGAAATGGCATGGCAAGCCGTTCCACAGGACTACATCCAGCATCTCTACGATCGTCTCCATGGGAGAATAGCAGCCTGCATTGCTGCGAAAGGTGGATATACACTGTACTAGTGCCGACATTGTGCATGCTCTGTTGCCTGTGTCTATGTGCCTGTGGTTCTGTCAGTGTGATCATGTGATGTATCTGACCCCAGGAATGTGTCAATAAAGTTTCCCCTTCCTGGGACAATGAATTCACGGTGTTCTTATTTCAATTTCCAGGAGTGTATTTTGAGTCTCATTTCCATGCAACGCTCAGCTACGGCTGACTTGTCAAGCTCCTTTCACTTAGTATACTGAATGGGCTCAGTACAATGCTCCGCAATTGTTTGACCTGAACAGATGCGACCGCATTTTCAAGGGACACCATACACACCAGGCACATGAACAACTATGTCATCTTTAACAATGCACAACATCTCTCTTATCTCATATCATAGGGATCGACCAGAACACTGGTCTCGGTTCATGTCTGCAGCACATGTCCTAACTTGCTGCTTGTTGCCCTACAGTATCGCAGGCAAGCAGTTGGCTTGGTCTCTTCTGCCAATTCACAAGGCATCCTGCATTAGTAGCACCTCAAATTATTTGCAATGTCTCTCTTGCTATAACCATTCTCTCTGAACACACATCTCAGATGCTGCATTTCAAACTGTAGATGGTCGTCATCAAAAATAATCTATGCTCTGTGTGCTAACGTGTTCAGGAGCTTTCTTGTGTACAGAATGGTGAAAACTACTGGCTTTCAAGTATCAGCACTTGTTGGGAGGAGGGAGCAACAGTTTCAAACATGGTGCTGGTCCCTCACATCACCTAGTCCTGTGGTGAGCTGGAGCTGCTATGATCTGCCTAATTCACCTTCCATGGTCAAATAACGTTAGCTCCCTCTGATTTGTGCCAAATGCTGCAATCATGCCTACATAAGTGTAGAACCATGCTTGCCCCATATTCAGTGGTTTTTACCTCTGATGACACTGGCAAAGATAATTACTGAAAGCTTGAGTGTTTTATTCAGAATGACATGGCTTAAAAAAAGAGAAGCTTTTGTTTCAGGTATGATGCTGTGAAAGACTCCAAGGACACACATATATCCTCTATGATAAGGACACGACACACAGTGTGAGACTGTTAGAAAAACTGCGGGAAAATATATTACATCTTGTGAATTTACAAAACTGCCAAGATAATGGGGTACTTCCTCACTTTGCTGTAGTCAAGCAACAAATTTGAGCTGCTGTAGTGGACATAATTCTGAATAGGACTAGTCATGCCTCAGTGAGACAGCAGATACAACAGACAAGGTATGTGCTTTAGCTTAATGCCAGAAACCTATTTGATTGTCATCAATTTTTGTCATCAACCATGTTGCCATTCGTCTGGGAGTGGGTGGACATGGCCGTGGCAGCACAACAATGTGCAAGTTTGTGCAAGACACCGTCTAAGCAATGTAACATCGACTGACTGCTTAACTCGCAGAGGAACTGATGTGGAGAATGATAAGGGCCATAGAACTGTTGTCAACCTCTCCAACCAAGAGCTGGATCACAACTCTATGGCAGTGCTGAGAAAACGCCTTAATTTCTCTCCCGTCCTGTGATGTCTGCCAATATTGGATATGGTTATTGGAATAGAGCAGTGCATTCAGCATCTCTCGTGTGACATAACTGAGTACATCAGGCTAATCACCAGCTGTATACTGGCGAAAGCTAACCCACAAAATCTGATATTTGTCAGGAGGAATGACATCGCTTACACTTATTACATGAGAGGAAGGACATGGTGGTCTTGCCAGCTGACAAAGGAAATGCCGCAGTGGTTCTGAACACTGAAGACTACCACCTGAAGGTGCTACATTTATTAGATGATGATACATACCATTAGTTTAGTCATGATCTGACACAGGCCATTGCCAAAAAGACAGGGAAGTTATTAAAGGACTGTGGATTACCAGATGAAGTGTCGAAGAAAATAACGGCTTGCGCCACTAGACATCCTAGGCTTTATGGATTGCCAAGATACAGAAGGAAAATGTCCCTCTTAGGCCCACTGTTAATGCAATCAGTTCACTCACTTACAGGCTGGAAAAACATTTGGCAGGGTTATTAGCACTCAACTTGGGACATTGTGAACACTATGTTGTAAGCCCACAGATATTAGCTGACAGGCTCAAGAAAATAAAAATAGGCCAAAACGATATAATGGTAGACTGGATGTGGTGTCACTTTTTATGAGGGGCAGTACGAACACACTGGATATTTTGACTCAGGACAGCTGCCATCCAGAATCATCAAGTTGTTCCATCATCTTCTGATGACTACATACTGCTTGTACCATGACAAATATTATTAGATGATGGATGGCACAGCAATAGGTACGCCACTGACTCCAGCAGACATGAATTTCTTCATACAGCAGTTTGAGGAGCAGGCTCTGAACTCTTCGATGTTGTGCCCATCTTGCTTCCTACAGTTACACTGATGACACTGTCACGACATGGCCTGACAGTGAAAATGCACTGCAGCAGTTCATCCATCACATAACGGAGAAGGATGGCAAGCTACCATTCTTGGTCATTTTAGTTTAATGGAAGGCAAGAGGCCAGCTTGGGCATTAATGTACAGGAAACCAACACACACTGATTGATACTTGAATGTCAAAAGTTTTCACTACCCTGTACACAAAACAGCAGTCTTGAACACACAAGCACACAGAGCAAAGATTATTTCTTACAATGGCCACCTATAGTCCAAACTGCAGCATTTGTGATGCATGTTCAGAAAGAATGGTTATGGCAAGGGAGACATTGCAGACACTTTAGGTGCCACTGACAAAAGACACCTTGTGAGCCAGCAGAAGAGGTCGTGCTTGCTGCTTTCCTTAAATACTGTAGGGCAATGAGCAGCAGATTAGGATGTGTGCTGCAGGGACATGGACTGAGACCAGTATTCCAGACCACCCCCAAGAAATAAGATAAGAAATATGGTGCACCCTGTTAAAGATGATATAGCTCTCCATGTACCTCATGTATGGTGTCCCTTGTGAATGTGGCAGCATCTATATATGGTGAACAATTTGCACAGCTGCAGTTGTACTGAGCACAAGCAACATGATAAACAAAGAAAGCTTGATAAATCAGCCATAGCTCAGCAATGCCTGGAAAGCAGACACAAAGTACAATTTGAAAAGATGAGTCTTGGTTCATGTGTCAAAATATCGGGATTCCATTATAAAGGAGGTGGTCGAGATTAGAATAAACAGCAACAGCTTTAATACAGACCAGACCACTGAGTAGGCCACAGAGGCTGGCTCTGGATATCTAAAGAAAGCAAAGGTGGAAGAGTTACACTTGTAGGGAGGTGGGAGCGGCAGTTTCAAATGTGGTGCCAAACACTTGCGCCACCTGATGTCACTCAGTCCTGCAGTGGGCCAGGGCTGCTACGAGCTGCCCAACATGTCTTCCACACATGCATCACTTCAGCCCTCTATGGTTGGTGCAAGATGTTGCAATCCTGCTTATATAAGCAGAAAACCTTGCTAGTCCTCGCAGTCAGTTGTCTTTACTCCTGATGACGATGGCACAAATAGCCACTGAAAGCTCAAGTGCTATATTTGAAATAACATAGCCTGAAAATTGAGAAGATTTTGTTCATTGTGATGTTCTGTCATATGTAGCAACTGACAACAAGTATATGACATATTGCATCAATAAAAATTTGTTGACAGAATACCTGTTTAGAAATAGGTGAACAATCCACTAAAGAAACTGTATTGTAAGTCAGAATTCTTATGAGTAGGACTTTCTCAACTAGAAGGTACTAAAACGATCAATGTGGTTACTATTTATGGTAAAGCTAATTTTGAATTACAGCTTCTAAAAAAGAAGTTTTTTTGCATATATTACATCAAAGTAAAATAAAACTCACAATTTTGAGAGCAGAACCTTGAAAAAAGCATTTTCCTTCTTTGCACATTTATGTAAAATGGATATACACTCCTGGAAATTGAAATAAGAACACCGTGAATTCATTGTCCCAGGAAGGGGAAACTTTATTGACACATTCCTGGGGTCAGATACATCACATGATCACACTGACAGAACCACAGGCACATAGACACAGGCAACAGAGCATGCACAATGTCGGCACTAGTACAGTGTATATCCACCTTTCGCAGCAATGCAGGCTGCTATTCTCCCATGGAGACGATCGTAGAGATGCTGGATGTAGTCCTGTGGAACGGCTTGCCTTGCCATTTCCACCTGGCGCCTCAGTTGGACCAGCGTTCGTGCTGGATGTGCAGACCGCGTGAGACGACGCTTCATCCAGTCCCAAACATGCTCAATGGGGGACAGATCCGGAGATCTTGCTGGCCAGGGTAGTTGACTTACACCTTCTAGAGCACATTGGGTGGCACGGGATACATGCGGATGTGCATTGTCCTGTTGGAACAGCAAGTTCCCTTGCCGGTCTAGGAATGGCAGAACGATGGGTTCGATGACGGTTTGGATGTACCGTGCACTATTCAGTGTCCCCCCGATGATCACCAGTGGTGTACGGCCAGTGTAGGAGATCGCTCCCCACACCATGATGCCGGGTGTTGGCCCTGTGTGCCTCGGTCGTATGCAGTCCTGATTGTGGCACTCACCTGCACGGCGCCAAACACGCATACGACCATCATTGGCACCAAGGCAGAAGCGACTCTCATCGCTGAAGACGACACGTCTCCATTCGTCCCTCCATTCACGCCTGTCGCGACACCACTGGAGGCGGGCTGCACGATGTTGGGGCGTGAGCGGAAGACGGCCTAACGGTGTGTGGGACTGTAGCCCAGCTTCATGGAGACGGTTGCGAATGGTCCTCGCCGATACCCCAGGAGCAACAGTGTCCCTAATTTGCTGGGAAGTGGCGGTGCGGTCCCGTACGGCACTGCGTAGGATCCTACGGTCTTGGCGTGCATCCGTGCGTCGCTGCGGTCCGGTCCCAGGTCGACGGGCACGTGCACCTTCCGCCGACCACTGGTGACAACATCGATGTACTGTGGAGACCTCACGCCCCACATGTTGAACAATTCGGCGGTACGTCCACCCGGCCTCCCGCATGCCCACTATACGCCCTCGCTCAAAGTCCGTCAACTGCACATACGGTTCACGTCCACGCTGTCGCGGCATGCTACCAGACTGCGATGGAGCTCCGTATGTCACGGCAAACTGGCTGACACTGACAGCGGCGGTGCACAAATGCTGCGCAGCTAGCGCCATTCGACGGCCAGCACCGCGGTTCCTGGTGTGTCCGCTGTGCCGTGCGTGTGATCATTGCTTGTACAGCCCTCTTGCAGTGTCCGGAGCAAGTATGGTGGGTCTGACACACCGGTGTCAATGTGTTCTTTTTTCCATTTCCAGGAGTGTATTTATTACCTCGTGGAAAGATAGGGAAACACCTATTGTTGCTCAACTGCAGCCACTTATATTTTTAATGCCACAAGAAACTGTTAGCACACTGCATACACAGTAGAAATGGAGAACCTTATATCGTGTTTTATGTTCATTGCACAGGAAGGATCACAGTTATTTGACACATTCAACAGAGAATTTTGTTCACAGAGTGTCGAGAAACAAAGTAACTTATTTTTGAAAATATAATACAACTGGACAGATAAAAAAAACTCTAATCACCTAATGACAGTAGGAGGAAACACATTAAAAGTAATGGAAGTGTGCAAGCTTTTGGAGTCATTGCTCCTTCTTCTGGCATAAAGATTGAAGGGAAAGGAAGAGGGATGAAGCAGAAGGACTGGCAAGGTTTAGGAAATGGGGAGTTCTGGGAAAGTCACTGAGAACCATAGGTCAGGGGAGACTTACTGAATGCGATGAGAAGGAAAGATTCTTCGACCCTGACCTGGGGGCTCTGGCAACTCTTCCATAACTCTCCCCATTTCCTAAATCTCACCACCCTTTTATCTTCAACCCTCTTCCTTTACTGGCAATAGGCTCACATAAAAATACACTGCACAATCCTGCCTGCTTTAGGTGCCTGAGTAACCTGCCATACCTTTTAAACCCTCCCCTACCTATCCTTCCTCCCCTCCACGAGGAACGAAATATTAGTTTCAAAAGCTGGGACAGTGTCATGTATTTTTATTGACAGCACTGATACTTTGCCTCCTGAAATTAAATACTGACCAGAAATTCTGTCTCATGATTTTAAAGTAAGTGATTTCATGGCCACAGTATGAAAGTTACTTTACAAATTTCAGCACATGTGTTACAAAATATTTTTGGGTCATTTTACATTGATATTAACACTTTCTCTATTGTTAGAGATAATACTCTGCTGCAGATTTTACCTAACAGAAGAACTGGAGATTCAGCCAGCTGAGCATTCTTAATAGCAGTAACAGTATTTGTTAAGCCCGGTCCAGCAGTTACAGCAACAACTCCAACTGTCTGTGATAGCCTCGCAACTGCGTCTGCAGCGAAGACAGCTGATGCCTGCATTAACCAAACATTTATGTAATGTAAGAGATAATTATTTCTTAATATTCTGACAGATTCCATTGCACCCCAGCCTTACACCTATTAACAAAATATTAAAACAAAATATGACAAATATACAATAATTCAAAAACAAATTGTACCACTGATATTTAGCAAATATTTGTGGATAAAGAATTGTGTGATATTATTTATGTACTTTTTCTTAGTAACTAACTCAGTGGGATGCAGGGAGCAGAGGCAGTGAATCCTGCCTACCATGTAGTTTTCTGTGGGGAGGGGAGAGATGGGGAAGGAACAACCTCTCCTTTCTTGTACGATGCTGGAACTGCATATGTGCTCTGTGCTTTATACTGAGCACCTACAAAAACTGATAAACAGAAGTAACAAATATTTAAATGTTTTATAAGTGCACCTTACTGGCATGTTTATTATTAACAATGGTCCTTATGGCTATAAATCAGTATCTGTCATCACAAAGTGTAGATCACTTACTTAATGGTTACTACAGTACTATACACAATATTTTTATTGTTAGACTGCTCAGACTAGCAATATGTGTACACAAAATAAGAATAGCTTGCCATCTTCTACTTCTAACAATCATAGATATGATGCCCGGGCATCAAGAAATGGTTTAAAAATAGTGCACTAATTAAGTACTTCTTTAGAAATTTTGTTAAGTGATAACCCAATTTTTAAACCAAATCTTTTTCATACAGCTTGTACAATGCTAAACATAAATTTTAAAATAGTGCGTAAATCTTAAAATTATACGAACATGGTAAGAGCACAAGGTTCATCCACAAATTACTACAGCGCAGCAAATATGTATCAATACTGACAAGATCCAGAGTCACTTTATGTTAAGAATATTCTAATTCCTTACCTCATGTCTTGTATCCACTATTCTGATGCCCAGTTTCTCAGCACCAACAAGTATAGGTGAAATGTGGCCTCCCACCAGAGTAAAAATGTATTTAACTCCATGTGCTTTGAGGACTTCAGCAACAATCTCGCCTCCATGATGATCAGAGTCTGTGTCTACCTAAAATAAACACATAAATGTGTTGAAGAAATTCATGAAAGACAAATTTAAAAAAAAGAACGTGGTAATTAGGTAAAAATGGGAGAAATTGTAGTGGTGGTAGAGCAGTGGACGAGGGCACAGAAGTTACCCGAAACAGGAAGGTAACACACTAACACACTTACGGTCAACAATGTGTTTTCCCATACCCAACAATCTGGCTGCTGCAATCTGCTACGAATAAGTACAAATTGAGTTGGTACTCAGGGCCAGATGCAAAGCTACTTATAGGAAATACACATGATGCATAGGTAATGATTGTCTGTGACAAGTACAGTAATTCATGTAGGTATTATTGAACATAATTTACATATACTAATGCATATAATCTGCTATATAGATGTACCGGGTGATCAAAAAGTCAGTATAAATTTGAAAACTGAATAAATCACGGAATAATGTAGATAGAGAGGTACAAATTGACACACATGCTTGGAAAGACATGGGATTTTATTAGAACAAAAAAATACAAAACTTCAAAAAATGTCCAACAGGTGGCGCTTCATCTGATCAGAATTGCAATAATTAGCATAACAAAGTAAGACAAAGCAAAGATGACGTTCTTTATAGAAAATGTCAATATGTCCACCATCATTCCTCAACAATAGCTGTAGTCGAGGAATAATGTTGTGAACAGCACTGTAAAGCATGTCCGGAGTTATGGTGAGTCATTGGCGTCGGATGTTGTCTTTCAGCACCCCTAGAGATGTCAGTCGATCACGATACACCAAATGACGCGCGCAAGAGATCTTTCACATGTCAAGCAATACTTTGTTTGGTTTTTTTTTTTTTCGTTCTAATAAAACCCCATGTCATTCCAAGCATGTGTGTCAATTTTTACCTCTCTATCTACATTATTCTGTGGTTTATTAAGTTTTCAAATTTATACTGACTTTTTTATCACCCAGTATAATTTAACGCAATTAAGAGTAATAATATTAAAGATTTTGTATTTTTATATGTCTTGAACTATTTTTCCTGCAAATCAAGCAAGAGTATTAAGATTCGCTGTCTTTTATTGTATTGAGTGCACACTTTTAGGATGATTATGGCGTCTGATAATGAATTCCAACTTCTGTTCCAGTCTTTTTTTCTTTCTGTATGAATAGCACCCATGTGTGAACAGTTCTCATCCAAATGTGAAAAAACAGAGATCTCACAATGATTACAATTTCTTGCAGGTAAAACAAAGCTCCAGCTGCCGAAGCAAGAGCAGCAGCCAGAATCAGCTGCAGCAGCAGCAGTTTCCTTGTATGTAGTAACCACTGTTTATAATAGATACTTCTCTGAAGAAGTGAATAATATCTGTGTATTTATTTGAGTTGACTGTTAGTCAAAATAGGCTGTTTCTAAGTACATTTGAATTTTTTTTTTTTTTTTTTTTTTTTAGCATTAGCATTTGCGTGACCTACCTCCTTGGGAACAGCAGCTGTTTATACAACTGTTCTAGGTAGTGTTATTTATTTTGTTTAAAGAGTTTGCACATTGTGCAATCTTTACTGTAGAGTGGGAACTTTGTAGAAAAGACTTTAATGCTATTTTTTATTTTTCTTGTTTATATTTTTTGTGCATTGCAAATCAGTCTCCAACTGATTTTGTTAGTATATTTTTTCATGTGTTTTATACCTTTTACACAGTAGGATATGGATAGGGACAGTGGTGGTTGTGTGTTGACACAAGGAGAATTGCCTGCTGTCCAGAAATAGCTGTAAGCTGCATTCGCCATGACTGACAAGCTTCAGACTGCTGCTCTAAACTGCAGATATGTTGGAGCACCAGTGGCAAAAGATGTAACATCTTTGATCTGGTGGAATGCTCTGGAAACCTTGTTGTTGTTGTTGTTGTTGTTGTTGTGTATCTCTTTTCGAAGGGTGAAAGTGCAAAATGGGTACACGGCTGCCTCCTTATGCCTTATCAGGTACAATATGCTGCCCAGTGTTGATAAAACTGAACCAGCATGGGATGCCTTGTCCATTCGACCATTGGCCAATTTTTCTGTCAAGTCCAGACAAACACAAGGGTGGGTGTGCTGGTTATTGGGAGCTCTAATGTCAGACAGATAATGGAGCCCCTCAGGGTAAAGAAGGTTATCAGTGTGCATTCAGACATTTGTCAGGCGGTCTCATCCAAGGTGATGTGGGCAGCTACTGAATACAATGGGTGCAAATGGCTGAAAATCTTAACCCTTTTTGGCATGACTGGAGCTTGCCTCATGGATTCTGTGACTATCCACAGTTCCTTTAGGTGGCTGGATGGAGTAGTGAAGCTTCACAAACAGGGTACAAACACAGCTTACTATTTTTGGCACTGTATCCAGATTCGATGGCAATCCTCTGGTTTGGAGATGAGCAGGAAGCCTAAACCAAAGAAAGGCTCAGATGATTCTAAGTCAATCTTGGATGCAAATTTATGGAACTCCATATTGTAGGGTCCCTCAATAGGACAGGTGTGCACCACACAAACGAAGCAGCTACTTGGGCAACAGAGTACATATGCTGTGTACATAGGGTTTTTTAGGTATTGTAACCCCTCCTTGGAATCAACGATGAAATGTCCACTGTCAACCACATTACTATGACAGAACTTATGTCCTTTCAGATCAGGAAGAGGAAAGGTTAATGTGATGTTAGAAAACTGCAGTAGCACTGATGATAAAGTTCCACAATTAGTATCACCTATTAAAAAATAAGGTAATATAGCAATTTAGTCATTAGAGACAGAAAGTTGATTGAACGCAAAAGCGGATAGCAGTGAAATAATAAATTCTGATTAGAATATATATTGCAGGGATAGGTTACATACAAATTGTGGTGGCACATTTATTTCCTAACCAATTTGATAATATCTAGTGAGGCTATAGATTCCAAATGTGAAATAATCTGAGAGTAGTTAAGCATCAAAGGTGGGTCAAATAAGGTAATTAGATGCTTTTGCATATTAGCTGTCTCAGGAGCTGTAATGGTGGAGAACTTCAGAGAGAACTTACACAGAATAATGCGAGTAAATTTCCTGATCATGCAACCGTAGTAGGGGAAGACTTCAATCTGCCAGCTATAGAACAAGTCCTGCAATAAAAACTGGTACCAGACACGAGGATTAGTGTAAGATTCATCTGAATGTCTTGTCTGAAAATTACTTTGAGCGTATAGTTAGAGAACCAAGCCAACTCATAAGGGCAACATCTTAGACATCCTAGCAACAAACTGATCTGAACTTTTCAAATCAGTCACTGTAGAGGAGTGCTTCAATGATTGTAAGGCTGTAATAACACCATCAATAACTATGGGTCTTATAAGGAATATCCAGAAAGTTGCAAAAATATTTTTGCTTAACAAGACTGACACGATACAAATTGCAGAGTATCTGAATAGGCAACATAAAATATTCAGCTCTGAGGAAGAATAAATGGAGCATAAATGCATAAAATATGAAAGTATTGCTCAATACACCTTAGGGCAGATCCACCGAGCAAGATTTTGAGTAATGGGAAATGCCCACTGTGGTTCAACAAACACATTAGAATGTTACGACAAAATCAAAGAGAGTTTCATCAAAGATTTAAGAGAAGACAAAGCCTATTTTGACAAACAAAACTGGAACAAATCCAAAACGATTGTAATGATAGCAATGTCGGAAGCAGTTGACGAATGTGAAACTAAAATTTTGCCAATCAATGTGACAAAATAGCCTAAGCAGTTTTGGTCTTACATAAGCAGATCAAAATCATTTATTAAGTCTCTCAGTGACCATACTAGCACCAAAACAGAGGATGACAGACAGAAGGCCAAAAACTGAATTCAGTTTTCTGAAACTGTTTCACCACAAAGATCAATTGTCGTACGAATGCTGAAATGACAAATATTGAATGAGGTAAGTGATCGTGGAATAGAAAATCAACTAAAATCACTCAGTTGTGGAAAGCTATCTGAATGGGATGTGATGCCTACGAGATCAAAAAAACAAACTTGCTCTACTCGTTCAATAGTTTGTCATAGGTTGCTGGAGCGACAAAATATACCTAGTGATCGGAAACAAAAGAGTTGTCATTCCCATTTTCGAGAATGGTCACAGGACACATTATTATAGGCCTGTGATGTCAATCTGTTGTAGAGTTATGAAACATGTATTATGCTCAAGCATTATGATATTCTGGAGAACAAAAATCACCTACATAAAAATCAACATGAATCCTGCAGAATTCTTGCAATACTCAGCTCACTGTGTTCATCTACAAGATCCAAAGTGCCATAGACAATGATGCCCACATTGATGCACACTCCCTTGACTTTAGGAAGGCATTTGATGAAGTTTTGCCTTGTTAATTAGTGAACAAAATGTGAGCTTACTGCATATCAGACCAGATTTTGGATGGGATTCAGGACTTCCTTGCAGATTGAGCTCAAAATCATTGAAAACAGTAACTATCATATAATAGCTAGGATTAACCATCCAGAGTGACCTAAAGTGGAATAATCACATAAAACAATTTGTAGGGAAAAGAGATGATAGGCTGATTCATTAGAAGAATCTTAAGGAAACAAAATTCATTCACAAAATGAGTTGGCACCTTTCAACTTATTCAACTGATGACAATTCTGAGAGTGTACATTCCTGGAAGTCAGACAATATACTACCTCTTCGCACATACGTCTCATAAAATGACCACAACAAAAAAATCAGAGAGGTTACAGCTTGTATTGCAATTTAACGACAATTATTCCTCCCACATGCCATTCGGTAATGAAACAGGAAAACCAGAAGTTCATGATGTGCACAGATAAATTGCCATCTGATGGCTCATGGGCTCCTATATGCAGTATTCTGTATCACTGGAGTGATAAAAAACTGTTCACCACAAGAACTGCTTATAGACAATGGAGAAAAGAACAGTGAATCATGAAATCTGTCATTTTATTACTGCTCATTTAGATTTCAGCTATTACAAGGTGTCTTCTGTGCTAAAAATTACAAAACAGGAGAATCACGGACAAATATAAGATATTTGACGCCATATCATAAGTGCAAACATAAACACCACATAGTTACATACGATATACCAACAAGTGCCATTAGTCCAAAGAGTCATGTAGTGAAAAATATTGGTGTAGAACTTACAGGAGCCTTAGATGAATTGAAGCCGTTGCTTACATGGTTGAACTGGAGGAAAAAGGTGATGTCAGAGTCATGTTGTACCCTCTATCAAGGTACCAGTGAATAGTTACATAATAGTAAATCTATATAATTTATTTTTTTAATGTGCTGAACAATAAAACCACAAATACTGGTTAAACATGGAAAGCATATCACATGTGTGGAGACCTAAGTATAGCCCACTCAACGACAGTAAGTACAGGATAGCATGTCATATATTTTTGCATTACAAATTAGTGGAAAAGGATCTCCACCTGCCCAATGAGCAGGAAGAACAACCACGTCTGGGAACTTTCTGAGACCCAGTTCAGTATGTCTGCACCCATGTCACATACTTATTTGCCCAATTAATAGGTCAATTCTCATATACAGTCTTCTCATTTACATTGCTACTGTTTTTGCCCATTGAAAGACTACTATATCTAACTATGTAATATATTTAACATCAATTGAAAATGTCACACTGTTCATTTATGGCCCACAATGAGATCTGTCCCTTTGCTTAATGTGTTGCCAGCATTTCTGTTATCACCACAATATGGATCGTATTGGTAGTACAGATCAAGTCTGTATGTTGTTAGACACTTCAAGTCGGTACAATGGTACATCATACCTTTCATGGATACTCTTTCAACTTACTACACTATTTTTATATTTTTATTTGCTTTTGGTCATAAAAATAGCACTACGCATGTTTATCTTATTCCTTGGCTGGTTTTGTGACTTGCATTAACCCAGCGAGGGTGCACATTTGAAAATAACCACATTCTCACTTAATCCCAGTTGTCTGCACATATTTGATTTCCCATAACTCTGTTAAATTCTTTTATTTCACTTATTTGTTCATTTTTTATGCACCACTGACTACCTCCACACTTTTCCATATTGTACGCTGTTTTATTCCACATATTTATACTGTAAGCCCTGAGACGGTGCTAATATATTTTTATGATGTGTACAATTTTAATTTGTGTGCAAAGAGGGCATACAAATTTCCTTTAAATTTTAATTTGTACTTTCTGTGTTGTATAGGACTGTAAATGGTTCATCCTCTTCCTTCTTTTGTATTGTATTGTTTTCAATCCTTTGTTTTACTTACATGATCATTTATGCGCCACTGGCTAGCTTCATGTCTTTCAACATTGAGCGGCTACTTTACTACACTTGTTTATACTATAAGCCCAGAGATGGCACAATTGTATTTTTACGAGTTGTACAATGTTACTTCCTGGCAGATTAAAACTGTGTGCCCGACCGAGACTCGAACCCGGGACCTTTGCCTTTCGCAGGCAAGTGCTCTACCAACTGAGCTACCGAAGCACGACTCACGCTCGGTACTCACAGCTTCACTTCTGCCAGTATCTCGTCTCCTACCTTCCAAACTTTACAGAAGCTCTCCTGTAAACCTAGCAGAACTAGCACTCCTGAAAGAAAGGATATTGCGGAGACACGGCTTAGCCACAGCCTGGGGGATGTTTCCAGAACGAGATTTTCACTCTGCAGCGGAGTGTGCGCTGATATGAAACTTTGGAAGGTAGGAGACAAGATACTGGCAGAAGTGAAGCTGTGAGTACCGAGCGTGAGTCGTGCTTCGGTAGCTCAGTTGGTAGAGCACTTGCCCGCGAAAGGCACAAAGGTCCCGAGTTTGAGTCTCGGTCGGGCACACAGTTTTAATCTGCCAGGAAGTTTCATATCAGCGCACACTCCGCTGCAGAGTGAAAATCTCATTCTGTACTATGTTAGTTTATGCCCAGAGAGGGCACACTCATTTCCCTTAAATTTTAATTATTTTGGTACATTATTTTCACATTGTACTTTCTGTGTTGTATTGAATTGTTAATGGATCCTCTTCCATTAGTTTGTAATGCAAAAATATATGACATACTATCCCACACTTACTGTCACTGAAGAGTCTATACTTATGGCACACATGTGATTTGTTCTCCATGTTTAACCATTATTTATGGTTTCATTGTTCAGTGCATTCTTTAAAAAAATTAAAAAACATATAGGTTTTCTATCTTGTAACTATACACTGGCACCTCAACAGAGGGCACTACATGGCTCTCATATCACTTTTTCCTCTTGTTCAACCATGTAAGCAATGCTTTCAGCTCATGTTAGACTCCCATCAGCTCTACACCAATATTTTTTACTATGTGACACTTTGTACTTTGGAATATGGTATTAACTATGTAGTGCTTATGTTTGAACTTATGATATGGAGTCAAATATCTTATATTTGTTTCTGATTCTCCTGTTTTGTAATTTTAGCATGGAAAATGACTATGTAATAATTGAAATCTAGATCTCCTGTAATAAAATGATGGATTTTGCGATTGAATGCAGTCTTTTCTCCACTGTCTTTATGCAATGATCACAGTGCACGACAGGATCACATGGATTCCAATCTGATTAGAACTGCTTGAGTGGCAAAGATTATGAATTCAGGGGATGAGTCAAAAGGAAAAAGCTCCGCAAATCAGACTTTAAAAACAAACTTCAATGACCAGCTCTTGTCAAAAATGGGCTATATTTTAGGGTATAAAATCCAACTGTATTCCCCCTCATGCCATAGATAGTAGTCTTTACAGTGATGCTGTACATTGTAGACCATGTCCCATCTTCCATACAGCACAATTCAGCCCCCAGTAATAACCTCTCCATGTGGACATCTAAATACTTCATAAAAAAATCATAAGCATTGAGTTGTTAATAGGCATACACAAAAGAAAGAAAACTTGCTAGTTTTGGATTTATCCTTTGATGACACACACACAGTGCCAGCTATACTGTGATGATGTTATTTTGTGGCAGGTGAACTTGTAGTAGGTGGAGTTAGTGTCAGGTGGGTGGGTAGAGGGAGAGGGAGGTGGGAGGCGGGAAGTGGGTTGGGTGGCTAGTGGCTCAGAGGGAGGTGGCCAGTTTGATGGCCATGTATGTGGGCTGGCACGATTGTAAAGGCCAGTGTAAAGCAGCAGATGCTGAAGGCGATGTGAGGACTTGAGTTGGGAGGGTGTCACTGGACAGAGGAAGGGAAACTGTTGAGTAGAGGATGTGGGGACAGAGGATTACCCGAGATTGAGGCCAGGGCGATTACAGAAGAGGAGAATGTGTTGCAAGGATAAATCCCATCTGCATAGTACAGAGAAGCTGGTGGTGTAAGGAAGGATCTAGATGGCTCAAGTTGCAAAGCAGTCATTGAAATTGAGCATGTTGTGCTCAGCTGAATGTTGTACAACAGTGTGGTCAACTGTTATTGGCAACAGTTTGGCGGTGGCCATTAATCCTGATAGACAGCTGGTCAGTAATCATACCAACAGAAAAGACTGTGCAGTGTTTGCAGCACTGTTGGTATATGGCATGGCTGCTTTTACAGATGGCCTGGTCTCTGATGGAGCAGGATAAGCCTGTGACAGGACTGGAGTATGAACTGCTCAGTAAGTGGAATGGGCAGGTCTTGCACCTTTGTCCACCACAAGGATTATGATCCCTATGACAAGGAGTTGGGTTGGGGAGTGGCATCGCCTTGACAAATGATATGGTTCAGTTGTTCCTTCCCTCCACCATCAGCTTCTCTGAACAACGCAAATGGGAGTTTTCCTTAAAACACATCCTCCTCTCCCTTAATCATCCTGGCTTCAATCTCAGGTAACCCACTGTCCCCGCACCCTCCACCCAACGGTTTCCCGTTCCTCCATCCAATCACCCCTTCCCAACTGATGTTGTCTTCAGAGTGTGCTGCTTCCCACAAGCCACTACAATCGTGCCAGCCCTCCCCCATTCCTAGCCAGTTAATCAACTTTTTTTTTTCTTTTTTTACTCAAACCTATCACAGGATAACTCCAAAAGCCAGCAAGTTTTCTTTCTTTTGTGTGTGCCTATTGACAACTCAACGCTTCTACTTTTCAGTGAGGGGTCTCTCTTAATCGTAAAGTATTTACATTCTACAAGAACTTTCCTACAACATTTATGTTGACAACTGTCATGTTTTTAACTACTGCTTGTATAATTCTTCAGATTTGTTGAAAATAATTTTATCTTTTATGACAGTGTGTTATCTGTTACCCACAGCTGAAAAAAAACATGACTACACTGAGTGCATTAAAAACAATGAGTAATATTTAGACCACTCATTTAAAAATACATTTTTAAATCATCAGGAGCCCAGAAATGCATAAGTTTATGAGATCTCTGGTATTGCACCTGCTCATAAAACCAAACATATTTATAACAGAGAACTTTGAATACATCTTACACAAAATATCACCTGGTTACTTCAATGACGTACTATTAATGGTACTGAGGAATGTACTTCTTGTATGATGGTGCTACTACACATTTCAGTTTGCAGGCCCTAATGCACTGTAATGCTATTACTCTGATAAGTGGACATATAAAGATGGATCAGTTCCTTAACTTACATTTGTTACATGTTTATCTTAGTGTTTATGTCAGTGGTTTGCGTAACAAATTACTATGAAGCTGTGTAACTTCTTTATAGTCTATGAAAACATGCAAGACAGCATTCAGTATAACAGGTGTGTTCGAGTATGTTGGTGGTGATCTGAAGCCTGCATTCAGGCATAAGGCAGGCACTCTGAACACTTTGTGTGAGGTGTTGTGAACAAATTGTAAAATCCAGCATAGAACCATAGAACCAGTTGCTTCAACATGTACATTATGTGTGGCACTCCCCAATCAACACTGATACAAACTTTTTCTTATTTTTACATGAGTAATACAATTCCTGATTCCTGCCAGTATTTTTATATATTCTGCACTGAGTCATCAGTTGTGCATCTCCTGTCACAAAGCAATTGTTTGGCTATGCTACTATCTACGGTACCAAAATAGTTCATCTCTAATAATATCATCAGCTGGATGATAAACCTTAAACTTCCTTCAATTCACAAATGCACTTGCACACATTACAGAATGTTACAGTTGAAAAATAAGTTCTTCTAGTACAATTCATCAATTCTAAATTATTCTTCAATATGGTCAACTACATTATCTTAAAATCTGTTCTGAAATTTCAAGCTGTGCAGCCTTATTGTTAATACCACTCTATGTTTTAAACACAACTTGTACTGTTTGTTATACACTGAGAGTAGCAGTGTTCATTGGCAGGCATCAGATGCCTCTTACTCCTGTCTTGAATAACATTTCTCAGATGTGTAATGCCTTACATAATGCTCGAGTCATTCATTTTGTGACCAGCATGATAATCTCTATGAACTGGCACTAAATTCTTTGTTCAAGCAGCCATTGTCCCTAGGGACAGACAGTACCCTTATATGGGGTGTCCCAGGAGGACTGCTCAATATTCAGGGAACTCACAAGAACAATAATTCAAAGCAAAAACGTCTAGTAAACCCAGGCTCTAAAATGTATACCTCAGTTATGAGCACATGTTGATCCCCACTTCTGTGAAATACATCTTTTCAATGTGTTCATAGCTCTTCAGGTACGCATTTTAGAGTCCATGTTTTCTAGACTTTTTTGCTTCGAATGATTGTTCCTGTCATATTCGTGAATATTGACCATTCCTCCTAGGACACCCTGTAAACTATACCAAAACAGGTGCTATATAACTCATATAGTAACTAGAAAGTATATGTTTACTGCTGCTATTATAGCCCCTTTCAGAGTCTTGTAAAATAACATCTTTATGTGTTAGCAAATCATAAGTGAACACCAGCAGCAGCAGAAGGTAAATGAAAAGAAAGGTTACTTTTATGTAACACTTTATTCTTCCATCAATATCTAAGTCTTACAGGCATCTAACACACAATGAAATACTTGAAAAACACTAATGAGTTACAGATTTGTGTACAAAACAGAGATAACAAAGATTTTATTGCTCCTGCACAGTTCCATGCCCACTCATCCATCAATACAGTAACTCTGTTTTTACATAATTGAATCTTCTGCTCCAGATTTCTGATCATATGCAGATATTCTTCTCCATGAGTATAAATTTCCACGATATTGTTATTTCGTGACTAGCTTGACATCCTGACATTGCGTGACCATTATCTGGCAATGCAATAAAGATAAGCAAATGTCATCTGAAGCAGCACACTTGATTCTGTGTCTATTCTACCCCAGAACTATAGCTTGACAAATTATGAAAATATTCACTGAGGCTTTTTGCGGATGATGCTGTGGTATATCGAGAGGTTGTAACAATGGAAAATTGTACTGAAATGCAGGAGGATCTTCAGCGAATTGACGCATGGTGCAGGGAATGGCAATTGAATCTCAATGTAGACAAGTGTAATGTGCTCCGAATACATAGAAAGAAAGATCCCATATCATGTAGCTACAATATAGCAGGTCAGCAACTGGAAGCAGTTAATTCCATAAATTATCTGGGAGTAGGCATTAGGAGTGATTTAAAATGGAATGATCATATAAAGTTGATCGTCGGTAAAGCAGATGCCAGACTGAGATTCATTGGAAGAATCCTAAGGAAATGCAATCCGAAAACAAAGAAAGTAGGTTACAGTACGCTTGTTCGCCCACTGCTTGAATACTGCTCAGCAGTGTGGGATCCGTACCAGATAGGGTTGATAGAAGAGATAGAGAAGATCCAACAGAGAGCAGCGCGTTTCGTTACAGGATCATTTAGTAATCGCGAAAGCGTTATGGAGATGATAGATGAACTCCAGTGGAAGACTCTACAGGAGAGACGCTCAGTAGCTCGGTACGGGCTTTTGTTGAAGTTTCGAGAACATACCTTCATCAAGGAGTCAAGCAGTATATTGCTCCCTCCTACGTATATCTCATGAAGAGACCATGAGGATAAAATCAGAGAGATTAGAGCCCACACAGAGGCATACCGACAATCTTTCTTTCCATGAACAATACGAGACTGGAATAGAAGGGAGAACCAATAGAGGTACTCAAGGTACCCTCCGCCACACACCATCAGGTGGCTTGCGGAGTATGGATGTAGATGTAGATGCTGAAAGCACGGGGAAACTACAGCCATTATTTTTTTTCTGAGGACATACAGCTTTACTGTATTGTTAAATGATGATGGTGTCCTCACGGGTAAAATATTCTGGAGGTAAAACAGTACCCCATTCCATTCTCCAGGCAGGGAACACTTAGAACGATGTCAAAACTGGTTTCTGTGGGTCAGGTAGATTAGAAAATTTAAAATGGGAAACTGATAGGTTGCAGTTTGACAGAGTGGAAATTAGTGAAGTTTGTTGGCAAGAGGAACAGAGCTTCTAGCCAGGTAAGTACAGGGTCATAAACATAGGGATAATGCAGTAGGTCTAATAATGAATGAGAAAATAGGAATGTGGGTAAGCTACTATAAACAGCACAGTGAATGCTCTATCACAGCCAAGAAAAACAACAAAGTCAATATCTACCACAGCAGTAAAAGTTTATATACCAACTGGCTCCACAGATGGTGAAGAAATTGAACAAATGTATAATGTGATACAAAAAAAAAATATTCAGATAGTTAAAGGAGAGAAAAATTTAATTGTGTTGGGGATTTGAATTTGATAGTAGCAAAAGGAAGAGAAAAAAAATTGTAAGTGAATATGGACTGTGGGGAAAGGAATGAAAGAGGAACCTGGCTGGTAGAATTTTGCACAGAGCATAATTGGTTTAAGATTCAGGAAAGAAAGTTGTATAAATGAAGGAGATCTGGAGACACCTGAGGGTTTCAAACCAATTATGTGAGGTACTGAGAACGATAGGGTTCTAAAGCACAGACAAAAAGTTTCAAGAAAAACAGACATTTGCGAAAATCTAATTTGTAGACTATCATGAATCTCAAAGGTCTGACTTTTTTTTAACCGAGTCTCAAACATCCTATATTTCCTATGACAAAATAAAGTATCTACTTTATGTTATGAAGTATTAACTAATATTTATGATTATACTTATTATTAATATTAATTTATAATATTTCCATATGTAGGCTATGGACGACAGTGTGTTTTGACAGTTTTAACATGTGTAATTAATGAGAAACTAAAATCAGAACATAAAGAACAAATAACAACTGCATCACACACACAATTATGACCTATTTCAACAACTGATAGTCCTGATTATCATTGTTTTCATTAAGCACATTCTATGGTTTGCAGCTCAAATAAAACTGCCAATATACCTCCGGTTATGAAGTATTACTACTATGTACATGTTACAGACACTACATGTTGCAACCACAGATAACGAGAGCAGTTCAGAGCTACAATGCTTTGTCGTTTGAGACCATATGGAAATGAATATCCGAGAAATTGTTGGGGCAACATTTTGTAAATGTTCATCTACACAACATGGTCTAACAGTAGAGACAAAGCTGGTTCGCCATAACAGCCATAGATGTCAGGTGAATGCATAAATGATACAATCTCAAAATTGACAATGGTGTACCTCAGGTCCTTACGGTTCTCAAAGCCTCATATGCTGGTAAGATAGAGATTTTGGAACCATATTTTAAACTGTAAAATATTTCAAGGCCCAGGTGTGGATTCTAACCACAATTTACTGGTTATGAACCGTAGATTAAAACTGAAGAAATTGCAAAATAGTAGTAAATTAATGAGATGAGACCTGGATAAGCTGAAAGAACCAGAGGTTCTTGCAAGTTTCAGAGAGAGCATTAGGCAACAATTGTCTGAAACAGGGGAAAGGAATACAGCAGAAGACAAATGGGTAACTTAAGAGATGAAATAGTGAGGGTAGCAGAGGATCACATACGTAAAAAGTCAGGGCCTAGTAGAAATCCTTGGATATCAAAAGAGAGATTTAATTTAATTGATGAAAGGAGAAAATATAAAAATGCAGTAAATGAAGTTGGCAAAAGGGAATACAAACATCTAAAAAATGAGACTGACAGGAAGTGCAAAATTGGCTAAATGGAAACCAGTAGTAAGCAAAGAAGTGAAAGCTTAACGATCGAAGGACTATACAGAGAGGCTATACAAGGGAAATGAAAATGACGGCTGTAAAAGGATATAAGATAGGAGACGTGATACAGCGAGAAGAATTTGACAGAGCACTGAAAGACCTAAGTAGAAACAAAGCCCCCTGGTGTGACTGACATTCTGTCAGAACTACTAATATCCGTGTGAGATTAAGTCATGACAAAACTATTCCACCTGGTATGCAGGATGTATGAGACAGGCAAAACACTGCCAGACTTCAAGAGGAACGTAATAATTCCATTTCCAAAGAAAGCAACTGCTGACAGGTGTGAATATTTCCAAACTATCAGTTTAATAAGTCATGGTTGCAAAATAATAGTACTAGTTATTTACAGAAGAATGGAAACTGGCAGAAGGCTACCTCGGGGAAGATCAGTTTGGATTTCCAAGAAATGTAGGACCATGTGAGGTAATACTGACTCTACAACCTCTCTAAAAGGATAATTTAAGGAAAGAAAAATCCAGTTTATAGCATTTGTAGACTCAGAGAAAGCTTTTGACAATGTCAACTGGAATAAACTCTTTGAAATTCTGGAGGTAGCAGGGGTAAAATACAGGGAAGGAAAGGTACAGAAACCAGACAGCAGTTACAAGAGTTAAGTGTACGAAAAGAAACCTGTGGTTGGGAAGAGAGTGAGACAGGGTTCTAACTTACCCCCGAAGTTCTTCAATCTGTACACTGAGATAGCACTAAAGGAAGCCAAAGAAAAATTTGGAGGCAGAATTAAAGTCCAAAGAGAAGAAATAAAAAGTTTGAGAAAAAAAGCATATTTGCACCATGAGCTGTATAATTGTATATTTTCTAGCAGTTTCAGTTATAACAACTAATATACATCAATGGATCAAAAATATATTTTAGTCAAATAAGACACAACCAAATGTAGGATGTTTATAACTGTCATAAGAGTCTGTCTGAACATAATCCATATAAATGTGCCCTGTATCAGCACAATTTACAGTAATCATTACTGCAAGTGTGCTAATATACAGCATGTTTAAATGGATCATGTTCAGACAGACTTTTATGATAGTTATGAATGTTCTACAAATGGTTGTGTTGAATTCGACAAAAATATATTTTTGATCCATTGACGAATACTGTTTTTTTCCTCTGAAAATGGTTGTTATAACTGAACTTGGTAGAGAATAAATATACAATTGTACAGCTGATGGCGCAAATAAACTTTCTCAAAATACTTAACAGCCATAGTCAGTCATGTAAGAAAAGTTTTAAAACCTTTGAGGTTTGTCAATGACAATGTAATTCTTCAGAGACTGCAAAAGACTTAGAAGAGCAGTTGAACAGAATTGAAATTGTCTTGAAAGGGATATGTAAGATGAACATCAAAAAAAGCAACATAACAGTAATGGAATGAAGTCAAATTAAATTAGGTGATGATGCGGGTATTAGATTAGGAAATGAAACAATAAAAGTAGTAGACGAGTTTTGCTACTTGGGCAGTAAAATAACTTATGATAGCCGAAGTGGAGAGGATATAAAACGTAGGCTGACAATGGAAAGACAACCATTTCTGAAGAAGTGAAATTTGTTAACAGTGATTATAGATTCAAGTGTTGGAAAGTACAGGGTGATTCAAAAAGAATACCACAACTTTAAAAATGTGTATTTAATGAAAGAAATATAATATAACCTTCTGTTATACATCATTACAAAGAGTATTTAAAAAGGTTTTTTTTCACTCAAAAACAAGTTCAGAGATGTTCAATATGGCCCCCTCCAGACACTTGAGCAATATCAACCCGATACTCCAACTCGTTCCACACTCTCTGTAGCATATCAGGCGTAACAGTTTGGATAGCTGCTGTTATTTCTCGTTTCAAATCATCAATGGTGGCTGGGAGAGGTGGCCGAAACACCATATCCTTAACATACCCCCATAAGAAAAAAATCGCAGGGGGTAAGATCAGGGCTTCTTGGAGGCCAGTGATGAAGTGCTCTGTCACGGGCTGCCTGGCGACCGATCCATCGCCTCGGGTAGTTGACGTTCAGGTAGTTACGGACAGATAAGTGCCAATGTGGTGGCGCTGCATCCTGCTGAAATATGAATTGTTGTGCTTCTTGTTCGAGCTGAGGGAACAGCCAATTCTCTAACATCTCCAGATACTGTAGTCCAGTTACAGTAGCACCTTCGAAGAAAAAGGGACCAAAAACTTTATTGGCTGAAATGGCACAGAAAACGTTCGCCTTAGGCGAGTCACGTTCATACTGAGTTGTTTCCCGCGGATTCTCAGTGCACGCTGAACAACTGTCGTCGATTCACTTCTGCTGTACTCAATAACACAAAAAGCTTTCTGTTGAGCGGTCGCCATCTTAGCATCAACTGACGCTGATGCCTAGTCAACAGCACCTCAAGCGAACAAATGTACAACTAAATGAAACTTTATAGCTCCCTTAATTCGCCGACAGATAGTGCTTAGCTCTGCCTTTTGTCGTTGCAGAGTTTTAAATTCCTAAAGTTGTAGTATTCTTTTTGAATCACCCTGTATTTTCTGTAGGTATTTGTCTGCAATGTAGCCTTATATGGAAATGAAATGTGGACAGTAAACATTTCACACAAGAAGAGAACAGAAGTTTTTGAAATGTGATGCTTTGGAAAAATGCTGAACAGTAGATACATAGATCATGTAACTAATGAGGAGGTAATGAACAGAATTGGGGAGAAAAGAAATTTGTGGTACAAGTTGACCTAAAGAAAGAATTGGCTGATATGACACATTCTGAGATGTCAAGGCATCACCAATTTGGTATTGGAGGTAAGTGTGGGATGTAGAAATTGTGGAGGCAGACCAATAGATGAAAACAGTAAGCAGATTAGAAAGGATGTAGGTTGCAGCAGTTACTCTGAGATGATGATGCTTGCAATGGATTAAGTATCATGGAGAGCTGCATCAAACCAGTCTCCAGACTACAACAACAACAAAAACTACAAATAATTTATAAGATCCAGAAAAAACAATATTTCTGTGTATAGGAGGAATAACTGTTATGAAGTTTGCCCTTTTTCCCCCTTTGATTAAAATACATTCACATTCATTAACTCTTTTACTGAAGGCAGGTTTTAGAAGGATTGCTGAAGCAGATATCCTTCCTCTCCAGTGTCCCATCAAAACAATTGTTTCTTTTTTCAATAAATTACCTACATTTCTGATACAGTAAGGAATCGTGGAATGTACAAACCATAGAAGCAGAGTCTACTGGCACTAGACAAATGGTTCCATGAGGTGTCTGTCATGTGCTTCCTCACACTTAGAATACTCAGTGCCACGTGTTGGAGGGAAAAAAGACATATTTCTTGGAATATGAATAACATTGTGTGATTTTTCCTCACAGGTGGAACAGAAAAGCCATACACGAAACATTTGTGCATAGGTGACAATTATATCTAACACAGAAACTATGCCTGCAATATCCAGAATATTTATACATTTCTTCCACACAGAACTAATAATTTACCCAAATGAGGGTGTCACATCTGACAATTAAAAAAAAAGTGTAGATGTATATAACTAAGGAAAATTGTGTAGAAGGTGTATATAACTGTTTTTCACAGTAGACATTATGGCTAAAAATCTGTCTGGTGGTTAAACCACAAAAACTAAGATGTAGAATATGAGCTTTCAGTGACAATGATGATTAGTCTTTACTGGCTTCATGGACAACCAAAACTTCTAATGATTTTTGTCGTATTGGTAGCAAAATTTTAATTCATTGAATGCTTCTCAGATTACTCTTCTTAGGTTCATTTTGGCTTAGTTCAGCTTACATTTACCATATAGACTTTGATTTCATACATCTATAATGAAGTTCTCTTCACTTTTATAGCAACTTTTTAGCTTGGCCTCTCAGTAATGGTCCCTCAAAACCTTGCTCAGCGCATACTTGTCTAAGGTATATTGTACAATGGTTTTGAGTTTCATTCATTTGTGCTCTACATCTTCATCCTCAAAGCTGAATATTTGATAAGGGCTACTCAGTCTGCAATTTGTTTCCCGCCATTCTTGCTAAGTGAAAATATTTTATGGTCTGTTAGTTACTAGGCTGTTTCAGATGCTCTCAGAAGTCAGTTCTCTATCTGCCTGAAGTAGTTTTAAGCTAAGATATTCAGATCAATCTCACATGGAGCCCTCCATCTGACAGCAATTTCAGTCATACTGAACAAAGCTCCAGGACCCAATAAAATCCCCGTCAGATTCTATGCCGAATTTGCAGCTGAATTAGCCCCTCTTCTCACTATAATCTATCGTAGATCCCTCAAACAAAAAACTGTACACAGTTCTTGGAAAAAGGCACAGGTCACGCCCGTCTAGAAGAAGTGAAGTAGAAATGATACACAAAATTACCATACAATACCCTTGTGACATCAATTTGTTGTAGAATCTTAGATCATATTCTGAGCTCAAACATAATGTGGTTTCTTGAGCAGAATGAATCCTCAATGCCAACAAGTATGTTTTTTGAAAACATCAATCCCAACTCTCACTTTTCTACATGACATACTGAAAGCTTTGAATCAAAGCAATCGGGTTGATGCAATGTTTCCTGATTTCTGAAAAGCATTTGACTCTGTACTGCACCTACACTTATTGTCAAAAGTACGATCATATGGGGTGTTGTGGTCTTCAGTCCTGAGACTGGTTTGATGCAGTTCTCCATGCTACTCTATCCTGTGCAAGCTTCTTCATCTCCCAGTACATACTGCAGCCTACATCCCTCTGAATCTGCTTATTGTATTCATCTCTTGGCCTCCCTCTACGATTTTTACCCTCGACGCTGCCCTCTAATGCTAAATTTGTGATCCCTTGATGCCTCAGAACATGTCCTACCAACCGGTCCCTTCTCCTTGTCAAGTTGTGCCACAAACTCCTCTTCTCCCCAATTCTATTCAATACCTCATCATTAGTTATGTGATCTACCCATCTAATCTTCAGCATTCTTCTGTAGCACCACATTTCGAAAGCTTCTATTCTCCTCTTGTCCAAACTGTTATCGTCCATGTTTCACTCCATAGAAATACTTTCAGAAACGACTTCCTGACACTTAAATCTATACTTGATGTTCACAAATTTTTCTTCTTCAGAAACGCTTTCCTTGCCACTGCCAGTCTACATTTTATATCCTCTCTACTTCGACCATCATCAGTTATTTTGCTCCCCAAATAGCAAAACTCTTTTACTACTTTAAGTGTCTCATTTCCTAATCTAATTCCCTCAGCATCACCCGACTTAATTCGACTACATTCCATTATCGTCGATTTGCTTTTGTTTATGTTCATCTTATATCCTTCCCTCAAGACACTGTCCATTCCGTTCAAACTGCTCTTCTAAGTCCGGTTGTATACATGGAAGAACCCTGGAGATACTAAAAGGTATCAGATAGATTATATAATGGTAAGACAGAGATTTAGGAACCAGGTTTTAAATTGTAGGACGTTTCCAGGGACAGATGTGGACATAACCGCAATCTATTGGTTATGAACTGTAGACTAAAACTGAAGAAACTGCAAAAGGGTGGGAATTTAAGGAGATGGGACCTGGATAAACTGATAGAACCAAAGGTTGTACAGAGTTTCAGGGAGAGCATAAGGGAACAATTGACTGGAGTGGGGGAAAGAAATAGAGTAGAAGAAGAATGGGTAGCTTTGAGGGATGAAGTAGTGAAGGCAGCAGAGGATCAAGTAGGTAAAAAGACGAGGGCTAGTAGAAATCCTTGGGTAACAGAAGAAATATTGAATTTAATTGATGACAGGAGAAAATATAAAAATGCTGTAAATGAAGCAGGCAAAAAGGAATACAAATGTCTCAAAAATGAGATCGACAGGAAGTGCAAAATGGCTAAGCAGGGATGGCTAGAGGACAAATGTAAGGATGTAGAGGCTTATCTCACTAGGGGTAAGATAGATACTGCCTACAGGAAAATTAAAGAGACTTTTGGAGATAAGAGAACCACTTGTATGAACATCAAGAGCTCAGATGGAAACCCAGTTCTAATCAAAGAAGGGAAAGCAGAAAGGTGGAAGGAGTATATAGAGGGACTATACAAGGGCGATGCACTTGAGGACAATATTATGGAAATGGAAGATGATGTAGATGAAGATGAAATGGGAGATACGATACTGCGTGAACAGTTTGACAGAGCACTGAAAGACTTAAGTCGAAACAAGGCCCCCGGAGTAGACAACATTCCATTGAAACTACTGACGGCCTTGGGAGAGCCAGTCATGACAAACCTCTACCATCTGGTGAGCAAGATGTATGAAACAGGCGAAATACCCTCAGACTTCAAGAAGAATATAATAATTCCAATCCCAAAGAAAGCAGGTGTTGACAGATGTGAAAATTACCGAACAATCAGTTTAATAAGCCACAGCTGCAAAATACTAACACGAATTCTTTACAGACAAATGGAAAAACTAGTAGAAGCCGACCTCGGGGAAGATCAGTTTGGATTCCGTAGAAATACTGGAACACGTGAGGCAATACTGACCTTATGACTTATCTTAGAGGAAAGATTAAGGAAAGGCAAACCTACGTTTCTAGCATTTGTAGACTTAGAGAAAGCTTTTGACAATGTTGACTGGAATACTCTATTTCAAATTCTAAAGATGGCAGGGGTAAAATACAGGGAGCGAAAGGCTATTTACAATTTGTACAGAAACCAGATGGCAGTTATAAGAGTCGAGGGACATGAAAGGGAAGCAGTGGTTGGGAAGGGAGTAAGACAGGGTTGTAGCCTCTCCCCGATGTTATTCAATCTGTATATTGAGCAAGCAGTAAAGGAAACAAAAGAAAAATTCGGAGTAGGTATTAAAATCCATGGAGAAGAAATAAAAACATTGAGGTTCGCTGATGACATTGTAATTCTGTCAGAGACAGCAAAGGACTTGGAAGAGCAGTTGAACGGAATGGATGGTGTCTTGAAGGGAGGATATAAGATGAACATCAACAAAAACAAAACGAGGATAATGGAATGTAGTTTAATTAAGTCGGGTGATGCTGAGGGAATTAGATTAGGAAATGAGATGCTTAAAGTAGTAGAGGAGTTTTGCTATTTGGGGAGCAAAATAACTGATGATGGTCGAAGTAGAGAGGATATAAAATGTAGACTGGCAATGGCAAGGAAAGCGTTTCTGAAGAAGAGAAATTTGTTAACATCGAGTATAGATTTAAGTGTCAGGAAGTCATTTCTGAAAGTATTTGTATGGAGTGTAGCCATGTATGAAAGTGAAACATGGACAGTAAATAGTTTGGACAAGAAGAGAATAGAAGCTTTCGAAATGTGGTGCCACAGAAGAATGCTGAAGATTAGATGGGTAGATCACATAACTAATGAGGAAGTATTGAATAGGATTGGGGAGAAGAGAAGTTTGTGGCACAACTTGACCAGAAGAAGGGATCGGTTGGTAGGACATGTTCTGAGGCATCAAGGGATCACCAATTTAGTATTGGAGGGCAGCGTGGAGGGTAAAAATCGTAGGGGGAGAACAAGAGATGAATACACTAAGCAGATTCAGAAGGATGTAGGTTGCAGTAGGTACTGGGAGATGAAGAAGCTTGCAGAGGATAGAGTAGCATGGAGAGCTGCATCAAACCAGTCTCAGGACTGAAGACCACAACAACAACAACAACAACAACAAGTCCTTTGCTGTCTCTGATAGAATTACAATGTCATCGGCAAACCTCAAAGTTTTTATTTCTTCCCCATGGAGTTTAATACCTACTCCGAATTTTTCTTTTGTTTCCTTTACTGCTTGCTCAATATACAGATTGAATAACATCGGGGAGAGGCTACAACCCTGTCTCACGCCCTTCCCAACCACTGCTTCCCTTTCATGTCCCTCGACTCTTATAACTGCCATCTGGTTTCTGTACAAATTGTAAATAGCCTTTCGCTCCCTGTATTTTACCCCTGCCATCTTTAGAATTTGAAATAGAGTATTCCAGTCAACATTGTCAAAAGCTTTCTCTAAGTCTACAAATGCTAGAAACGTAGGTTTGCCTTTCCTTAATCTTTCCTCTAAGATAAGTCGTAAGGTCAGTATTGCCTCACGTGTTCCAGTATTTCTACGGAATCCAAACTGATCTTCCCCGAGGTCGGCTTCTACCAGTTTTTCCATTTGTCTGTAAAGAATTCGTGTTAGTATTTTGTAGCCGTGACTTATTCAACTGATAGTTCGGTAATTTTCACATCTGTCAACGCCTGCTTTCTTTGAGATTGGAATTATTATATTCTTCTTGAAGTCTGAGGGTATTTCGCCTGTTTCATACATCTTGCTCACCAGATGGTAGAGTTTTGTCATGACTGGCTCTCCCAAGGCCGTCAGTAGTTCCAATGGAATGTCGTCTACTTCGGGGGCCTTGTTTCGACTTAAGTCTTTCAGTGCTCTGTCAAACTGTTCACGCAGTATCGTATCTCCCATTTCATCTTCATCTACATCATCTTCCATTTCCATAATATTGTCCTCAAGTGCATCGCCCTTGTATACTCCCTCTATATAATCCTTCCACCTTTCTGCTTTCCATTGTTTGCTTAGAACTGGGTTTCCATCTGAGCTCTTGATATTCATACAAGTGGTTCTCTTTTCTCCAAAGGTCTCTTTAATTTTCCTGTAGGCAGTATCTATCTTACCCCTAGTGAGATAAGCCTCTACATCCTTACATTTGTCCTCTAGCCATGCCTGCTTAGCCATTTTGCACTTCCTGTCGATCTCATTTTTGAGACGTTTGTATTCCTTTTTGCCTGCTTCATTTACTGCATTTTTATATTTTCTCCTTTCATCAATTAAATTCAGTATTTCTTCTGTCACCCAAGGATTTCTACTAGCCCTCGTCTTTTTACCTACTTGATCCTCTGATGCCTTCACTACTTCATCCCTCAAAGCTACCCATTCTTCTTCTACTCTATTTCTTTCCCCCATTTCTGTCAATTGTTCCCTTATGCTCTCCCTGAAACTCTATACAACCTCTGGTTTAGTCAGTTTATCCAGGTCCCATCTCCTTAAATTCCCACCTTTTTGCTGTTTCTTCAGTTTTAGTCTACAGTTCATAACCAATAGATTGTGGTTATGTCCACATCTGTCCCTGGAAACGTCCTACAATTTAAAACCTGGTTCCTAAATCTCTGTCTTACTATTATATAATCTATCTGAAACCTGTCAGCATCTCCAGGCTTTTTCCATGTATACAACATTCTTTTATGATTCTTGAACCACGTGTTAGCTATGATTAAGTTATGCTCTGTGCAAAATTCTACCAGGCGGCTTCCTCTTTCATTTCTTCCCCCCAATCCATATTCACCTACTACGTTTCCTTCTCTTCCTTTTCCTACTATCAAATTCCAGTCATCCATGACTATTAAATTTTCGACTTCCTTCACTATCTGAACAATTTCTTTTATCTCATCATACACTTCTTCAATCTCCTCGTCATCTGCAGAGCTAGTTGGCATATAGACTTGTACTACTGTCGTAGGCGAGGGTTTTGTGTACATCTTGGCCACAATAGTGCGTTCACTATGTTGTTTGTAGTAGCTTCCCGAACTCCTATTTTTTTTATTCATTATTAAACCTACTCCTGCATTACCCCTATTTGATTTTGTATTTATAACCCTGTATTGCCAATTCCCACTATATCTAACTTTAACCTATCCATTTCCCTTTTTAAATTTTCTAATCTACCTGCCCAATTAAGGGATCTGACATTCCACACTCCGATCCGTAGAATACCAGTTTTCTTTATCCTGATAACGATGTCCTATTGAGTAGTCCCCGACCGGAGATCCGAATGGGGGACTATTTTACCTCCGGAATATTTTATCCAAGAGGACGCCATCATCATTTATCCATACAGTAAAGCTGCATGCCCTCGGGAAAAATTACGGCTGTAGTTTCCCTTTGCTTTCAGCCATTCATAGTACCAGCTCAGCAAGTCCGTTTTGGTTAGTGTTACAAGGCCAGATCAGTCAATCATCCAGACTGTTGCCCCTGCAACTACTGAAAAGGCTGCTGCCCCTCTTCAAGTGAAATTTGTGACTAGATTGAGGACTTTTTGGTAGGAAAGACACAGCATGTTATCTTGGATGGAGAATCATCGTCAGATGTGTAAGTAACTTTGGGTGTGGTGCCCAAGGGAATGTGTTGGGACCCTTGCTGTTCACATAATATATTAATGAGCTTACAGACAATATTAATAGTAAAATCAGGCATTTTGCAGATGCACTTATCTATAATGAAGTACTATCTGAGAGAAGCTGCATAAATATTCAGTCCGATCTTGATAATATTTTAACATAGTGAAGAGGTTTGCAACTTGCTCTAAATGTTCAGAAATGTAAAATTTTGCACTTCACAAAACAAAAAATGTAGTACCCTATGACTATAATATCAATGAGTCACTGTTGGAATCGGCCAACTCATACAAGTATCTGGGTGTAACACTTTATAGGGAGAAATTTTAAACATTTGATTGGCTGTGATCAAGCAACTGTATGCTATTTAATTACAGGATGTATATACAGCAACTTCGGTTGCACTTTGTAGGGATATGAAATGGAATGATCAGATAAGTTCATTCATGGGTAAAGCAATTGGTAGACTTTGGTTTATTGGTAGAATACAGGAGAAGTGCAATCAGTCTACAAAAGAGATCACTGACACATCACTCGTTCGACCCATCATGGAATATTGCTCAAGTGTGTGTAGCCTGTACTGGAATATGGAACATATACAGAAAACAGCAGCACAAATGGTCACAGGTTTGTTTGATACATGGGAAAGTGTCACAGAGATATAGAAGGAACTGAAATGGCAGACTCTTGGAAGACAGATGTAAACTATCCCGAGAAAGTCTATTAACAAAGTTTCAAGAACCTGCTTTAAATGATTACTCTAGGGACATATTACAACCCCCCACGTATTGCTCACACAGGAATATTGAGGATAAGATTAGAATAATTACTGCATGCACAGAGGCATTCAAACAATAATTCTTCCCACTCTCCATACATGAATGGAACAGAAAGAAACCCTAATAACTGGTATAATGGAACATACCCTCTGCCATGAACCTCATGGTGGTTTCTGGAGTATAGGTGTAGATGTAGATATGACTCTTTCATTCTACAGCTCGAAACTGAAGTCTGCCCCTATAACAACAGCATGATAATAAATTTTGTGATATTCTGCAAGTTCTCTCTGAAGCACTCTGTCACTGCGACTACCGAGGCAGGTTGTCTAAAAAAGCATCCTTTTACCATAAAGAATTTCCACTCTGCAGCAAGGTGTGCATGGCCAGAAAGTTTCATCCTGTTACCATGATAGACCAACTTTAATGCTTACCCACACTCAGATTATTTCAAATGCGGATTTGGCAACAACCTCACTAAGTATCACAGAGTTCTTTAAAGCAATAAATACACCACCACCATTCGCTTCTAGGCTATCATTGTAATATCCATTTCAATCTAAATTTAGGATTTCACAGATATTCACTTCAAGTTTCAGTCAGCTTTTAGTTGCTCAGACTGTGTGGGCTTTATTACCTTTAAGAGGCAATACAAATTTTGGAACCTTACTGTGAGTGCTCCTGCAGTGTACTAATAACATATAAATATTTTCTCTTCCTGATTTGCACAGACTTACATTCTCCTCCAGGAATAACACTGATATTATTTCTCAATTTACTGTATGGAATTCAATATTGATCCTTTGGAGGTGTTCTAACCTACACAAGTCCCACTTGCATACCACATTATCTGCTATCCGAGTAGCTATTTCCTTTGTATGATGCACACCTGACCTATTGAAGAAGCCCTACAATTCTCCACATAGCAGCAGAGGTCTAGAAATTTGCATCCAACATCAACTCAGTATTGTCTGAGTCACACTAGTTCAGATCTTCCACTCAGCTCCTAACTAGGGGAGTGTGATCAATTCTGCTGAAAATAGCGAGACATGTTTCCTCCCTGAGTGGAAATCTGTCAGTCTTCACCAAATCAGCAAACCAACAAAAGAAGTGAGAATGGCCTCGGAACCCAGACAGTAACACCATACATGCTGATACAAAATACTATTGGGAGTTGTTTGCGCCCAGTGCACCAGTAGCCACTCAGCAACCATACTGAGTGCACACTGACCTCCTTTCCAGACCTGCCTGTTGTTTCACTGAGTGACTCCATTATCTGCCTAATATTTGAGCTTCCAATGATAAACATACCTACCCCCTGTACTGCCAGGACTTGGCAGCAAAATGGGCTACTGATCCAATAAACAAGGCATCCAGTGATGGCCCAGATGTGTTACCAACACTGGGCAGCACCTCGCACCTGTTGCTAAGGCATAAGGGGACAGCTCTGTAGGCAGTTTCCACAGTCATCTTCTGTGGAGATATGTGAACTTCCCAATGTCTGCCACTCACTCTCAAGTAAGGACAAATTAGACTAGTCAGACATGTTGTATGAAGTAATATGTTTCTTCACTCATTTTGGAAGGTGGACACATGGAATTTTGTGAAGAACACTCCATGTAATGAATATCTTTGTTGTAAGGTCCTGTGGCATATATACTGACTTAAACTCATGAAGAATTATATTTCAAAACTTTATCGAACAAGGGCTTCATAAGCAACCTCTTTTGTGATTGAATTAGAATTCCTTGGGATTCTTCCAATAAATCTGAGCCCGGCACCTGCCTTCACCCAATTAAATTTATATAGTCACTCCACCTTAAATAACTCTGGAATGAAGCTTCTAGATATGTGAATGTGTGACTGATTCCAGAGACTGGTCACTGATCATGTAGTCATATAGTATTGGATCCTTTCATCTGTTATCTATTACATTACATTTATTTATGTTGAAGGTCAGCTGTCAATATTTGCACTAAATACTGATCATTTAAAAGTTTTTGTTTTTATAAGTTATTGTGTGTAAATTGAGTATAAACAAAAGAACATTGTTCAACAGGGACCAATCGAATGAGGCAGTGTCTCTGTTAAAACACTGACATATTTGGAAGAAGGAAGTTTGCTCTGACCAGCCAGCCCGATTTAGGTTTTCAGTGTTTTTCCCAAATCATATACGGCAAATGCTGGATGGTTCCTTCAGCAAGGCCACAGCCAAGCAACTCATTTGTCCTTATGAAAACATCCTCATATATTCCATGTGTCTGTCTATTTGAACTACTTATCAATAAAACCTATATCACAATCAGATAATCCATGGGCGAATAAATTACTAAATAAATAAAAGTCTCTGCATTTCATAAGAAGTTAATAATGAAGTCATGTCCTAATAAACAACTGTTTTTTCTTCAAACTAGGCAATGGTGTTGAACTGTTTAATCATAATAACTTTTACAGTGGGCTGTACCCTCTGCCATGCACCTCACAAAGGTTTGCAGAATACAGATGTAGATGCAAATGTAGAATTGAAGGCCTTCTGCAAGAAGCATGACACCCACCTGAGCTTTGTTATTTACTGCCTTCTGGATATTGTGAATGAATAGAGCAAGCTGGGTATTAAAAGGCTGGTGCTTGCATGAACCACATTTATTCCTACACAGAAGTTATTTAGTCTCTAGGAAAGTCATGATACACTCCACTCTCAATAGTTTCAGAGGCACAGCTATTTGAAACTGTTGGAAACAGGAAGAGTGCAGGTGACAGTAAATTCCCAGGTTACGATACACATTGTGTTTTAATGTCAATCTTTTTCACTAAAACTCAGGTTCTAAAATGCTACCCACCAAGTTCATTATGAGATGAAGCTTGTACAGATATCTGATGAGGTGCTAATCAGATATGGCAGCATATTAAAGAAGCTGAACTGAGCTATCTGATCTTACTTCACTGACTGACAATGAGCATAACAAGACTAGCACTCTCTGTAGGAACAATATGCAGAAGAATAATTTTACTAAAGAATTACATTTTTGATCCTATATGACAGTTTTTGTATGCTAAAGCAAACCCTTGACAGTAAATTAAAATTAGCTGTTAGATCATTTTCAAACTCTGAGGACATTTATAGACTATGTTCTACTGACTGGGCCATCCACAATAAGCTTAAATATCATTGTGAAGTCTCAGGCTGCCTGTATCTGCCACCTAAGACTCCAAACCCACAGATGTCATCCCACAAATGTTGCAGTTTAATACCGAATAGAAAACTTTGTACATCTTCTACAGCAAAATACTGAGTTATTGGTAAATGATTGAGTAATGAGAGTAAGTGCAGACCCATGACAGATTTTAAATCCTATCTATGCCCATTATCTTAAAACGGAAGCACCTTAATTCCTCCCATATTATTACACTTTAGTTCAGTAGCAAGATATTTATGTCTATCAATCCTCTGTTGAGACTAGCATCGCAATGCTGTTTATACGTGCCCTTGGTGGGACTTCTATGTTACTTTGCTACAGTGAAAACATTGAGTAACCCATAACACACCCCATATTCATTCGCTACTACTTAAATAAGATTGAAATATGTTTTTTACCATATTGAAAGTTTACTGACTGAAACTTTCAATGGAAAATTTATCATTCACATGAGACATTTTCTAAATCACATATTACTGCCTCTATAGCCTTGTCCAGCAGCATAAGGTCCCAAAGTATACATATTCTATGTACCAAACAAAACAACTCAGATATTTCACTAGGGTTTCTGTATTTTTATTATGTAAAGGAAACTGGCTGTCTATTAACTTATATTCTACGCTATTACAATGGCTAATAGCCCACACATTCATCAATTCACAAACGAGATGCAGCAGTATAAGTTATTTATAATATTTACAGCACTCTTATTACTACAATCATTCCTGTTTATTCCCATGGCTTATTCATTTTTCTCGTGTTTGTTATCAATAGCAATTCGTAGCGACAACTTCTGCGGCATTAAGAAATTCGTGATATAGTGTCACTAAAAACTTCCTACGTCATGCTCAGTAACGTGAAATTACAATCGCATCGCAGCAATAGTAATGTTTTCATCACCAGTCCTTCACTATCACATACAATACTTCATGAAAATTCTATTCATCCAACTTAAAACCAACTAATCGGTGGGCTGTTCATTTAAATGAGGCGGTATGGTTCCTACTCTTATATTATTCGGAGCGCGAATATAAGAAACACTTACTTCTAAGAACGCTATGTTTTCATAGTTACCTTGTGCAACCAAATATATATGATATTAAACCAGCTTGCAAAAAAACCGACAAATATGCCCACAAAACCACAAAGAATAAACAGTATAATTAACGAAACTGAGTGTTCTTCAATCAGTTCTTCTTCTAACCCGCTGCCAAACGAGGTCATGTTTTCCCTTTCTCAAGTACGTAAAATCTGCTTAACGAGTACTGAAAAAATGCCGGTCATCTTTATTATTTCAAGTGATAATTAAAGAGATTGCCAACATTTGAAAACAGCTTAATAAGTGCTATTGGGATTCAAGCTCTCCAAAGATGAGGATATGTGAGATACATGACATGGTAGTTTCAGTTTGTAGAGCGTCGCGGATATCGGTGTGCGATGCACGCACCGAACGACGGCAGCGGTAAAATTGAGTGATTTTTTGTAAAGCAAAACTAACTGATTGAAATGAGTAGGTAGCAATGGCAAGTGATATGGAACGAAAGCTATTGTATGCTTTTCGGGGATGGATTGCGTTTGTGGCGTTCATGGATTTGGGAACGACAGTTCGATGCTTCATTGAAAACCGATCCTTTATTGGAGAGCTTCCCACGAGTATAAGTAAACATGACCACAGTGAGTAACTCCACATGTGAAGTCAAAGCTGTTTAAGCTGCACCATTATTTTATAGAGCTGTTTATTAAATTCGCACGTCACTTACAAATTCACTGGTGGGGACATGTTTTTAATCTCCAAACGCGAGTACTAAGTAAATTTACTTTAACATTTCAGGTCGTGGTTATTGAAACATGCTAGGCTAGGAACATTTCCATCGTGATTTAACAAATCTGCGCCGAGACACTATTTATTTATTTATTAGATTTCTCTGTAATTCTATTCCACTACCCCTTGTTGCTCTTGAAAGGTTACGGTATTGAATGAGTAAATATTATTTGAGACAAATGTTTCAGCAACAACTGTAGCAAGCCATATATGAATGGCACAAGTGGAATTACACGTATGAGTAAACAGTTGAGATACAAAATAGTGGCCTACTACTACTACTACTACTACTACTACTACTACTAAGCTGTCAACAAGCTGATCAATGAATACTTATTCAAGGCAACCTATGGATGGATATCTGGTTATATTTTGTAATTGAAGAGAATGGGGGGAGGGGAATTTATTGTGATGGTATTCAAACTAGGTGAAACTCCTGCATAGATGAACAGTTGCATCTGTTGTTTCACCCTGTTCACACATTTTGAAGTTTGTTTTAGACTGCAATTCACTGCCTGGCCACACTTAATATTTACAAAAATCCTGCATAATATAAGCATTTCCTCTGTTATAATGTTTATCCCATTTGTATATAAATCTGTAGCAAAAGCACGACAGAAATATTACTTAACATTTGTAGGGTGATGTTAGTTGTTCCGCATCTAAGTGGATCTTGTCACTGTGTGTGAAACTCACAACTTATATAATGAACAGTATTGTAACTTCTGATCAGAACTCTGTAGAGTTGTACAAACATATCATTATGTGATGACATTGTCAAGAAATTAACAGTTAGGTAGTCATAAATGGATTGAGTGACTTTGTTTTTGTGTGCATTATTCAACTGGTTTCTTGATCAGTAACTCTAAGCCATAGAATACATGAAAACATATTCAGAGCCAACCAGAATAAAATTTAAAAAATCTGAAAAATGAAACAAAAACTGTAAACTTCAAAATGAAAATAATAATATTACCGTAATAAACATTAACTGAATGGGTCAACACCAGTTTGCCAACTCACAGCTAGTCAACTTTCAACAGAACGTTGACCTCGGGCTACGTTAGAGATCAGCATTGCACCAAATCTAACATCCCATATTCACATTTGTTGGGTTTGCCAACTCTCAACCAAACTCTTCTTCCAACTTAACTTAGCCAATGGACTACACTACAGATCAGTTGTCATCAAATGTACATGACAGAAACTGATGTAAATGAAAAAGAAATCTGCCTCCACAATTTTTACATCCCACACTTACCTCCAATACAATTTTCCTTAGTTATATACCTCTACACATTTTTTTTTAAAATATATATATATATTCAGATGTGACACGCTCAGTTGGGTAAATTATTAGTTCTGTGTGGAAGAAATGTATAAATATTCTGGATATTGCAGGCATAGTTTCTGCTCTCCTATGACTTTTCCTTTTTTCTTCTTTTTCCTACAGTCAGTTTCCAGTCAGTTATCACAATTAAATTTTCATCTCCCTTAACTATATGAATAATTTCTTTTATATTCCCATATATTCTTCCAGTATCTTCATAATCTGCAGAGGTAGCAGATAAATGTTTATTACTGTGGTGTGTGCTGGCATCATGTCTATCTTGGCTGCTATAATGTGTTCAATACGCTGTTTGTAGTAGTGTAGTACCTGCATTCTTATTTTCTTATATTCTCACCTGCCCAGAGATCATGTTCTTCCTGCCACTGCACTTCATTAATTTCCACTATTCTCTCTTCAACCTATTCATTTCTCTTTTCAAATTCTCTAAATTACTTACACAATTAAGGGATCCAACATTCCACACTCCAACCCTTTGAATACTATTTTTGTTTTTCCTGATGACAGCTATCTCCTGAGTAGCAATCACCCAGAGAGCTGAATAGGTGACTGTTTTTACCTCCAAAATATTTAACAACCATTCACAGTATCAACATAGTAAGACCATGTTGACCAATGTTACAAGGCCAGATTAGTCAGTCACCCAGACTGTTGCCTCTGGAGCTATTGCAAAGGCTGCTGTCCCTCTTCAGCAACCACAGTTTAGTCTGACCTCTCAACTAATACCCCTCTGCAGTTACACATACGATACAACTGTCTGTATAGTTGAGGGATTTCAAGCCACCTTACCTCAGCAAGGTCCACGGTTCATCTGGGGGGGGGGGGGGTACTTTCACAATGCTTGATATATTTGTTCTGACAAATTTATGCTGATTCACCAGTGTACAACCAGGACTAATCTTTGAGGCACATCGTCATCTAGGGTTGTCCATCTGCAACTTTCCCATTCACTAAAACTGACGAAACATCAGTCAGAGAACATGACATAGAACAACACAAACAAACTTGAGCAGCAGACCCTCCCTCAATAGGGCCATTCAACACCAAGTGGTTTAATTTGGGAAAATGTTCCCAATGAATGTTGGTAAAGTTCTATTTTTGCCAATTTAATATTTGCAGAGAGATAGTCATTTTTCTACCCCATAGGCTATCAACTGTGCACCCAAGAGTTTTCGGTAAGTTTGGGATGTTGTATCTCAGGCAATATTGTCTTGAAAGAAACATAACTTGACCCTGTTGTACAACTTTTTTGCACTCCCTTAAGTGAAGTAATAAAAAAAATTCTGAGTTATTTGTATATGGATAATTTCGAGCAAAGTCGGCCAAAAAAACAGATGCTCAAAAAAATGTTTCTATACTTGTTTCATTGAAAGGATTTTCCCTAAACAAGTTGCTATATTCTGTGCATAAGCCTGCGCAATCTGATGTGAGCCCAGGGATGTAAGATGTTCGACAGCCACAAGTGATAGATATTTTGGAACCTCTCTTTATGGCCATGGTGAAGCTGTTGTACCATTCTTGTGTTGGTTCTATAGGAGACATTTGGACATCCAGTAAATCTGCAAATCTCGACCAGTCAGCCTTTCTCAAGTTAAACTGTCTCTGAAAATGGATTTTTTTGAGGTCTAACAGCAGCAAATATTTGGCAGATTATCGGTCTTTGTTGTGAATTTGGTATTGGAGGACAGGCAGATTTTATACACTGTTGGATAATGCTGTTGGTGAATATGAGGTGATACAGATAGTTTTGCATCGTGGATTAGGATAAGGTGATTCATTTCTGCCCACTCTAGTACTGCTGCCCCATTTTCATCTTCATTATCATAACCCCAAATGTCACTATGGCTGCTGAAATTACCAATCTGCATTAGTTTATTTTGGTAGTTTGTTGGTTTGTTAACTCTGAATTCTTCACCAGGTGGTTTGTAGAGAGATGAAATGGTACAATTAGCTGTTTGTATTGTAAGGATTTTGATGTTATTTTCTTCTGTGAGTGCTGTGGATAGAATTTGGACATCTGGACGAACAAAGATAGCGCTTCTGTATGTATCATGTGGTCTTTTGATGGCAAAGTGCATTCTGTTTATCTTCAGCCTACACATGTTGCAGTTCCTGTGTGTTTCACACAGTATATGACATTGGTGCTGTCTGCAAAGTTCTTGTGGCAGTTCTTCTTTGGCCAATGTTATTCCTTCTGACAACTAAAATTGGAAAGAACACACAGAAAATGTTGTGGGGAAGGCAAACCAAAGACTGGATTTTATTGGCAGAACACTTAGAAAATGTAACGGAACTACTAGAGAGACCCCCCTACACTACACTTATCTGTCCTCTTCTAGAGTACTGCTGCACAGTCTGGGATCGTTACAAGATAGGATTAACAGAATCTATCGAAAAAGTTCAAAGAAGAACAGCACGTTTTGTATTGTCGCAAAATGGGGGACAGAGCGTCACTGACATGATACAGGATTTGGGATGGACATCATTAAAAAACAAAGACTTTGTTGTTGTGGTGGAATCTTCTCACAAAATTTTAATCACCAACATTCTCCTCTGAATGTGAAAATATTTTGTTGACGCCGACCTACACAGGGAGAACCTATCAGCATAATAAAAAAAGGGAAAATCTGAGCTTGCAAGGAAAGATATAGGTGTTCATTTTTTCCACACACTGTTCAAAAGTAAGGTGGTTCGGTTAACCCTCTGCCAGGCACGTAAGTGTGATTTGTGGAGTGTCCATGTAGATGTAGACCTATTACGTGGAAGTGAAGTCCCATGCTGCTGGACAGAGCATAGGGGAACGATGCGGGAGACATGCACCGCTGTACTAGGTTAGGTCCTAATGGAAGTGATTTGCCGTTACCTTCCTCCGACTGTAATGGGGATGAATGCTGATGATGAAGAGGACACAAAAACACCCAGTGATCTCGGGGCAGGTGAAAATCGCTGACCGTGCCGGGAATCAAACCCGGGACCCCGTGCTCGGGAAGCGAGAACGCTACCACGAGCTGCAGACGATGTATTACCTGAAAGGCAAAATAATGGTTCACTGATGTGATGAAAAATCATGTGTTTCACCCCCCATGTGGTGTTTCTAATGTATCTGTTCGGGGAACCTTTTTCACTGTACACAAATTACCTAATTTGTGGAGACTGTGGATGGCTGCTACATAAGAACACTTTTGAGTAACCAACTGCCAGTATGTGTCAACTACAGTGTGTTACATTTCCCCTTTGAATTGCTCCATTTTAAAGAAGGAAAGAATGATACAGGAATACAAAAACCTTTAACTGTTTTTCATATTTTGATTCGAGAAAATAATATTAATGCTTATACCAAGTTCAAATGACAGCAAATGCGGTGACCAATCTCTGTCCTTAGTAAGGATGAGGATGTCCACAGTTCTGCCTATATCAGGCCCTGATGGCTGACTGAATACATCTGTTAGTGAGGGAACAATATCCCCCTCCCTCTCTGCTTCCGTATCATGGGCCTCAGTTTCCTACCCCATGCCAGAATACTGTCCTACTCAACCGGCACACCCAGCAGACCTGCTCCGCACACTAACACTGCCTCGTAGACTGTCAACCAGTGGTTTGAGGGATGCGTGAGCTATGGGCTATACAACAGTTCACTTGCCCTCCTTTCTATATACACACGAGATCCCCAACATATAAAACACAATAAGGAGAATGAAGTTGTTGCACGAAAGCCCACCAACCCACTGCTGATGTTGAAATTATGCATGTAACATTATTCCCTCAGAACAGGTGGTGCAAGCAGAGATCTAAATGTGACTCATGTTCTCATCTTCTTCCCACCAACCCTGTGTGTATCAACAGCCATCAACCATTGGAACTGTAATAGTTATTTTCACCATAATCCAGCAATAGGTATTGCCCCATTAATATTATATATATATATATATATATATATATATATATATATATATATATATATATATATATATATATAAAGATGATGTGACTTACCAAATGAAAGTGCTGGCAGGTCGACAGACACACAAACAAACACAAACATACACACAGAATTCAAGCTTTCGCAACAAACTGTTGCCTCATCAGGAAAGAGGGAAGGAGAGGGAAAGACGAAAGGATGTGGGTTTTAAGGGAGAGGGTAAGGAGTCATTCCAATCCCGGGAGCGGAAAGACTTACCTTAGGGGGGAAAAAAGGACGGGTATACACTCGCACACACACATCCATCCACACATATACAGACACAAGCAGACATATTTAAAGACAAAGAGTTTGGGCAGAGATGTCAGTCGAGGCAGAAGTGCAGAGGCAAAGATGTTGAATGACAGGTGAGGTATGAGTGACGGCAACTTGAAATTAGCGGAGATTGAGGCCTGGTGGATAACGGGAAGAGAGGATATATTGAAGAGCAAGTTCCCATCTCCGGAGTTCGGATAGGTTGGTGTTAGTGGGAAGTATCCAGATAACCCGGACGGTGTAACACTGTGCCAAGATGTGCTGGCCGTGCACCAAGGCATGTTTAGCCACAGGGTGATCCTCATTACCAACAAACACTGTCTGCCTGTGTCCATTCATGCGAATGGACAGTTTGTTGCTGGTCATTCCCACATAGAATGCGTCACAGTGTAGGCAGGTCAGTTGGTAGATCACGTGGGTGCTTTCACACGTGGCTCTGCCTTTGATCGTGTATACCTTCCGGGTTACAGGACTGGAGTAGGTGGTGGTGGGAGGGTGCATGGGACAGGTTTTACACCGGGGGCGGTTACAAGGGTAGGAGCCAGAGGGTAGGGAAGGTGGTTTGGGGATTTCATAGGGATGAACTAAGAGGTTACGAAGGTTAGGTGGACGGTGGAAAGACACCCTTGGTGGAGTGGGGAGGATTTCATGAAGGATGGATCTCATTTCAGGGCAGGATTTGAGGAAGTCGTATCCCTGCTGGAGAGCCACATTCAGAATCTGATCCAGTCCCGGAAAGTATCCTGTCACAAGTGGGGCACTTTTGTGGTTCTTCTGTGGGAGGTTCTGGGTTTGAGATGAGGAAGTGGCTCTGGTTATTTGCTTCTGTACCAGGTCGGGAGGGTAGTTGCGGGATGCGAAAGCTGTTGTCAGGTTGTTGGTGTAATGCTTCAGGGATTCCGGACTGGAGCAGATTCGTTTGCCACGAAGACCTAGGCTGTAGGGAAGGGACCGTTTGATGTGGAATGGGTGGCAGCTGTCGTAATGGAGGTACTGTTGCTTGTTGGTGGATTTGATGTGGACGGACGTGTGAAGCTGGCCATTGGAGAGATGGAGGTCAACATCAAGGAAAGTGGCATGGGATTTGGAGTAGGACCAGGTGAATCTGATGGAACCAAAGGAGTTGAGGTTGGAGAGGAAATTCTGGAGTTCTTCTTCACTGTGAGTCCAGATCATGAAGATGTCATCAATAAATCTGTACCAAACTTTGGGTTGGCAGACCTGGGTAACCAAGAAGGCTTCCTCTAAGCGACCCATGAATAGGTTGGCGTACGGAGGGGCCATCCTGGTACCCATGGCTGTTCCCTTTAATTGTTGGTATGTCTGGTCTTCAAAGGTGAAGAAGTTGTGGGTCAGGATGAAGCTGGCTAAGGTAATAAGGAAAGAGGTTTTAGGTAGGGTGGCAGGTGATCGGCGTGAAAGGAAGTGCTCCATCGCAGCGAGGCCCTGGACGTGCAGGATATTTGTGTATCTGAAATGAGATCCATCCTTCATGAAATCCTCCCCACTCCACCAAGAGTGTCTTTCCGCCGTCCACCTAACCTTCGTAACCTCTTAGTTCATCCCTATGAAATCCCCAAACCACCTTCCCTACCCTCTGGCTCCTACCCTTGTAACCGCCCCCGGTGTAAAACCTGTCCCATGCACCCTCCCACCACCACCTACTCCAGTCCTGTAACCCGGAAGGTGTACACGATCAAAGGCAGAGCCACGTGTGAAAGCACCCACGTGATCTACCAACTGACCTGCCTACACTGTGATGCATTCTATGTGGGAATGACCAGCAACAAACTGTCCATTCACATGAATGGACACAGGCAGACAGTGTTTGTTGGTAATGAGGATCACCCTGTGGCTAAACATGCCTTGGTGCACGGCCAGCACATCTTGGCACAGTGTTACACCGTCCGGGTTATCTGGATACTTCCCACTAACACCAACCTATCCGAACTCCGGAGATGGGAACTTGCTCTTCAATATATCCTCTCTTCCCGTTATCCACCAGGCCTCAATCTCCGCTAATTTCAAGTTGCCGCCACTCATACCTCACCTGTCATTCAACATCTTTGCCTCTGCACTTCTGCCTCGACTGACATCTCTGCCCAAACTCTTTGTCTTTAAATATGTCTGCTTGTGTCTGTATATGTGTGGATGGATATGTGTGTACGAGTGTATACCCGTCCTTTTTTCCCCCTAAGGTAAGTCTTTCCGCTCCCAGGATTGGAATGACTCCTTACCCTCTCCCTTAAAACCCAAATCCTTTCGTCTTTCCCTCTCCTTCCCTCTTTCCTGACGAGGCCACCGTTGGTTGCGAAAGCTAGAATTTTGTGTGTATGTTTGTGTTTGTTTGTGTGTGTATCGACGTGCCAGTGCTTTCGTTTGGTAAGTCACATCATCTTTGTTTTTAGATATATTTTTCCCACGTGGAATGTTTCCCACATATATATATATATATATATATATATATATAGACACACACACACAGGGTGTTACAAAAAGGTACGGCCAGACTTTCAGGAAACATTCCTCACACACAAAGAAAGAAAATATGTTATGTAGACATGTGTCCGGAAATGCTTACTTTCCATGTTAGAGCTCATTTTATTACTTCTCTTCAAATCACATTAATCATGGAATGGAAACACACAGCAACAGAACGTACCAGCGTGACTTCAAACACTTTGTTACAGGAAATGTTCAAAATGTCCTCTGCTAGCGAGGATACATGCATCCACCCTCCGTCGCATGGAATCCCTGATGCGCTGATGCAGCCCTGGAGAATGGCGTATTGTATCACAGCCGTCCACAATACGAGCACGAAGAGTCTCTACATTTGGTACCGGGGTTGCGTAGACAAGAGCTTTCAAATGCCCCCATAAATGAAAGTCAAGAGGGTTGAGCACAGGAGAGCGTGGAGGCCATGGAATTGGTCCACTTCTACCAATGCATCGGTCACCGAATCTGTTGTCGAGAAGTGTATGAACAATTCGACTGAAATGTGCAGGAGCTCCATCGTGCATGAACCACATGTTGTGTCGTACTTGTAAAGGCACATGTTCTAGCAGCACAGGTAGAGTATCCCGTATGAAATCATGATAACGTGCTCCATTGAGCGTAGGTGGACGAAACTAAAATGAACTCTAACATGGAAATTAAGCGTTTCCGGACACATGTCCACATAACATCTTTTCTTTATTTGTGTGTGAGGAATGTTTCCTGAATGTTTGGTCGTACCTTTTTGTAACACCCTGTGTGTGTGTCTCTCTATATATATATATATATATCTCAAGAACTCAAAATCAGGTGGAAAGCCAGTACAAAGCAAAGAAGGAAAAGGTGGAAGGAATATATAGGAGTGTGATACAAAGGAAACAGACTTGAAGACAGTATTATAGAAAGGGAAGAGGAAGCAGGTGTTATTCAATCTTTACATTGAGCAAAAAGTAAAGGAAACCAAGAATAAACTTGGAGGGAGCGTTAAAGTTCGGGGACAAGAAGTAGAAGTTTTGTGGCTTTCCAGTGACATTGCCATTCTGTTGGAGACAGCAAAGGACTTGCAAGAGCAGTTGAATGGAATAGATAGCACCTTGAAAATAAGTTATAAGATGACCATCAACAAAAGTAAAACCACAGTAATGGAATGTAGTTAAATTTAATCAGGTGATGCTGAAGGAAGTAGATTAGGAAATGAGATGAGTTTTGCAATTTGGGCAACAAAATAATTGATGATGGCCAAAGCTGAGAGTGTATAAATTTCAGACTATTAATAGCAAGAATTTTTGAAAAATGGGAATTCGTTAACTTCTAATATAAACTTAAATGTGAGGAAATGTTTACTGGCGGTGTTTGTGGACATTAAACAGTTCAGAAAAGAAGAGGAAGAAGCTTTCAAATGTGGTGATACAGAATAATTCTGAAGATAGATAGATTGAGTAACTAAGGAGTGAGAAGGTACTGAACCAAATTCTGGAAAATATAAATTTATGTCACAACTTGACTAATAGAATGAATCCTTTGATAAGGCACATTCCGACACATTTGGAATCATCAGTTTGATAAAGGGGAGAAGTGTGGCGGGTAAAAATTGTAGAGGAAGACCAAGGATTGAATTCATTAAACATGTTCAAATGGAAGTAGGTTGCAGTTGTTATTTGGAGATGATGAGGCTTGCACTGGGTAGAACAGCATGGAGATCTGAATCAAACTAGGCTTCAGACTGAAGACTATAACAACAACAAATGTACCGGGTGATCAAAAAGTCAGTATAAATTTGAAAACTTAATAAACCACAGAATAATGTAGATAGAGAGGTAAAAATTGACACACATGCTTGGAATGACATGGGGTTTTATTACAACGGAAAAAAAAAAAAAAATTCACAAAATGTCCGACAGATGGCGCTGGACAGCAAAACATCAGTGACTGTGCATGACAATCGTGTATAAAAGGAGCTGCAATGAGAGAGAGAATCAGATGCGCCAGCAGTCGCAGCATGTTGACGTTACCTAAAAAGGAGCTTTTAGTGAAGCTGTATTATCAGAACGGGGAATGTGCTCGTTCAGCGTTACGATCCTATCACCTTAGGAAGGGGATTTAAACGGGTAGAGGTCTGTTGACAAATGCAGCTGTGGCGAGAACGATTTCGAAGTTTGAAGCCACGGGTTGTTTAGACGATAGACCCCGTAGTGGCCGACCGTGCACAAGGCGTAATGCTGCTGAGACAGTTCAGGAAGAAATGGAGACTGTAGCGGGTTCGTCTACGCATGGGGAAGTCAGGGCTCGTGCAGTCACATGTCGCACCGGCATTCCATACACTACTGTTTGGTTGGCACTTAGGCGTATTGCCAAGGCAATAAAACATTGTAGGTGAATGGAAAACCTTATTGTTTTTAAAAAACACCGTCTCTCATAAAATACCAGAAGAAGGAATGTTGGGAAAGATGTGTCATTATTGTAGGTACCCATGCCTCTTCTTTATAGGTGTAGATTAAGTTGCCAGCTGTCAGCTAATAACCAGCACTCCAGGTATCTTTTTGAGAAGGCAATGTTCATACTGACGCTCTCTTATTGCACAACTCAGTGGTGCATTTCACACAACCCTTTCCTTTGGACAACTGTCCTTCCACACCCCTGTACACAAAAGATGGCCATATGGCAGCAACATCTAGAACCATATAATGCTCCTTCCAGTGAATGGGAACTCATCAGGGCTGTGGCCTCTGGCCATGCTACAGCCAGGGACCTGACAGAATCCACATTCAAAAATACAACACCTATATGTCGTTTACTGATACCACATTGTTGCAGACTAATCATATGTGGTGTGAGGATGAGTTCCCAATCCAGTGGAAGGAAAGTAGCATTGTTCCAATCTTAAAACTAGTTTTAAAAAATCTTTGAGATGGACAGCCATAGTCCTGTCAGCTTCACAGATGTTTTGTGTAAGTTGCTCAAATGAATGGTGAATCAGGTTTGGTATTGGTCTCTTGAGACAAGAAATTGTTGTCCAACTCCTGGATTTTGAGAGGGTCAGTGAAGAGCCTGTTACTCAATTCACCTGGAGTTCATTATAAAGATGACATTTTCCAGTCACCAACACCTCATTGCTGTCTTCTTTGTCTTAAAGTTCTATGGGACCTCATGGTGGTAACCCACCCTTACCACACTATACAAATGTTGTTTCAGAGACCACCTCCCATTTGTTTACCTTAAATTTTCTCTGTCTTTGGTTGTTTTATTCTCTTACTTTTCTACAGCTGCATTACCTTCACTTTACCTTCAGTCTTTCAAATTAAACCATTAAAGGATGAATTGGCTGTCTAGCCATGACTGAAAAGCAGACTGGCCTGACTCGTGACCTTTTCAACATTTTTATGCTTTTATTTTTGTCCTTGTATTCGTAATTGTTTGTTATTCCAGGTTTTTTTTTACTTTTCTGTGTCTTAAGCATTAGTCATCCATGATGCCCGTTTCAGCTTGCCCAGCCTCTATCTCACAGCCCAGCCTGTATGGGCCACAGGTTAACCTGGTTGGCTCGTGGGACTCTGCAGTCAAGAGCAACTCACCAGGCCAAGTTAACACCCCCCACCGATCCGACGATTCTCCAGCCGCCAAGTTGCAGGCTGAGGTTACTCACAGGGCCAGCCTGTTCTCTTTGCTGCTTACATTCTTTGCCCATCTGCAAATCCCTCTGCTTATCCTTCTTAATTATCATCATCTTGATCAAATATGCAGGGCAGTGGTTTCAACAAAAGTTTGAGCTTGCATGTTTTATGGTAGTGCCAGTTTATACCTTTTGTTTGCCTCCAGCCTGTTATAGAATCCATGTTGGTATTTTTTATTATTACTTATATCAGAAGATCAATAACAATTACAAAATGTCTTTCCGCTCGATAATTTCCAAATAGAGCAAGTCAAGTACATTTGACAGATTTGAAGGCCTGCACATGTAACATGGCTTCACTGATAATCACAATGTAAGAATCAATTGACACACAGTAGGAATCAAGCAGTACATGTTGTCAAAGTCACCTCGTCTCCTCTGCAAGTTACAGGAGATTGCAGACAGATGCGAGATGTGCTGCAACACAGGCAATGTGCTGAGGTGGTGAATCAGTTTACAGTGGATAGCACAGTGGCCTAGTGAGCGACTGGCTGGCCTGTTATCCCACTGTCTCTGGCGCAGTGGGTTGCACTCAGCCAAGCTGGCCCTTACTGGTCAGCAAGCGAGATATGGGCTGGGTGTACTGAAACTGGTGCAGTGTGTGGCTCTATGTAGCAATCCACATGTTTTCTCTAGTGACAGGAAGACCGCCAGGCAGTTGCAGAAGTGGACATCCTGCTGCAGGCGTAGCATCGGGAGGCCTCCAGCTGTTTCTGGCCAGCACACTACTCCACCTCACAGTACTTCGTTACTTTTTATGTCTGTTTCACCTTTGCTATTCTTCTTGCTATGTTTTATGCCTGATTTCTTTGGGACATCATGTAGTAATTATGATTTCACCATGTATGTGGCAATGTCAATGCTTCTTACATATGTTCTGTTGTATTATCCTTTGAACTGTCTATTTCATCTTCTGAGCTACTTCCAGAAATTGGTTATTAAATATGTCGCCTCAAAGGGCGCGGGGCAAATTCAGGACATGCGGGGACCAAGCAGCAATCGGTATTGTAATTGTAAACTGTTGAAGCTGCGTTGGTAAAGCACTGGAACTTCAAGCGCTGGTAGAAAGCACCGAAGCTGAAATCGTTATAGGTACGGAAAGCTGGCTGAAGCCAGAGATAAATTCTGCCGAAATTTTTACAAAGGCACAGATGATGTTTAGAAAGGATAGATTGCATGCAACCGGTGGTGGCGTGTTTGTCGCTGTTAGTAGTAGTTTATCCTGTAGTGAAGTAGAAGTGGATAGTTCCTGTGAATTATTATGGGTGGAGGTTACACTCAACAACCGAGCTAGGTTAATAATTGGCTCCTTTTACCGACCTCCCGACTCAGCAGCATTAGTGGCAGAACAACTGAGAGAAAATCTGCAATACATTTCACATAAATTTTCTCAACATGTTATAGTCTTAGGTGGAGATTTCAATTTACCAGATATAGACTGGGACACTCAGATGTTTAGGACGAGTGGTAGGGACGGAGCATCGAGTGACATTATACTGAGTGCACTATCCGAAAATTACCTCAAGCAATTAAACAGAGAACCGACTTGTGGAGATAACATCTTGGACCTACTGATAACAAACAGCCCGAAGTTTTCGACGCTGTGAGCGCAGAACAGGGAATCAGTGATCATAAGGCCATTGCAGGATCCCTGAATATGGAAGTAAATGTTGCTGTTGTTGTGGTCTTCAGTCCTGAGACTGGTTTGATGCAGCTCGCCATGCTACCCTATCCTGTGGAAGCTTCTTTGTCTCTCAGTACTTACTGCAACCTACATCCTTCTGAATCTGCTTAGTGTATTCATCTGTTGGTCTCCCTCTATGATTCTTACCCTCCACGCTGCCCTCCAATGCTAAATTTGTGATCCCTTGGTGCCTCAGAACATCTTCTACCAACTGGTCCCTTCTTCTTGTCAAGTTGTGCCACAAACTCTTCTTCTCCCCAATTCTATTCAATACCTCATCATTAGTTATGTGATCTACCCATCTAATCTTCAGCATTATTCTGTAGCACCACATTTCGAAAGCTTCTATTCTCTTCTTGTCCAAACTGTTATCGTCCATGTTTCACTTCCATACATGGCTACACTTCATACAAATACTTTCAGAAGTGACTTCCTGACACTTAAATCTATACTCGATGTTAACAAATTTCTTTTCTTCAGAAACGCTTTCCTTGCCATTGCCAGTCTACATTTTATATCTTCTCTACTTCGACCATCATCAGTTATTTTGCTCCCCAAATAGCAAAACTCCTTTAGTGCTTTAAGTGTCTCATTTCCTGATCTAATTCCCTCAGCATCACCTGACTTAATTTGACTACGTTCCATTATCCTAGTTATGCTTTTGTTGATGTTCATCTTATATCCTCCTTTCAAGACACTGTCCATTCCGTTCAACTGCTCTTCTAAGTCCTTTCCTGTCTCTGACAGAATTACAATGTCATCGGCGAACCTCAAAGTTGTTATTTCTTCTCCATGAATTTTAATACCTACTCCAAATTTTTCTTTTGTTTCCTTTACTGCTTGCTCAATATACAGATTGAATAACATCGGGGAGAGGCTACAACCCTGTCTCACTCCTTTCCCAACCACTGCTTCCCTTTCATGCCCCTCGACTCTTATAACTGCCATCTGGTTTCTGTACAAATTGTAAATAGCCTTTCGCTCCCTGTATTTTACCCCTGCCACCTTTAGAATTTGAAATAGAGTATTCCAGTAAACGTTTTCAAAAGCTTTCTCTAAGTCTACAAATGCTAATCTTTCCTCTAAGATAAGTCGTAACATGTCATTTCTGGAAACTCAGAATCTACTCTGTAGGAATCAACATGGATTCTGGAAACAGCGATCGTGTGAGACCTGACTCGCTTTATTTGTTCATGAGACCCAGAAAATATTAGATACAGGCTCCCAGGTAGATGCCATTTTCCTTGACTTCCAGAAGGCGTTCGATACAGTTCCACACTGTCGCCTGATAAACAAAGTAAGAGCCTATGGAATATCAGACCAGCTGTGTGGCTGGATTGAAGAGTTTTTAGCAAACAGAACACTGCATGTTGTTATCAATGGAGAGACGTCTACAGATGTTAAAGTAACCTCTGGCGTGCCACAGAGGAGTGTTATGGGACCATTGCTTTTCACAATATACATAAATGACCTAGTAGATAGTGTCGGAAGTTCCATGCGGCTTTTCGCAGATGATGCTGTAGTGTACAGAGAAATTGCAGCATTAGAAAACTGCAGCGAAATGTCGGAAGATCTGCAGCGGATAGGCACTTGGTGCAGGAAGTGGCATCTGACCCTTAACATAGACAAATGTAATGTATTGCGAATACATAGAAAGAAGGATCCTTTATTGTATGGTTATATGATAGCGGGACAAACACTGGTAGCAGTTACTTCTGTAAAATATCTGGGAGTATGCGTGCAGAACGATTTGAAGTGGAATGATCATATAAAATTAATTGTTGGTAAGGCGGGTGCCAGGTTGAGATTCATTGGGAGAGTCCTTAGAAAATGTAGTCAATCAAGAAAGGAGGTGGCTTACAAAACACTTGTTCGACCTATGCTTGAGTATTGCTCATCAGTGTGGGATCCGTACCAGGTTGGGTTGACAGAGGAGATAGAGAAGATCCAAAGAAGAGCAGCGCGTTTCATCACAGGGTTATTTGGTAAGCGTGATAGCATTACGGAGATGTTTAGCAAACTCGAGTGGCAGACTCTGCAAGAGAGGCGCTCTGCATCGCGGTGTAGCTTGCTGTCCAGGTTTCAATAGGGTGCGTTTCTGGATGAGGTGTCAAATATATTGCTTCCCCATACTTATGCCTCCCGAGGAGATCACGAATGTAAAATTAGAGAGATTCGAGCGCGCACGAAGGCTTTCCGGCAGTTGATCTTCCCACGAACCATACGCGACTGAACAGGAAAGGGAGGTAATGACAGTGGCACGAAAAGTGCCCTCCGCCACACACCGTTGGGTGGCTTGCTGAGTAGATGTACCTGACTGCTATAATGTCATATTTGAATATCGTCTTCAATAATAAAATTCTCACACTCCTTAACTGATTACTTGGCTGTTCTTTTTAACTGTTGCTTAGATAGATTTAGTTTTACTATTTGAATTATTAATTTCCAGACTAGTCAGATTTTTTCCCATTTCTTCACTTTGTAACATGAATTTTGCCCTACTTCTTTGTTTGTCCTAAGCATTCATTTAATTTCCTTTTCCTTGCAATGACATTGATACCTCCTGTAGTTGAAGGTTTCTTTTTATGTCTTATTAGTGCCACACTTTGTTTTTAAAAGTAGTTGATAAAGATTGATAGAAACCCATCTGTAAATACATTAGATGTACATGATGAAGCAGAATTGAAAAAAGTTTCACTTTCAGCAACTGGTATTATGATTAAACTCGTACAGTGGATGTTTTTTTGTAAGTAATATTTATAAGGAAAGTTAATCTTGTGTCAGAGTGGATTGTGGTTTCTTAGATGACAACCAAGAAATACCCCACTGCAACCCTTTTGAAGCTTATGTGTTGATAACAAGCATTTCAGGCAGATAAAATATGTACAGACAGCTGTGTGTACTTCATAATGTGCCCAGTGATGATATTTTGATGTCAAGTATATTCAAATGTTTTAATGATCACGTAAATAATATTGAAATACAAAAAAATAACATTATCAGTGACAGAGGTATTGCACAATGCCATTGGTTGTGCTGCAGGAAAATGGAGTTAAGTGATGTCATGCAGCCCTACTGCGTTATTAGTGTCCACTCTCATTGCTGTTGCTAAACCAGGTGTAGCCAGAAATTCTGATCAATAGCACTTCCACATCTCATGTAGGTTCTACAGCATTGCTGATTTTGTGCTGCATTGTACCTGTGTCTTCTGCTCTTTCAAAATTGAGCAGATACCTCCCTTCAGGTTTTACTTTACATAAACAGTTGAATAACACCAGCTTTTTTCTGTTTGAATTTCAGATGATCCTCTACTGTCCAGAATTCTTGGTATTTATTCAGTGCTTAAAGCCATCACCTTAATTCATTGCACACTCTTTATTCATTACAAGCCGTAAGTACACTTCATAAATCATGTAAGATTAAACATTTTGTTTAATTAAAATATTCACTTAGCTTCTAATTGATGCTAATGTTTATATGAAAACTAGTTGTTGTTTTGCAGAGTGGTCAGTATGGGAATGTGTGTGCTGTTGATCACAATCCTAATGTGCGGCTCAGAAGTACTTTACTTTCATTCAACTGCATTAACATTTTACATCATCTTTCCATGTGTGCTTAATGGTAAGAATAACTTCAATCAGATTTTGTTTGGCATGTAAAGTTTGAAGTCTTTAGAATTTAATTATCGGGCATATCATCTTGATGGAAAACATACAGGATCTCTCAGGAGGAATGACCAGTATTCACAGATGTGGCAGGAATGATAATTTGAAGCAAAAATGTCTGGTAAACATGGTCTCTAAAATGTATATCTGAAGAGCTACGAACATTGTTCAGTAGAAGAGATGGGTTTCACAGTGGTGAATATGAACAACTGTTCATAGCTTTTAAGGTGTTCACATTAGAGCCCATGTTTACTGGCCATTTTTTTCTTGATTTGGGCCATACTACCACCTCTCAAAATACAAAAACCAAAGAGCATGCAGTAGAAGATATTATTTCAAAGTATCAGTAGTAGTGCTCATAGCTCTTATGGTATGCATTTTACAGACAGTATTTGCTAGACTTTTTTGCTTTGAATGATCATTTCTGTCACATTCTTGAATATTTACCATTCCTCCTGGGGCACCCTTTATTAGTAACAAATCAAGCCCATTCAGTATAAAACTTTGTATTTCTGTCAGAAATTATAATTGTCACAACTTTGCATTCCTAAAATGGTTTTAAGATAAAAATTATTTTAAAATTACAACTTTTTCCCTGTATTAATTCCTATTATTTACACTTGACAGCGCAAAAACTGACCGACAGAAATCACAATGAGAGTTAGTCCAGTACAGTATCAACATATATGAAATTCAACATGCTATATTTTTCTATTTACCTTGGGAACATGTAGGTGAGGAAACATTACTTCAGAAATTACAAAAAACAGTTCTGGATATGTTCCAAGAAGGCACAAAATCTTTTCTGCAAGTATAAATGTTGGTATATCTAAAGATACAGTGAATGTTAACGGAATAGCTAGAAGTTCATAAATAGTCACTGCAACTGAATAAGCAACATGCAGACATTTTTGTGTAAAATGTCGACACATTCTTCTGGTTCAACAGTATTGTTGTCTATGAAGCTCTGCGTTGTATAATGTGAAACACGTTTCAGTGGTATGCAGCTGCTTTCCCACAGTAGATCCAACAGAATTTTGGCTATAAATCAGTGAGAGTCACTTCTGGTGGAGAATGACCTCCTGTGCGGAGACAAAATGGACCTTGTGAGAAAACTGGCCTGACCTCACAGTAAGAACTTGTGATGCCCATTGGAGTATCACCCTAGCCACACTGGCGGAGGTGGCAGAAAAGGAGAGATTGATGACCCATCTCATAGACTCCCTTCTTCACAGTTCGCAGGTATACAATGAAGTTGAAGGCCTTTGGACAGGATATTAAGTGGTAAAGAAACCACATGCTGTGTCCTTTTGTAGGGCAAAGGTATCTTCATAATTCTTATTAACTGTTCATTCTATTAATTTTGGAATTTTGATAGATGAAACAAATCAGTGGAGTAATGCCTGCAAGGCCACTGACTATGCCGCTGAGATATGAACGGATTGTGCTACAGCTGCCGATAATTAGATACTCCTTACCATTCTTGACTCTGTGTCATGAAATGAAGTACCTTTACTATGTCTGCAAGGGTATGAATAAGGTGGCACAGTTTTCTCACATGTTTTAGAGGGTGTGTCATTATGCTAAGTGTCAGTATGGTGTTAACCCTTCTACTACACTCATAATTACAAGTGTTCTTTACTTTTATGAGCAGATTTGCACCCCCTGTAATTGGCTCTTGCATTACATGGTGGGTAATTCAAATTTCAGCCACGGCCATCTTTTGTGCTGTCAGGTGTACATGTTAGACAGAGCTAGATGGTGTATTGGTTAAGACACACTAACAATTTAAATTTTCTGCAGTTCACCAAAATCACGTAATGTGATGGCTGATGAGATGGTTCTTTAAAGAAGGTCCCAGCCTGCACCTCTCCCCTCCTCCTCCTCCTCCTCCTCCTCCTCCTCCTCCTCCTCCCCCTCCCCCCCCCCCCCCATCTCTATCCGTCCTTATACAATCAGAGCTTGTGCCCCAGCACTAACTACATTGATATCAACTCTAAACTTCCTTCATTTGTGCATTTCTCATATATTGATGACATAATGACTTGTAAGTTGTTATGCTTAAGGCTATTTGGAGCCATCAAGGGCACTCCAAGGTAGGAAATCGGGGACACAAAGCACAGAACAGGCAAAACTGGTTGCATTTAGGTTACTGGAGATAAATAGTAACACTAGAGCCCTGCAAACTGCAGACGCTCTGGGCAGCTGTCCCAGGGAAGAAGTTTCACTTCAGAGAATTAACTGGTAACTCCATCAACTGCCTAGCTGCTGTTGTAAGGCGTCACTGTAGATGATGCCCACGGAAAGGCACATCCTAGTAGAGGCAGCAAGCTTGATACTTGCTCCTGAGAACTGCAACATCAGTGGATTTACACAGGTTAGAGTGCTACTACAGCAGTCCCCACCCACAGGAGGATGGAAGGCAGGACCAAGTGACATAAAACACTGTTGTTGTTGGCCATAATAGGCATGGCAGTGGCGTTTATCTTTCAGTAGAACACTTTTGATACCAAACTTGGAGTTAGTTAATGTAAAATACAGAAGCACCCCTACCTACTGAGTAGGAGAAGGGAGGAATCTAAATATGATGGACTAGGGGTGCCCTGGAGGTGCAAAGAGATTTGCCGGATTGACCAAAGCTTGTTAAGTGCCAGTGGATTTGTGAGTTGACTATAGGAAGGGAGAAATGGTGTGCCGCTGTGATTCTTTAAAAACCCATGTTTTTGTATTCAGAGGAGTTCTCGGTCAGATCGCTGAGGCACTGACTCCGTGTCGCCTCGGTAAGCTCCAACATGTCTATTTTCCTCACTCGGAGTGCTGCTCTCAAGTTTGTACTTAACATGCTACTAGTGTTCACTACGTCTGTTAGCACCTGCCCCCATGGCTTCAGACACTGACTTCTGTTGTGCAACATTAGAAACAAAATCTTTGCAATTAGCCTTCATTGTATTAGTTAGTCTGAAAATAAATAGTGTTAGTCAGACCCCTGAATTCCATGTCTCCTACTGCAAGCATCCTGTCGAGTCCAAGAATCTGCATCTCTTTCAAGTACCCTGTGACATTGTTTGGCGCTGATCCAAGTCATCAACCCGCCTTCATTGATAATTTGTCTTTCTGCATTTGTTCCTCACCGCCGGAAATTGCAGACTAACCACAAGCCCCCAAACTTCCCTGTATCCTGTGTAAGGACATGACACATTTCAGAAGTGCAGTTGTCTTATCACTTGTGCAGAGCAGTAGACACATTTAGTTTTTAAATTTCTAAATTGGAGTGTTATGTCATGAGCCACATTTAGTCAACATTTTCAGATATTTGAAATATATGGCTCATTTCCTTATTCAAAGTTCACAGCTATTGAGAAAGCAATGAAAATTCTCACTTTTCCATACAGTACACATCTTTTTTATATTACCCTCCTTCAGATTGTAAGCATTAGTGCAGCCTTGTAGTAAAGTGACTCCAGTATGCTGTCTTGGGCATTTTGTTGTGGGCACTTTGGAGGGATGTTTCCAGGAACTCAAAGTTGATAGACACAGAAGGTTTATTTTTGTTTTAGAAACTGAGAGAAACTGAATTGTGTAGTGCCAGATTTGTTCTGTAAGGTGCCTTCATGACTCCTCAAAAAGTAACTGAAATTGTTTGCTCACATTTTATGTTTTTATTTGCCTAGCTGGTTATCTTGTCCTGTATAAGTACACTGCATAATGGAATTAGGATCACATTTTGGAAACTCCGTAGTTATTTCCCACTGCGGTGATAAGTTTGAAATTAAGCTCACAAGTGCCTACAATGCCTCTGTAATGACGCAAAAGCATGGCACCCTGCGACATCACCCTCTGGCTCAGCAAGGCTTCAGGCAGCAAGATGTTGACTCGTGTGAAAAATAAGTCAAGTTCAGAAGTTCATGTGAAGTGTAAGGTTGGTTAATGACATCACATTGGCACCAGATTTCACCACAATTACGCCCAGTGCCACCATGGACATGTCACAGGATGGTAAGATAGTCGCACCCCCTCTTACCCACATTTCACCCCTTATTTTGATGTCTCCATTATAGAGGTTAGAACGATGAATCCCAGCATTGATATCATGTAGTTTTCTTACGTGTGGTCAAGAAAAATATTTTAGACACACTTCTGCTCAGAATCTATACATAAACCCTCAGGGTGGCAAAGGACAATGTAACTACCAATGTAACCCTTGAGGCATAGATTCCCACACATTTTGCGATCGAAAATGGCAGTTCAAAGTGCGTTGAGCAGCAGGATAATGTTCTTGACAAACTTTGACATTGCTGACACCCCATAGATGCTTCAAAACCATTTGACAAAATGTGATGTGATCTGAAGCAGCAAAGGGTGCTTAAGCTTTTTCAGCTCTCCTGTTCTGTGCCCTCCTATGGCATGATCATGATTGGGTGTGACATTGACACGTGCATGAACAAAATCATGAAGCGTCTCTCTAAGGCCTGCCCCCCCTCCCCTCCCTCCAGTTCAGCAACATGCTGCTCCCACCTCCCCCCCCCCCCCCCCTGTTGTTGAGCACTTTAAAAATGATGTACCTGCACAGAGAAAACCCATGACAAGCAACCTAGATGCCTGCAGGTAGGCAACCACATGGCACCTCCCTATATTGGCAGGCCTACTAGCAGGCAGCTAGGAACTGCCATGGGTTATCTGCATGAAGATACATTTTTAAAGCGCTCAACGTAATGTAGGCAGGTGCCACTGAGAGTATTGTCGAACTGGAGGACCCTCAGAGGGACACATGTGTCAATGTAGCACCCCTCTGTGATAATGCCACAGGAGTGTGTAAAACAGGAGGGCTGGAAACGCATAAGCATCCCTTGCTACTTTCGATCACATTCAAATTACATTGAATTTTTGAATGGTCTGTTGTGGTTCCACACTGTGTACACCAGAGAAAAAACTGGAATCACACTGTACTCCAAAGGGGTGCAATCGTGTTCAGTGGGGTTGCTAGCTCACAATGTCCTTAGAAGAGAGTTGAAGCATCCGTAGGATGTCAGCAGTGTCAGAGATCATCAATAATGTTGTCCTGTTGCTCATTGCACTGTGAACTGTCATTTTTGACTGCAAAATGTGTTGTAATCAATGCGTCAAGATAAGAGATGGTTTCATTGACAGCCGTCATGCCATCCCATGAGGCCTTTTTGTGTCATTCTTTAAAGTATTTAAATGAAGAAAAAAAAAAGAAACTGTTTATTTGACCTGTCCAAAGCGTTTTAGTGTGTTACTACTTTATTCCATTATACTACTGTATTTTTTAAAAAAATAAATTATAATCTGCTGCATTAGATACACAATTAGAATATGTTTGTCTCATAACTAACTACTATGAAACACGCATTTAAATCAGTGTGTGCACACATTCTCCCATTTTGGGATAAAGTATTGCAGCTGTGGTGTAGGATTTGATATGGGACCCAGTAACATTCCACAGTGTTTCCCCCCCCACCCCCCCCCCCCACCCTAGGTGATGTTAATGTTACTATCCAGTGCATTTTTACACAACTTAAATTGTAGTACTTACATTTCTAGATTGTAAAAATCAGAACTTCACAGTGTCGTCGTAACTGCCGTCTGCTTCATATCTGCTGTGCAGCGAGCTACGTTAATTTAAGTATTAACTGTATTTTTCTTTATTGTCACTACTTCTTCCGTGTGTTTTTGCTTTTAGGAAGCTTTAATTTTCGAGTACTAGTAATAGTGTTCCATAGATTTCGTGTTTGTTTTGAATGCAGTCAGAGTGAGTCCCTTTAGTCAGCTGTAGTGCCAGTAGTGCTAGCATTTGTTTTGAATACAGTCGAGAGACAGGTAGTGCTTATTTTCATTGTTTACAACAAGAAGTGTCTAGTAACCACAGTTTAGTCAGCTATCAGCCGCCTTCAGTGAATTAACAGTCTAGTTAAAAGTTGATTAACTCTCTACAGTAAATTCATTTCTTAGGATGGATAGGATGTGTGACTGCTGTGTACGGATGCAGGAGGAGCTGGCCACTGTTCGCGAACAGCTGAACGTGTTGATGGCCGAGCAGGCACAAGGGGGGAGGGGTTTATTTGTGATTGGGAGCTCCAACATTAGGAGGGTGATGGAGCCCCTTAGGGAGATAGTGGAAAGGTTGGGGAAGGAGGCCAGTGTTCACTCTGTCTGCTTGCCGGTGGGTCTCATCCGAGATGTGGAGGAGGCCCTGCCGGCAGCGATAGAGAGCAGTGGGTGCACCTGACTGCAAGTTGTTGCTCATGTCGGCACCAATGACTCCTGCAGTCTGGGTTCAGAGGTCATCCTCAGTTCATACAGGCGGTTGGTGGAGTTGGTGAAGGCGGAAAGCCTCGCTCGCAGGGTGGAATCAGAGCTAACTATTTGCAGTATCGTTCCTAGAACTGATCGCGGTCCTCTGGTTTGGAGCCGAGTGGAAGGCTTAAACCAGAGGCTCAGACGATTCTGTGGAGATCTGGGGTGCAAATTTCTCGACCCCCACTATCGGGTGGAGAAATGTAGGGTCCTCGTGAATAGGTCAGGCGTCCACTACGCGCAGGAAGTGGCTACAAGGGTAGCAGAGTACGTGTGGAGTGCACATGTGAGTTTTTTAGGTTAGAGAATTCCCTCCCTAGGCCCGAAAAGACGCCTCCTGAGACGTGACAAGGTAGTACTAGGCAAAACGAAACAGGGAATAACAATATTAATGTGCTAATAGTAAACTGCAGGAGCATCTATAGAAAGGTCCCAGAACTGCTCTCATTAATAAATGGTCACAACGCCCACATAGTACTAGGGACAGAAAGTTGGCTGAAACCAGATGTAAACAGTAATGAATTTCTAAACTCAGATTGGAATGTATACCGCAGAGACCGGCTGGACAGTGAAGGGGGAGGCATGTTTATAGCGATAAGAAGTACAATAGTATCAAAGGAAATTGACGGAGATCCGAAATGTGAAATAATTTGGGTGAAGGTCACGGTTAAAGCCGGCTCACACATGGTAGTTGGATGTCTCTATAGGCCCTCTGGCTCAGCAGCTCTTGTGGCAAAGCACCTGAAGGAAAATTTGGAAAATATTTCGAGTAGATTTCCCGACCATGTTATAATTGTGGGTGGAGATTTTAATTTGCTGGATATAGCCTGGGAGACTCAAACGTTCATAACAGGTGGCAGGGACAAAGAATCCAGTGAAATTTTTTTAACTGCACTACCTGAAAACTACCTTGAGCAGTTAAACAGAGAGCCGACTCGTGGTGATTCTTCTGTTTAGCAAAAGTGACAAAAAGCAGATTTCAGAGTACTTGACGGCTCAACACAAAAGTTTTATCTCAAGTACAGATAGTGTTGAGGATCAGTGGACAAAGTTCAAAACCATCGTACAATATGCATTAGATGAGTATGTGCCAAGCAATATCGTAAGAGATGGAAAAGAGCCCCCGTGGTACAACAACCGAGTTAGAAAACTGCTGCGGAAGCAAAGGGAACTTCACAGCAAACATAAACATAGCCAAAGCCCTGCAGACAAACAAAAATTACGCGAAGCGAAATGTAATGTGAGGAGGGCTATGCGAGAGACATTCAATGAATTCGAAAGTAAAGTTCTATGTACTGACTTGGCAGAAAACCCTAAGAAATTTTGGTCTTATGTCAAAGCGGTAGCTGGATCAAAACAAAATGCCCAGACACTCTGTGACCAAAATGGTAATGAAACAGAGGATGACACATAAAGGCTGAAATACTAAATGTCTTTTTCCAAAACTGTTTCACAGAGGAAGACTGCACTGTAGTTCCCTCTCTAGATTGTCGCACAGATGACAAAATGGTAGACATCGAAATAGATGACAAAGGGATAGAGAAACAATTAAAATCGCTCAAAAGAGGAAAGTCCACTGGACCTGATGGGATAAGAGTTCGATTTTACACAGAGTACGTGAAGGAACTTGCCCCCCTTCTTGCAGCGGTGTACCGTAGGTCTCTAGAAGAGCGTAGCGTTCCAAAGGATTGGAAAAGGGCACAGGTCATCCCCATTTTTAAGAGGGGACGTCGAACAGATGTGCAGGACTATAGATCTATATCTCTAATGTCGATCAGTTATAGAATTTTGGAACACGTATTATGTTCGAGTACATTGACTTTTCTGGAGACTAGAAATCTACTCTGTAGGAATCAGCATGGGTTTCGAAAAAGACAATCGTGTGAAACCTAGCTCGAGCTATTTGTCCACGAGACTCAGAGGGTCATAGACACAGGTTCCCAAGTAGATGCCGTGTTTCTTGACTTCCACAAGGCGTTAGATACAGTTCCCCACAGTCGTCTAATGAACAAAGGAAGAGCATATGGACTATCAGACCAATTGTTTAATTGGATTGAAGAGTTCCTAGATAACAGAACACAGCATGTCATTCTCAGTGGAGAAAAGTCTTCCGATGTAAGAGTGATTATAGGTGTGCCGAAGGGGAGTGTCGTAGGACCGTTGCTATTCGCATTATATATAAATGACCTTGTGGATAACGTTGTAAGTTCACTGAGGCTTTTTGCGGATGATGCTGTGGTATATCGAGAGGTTGTAACAATGGAAAATTGTACTGAAATGCAGAAGGATCTGCAACGAATTGACGCATGGTGCAGGGAATGGCAATTGAATCTCAATGTAGACAAGTGAAATGAAATGTGCTGCGAATACATAGAAAGAAAGATCCTTTATCATTTAGCTACAATATAGCAGGTCAGCAACTGGAAGCAGTTAATTCCATAAATTATCTGGGAGTAGGCATTAGGAGTGATTTAAAATGAAATGATCATATAAAGTTGATTGTCGGTAAAGCAGATGCCAGACTGAGATTCATTGGAAGAGTCCTAAGGAAAACAAAGGAAGTAGGTTAAAGTACACTTGTTCGCCCACTGCTTGAATATTGCTCACCAGTGTGGGGTCAGTAACAGGTAGGGTTGATAGAAGAGATAGAGAAGATCCAACGGAGAGCAGCGCGCTTCGTTACAGGATCATTTGGTAATCGCAAAAGCGTTACAGAGATGATAGATAAACTCCAGTGGAAGACTTTGCAGGAGAGACGCTCAGTAGCTCGGTACGGGCTTTTGTCGAAGTTTCGAGAACATACGTTCACCGAAGAGTCGAGCAATATTGCTCCTGCCTATGTATATCTCACGAAGAGACCGTGAGGATAAAATCAGAGAGATTATAGCCCACACAGAGGCATAGTGACAATCTTTCTTTCCACGAATAATACGAGACTGGAATAGAAGGGAGAACCAATAGAGGTACTCAAAGTACCCTCCACCACACACCGCCAGGTGGCTTGCGGAGGATGGATGTAGATGTAGATAAGCGTAGAGTAGAAGGAAAAGCCAGTGACATCTTAAAAATTTGTTTGTGCCTGTAGATTGATTAGAATTAAGAGTTTGAAATGGAAATCATATGTTATAAGCCAACTTCTTTTGTATTATTTGTGACTTGATTTTTATGAGGAAAGTTTGCCTTGCATACTTGCCTTCAGTAAACGACTCTGCAAAAATAATTTAAAGCATTTGACACCATATTAACAAATAATTCATTCCTCAATAATGTGTAATAAGAATATAATTGGGAATCACGTCAAAAATATTTACACAAACTTATAGGTTACCACACACACTAACAACTGTCTTTCAGTACTTTCAAAAAATAGTTTCTAAATGACAGCTCTTCGGCTGCATAGTTACATATAGGGATTTCTGTTATACACTATTCAGAGACACATGCTTCCAGCTGTGGTAGAATCATATAGTTGAGGCACTGAGTGGTAGACAGGCACATAAATAAGATTGGACTTGTAGCTATGGTTTCAGAAAATGTGCTGCAAAGAGAAGGGAGGGCAATAGCTAGGATAGGAAGAGACTGCTAAGGAATAGGATAGGATGTGTGAACAGTGTGCTCACTCAAGTGCAGGCAGGAGAAATCTCATTTGGTAGACGATAAAATAAAAAGAGGAGTGTTGGGGGGAGGAGGAGGAGGAGGAGGGAAGGCCACAGAGAGAACACTATGGATGTAGGTTAATGGATAGGTGAATCAAATTAGACTGGGGGGAGGGGGGACAATTCTCATTTATACCGTTCAGAAAAGCTGATGTTGGGAGAATCCATATGCTGCCATTGGGTGGTCAACTTTACTTTTGGTAAAAATTTGGTAGGGGTCATTCATACCCAAATTAAAGGCTGCACAGAAGTTGCAGCAAACTTGATATATTATGCGACTTCTTTCATGGGTAGCCCTGTCTGGGATGGGACTGAAGTAGGTTGTGTCTGGCGGGTGCCCGAGTTCTGTCACTACCCTGTTGCCCACCCTCACCCATTCTGCCATCTTCTGGTGCTCTCTCTTAGCCCATCACTTTATAATGTATAAATATGAGGAGAAACATTTCTTGCTCGAGCCTGAAGCTTTATTATTTTGTAATGTGGCAGTGAGTGGGTTGTGTTAAAAAATACTGTCTGTAAAAACCTTTGTTTTAGGATTGACACTTCTTGGACTTTTGATGCTGCCAAGGAGACTACTGGACTCACCACCTGTTACTGAAGATGAAAACGTAGAGCTCCTAAAACAAGCTACAGCTTTCAAAAGACGTCGACCAAAGAAGAACAACTAAGAGAAGAATATGTGCCACTCATGATTGAATTCCATTTATATCACTGGTCTGTATTAAATGTGTGATGGAACAAGCTGTTATCATACTTGGATTGTATGATAACCTTAGAGAAGATTCCAAAGACTGGTAACAATGTTCTTCAAGACATTTAATAGTGTGCAGTATTATTTTTACAGAATTTGGTACCTAATTTTACATGTGTTTCACATGAGGTTACCTTCATGAGGGGTATGTACTGAAAATATAGCCAAAATAAAGACCTTCCTTTATTGCAGAGGTTTTTGAAGCACTGTAATGGTGATGCAGTGTGATAATATTCTAGTCACTAATTTATTACTGAAGTGGTATATTTAGTGTTATGTGTAGGCATAGGTTTTATGTACTGAATGCTATTACTTACAAAAATTATGAAACATTTGTACTGCTTTTTGTTAATGTTAAATAAAGAAAATTGAAACTGGTATCCAAGCCTGTTTTTTAAAAAAAAAATACATTTGATTAGAGATTAGATTCCGTCTTCATTCCATAGACCCAAAAATGAGATGGTTGTTATGGGTGTGTAACAATTCAGAAAATACAACATAAAAAAACATGAAACATTTGCATATAATACTCACTGCCCTGATCATTTGTCAGGAGATTGACAAAATAGGTGAATACATTACAGTAAACTGCAACTGCTTATATTTACAGCATTAATACGCTGTCAGAATGAAACATAGTTATGCAATTTGATAAATTTTTCATATACAAAAACCTAATCTTGACTGTTGTGACAAAGTGCTATCAAAACTGAAATCTAACAGACATACAGACACACTTAAGCTGGTCTAACAGTCCCTGTTAAGAAAATCAAACAATGCATGGAATGTAACAATATTATGAAAAGGAAAGTCGCTACTCACCATATAGCAGAGATGCTGGGTCGCAGCCAGGCACATTGAAAGAGACTGTCAGAAATAACCTTTGTCGAAAATAGGCAAATACACACACACACACACACACACACACACACACACACACACTCACTCACTCACTCACCCTCTCTCTCTCTCTCTCTCTCTCTCTCTCTCTCTCTCTCTCTCCTGCATGACTGCACACACTGGCTGCTGAAGCCACACTGCAAGCAGCAGCAGTGCATGATGGGAGTGGCAACTGGGTGGGGGTAAGGAGAAGGCTGGGGTGGGGAGGGACAGGGATCGTAGGAGAGGGGGTAGGGCAGCTAGGTGCAGTCGGGAGGTTAGATGGAGGGCAGGGGGTAGGTGGAGGAAGGGGGCGGGTAGCGAAAAGGAGTGAAGTAAAAAGAGTGGGTGCGTTGGTGAAGTGAAGGCTGTGTAGTGCTGGAACGTGAACAGGGAAGGGGCTGGATGGGTGAGGACGATGACCAATGAAGGTTGAGGCCAGGAGGGTTACAGGAACATAGGATATACTGCAGGGAGATTTCCCACCTGTGCAGTTCAGAAAAGCTGGTGTTAGTGGGAAGGTTCCATATAGCACAGGCAGTGAAGGAAGTCATTCAAATGAAGGATGCTGTGTTGGGCATTGATTTCAGCAACAGGATAATCCACTTGTTTCTTGGCCACAGTTTGTCAGTGGCCATTCCTGCAGACAGACAGCTTGTTGGTTGTCATGCCCACATAGAATGCAGCACAGTGGTTACAGCTTAGCTTGTAGATTACATGACCGGTTTCACAGGTAGCCCAGTCTTTAATGGGACAGGGAATGTTGGTGACTGGACTGTAGTAGGTTGTGATGGGAGGATGTATGGTACAGGTCTTGCATCTTAGGTCTATTACAGGGATATGAACCATGAGGTAAGGGATTGGGAGCAGGGTATGTGTAGGGATGGGCAAGTATATTGTGTAGGTTCGGTGGACAGTCAAATACCACAGTGGAAGGGGGTGGGAAGGATAGTGGGCAGGACATTTCTCATTTCAGGGCACAACAAGAAGTAGTCAAAACCCCGGTGGAGAATGTAATTCATTTGCTCCAGCCCTGGGTGGTACTGAGTTAAGAGAGGAATGCTCCTCTGTGGACATACAGTGAGACTTTGGGAGATGGTGGGAGACTGGAAAGATAAGACAAGGGAGATTTGTTTTTGTACAAGGTTGGGAGGATAATTACAGTCTGTAAAGGCTGCAGTAAGACCCTCCTATATTTCAAGAGGGACCACTTGTGACTGCAGATGCATCAACCATAGGTGTCTAGGCTGTATGGAAGGGACTTCTTGGAATGTAACAGGTGGCAGCTGTCGAAGTGGAAGTATTGCTGGTGGTTAGTAGGTTTGATATGGACAGAGACACTGATATATCCATCTCTGAGGTGGAGGTCAACATCTAGGAAGGTGGCTGGTTGGGTTGAGTAGGACTAAGTGAAACAAATGGTGGAGAAGCTGTTGAGGTTCTGGAGAAATGTGGACAGGGTATCCTCACCCTCGATCCATATTGCAAAGATGTCATGAATGAATCTGAACCAGGTGAGGGGTTTAGGATTCTAGGTGTTTACAAAGGATTCATCTAGATGGTAGGTTTGCATAGGATGGTGCCATGCAGGTGCCCATAGCTGTACCCCAGATTTGTTTGTATGCAATGCCTTCTAAGGAGAAATAATTGTGGGTGAGGATACAGTTGGTCATGGCAACTAGGAAAGAAGTTGTTGATTTGGAATCTGTCGGGTGTTGGGAAAGGTAGTGTTCAATAACGGTAAGGCCATGGGCATTAGGGATGTTAGTGTAAAGGTAGATAGCATCAATAGTGATGAGCAGGGCACCGTGTGGTAAAGGGACAGGAACTGTGGAGAGTTGGTGGATGAAATGGTTGATATCATTTATATAGGAGGGTAGGTTCTAATTAATAGGTTGAAGGTGTTGGTCTACGAGAGCAGAGATTCTCTCAGTGGGGACACAGTAATCAGTCACAATGGGGTGTTCTGGGTGGTTGGGTTCATGGACTTTAGGCAGCGTGTGGAAGGTAGGAGTGTGGGGAGTGGTAGCAGTGAGCAGAGAATAGACTCCGGGGAGAGATTCTGGGATGGGTCTAAGGATTTGAGGAGTGACTGGAGATTCTGTTGGATTTCTGGAATGGGGTCACAGTGGCAAGGTTTGTAGGTGGATGTATCTATGTATCTAACAGATGGTGGAATCCTTCTGCCAGGTATTCCTTGAGGTTCAAAACCACCCAGTTGCCACTCCCATCATGAACTACTGCTGCTGCTGCTGCTGGTTCTCACAGTGTGGCCCTAGACTGCAGTCATGTGTGTGTGTGTGTGTGTGTGTGTGTGTGTGTGTGTGTGTGTGTGTGTGTTTTGTCTATTTTCAACAAAGGTTATTTCTGACAGCCTTTTTCATTGTGCCTGTATGTGACTCAGCATCTCTGCTATATGGTGAGTAGCAACTTTCCTTATCATAATATTGTTACACGTCTCTGTTAAGATATTCATCTGTAGAGTAGAAGGATTGCCTACAAAAAGTCTTTCAAACTGTCTTTAAACTGTGCTTCATCTGAAATCAGGTTTTTAATGGTTGCTGGCAATTTGTTGAAAATGTGCATTTTGGACTAAGGTAAGTCATTTTGGGTCTCTATGTAGATTGTTCTTTTTTCTAGTATTGATTGATACTATGTATTGAGCTATTGTTTGGAAAGAGAGAGATATTACTTACAACAAATTTCATTAAGGAATAAGTATACTGAGAAGCAGTGGTTAGACTACAAAGTTTCTTGAATAGGTTTGTACATGATGTACTTGAATTTACATGACAAATGAGTCTTATTACACACTTTCCCAGGCCAAAAACTTTTGTTTGGTTTAATGAGTTACCCTAGGCTATGATCCGCTATGATGTAATAGAATGAAAGTAAGCAAAGTATGCAAGTTTTTTAATATTCATATCTCCGACAATTGATATCACTCACACTGCAAATACAGAGTTGTTTAGAAGCTTCAGCAGTTCTGTGATATGCTCTTCCCCAATTAATTTAATATCGATCTGTAATCCCAGGAATTTAACAATGTCAACCTTTTCAATCTGCATGTCTTCATATGTTGTACCCATGTTGGAAGCAAATCTCTTACAGGTTCTGAAATGCATATAGTGGGTCTTTTCAAAGTTTTATGAGAGTCGGAAGTATTTGAACAGTCTCCTAAAATTCTCAATTTCTGACTGATTTATTACCCTCCTGTACTCATATTTAATAGATTTTTTATCCTGGCAAGTTTCAACATTTAACACAAGGTGCTGTATGTCATGATCAGACACCTCATTTATCATTGGTTTTGTGATATGACCTTTTTTCCCTAGATTTGTCTACAATGATGTTATCAATAGCAGTCTCCGAGCATTTTACATACTCTAATTGCAATGTGCACAGTAGGAATTAAGTTGAATGACAGTGTTACTGATAGCAATAATTGTTCACTGATAGAACTTTTCAATAAATCCACATTAAAATCACCAGCAGCCACTATTTCCTTGTTGTTTTACTGTGTGATGGGATAACAGAGCTCCCAGACTTTTTATGAAGACATTAAAGTATCCTGAAGGTGCTCTGCATGTACTTACTAGTATAAAGGACTTTTTATGAAATACTACTTCTGTTGCACAAGCTTCTAAGTGCTTCTGTGAGGCAAAATTTATTAATATCAGTATGAGTATCGGGGAACATATTTATACTGCTTTTAGAGACTATTGATTATGGTTTTCAGATAAGGATGATCCTACCAATTTCACTAGTAATACAGTGTTGAATTGCAGCAAATTTCAGTTTTGTGAAGGAGCTATATATTTAAAGTAATGGCAATGACTATTTGGATAGCAGCACAATGTAAGCTCCAACACTCATAAAGTAAGAAACACTTGGAAAACTAATATGTATGGTGCAATTATTCCAGTGCTGCCATATAGATAAGAAAGCGACAGTGAACTCTCTAAGCAGCTTAGATGAGACAAGGAGTGTATTGGAAATAAGTCCCAGATATTTAGTATTAAAGAGCTCTGCTTCATTTGACATGAAATATGCTGTGTCCATAGGAGTTTCCATGAGGACCTGAATTATTTACATACAAAATTTATCTTGTTAATAAGTTGGTTGGTGCTACCTATGCCTTCACCAGCCATTTTTTTACATGTTTGATCTATGTGAATGACTATCTGGAAGTTGCTGATTACTGTTATTTCAGATGTGCCACACTCTGTAGGCAGTGTGATGTACATTAAAAGAAAGAACAAGGAATAGTGAAGTAAAATAATACTATATAAATTATATGAGAAAACAGTCTATAATGAAGAACCTACTGTGTACAATGTTATTTCTTGTTCCTGCACACATACCTTAGAGTGAGACCTGTACCTACCAATGAGTTCCCATGTTTCTGAATTTCACCATATTGAAGTAAATTGATTGTTTACCCTTTCACAGGCTGTAGGAGAATTACTTCCCACTAAATGTATTTCTTTACAGTGTTTAAGGGCATATCTGTTACCACTTCTGTATGTTCCTGGCATCTAGTGGCATTCCACTGCACCAGCTTTAGTTTCTGTTTGTTGTGAAATATGGCCTTCAGGATTGTGGAAAGTATATATCCCACCAAACAATGGTGTTTTAATGGTTATTTGAAGTATGGTTACCACCAAAGCGTTTCTGGAAGGGGCTTGGGAGGTATACTTACCATAATATTAATCTGTCATTTGTGATTCTTGGAAAGCATACTTACCACCAACTGAGAGGTTTCCCAGAGCTTTTGCGAATAAATCTTACCACCTCTGCGCTTTGCTTCTGCAATATACATTATTGTGACCGGTATCAGCTCATACCTTTATTGCATGATAAAGTTTCAAGGATTGCTTTGACAGTGCAGTAAGTAAACTTTAATATTGGTAACAATTATTTTTTAAACAGAGTAAAAGAAAACATAAAATGAAAACAGACAGCCTTGTTCATTTTTTTTTATGCATGATAGCAACACATAACTCACAAAAGGAAAGTGGGAGATCCATATATCACCATAGTTTTTGGTCTTAAATAACAAAAATAAAACTATCAAAAAATAAATTAGTTGATCACAATTCTAATAGGATAGCTATTATTAAATTATCTTTGCTGAATTGATACAAAACATGTGCCCATGAAAGTGTTAATTTATTCTGAACAAGATGAACTGTATATAGTCAAAGAAAGACAGAATTTCCATCAGGCTGTCAAGTTAAAATATGTACATTATTTAGTTCTAAATAAAGTACTCATTTTAACCAAATACCCATGTGAAAATTGTCTTTCTTTGTATTTAGTGTGGGTGTGATGCCCAACCAGAAGAAAACAACTATTTACACTGTTCAACAAAATTTGGCATTATGTACCTGTGATATCTATGGTCTCCAGATTACTCTGCCTACTTACTTTCCTAACTTAGTGGGTGGAGGAGGGGGGAGTGGGAAGAGAACATTCAACATATAACTTAGGTTTAATTTGAAAGGATACCATCCAAAGTGCTGACATGCATGTATTACAAGATTGTCTGAGCATTCAGGTTCATATTCCAGAAACCCCCCAAGTTGTTACCAGGAGACTTATATTGCATAAGATGGGAGGGGTGAGGCTGAGGGACTTAACAAAAAAATGGTTCAAATGGCTCTGAGCACTATGGGACTTAACATTTTAGGTCATCAGTCCCCTAGAACTTAGAGCTACTTAAACCTAATTAACCTAAGGACATCACACGCATCCATGCCCAAGGCAGGATTCGAACCTGCGACCGTAGCAGTCCCGCGGTTCCGGAATGCATCGCCTAGAACCGCACGGCCACCACGGCCAGCGAAGACTGGACATCCAGTGGGGCTATGTTCTTAAGTGAAATGCAGAAAAAATTCTGTTGACCAATAATCTGTTTGTGTTTCATGTTTAGACACAAGGGAAAGATGCTAGTTACTGGAAATTAGCTATAACAGCTGAATGATTTAGAGGATCAGGAGAGTACAGGAAAATGAGTGGTGTTAGGTCGGAAGCTAGTTGCAGGTAGGGCAGACCTGTCTGGGCCCAGCACTCTGCCCCCATCTACTGAGGCTTCATGTGATTATCCTTCCACTCTCCCTTTGGTTGAATGCTGCAGGTAGACATTTGCTAGGTATCCATTCTTCAGCAATCTGCCACCAATAGAACTTTACCAGGCCAGCAGCATAGGTTAATATCAAGCAGTGAGCTGTGGAGCAGTCCCCCAGCAGACAACAAATCCTTCCAATCATTTGTATATGATAAAGTAACCCACAATTCCCATCAAAGAGGTGGCCACCTGCAAAAACCTTCCCCCTTCTACAGGAGTTGAGAATCAAATTCCTGCCAGCGTCATTTTTTGGGCCCTCCCTATTGCACCCCCTCCACTTATTGAGCAATCCAACAATTCTGCCTTGATTGTCATTTGTTTCATGTTCACCACGACTGCCCACACGTGGCGCCACGTTTAGTGTTTTGCCAGTGGGTAGGCAACTTGGCCACTGTTTCTGACAGTCAACATACCATAAGTCAGTCATTGCACAGCCTGGTATTTTCATTGGAGTCTGGAGGTGCCTCTAACTTCCCACGTATGTTGGCCCAGCGTGTTTTGTTGACGTTGATTGTGGATGGGTGGTTGGTTGATTTTCAAATAGACATGGGAGCACCAGTCACCTCATTAATTCGGATACATACAGGATCTTAGGGTGCCCACAGTTGCAACAGCCACCTTGTCAGGTTTTGTCATATTGTAAACAGCACATTCCCTTGCAAGGACAATTCTCTGCCTCAGTAAATTACAAGAATGTGAAATGACAACTTAAGCTGTTAGTGGTCAATTCACCATTGATGCAAAATATCCTTGGGCTCGACGCCTTTTATGTTTTCAGCTTTCAGATCATGGGTGAAGTGCATTTAGAGTCTCAATCCATCCCTTTCCACGATTTGGACTTATTACTGTGGTCCTGTAGCCCACTGTTTGAGAATACTGTGGGCTGGGCAAAAAATTTCGAGGTAAATTTGTCTTGACCTGTCGGTGGTCCCAAAATTTTGTCGCCCTCACCCCGTTCCCTTCACCATGTGTGACAAAGTAAAGGCTTAGCTGCAGCATTGGCAGGCTCAAGGAGCTTCTCCTATTTTGTCGAGTCAGTGGGTCACTTCTTTGGTGGCAATTCAGAAGCCTGATTGTACTGTGCACCTTTGTGGCGATTTTAAATAAAAGGTCAATGAACAATGTATCACGGATTTGTATCCCAGTCTGTGGCAGGTGGAGTTGTTGGCAAAGCTGTCATGGGGGTAGGGGTGGCAGTATTGTTCCCACATTTTCTTGCGTACTTGCAGTTGCCATTGGAGGCACTTCGTCGGACTTTTGTGGTCCTCCACACCATCTTTGGGCCTTTCCAGTTTAATTCCTTGCCTTTTGGAACCTCGTCTGCCCCGGGAAGTTACCAACAATATTTGGAGCAGCCTATATTCCCTATTGTGACAATTACATTGTCATATCTGGGTTACTGGCCCTAACTCAGGAGGGGCATTTACGGAACGTTCAGTCGGTTTTCCAACTCCTCATGGCGAATGGCCTTCGTTGCAAGCTATAAACGTGTAGTTTTATTCCCCGAAGGTGCATTTTATGGGTCACGTGCTTAGTAAAAATGCTCTTGTCCCTACTGACAACCACATCAAGACCATTGTCAACCTATCAGAGCCCAAGAATCTTTAGTCGTTTTTGGGTAAAATTTCGTATTATGCTCAGTTCATTCCCAGGCTGTGCATGTCTGCCATCTTCTTCACCAGCTTTACCAGAAAGGCGTTAAGTTTGTCTGGTCTGTGGATGGTCAACACGCTTTTCAGTCTCTCAGGCACCCTTTGTGCTCTGTTCCATCTGGCTTCTTTTACATCAGGTAAATGTCTCATCCTGGCCTGTGATGCATCCCTGTATGGCATTGCTGCCACCCTGTCCCAACAGAAACCAGGCAGCTCCGAAAAGCCCACCATTTATTCTTCAAAAAAGCTTTCTGCTGTGCAACAGAACTATTCACAGGTGGAAAAGGAGGCGCTAGCTATTATTCTCGTGGACAAAAAGCTCGATGTCTTCATGTATGGGATGAGATTCCTCTTCGTAACTGATTGCAAGCCGTTGGTTTCATTATTTGAGATTCGTTCCTAGCTGCTGGATAGGACTGTCCACCAGTTGCAGTGGTGGGTCCTCTTTCTCAGCAACTATTCTTATGATATTCGTTACCACTCTGCTGACATCATTCCAATGCTGATGTATTTTGTGACTACCATGTGGGCCAGATCTAGAATTCGACCGGTATGAGGCTTTCCTGTTCGTGTTGGATGATGCCTTGCAGCAAACTCTGTTGGACCTTCTGTTAACAGAATGAGAGGCTGTGATTGCCACAGCTGCTGACCCACTTTTCTAGAAAGCCATTTAGCATTCCAGAAGGTTTGGCTGGAGCATGTCTTATTGGGTATGGATACAGCGTGATCAACTGAACATTGTCCAGCAGGTCATCATCATCATCATCATCATCATCATCATCATCATCATCCTTCCCACAGAGGAGCAGTGCTGTCAAGTGGTAATCTCCCCAGCGTTGCGTCTCCATGTTCTCCAGTTATCGCTACATGTGTCGCACTGGGGTACGACTCAGAGGAAAGTGTTGGCATGACGTCACGTCTACTGGCCAGCGATTGATTGTGACCAAATATCTGATACAGGCTTTCGGGGTTTGTGCACAGATCCAGACCGCTCCTCCCTGCCAATTCTCTCATTGGCCAGTCCCAGAGCTCCCTTGGGACAGGATGCATGTTGATTTTGCCAGTCCATTTTTGGGCAACATGTGGTTATTCGTTGTCAATGTGTTCTTGAGTTTCCTGTATGTAGCCAAGTTGTCGTCCAAACCATTGACTGCCACTGTTCGTGCATTGCTGTTTATTTCTGGCATTGAGGGATCCCTTAGGACTCTTGTGTTTGATAATGGTAGGCAGTTTGTGTTGTGAGAGTTTGAAGACTTTTGTATCTGCAGTGGTATTCAGCATCTGATGCTGCTCATTTTTCCTGGCTTGTAACTCTGAGTTGGAGCACTCTGTGTGTACAGTCAAGACCCAGATGAAGAAATCCATGCCTGCCTCTTCTCACAACAGTGCATTGCCAAGTTTTTTGGCTACATACCAGCTGACACGGGTCAGTGGGTGCAGTCTGGAGAGAGTCTGCATGGGCACCAGCCACAGAGTCACCTGGATTTGTTGCACTCTGAGTCACATGTCACAGACCGCTGGGGTCCTCTGCAGTTTCCTCCTGGGGCTACTGTTTTGGTCTGATCCTTCAGCTGGCAGCTGGGGTGGGTGCCAGGTGTCATGGTGGGCCACAAGTGTTGGTGGTGCATGTCAGTAGGGAGCAGCCGACTCGTCATGTCAATCAGTTGTGCCCACAACCTGTTGGAGCATCACTGTTGTGACCATCCAGTCAGCTGAGCAGCAGGGTTGATTGCAATATTATTCCCAGAGTGGGCTCCTGCTTGCAGCAGCATACCTCACTGCTGCCCCCTCCATGCCCTCCACCTTCCTCCTGTCGCCTGTAGCTTCTGGCCCCAGTGCAGCTTCCATCTCCAGCTGCCATGGCACAGCCCATGGATTTCGACCTGCCCATCTCTCCTTCTTCCTCCTCTGGACCCATTGGCAATGGAGGTGGCATCATCCCCACTACCACTGGCAGACCCATCATTGCTGCAGCTTCTGTGTCTTTAGGTACATTTTTATAGATCTCTCAGACTACAATCTGACCCTTTATGTCCAGTTGCAACATGAGATGCTGCATCCCATCTGCTGCTGCCATGGGCACGGCAATATAGTGTGTAGCATGCTGATAGCCAGTGCTGTTGATACATGCCAACCGAGGAAGATACTCGCGAGGTACCCCAGTTTGTGGCATGCAAAACAGGTGATATCATGAAAAGGGTAGTGACACCATTGATTCTGTGGGCTGCAATCTGGACACGATGGCACAAACATTTTTGCAGTCCTCTGACAATGATGAGGAGGAAAGCAGTGCGTGAGCCTCCACTCGTTTCGGGACATACCGATGGCAAACAAAGAGCTTCCCCTTGTGCATATCTACCAACGATGAGGGTGGGGGATCACTAACTACTGCAATAACTACTGAATCCCGTGTCATTGGACTATCAGACGAACGAGAGCTTGGTAAATCAGATGATGACATTGACTCGAAGTCATCAGTTGATCATACACCATAATGGCGACTAATACTACAAACAGCATCAACACAAGAGGAATCGTGAAACATAGCTTGTGCTGAAACAGTTACTTGTGAGTTTTGGCAGTTTTTAACATATCAATCAGGGTGGGAACAGATACCCCTCAAACTTTCACATTAATTTCTCGATCGAGAGCAAGATGGGTAACAACATAACGAATTAAGGAATCTACATACAAAGTGCCACACTAGTTACAAGAAAAATCCTACTTGCGTGCCAAGCCTCATAGGTCATCAGCCCATGCTGCGTAGGAGTGCTTTCGTTCCTTAACACACTGATTAAACTTTAGCCTAGCTGCAACCACGTTTGGTGGCTGTAATAGTCAGAAACCACAAACATCAGAAAAAGTCAGACTATGAGGATCCGAGAGTGGATGTAGTTTTTGCACCGCTTTGTACAGTTTACTGCTAGAAGGTCAGTTTTCTGAGTTGCCTTCTGTGAAGAACAAAAAGTCTTAAATAGACCGCCCAACTCTCGTTTATCTTGTAGAAAGAAGCAGAAGGGACGTATGCAAACTGTAGCTGCCGACTGTTGTTGGTTTTGTAGCAGCTGTTGTTGGTGGAATTTCCACTGTTTTTCTTGCTGTTGCTGTTGTTGTAGCAACTGCTGTTGCCATAACTTTAGAGACTCTGATCCATGCTTCACTGGAATACTTATATGATGAGAAAGTTCTCGCTGCCACTTTTGTATGCTACTCTGCGTAGGCAGGACATAGTCTATGGTAACTAGCACTGGTGGTAATGTAGGGACCAGCAGAACGAAACAGGCACTCCCAGAGGTAAATGATAGCGGAGTTCACGAAGTGACCGGATAACCAAAACAAGTCCGAAGCATAGCAAAGTCGTCTTAAGCAAATACAACAAACCATGGAGCAATCTAAATCATAAGCGTAATAAGTTTCTGATAAAATTGTCACAGTGTGCTGGCTCTTCTTATAAGGGCATAAGTCATCGATAGCTCAGACATGAAATATGAGAAGTGAAGATTAATGATGATGTAGAAGTGATCGATGGAAAATATCCATAAAGAAATATTTAGAACTGACAGGAGGCAACCATATGCTCTAAACACACCCACACAGCTGCTAAAACGACAGCCACGTGTGACAGTAAGAGGGTGGGGCCTAGGCCATGCCTCAACCATGATTACCATGGCAAGCGGTAAGCGGCATCGTGCCGACTTCACGGGCCAACTGTTCTATCTGCCATAAAACAGGGCAATAATCCCACCCACAAGTATTTTCTATTGTGTTGAGGGATTGTGTGTCTATGAATCAGGACATTACATTGGAGAAGGAACTGTCCTCTAGAATTGTAACCAAATTCTGGAGGCACAACAATACTGAAGACTGGACCTAGCATATAGGTTTAACTTAATGAGATATTTTGAACATGAAAGACTCCTCTCGCGCTAAAGCAGTCATAAAGGGGGGGTGTATACCAGTGAGGAGTTAGGAGGGTACTACGTGGCCACAAGTGAAATAAACTGTGTGTGGTGCAAGTGATGCAGAGACACGTCAAGCACCGACTGCATCTTTTGTATGGAAATTGATCATATTATCCATCTAATGCTACTCAGCACAATGACATATTAACAGTGTCATCAGAACAAGCCAGAGAGTTGGCACACGAGAGCTCTGCGAAAGGGGTCAAGGACCAAAGCTGTTGGAATTCCTGAAACTGGGCAACATAAATAGCTTGACTTGCATAAAAACAGGGGAAATAAATCAGGGCAGATTAGAAGTGTAAAGTTTTGTGTGGGTTTGAGAAGTGTCAGAGATATAGCTCTATAGTTTTGCGCATCTGCTTGACGACCCTTCTTGAAGACTGGGACTACCTGTGCTCTTTTCCAATCATTTGGAACCTTCCTTTCCTCTAGAGACTTGCGGTACACGGCTGTCAGAAAGGGGGCAAGTCCAGATGTTGTGGTACAAGCTTTCCATAACAGTCCACGTTAGCCTCACTGCTGGTGAAGTACAAAGTACCCCTATGGAAACTACTCTGGTCCCTAGGAACTGACTGACTCTGTGCTAGAGGCTGAGTTAAGTGCGACTGCGATTCCCACTGGGCTGTGATTGATAACTCGACTCTTTGACTCACTGGATAACTGATTGGGCCTGCGGTCCGTGGCGGCCATCTAAACACTGGCGGTCGAGAAGGCGTTGGCAGTGCATTACCTGTGAGTCTGTTCTTGGCCTCTCTCCTGAAAGTTGGTTGGTTGTTTGGGGTAAGAGACCAAACAGCGAGGTTATCGGTCTCATAGGATTAGGTAAGGATGGGGAAGGAAGTCGGCCGTGCCCTCCCCCCCCCCCCCCTCTCTCCTGAAAGGCATGTTGCATACGCCTACTATTAGTCTTCTCACAACCTCTTTGCCGCCTGGTGTGCTGGTGACTGCTTATGACAGCACTTTCTTATCGCCCAGTATAGTGCACCGTTGTTGTGTAGTGAGGCTGTGTATAACAGGGGGGGGGGGGGAGGGAGGACGCTGAACGTAGAGATGAGTTCTGAGCCGTGGCTGTGGAGAACGGCGTACTCCCGACCGTATTCGCCATCTGCCTTGTGAGGCGATAGGAACATCCTCCAGAAAACTGCTGACAGGGCGCAAGTCCGGGTCCAGGTCCATCGGGTCGGCGAGCAGGGACGGCGGGGGCGAGGCCACATCGTCCATCTGCTCCTCTTGGGGTGCCCTGGTGGCACCAGCGGGCGTCTGCAAGGGCCGCGTGGTCCCGTGAGGCCGTGAATCTGGGGGAAGAAAAGCAGCAGAATCACAGGGCAAATGACACGCACAAATTTGGTTCTGTTGGCGGCGCTGCAAACCATCGGGACCTGCAATCAAATACACTCCTGGAAATGGAAAAAAGAACACATTGACACCGGTGTGTCAGACCCACCATACTTGCTCCGGACACTGCGAGAGGGCTGTACAAGCAATGATCACACGCACGGCACAGCGGACACACCAGGAACCGCGGTGTTGGCCGTCGAATGGCGCTAGCTGCGCAGCATTTGTGCACCGCCGCCGTCAGTGTCAGCCAGTTTGCCGTGGCATACGGAGCTCCATCGCAGTCTTTTAACACTGGTAGCATGCCGCGACAGCGTGGACGTGAACCGTATGTGCAGTTGACGGACTTTGAGCGAGGGCGTATAGTGGGCATGCGGGAGGCCGGGTGGACGTACCGCCGAATTGCTCAACACGTGGGGCGTGAGGTCTCCACAGTACATCGATGTTGTCGCCAGTGGTCGGCGGAAGGTGCACGTGCCCGTCGACCTGGGACCGGACCGCAGCGACGCACGGATGCACGCCAAGACCGTAGGATCCTACGCAGTGCCGTAGGGGACCGCAACGCCACTTCCCAGCAAATTAGGGACACTGTTGCTCCTGGGGTATCGGCGAGGACCATTCGCAACCGTCTCCATGAAGCTGGGCTACGGTCCCGCACACCGTTAGGCCGTCTTCCGCTCACGCCCCAACATCGTGCAGCCCGCCTCCAGTGGTGTCGCGACAGGCGTGAATGGAGGGACGAATGGAGACGTGTCGTCTTCAGCGATGAGAGTCGCTTCTGCCTTGGTGCCAAAGATGGTCGTATGCGTGTTTGGCGCCGTGCAGGTGAGCGCCACAATCAGGACTGCATACGACCGAGGCACACAGGGCCAACACCAGGCATCATGGTGTGGGGAGCGATCTCCTACACTGGCCGTACACCACTGGTGATCGTCGAGGGGACACTGAATAGTGCACGGTACATCCAAACCGTCATCGAACCCATCGTTCTACCATTCCTAGACCGGCAAGGGAACTTGCTGTTCCAACAGGACAATGCACGTCCGCATGTATCCCGTGCCACCCAACGTGCTCTAGAAGGTGTAAGTCAACTACCCTGGCCAGCAAGATCTCCGGATCTGTCCCCCATTGAGCATGTTTGGGACTGGATGAAGCGTCGTCTCACGCGGTCTGCACGTCCAGCACGAACGCTGGTCCAACTGAGGCGCCAGGTGGAAATGGCATGGCAAGCCGTTCCACAGGACTACATCCAGGATCTCTACGATCGTCTCCATGGGAGAATAGCAGCCTGCATTGCTGCGAAAGGTGGATATACACTGTACTAGTGCCGACATTGTGCATGGTCTGTTGCCTGTGTCTATGTGCCTGTGGTTCTGTCAGTGTGATCATGTGATGTATCTGACCCCAGGAATGTGTCAATAAAGTTTCCTCTTCCTGGGACAATGAATTCACGGTGTTCTTATTTCAATTTCCAGGAGTGTACATAGAAGAGCCAATGCGTTTCTGGGTCGGTCCTGCAAAGTCAATGTGCACACATTGCCATGGCGATTGAGTTTTAGGCCAAGCTGAGAATGTCTGTGGCGAAGCGTATTGGTTCTCCACACATGTGCGACACTGTGATGTCATTGTTCAATGTTGGCGCCCATGCCCTGCCAAGTACAGTACCGTCGCGCTAACTGCTTAGTGCGAACAATTCCCCAATGCCCTTGATGGAGCAATTGCAACACATCCTATTGCAACACTATGGGAATAATTGGAAATTTGGGGAATGGTCTATGGGACCAAACTGCTGAGGTCATCTGTCCATAGGCTTACACACTAGTTAATCTACCTTAAACCAACTTACGCTAAGGGCAACACAAACACCCATGCCCGAGGGAGAACTCGAACTTCCGACGGGGGGAGCCGCGCGAACCGCGACAGGGCGCCCTAGACCGCACGGCTACCCCGCGCGGCAGTTTGGTAATAAGCACACGCGATTGTTCACTGTCATTTTGAATTAGGATCACACCTTGTTGAACTGAGAGGCCACGCCGGCGTGAAAAATACCGGCGCACATCTGACTTCTTGACGCTGTTTAATGATCGCGGTCAAGACGTGCGAATGTAATGCAACGAAATCTTGAGATCTGGGTCTGCTTCCGAGGCCTGTGCTATTTTTCTGTAGTGCAAGGAAAAAAGATTCCAGCAATTCAGAGTCCTGCGCATCGATTTGGCAACAAGATGCGGCAGATGCATCAAAATCAGAATCTGGGCCAATCGGAAGGCGAGATAGAGCGTCTCCATTGTCATGCTTTGCCGTACGTGTGCACAGGATTTCATACGTATACTGCGAAAGCAACAAAGCCCAGCGTCGCAATTTTTGAGCGCTGCGTATAGGAACCGGGTTTGATGGATGGAAAGGCTTGTGATCTGTCACTAACTAGAACTTGCGACCATACAAATAGTGATGGAATTTGGTCACGCCATACACGATAGCAAGGGCTTCTTTTTCAATTTGAGAATAATTGCACTGAGTTTGAGGCAAGAGCAATGGATCTGTCTTGTGTACCAACTCTGTGCGAAAGCACAGCGCCGATTCCGTGAGAAGAAGCGTCGACTTGCAAAACTACTGGCTTGGCAGAGTCAAAATGCACTAAACATCTGTCACTAAGTAAAGCATTTTTGAGTTTCTGAAAAGCGTCTTGACAGGCTTCAGTCCACACGAAAGGCTCATTTTTGCGACGCAAGCGATGCAATGGAGACGCGACCTGAGCGGCATTCGCTATGCACCGAATGTAGTACATCTTGCCTGGTACTGACTGCTGTTCAGGAACAGGCAGCTCACCGATTATGAGACTGGAGGGGGTGCACACACTGACTGTTTATCACTTGACCTAAGTACTGTAGTTCAGTTTGAAAAAGCCACACTTTCCGAGATGGCACTTGAGTCCTGTTTCTGACAACACTCGAAAAAGAGTACGCAAATTGGCAATGTGTTCCTCTGGTGTACGACCTGAGACGACAATATTCTCAAGATAGTTTGAAAAAAATGGCATTTTTGCGGTCAGCTGTTCCAAGTGCCGGGTGCGTAAGCAGTGCCGAAGGGCAAACGCGAATACTTGAACAGCCCTAAGTGTGTATTTACCACAAACACTTTCTGCGGTTCTTTATCCAATGGAATTTGAAAGCAATCTATCTTAGAAAAGTAACGTCCTACACCAAGCCTGTCCGTGCATTTCTCAGGCCGAGGTAACGGCTAAGTGTCAACTACTGTCTGTGTGTTGACTGTAGACTTGAAGTCAACACAAATGCGATTTCCGCCAGAAGGCTTACGCAACAAAACGAGAGGACTTTCCCAATGACTAGCCTGAATGGGAGCAATTACACAATTATCTTTCAATTCTTTCAATGCACTGGCTACTTTGTCTGTTAAAGCAATTGGAACAGGGCGGGCCCGAAAAAACTTTGGCTGTGCATTGTCTTTCAATGTAACATGTGCTACAAATTTATTAGCTTTTCCCATTCCTTCTGAAAATATAAGATAGTTCAGTAAATTCTTTAAGCAAGCTAGCGACACTCTCTTTTGGTGCAAAAGCCGACATGGAAAGTACATTGTCATGGATGCAGAGGCCAAACAAATCAAAGGCATCTAACCCGAAAATATTCTCACTGTCTCTGGATTTCAACACAGTAAAATTCACTGTCCTAGTGTGAGATTTGTAAGTGGCATGGAAACTACACTGTCCAACCACTGGAATTTCCTGTCCGTTGTAAGCAGTGAGGTGCTTGCTAGATTCAGAAAGGCGTGGTGAGCCTAACTGTTCGTACATGGCACGATTAAGCAAAGTTACTGAGGCACCTGTGTCTAACTGAATGTTGATACGACGGCTAGCAATTCGTAATGAGACAAATAGTTCATTAGAACGGCGTTGCACAGCATTAGGGCGAGAATGGGGCACAATCTTAATCTTACTTTTGCCAGAACCTGTAGTATGTTTGGAAAACACACTGCATGTGCAAGAGCCTGTTTTTTCTGGGAGCTGGCACACAGTTTGCGGAACCGAGCGAGGTGGCGCAGTGGTTAGACACTGGACTCGCATTCGGGAGGACGACGGTTCAATCCCGCGTCCGGCCATCCTGATTTAGGTTTTCCGTGATTTCCCTAAATCGCTCCAGGCAAATGCCGGGATGGTTCCTTTCAAAGGGCACGGCCGACTTCCTTCCCCGTCCTTCCCTAATCCGATGAGACCGATGACCTCGCTGTCTGGTCTCCTTCCCCAAAACAACCAACAACCAACCACAGTTTGCGTTTTTGTGCAATTGCCAACGAACTGCTTGGACATGGCCTCTTTTTCCGCACGCGTAACACGTTGGGTTACATGATGGGCAACCATGTCTTTTATGCCGCGCAGCCGGCCGGTGTGGCCGAGCGGTTCTAGGCGCTTCAGTCTGGAACCGCGCGACCGCTATTAACACTCCCAGCGCAAACACTCGTTATACTGAATCTTCTCAAATTTCCACAGAGTACACACGCGACACACTCGGTCCCGAAGGCGACTCAACGCAAACTGGATATTACTTCACTATTCACCCGCCGGCCGAAGTGGCCGTGCGGTTAAAGGCGCTGCAGTCTGGAACCGCAAGACCGCTACGGTCGCAGGTTCGAATCCTGCCTCGGGCATGGATGTGTGTGATGTCCTTAGGTTAGTCAGGTTTAAGTAGTTCTAAGTTCTAGGGGACTGATGACCTCAGTTGTTAAGTCCCATAGTGCTCAGAGCCATTTGAACCAATTTTTATGCCGCGCAAAGAATCTACGGCAAGACTTCACGAAGTTCACAGGGCCATTTACATGTCTACGTAGCTGTCCGCTCGATTGTGTACGCACTCGTTGTTGTGGCGGCTTGGAGCGGTCGTGAGGAAGGGGCGACTCGACCCGACAAATCGGGGCCTGGTCAGACTTACCGGCTGCTATGACACCCGAGTCATACACTCCTGGAAATTGAAATAAGAACACCGTGAATTCATTGTCCCAGGAAGGGGAAACTTAATTGACACATTCCTGGGGTCAGATACATCACATGATCACACTGACAGAACCACAGGCACATAGACACAGGCAACAGACCATGCACAATGTCGGCACTAGTACAGTGTATATCCACCTTTCGCAGCAATGCAGGCTGCTATTCTCCCATGGAGACGATCGTAGAGATCCTGGATGTAGTCCTGTGGAACGGCTTGCCATGCCATTTCCACCTGGCGCCTCAGTTGGACCAGCGTTCGTGCTGGACGTGCAGACCGCGTGAGACGACGCTTCATCCAGTCCCAAACATGCTCAATGGGGGACAGATCCGGAGATCTTGCTGGCCAGGGTAGTTGACTTACACCTTCTAGAGCACGTTGGGTGGCACGGGATACATGCGGACGTGCATTGTCCTGTTGGAACAGCAAGTTCCCTTGCCGGTCTAGGAATGGTAGAACGATGGGTTCGATGACGGTTTGGATGTACCGTGCACTATTCAGTGTCCCCTCGACGATCACCAGTGGTGTACGGCCAGTGTAGGAGATCGCTCCCCACACCATGATGCCGGGTGTTGGCCCTGTGTGCCTCGGTCGTATGCAGTCCTGATTGTGGCGCTCACCTGCACGGCGCCAAACACGCATACGACCATCATTGGCACCAAGGCAGAAGCGACTCTCATCGCTGAAGACGACAGTCTCCATTCGTCCCTCCATTCACGCAAGTCGCGACACCACCGACACCACTGGAGGCGGGCTGCACGATGTTGGGGCGTGAGCGGAAGACGGCCTAACGGTGTGCGGGACCGTAGCCCAGCTTCATGGAGACGGTTGCGAATGGTCCTCGCCGATACCCCAGGAGCAACAGTGTCCCTAATTTGCTGGGAAGTGGCGGTGCGGTCCCCTACGGCACTGCGTAGGATCCTACGGTCTTGGCGTGCATCCCTGCGTCGCTGCGGTCCGGTCCCAGGTCGACGGGCACGTGCACCTTCCGCCGACCACTGGCGACAACATCGATGTACTGTGGAGACCTCACGCCCCACGTGTTGAGCAATTCGGCGGTACGTCCACCCGGCCTCCCGCATGCCCACTATACGCCCTCGCTCAAAGTCCGTCAACTGCACATACGGTTGACGTCCACGCTGTCGCGGCATGCTACCAGTGTTAAAGACTGCGATGGAGCTCCGTATTCCACGGCAAACTGGCTGACAGTGACGGCGGCGGTGCACAAATGCTGCGCAGCTAGCGCCATTCGACGGCCAACACCGCGGTTCCTGGTGTGTCCGCTGTGCCGTGCGTGTGATCATTGCTTGTACAGCCCTCTCGCAGTGTCCGGAGCAAGTATGGTGGGTCTGACACACCGTTGTCAATGTGTTCTTTTTTCCATTTCCAGGAGTGTATTGCTGTAATATTTGCAATACTTGAGAAAGTGATGGATCAGAGTACTTTAAGATCTGTTCCCGTATTCTACTATCTGCGACACTGAATGTTATTGCATCAATAATCATTAAATCACTGTACACCAGTTCGTAGAGTTCGATAAAGCTTCCGGGTTAGGACGGTTTGGCTCACGGCTTCCCCTGGATGGGTGAATAGTGGCTCAAATGGCTCTGAGCACTATGGGACTCAACTGGTGAGGTCATTAGTCCCCTAGAACTTAGAACGAGTTAAACCTAACTAACCTAAGGACATCACAAACATCCATGCCCGAGGCAGGATTCGAACCTGCGACCGTAGCGGTCTTGCGGTTCCAGACTGCAGCGCCTTTAACCGCACGGCCACTTCGGCCGGCGGGTGAATAGTGAAGTAATATCCAGTTTGCGTTGAGTCGCCTTCGGGACCGAGTGTGTCGCGTGTGTACTCTGTGGAAATTTGAGAAGATTCAGTATAACGAGTGTTTGCGCTGGGAGTGTTAATAGCGTTCGAACTCCCAGCACTGAGGTCCTCCACGGCCGGCGGGCCTCTCTCTGGTTGACACGCTCTTCCGTGGCTGCGGTCCTGGGTCGCGTTTACAGCGGTAGTGTCCTCCGTTGGCGCTGTACTGCGGCACGGGTCCTGTGGGCATCCGGAAGCTGAGTATGTGGCATGTGAGAATGTTTTCAACAATCTCACTCATCCAGCCGTGAATGGAGCTTGTTTCTCAATATGGCGCAGTGGTATGTGTTCAAATGGCTCTGACCACTATGGGACTTAACTTCTGAGGTCATCAGTCCCCTACAACTTACAACTACTTAAACCTAACTAACCTAAGGACATCACACACATCCATGCCCGAGGCAGGACTCGAACCTACGACCGTAGCGGTCGCGGCGGTACCAGGTCGTAGCGCCTAGAACCGCTCGGCCAGGTATGTGTTCTTGTTACTATCCTATCACGCTCTAGACCCTTTCCGCCCTCCTTCTTCGTTCTGGTGTAGCTGAGGGAACCAGTCAACTTACGAATTCTATAGTACTTTTAAAAATGGATATACACTTAGCAGACCTGTAGTGGTCGGGGACGCTGTAACCGTGACGGTATAAATTTACGCCGAAATTTGAAATTCCGATTATAATATCTGGGCTCAAATAAAAGCATATGTTGTGGGCCGAAAGAAAACCTTTACGTTGCGAGACACAGAGGGGCTGGTAAATGAGGCTGTCACAAGAATAACACCAGAAAATTGGAAGAACGTCGTGAACTACGTGTGGTCAAACATAGAAGAAGGTGTAAGAGAAGAATCCATTCATAATATTGTAATTTCTTTATCAGACGATGAGGACAGAAGCAGCGAAGATATAACGAAGCGCTATAGTCTGGAGCCGAGCGACCGCTCCGGTCGCAGGTTCGAATCCTGCCTCGGGCATGGATGTGTGTGGTGTCCTTAGGTTAGTTAGGTTTAATTAGTTCTGAGTTCTAGGCGACTGGTGACCTCAGAAGTTAAGTCGCGTAGTGCTCAGAGCCGTTTGAACCAGATAACGAAGACTATGTGGTCGTGACGAGAGATGGCCAGTCAGATGACGATGATCTTGGGCTTTCCGTTCTCCCACACGAAAAATAAAGATTACGTCCTTATTTGATACTTTACACGTAACTTTTATGCAATTTGCTGCACCTGGTTAATGCAGAAAATCTGATTGTGTGTAATTTTTATTTCGGCTGGCACCATAGTCATGGTAATTTTTTTAAATGATGTTACCGCCGTTTGATGGTAACAATGTTTATGTTATTGTTATACGATCCAGAGTTCGGCCATAGGCCATTTTTAAGTACAGTAACTTATTTATATGTCAAAAAATATCAGACTGGTATGAAATACAGAGAAATCTGAACTGTATAACAATAAAATAAAAATTGTTGCAGTCAAATGGCTGCAACATCATTAAAGAAAATATTTGTGTGTGTGTTTGTGTATGGTGACAAACATTGGTAGCGCATGTGAAAAAATATTCCATCAAGGAACAAATCGGTCAGCAGAATGCTGCTCCTACAGGAATGCTGCAATGAATGACGCACCATTGTTAGGTTCTGATGGGGCCGAGTGTTGCCGCGGGCCGAAGGGTGGAACTGGAAGCTGTCATCCCGCTCCCCACGCCGATGGCTCGCTGACAGCTGTCAGAGCTCTTCTCTCAACGTATGTAGTATAGCCCTCGACACTCAACTAGAGAAGTTTACATCAGTGCCACCAGGTAGTAACACAATGCAGCGAACTTTTATCTCCGTTCGCTCGGCATAAATCCTGCTAGGTGATGGCACACTCCTCAGATATGCTAATTCACCCACTATATACCGTAGTAAAATTAGATCGGACGTCAGTATGTGTTAAAATCGTACTGACAGTAAACCTATTTTGTGTGTTTCTGAATGAGTTATAGAATATTAAGATATGAATTTTATCATACAGTAATCCATTTGAGGCGCTGAGAATCATAAGGGTCTGAAGCACATCACTATCGATTGTGAGATTCTAGCATTTATTCATGCTTCTGAAATCTGTTGATCTTAAGGTGGGTCAGATTTATCTGTGCTGTAGGCCCACACTGTATACAGGGTGGTCCATTGATAGTCACCGGACCAAATATCCACGAAATAAGCGTCAAACGGAAAAACTACAAAGAACGAAACTCGTCTAGCTTGAAGGGGGAAACCACATGGCGCTATGGTTGGCCCGCTAGATAGCGCTGCCATAGGTCAAACGGATATCAACTGCGTTTTTTAAAAAATAGGAACCCCCATTTTTTATTACATATTTGTGTAGTACGTAAAGAAATATGAATGTTTTAGTTGGACCACTTTTTTCGCTTTTTGGTAGATGGCGCTGTAATAGTCACAAGCGTATAAGTATGTGGTATCACGTAACATTCCGACAGTGCGGACGTTATTTGCTTCGTGATACATTACCCGTGTTAAAATGAACCGTTTACCAATTGCGGAAAAGGTCGATATCGTGTTGATGTATGGCTATTGTGATCAAAATCCCCAACGGGTGTTTGCTATGAATGCTGCTCGGTATCCTGGATGACATCATCCAAGTGTCCGGACCGTTCGCCGGATAGTTACGTTATTTAACCCTTTCAGACTCTCTGGCTACAATTGTGTACATCAACTTTTACAGTCTGTTAGCTGCAACAACAGTATTTATTCGCTACGCGAACCTGAGCTACGCACTTGTAAAAGTTCAACCTTTTCATCGAGCGCAAGTGCTGCCAACCGTTGGGCATCACTATAAAAATATCAGCAAGTCAATGTAGCAGTGCGCAGCAACTGGTGACCACCAGAATACACAGTTCGCTATATTTCAGTGTATAATTGAATATTGTTGTTGTTATTTTGCATGGAAATTATTGAATGATCATTTTACTATTTATTACAATAGCGAATATTTCATAATTTGTTGTTTTAGTCCTTAAGCTGAAGCCAAGTGTACAAAGTACGTTTTGGAAACGGGTACATATTTTTGTATAAATCTTGCTCCTAGAATCACTAAAAAATCACCCAAGACCAATACCACATAAAGAAAAATTTTTGTTGCTCCAGAAAAATTTTGGGTTTGAAACGGTTAAGGAAACAGGAAGTGTTCAGTCACATGTGAAACGGTAACCACGACCTGCAACAAATTATGATGCCCAAGTAGGTGTTTTAGCTGATGTCGCGGCTAATCCCCATATCAGTAGCAGACAAATTGCGCGATAATCGGGAATCTCAAAAACGTCAGTGTTGAGAATGCTACATCAACATCGATTGCACCCGTACCATATTTCTATGCACCAGGAATTGCATGGCAACGACTTTGAACGTCGTGTACAGTTCTGTCACTGGGCACAAGAGAAATTACGGGACGATTACAGATTTTTTGCACGCGTTCTATTTAGCGACTAAGCGTCAATCACCAACAGCGGTAACGTAAGCCGGCATAATATGCACTATTGGGCAACGAAAAATCCACGATGGCTGCGACAAGTGGAACATCAGCGACCTTGGCGGGTTAATGTATGGTGCGGTATTATGGGACGAAGGATAATTGGTCCCCATTTTATCGATGGCAATCTAAATGGTGCAATGTGTGATGATATCCTACGTAATGTTCTACCGTCGTTACTACAAGATGGTTGGTTGGTTGTGTTGGGGAAGGAGACCAGACAGCGAGGTCATCGGTCTCATCGGATTAGGGAAGGACAGGGAAGGAAGTCGGCCGTGCCCTTTGAAAGGAACCATCCCGGCATTTGCCTGCAGCGATTTAGGGAAATCACGGAAAACCTAAATCAGGATGGCCGGACGCGGGATTGAACCGTCGTCCTCCCGAATGCGAGTCTAGTGTCTAACCACTGCGCCACCTCGCTCCGTACTACAAGATGTTTCACTGCATGACAGAATGGCGATGTACTTCCAACATGATGGATGTCCGGCACATAGCTCGTGTGCAGTTGAAGCGGTATTGAATAGCATATTTCATGAGAGGTGGATTGGCCGCCGAAGCACCATACCATGTCCCGCACGTTCACCGGATCTGACGTCCCCGGATTTCTTTCTGTGGGGAAAGTTGAAGGATATTTGCTATCGTGATCCACCGACAACGCCTGACAACATGCGTCAGCGCATTGTCAATGCATGTGCGAACATTACGGAAGGCGAACTACTCGCTGTTGAGAAGAATGTCGTTACACGTATTGCCAAATCCATTGAGGTTGATGGACATCATTTTGAGCATTTATTGCATTAAATTGGTATTTACAGGTAATCACGCTGTAACAGCATGCGTTCTCAGAAATGATAAGTTCACGAAGGTACATGTATCACATTGGAACAACCGAAATAAAATGTTCAAACGTACCTACGTTCTGTATTTTAATTTAAAAAACCTACCTGTTACCAACTGTTCGTCTAAAATTGTGAGCCATATGTTTGTGACTATTACAGCGCCATCTATCACAAAGCGAAAAAAGTGGTCCAACTAAAACATTCATATTTCTTTACGTACTACACGAATATGTAATAAAAAATGGGAGTTCCTATTTTAAAAAAACGCAGTTGATATCCGTTTGACCTATGGCAGCGCCATCTAGCGGGCCAAGTATAGCGCCATCTGGTTTCCCCCTTCAAGCTAGACAAGTTTCGTTCTTTGTAGTTTTTTTCGTTTGACGCTTATTTCGTGAGATATTTGGCCCTGTCACGATCAGTGGACCACCCTGTATATGAAAATTCACGAAAAGCTGTATCACTGATTTCTCTTGTATTTACTTAAATGTGGGATCGACTGCAGTGTGCTTTAGGCCCTTATGAGTCTCAGCGTCTCATTTGTATTCTAGACAAACGGCCAATTTAGTAGACATTACTACTTGAGTTTAATCATTTTCAAAAACAGCACTTTCTGTTTGGAGTTGGTTGTTCACTGTGCAGGAATCGGCTTTCGTGTGCAGTGTAAACATGAACTATGTTGATTCTATTTTGAATGCTAACAGAAAAGTAAAGCTGTGAGGGTGGGTCCCGAGTTGTGCTTGGGTAGCTCAGTCGGTAGAGACTTGTCCGCGATGGGCAAAGGTTCCGAGTTAGAGTCTCGGTCCGGCACACAGCTTCAATTTGCTAGGAAGTTTTATATCTGTGCACACTCCGCTGCAGATTGAAAAGTAAATTACCAGGAAAAGTTCGCCGAAAAGGAACTAGGGCCTCCGAGAACAGCTCCTTTGATTGAGAGAGTGATGAAATCAAATAAGCGTGACTACAAGCAAACATTTAACAAGGAGAATCTGCGCCAAAAAAGGCGAAGACTATTCCTTCGGCGGGAAAGGTTATGGCGAGTGTCTTTTGGGATTCGCAAGGGATAACCCTGATCGACTATCTGGAAAAGGGTAAAACTATTACAGGGGCATATTATTCATCATTACTGGACCGTTGAAAACCGAGCTGCAAGAAAAACGCCGGCAACTGGACCACAAAAAAGTCCTTTTCCATCACGACAATGCACCAGCACACACCTCAGCAGCTTTGCTCGCAAAATTAATGGAAATAGGATTCCAACTCGTTTCACAGCCCCCCTATTCTCCAGACTTGGCTCCCTGGGACTACTATTTGTTCCCCAATTTGAAGAAATGGCTGGCGCGACAAAGATTTTATTCAATCGAGGAGGTGATTGGAGCAACTAATAGGTGTTTTGCAGACATGGACAATTCCTATTATTTGGAAGGGATCAACAAATTAGAACAGCGTATAAATCTAAAAGGAGACTATGTTGAGAAATAAAAGAGGTTTACCCCAAAAAGGTAAATAGTTTTTATTTTTGCACGGACTTTTCAAACGCCGCTCGTATGCTCCCCCACGGTATTTATTGCTAACTAACGCTCTGAGTTAACAAAGTTACTGAAAGAGGTTAAGTTGCATGAAATCTCGGAACTAATTCTGTGAAATCGGCACAGTAGCTTGACTGTGATGGTCACCGTGACAGTTTGTTTGCAACCAACACTCAAAGATCCTACGGAGCTGAGAAAGTGCTGATAAATGAGCCAGTGGCAGCTGTCTTACAACTGAACACTAATTGTATGTTAACTTGTATGTTAACCGGGGGCCTCGAAACGACAGAGCGGCTCCATCCCCGCCGTAGCCGCAGTGGCCCTCAACCCCATGACGACTGCCGCGCCCGCATCTCGTGGTCGTGCGGTAGCGTTCTCGCTTCCCACGCCCGGGTTCCCGGGTTCGATTCCCGGCGGGGTCAGGGATTTTCTCTGCCTGGTGATGGCTGGGTGTTGTGTGCTGTCCTTAGGTTAGTTAGGTTTAAGTAGTTCTAAGTTCTAGGGGACTTATGACCACAGCAGTTGAGTCCCATAGTGCTCAGAGCCATTTGAACCATTTTTTGAACGACTGCCGCAGTCCACTTCACCCCTCCGCCGCCCCACACCGCACCCAGGGTTATTGTGCGGTTCGGCCCCCGGTGGACCCCCCAGGGAACGTCTCACACCAGACGAGTGTAACCCCTATGTTTGCGTGGGAGAGTAATGGTGGTGTACGCGTACGTGGAGAACTTGTTTGCGCAGCAATCGCCGACATAGTGTTGCTGAGGCGGAATAAGGGGAACCAGCCCGCATTTGCCGAGGCAGATGGAAAACCGCCTAAAAGCCATCCACAGACTGGCCGGTTCACCGGACCTCGACACAAATCCGCCGGGTGGATTCGTGCCGGGGACCGGCGCTCCTTCCCGCCCGGAAAGCCGTGCGTTAGACCGCACGGCCAACCGGGCGGGCGAACACCAATACTTTCGAGTTCCCTAATACTCTGGAGGTGCAAGCGATGCTTATCATAATCTTCACTGGAATATGAGCAGAATGGAGACACAGCCACTCCAATAATTAGGAATGCAGCTGGAATTTACCCTCCTCGTCTCTCGTTCCACGTCATGGGCATGACTCTCCTCATACAATAACGACTATATGTTCAGTTGTTCCTATTATTGCTGATGTTTAAGAATATTACACCAAAAAAATAAACAAAAACCGAAAAAATTTGGACTCTGAAATTACAACGCAGGTAACCACTCAGACATGGAACAGAATACGGAACAGACATGGAATAGAATCCACAAAACATAGATAGGAAGTTGAAATAAATACATGCGCTATTTATTCACGCCAGCAATAATATATAGACTACCGTAGTTTTAAATGTACCTCGTTAATGATTCATTAAACCACAAGAAATTTCCTGTCTGATTGCTTCCCAGAATGTCCTATATTACTCAGATCCTGGTAAGATAAGACAGTTTATTCAAAACCTCACGTGTAAGAGAGAAATCTGAAATCTATCTGAACCTGAGACCCAGTGCTGAATTTGAGCTTGCGCAACGGGTTTACTAACGCTTTGATTGATTGGCCCTAGCAAAGAATCTGACAGTGCAGAGCTGACATAATATTATCATTTAAAGGAACTGGTTATGATAATGAACTCAAGACTTACATAACACTGTAGTTTATTAACAAAAACATATTAATATTTGCGGTATCGGCCGCCATGCGATCGGTCGCACTTTAAAATACGTGTCCCGCCAGTCACGCAGCCGCGTGGATGCGTTTGATTTCTTCGGATTAGACATACAGGACAATATGCATGCCATTGACACAAAAGTTTCCCGTACAGCAATGCCACAGCTCTGTGACAAGTATCAACATTTGTTCGACGGTACTCGGGGATGTGCAAAGATTGTCACGCCCAGATTACACTGAAAGCTAATGCGCAACCCAAATTTTACCGCGCACGCTCTGTGCCGCATGCATTACGCGACGACGTCACGACTGAAATTCGGATACTGGAATCTGTTGGTGTCTTAAAACCTATGGCAGAAAGTGAGTGGGCATCACACTTAGTCGTGATTCGTAAACCAAATGGTAAGATTCGTCATTATACGGATTTCAAGCGAACGGTAAATTCACAGTCATTGATTCGTTCCATCTCGCGCATCTTCAGGAAATTTTGGATTACCTAGCGGGAGGAGAGTTCTTCTCAAAAATTGATCATGCAGACGCCTATCTACTGGACCAAGACACAAAGAAAATTTTTGTTGTGAATACTCATGTTGGTTTTTTTGAATATCAACGCCAACCTTTCGGAAGTGCTTCCGCACCTGCGTTGATTCAAAAACGTCTCGAACAAGTAACGTCCAGTTTGCCTTTTTGTTTTAATTATAAAAAAAAATATTCAAATGTGTGTGAAATCTTATGGGACTTAACTGCTAAGGTCATCAGTCCCTAAGCTTACACACTACTTAACCTAAATTATCGTAAGGACAAACACACACACCCATGCCCGAGGAAGGACTCGAAACTCCGCCGGGACCAGCCGCCCAGTCCATGACTGCAGCGCCTAAGACCGCTCGGCTAATCCCGCGCGGCTTTTAATTATCTTGACGACATAATCGTCTCCTGGCAAACATCGTAACAACACCTTAAAAATTTGGACTGTCTTTTTCCGGTTTTCACTAAGGCGGACAACGAATGTAATTTGCAGAAATGTTCTTTTGTCATAACAACGAGTGAACACTTCGGACATATCGTCGACGCCAATGGCGTCCGTCCTCGACAAAACATTGCAAGCAATTCAGAACTTGACTTCTAAGAATTTACGTGAATTGCAAGCTGTTCTCAGAAAACTGACTTCTTACATAAAGCTCATTCCTAATGCGGCGCAAATTGTCTCGTCTCTGAAGACGTAAGAATGTTCTTTTCCATTGGACAAAAGACTGCGACCAAGCTTCTCAAAGACTGAAAAATGCATTGCTTCGTCAACCTTTGCCTTATGCGTCACGATCCTCTCGAACCACTTGTGCTTCCTGTAGATGCCTCGTCCCACGGCATCGGGACGGTTTTATCCCACAAAAGTGGAACTAGAATGCCCATCGCATTTTCTTCGGAAACTTTGAACAGACTCAGATTAATTATAGTCAGCTGGAGAATGAAGCCCTGGTTATAGTGAATGGTGTTACAAAATTTCATCGTTACCTCTATGGCAGAAAATTTTTCTTGGTCCCGACCGTAAGCCATTGACTGCCTCGTTTCATCCGTTGAAACAAGTTCCCGATCTCACTGCACAAAAGCTTCAACGTTTGTCGCTATTCTTGTTAATTCTCTGTGTGATATTCTGCATCGCCAGACGGCACAACACACTAACGCCGACACATTGTCTCGTTTACCTGTCAGCATAGATGCAGCATTCGACGCCTCGGTATCTTATTGTTTATACACTCCTGGAAATGGAAAAAAGAACACATTGACACCGGTGTGTCAGACCCACCATACTTGCTCCGGACACTGCGAGAGGGCTGTACAAGCAATGATCACACGCACGGCACAGCGGACACACCAGGAACCGCGGTGTTGGCCGTCGAATGGCGCTAGCTGCGCAGCATTTGTGCACCGCCGCCGTCAGTGTCAGCCAGTTTGCCGTGGCATACGGAGCTCCATCGCAGTCTTTAACACTGGTAGCATGCCGCGACAGCGTGGACGTGAACCGTATGTGCAGTTGACGGACTTTGAGCGAGGGCGTATAGTGGGCATGCGGGAGGCCGGGTGGACGTACCGCCGAATTGCTCGACACGTGGAGCGTGAGGTCTCCACAGTACATCGATGTTGTCGCCAGTGGTCGGCGGAAGGTGCACGTGCCCGTCGACCTGGGACCGGACCGCAGCGACGCAGGGATGCACGCCAAGACCGTAGGATCCTACGCAGTGCCGTAGGGGACCGCACCGCCACTTCCCAGCAAATTAGGGACACTGTTGCTCCTGGGGTATCGGCGAGGACCATTCGCAACCGTCTCCATGAAGCTGGGCTACGGTCCCGCACACCGTTAGGCCGTCTTCCGCTCACGCCCCAACATCGTGCAGCCCGCCTCCAGTGGTGTCGCGACAAGCGTGAATGGAGGGACGAATGGAGACGTGTCGTCTTCAGCGATGAGAGTCGCTTCTGCCTTGGTGCCAATGATGGTCGTATGCGTGTTTGGCGCCGTGCAGATGAGCGCCACAATCAGGACTGCATATGACCGAGGCACACAGGGCCAACACCCGGCATCATGGTGTGGGGAGCGATCTCCTACACTGGCCGTACACCACTGGTGATAGTCAAGGGGACACTGAATAGTGCACGGTACATCCAAACCGTCATCGAACCCATCGTTCTACCATTCCTAGACCGGCAAGGGAACTTGCTGTTCCAACAGGACAATGCACGTCCGCATGTATCCCGTGCCACCCAACGTGCTCTAGAAGGTGTAAGTCAACTACCCTGGCCAGCAAGATCTCCGGATCTGTCCCCCATTGAGCATGTTTGGGACTGGATGAAGCGTCGTCTCACGCGGTCTGCACGTCCAGCACGAACGCTGGTCCAACTGAGGCGCCAGGTGGAAATGGCATGGCAAGCCGTTCCACAGGACTACATCCAGCATCTCTACGATCGTCTCCATGGGAGAATAGCAGCCTGCATTGCTGCGAAAGGTGGATATACACTGTACTAGTGCCGACATTGTGCATGCTCTGTTGCCTGTGTCTATGTGCCTGTGGTTCTGTCAGTGTGATCATGTGATGTATCTGACCCCAGGAATGTGTCAATAAAGTTTCCCCTTCCTGGGACAATGAATTCACGGTGTTCTTATTTCAATTTCCAGGAGTGTATATTGATTCTTTTGATTCGCAGGGACTGGATTATTTGGCCACTGATTTACGGTGGATCGCACAAGCCATGGAGCACGATCATTCACTAAGATTGCTAAAAGGTTACGTTCGCAATGGTTGGCCGCGCTTTCAGAAATGTATTCCCGACCCTTTCGTGCGAAGATATTTTGCGCACCGCTACAGTTTATCTCTTCTGAATGATGTGATTCTGATTCACAAGCCTAACAAACAGATAAGTATGTTAATTCGCACCCCGTTGCAACAGCAGGTGTTAAGTCTTCTACATAAAGGTCATTGGGGAACAGTTCGCACTAAGCATCTGGCGCGCCAACATTGTACGTGACTTGGTTTAGATAAGCAAATAGAACGTGTGACGGCACACTGTCGCATATGTAAACACAATGAGGCCGCCTCGCGCCAAGAATTTTTCTCCTGGCCACATTCCATGGCAACGCCTCCATACTGAATTTGCTGACCCTTTTTGTCAGTCCCGTTGGTTGATTATCGTCGATGTCTATAGGAAATACCCTTTTCTTATTTCAATGTTTTCGGTGATTGCCACCAGCACTATCAAGACGCTCGATTATGTATTTTCTCTCAAAGGCGTGCCACAAACAATTGTTTCTCACAGTGAACCTCCTTTTTTTCAATCACAGTGAACCTCCTTTTTTTCAACGGAATCTGCACAATTTTGCAAACAAAGTGGAATATAGCATATCAGGACAGTACCACTCTCGCCAGAGTCTCACGGTGAGGCTGAACTGCACTGCACTATCACAACGAGCGAACCAAAGCCTGATCTCTAGAATTTCTGCTCCAAGGCTCTGAGCACTATGGGACTTAACTTCTAAGGTCATCAGTCCTCTAGAACTTAAAACTACTTAAACCTAACTAACCTAAGGATATCACACACATCCATGCCCGATGCAGGATTCTAACCTGCGACCGTAGCGGTCGCGCGGTTCCAGACTGAAGCGCCTAGAACCGCTCGGGCACCCCGGCCGGCTTCTGCTCCTTCTCTCTCTTGTTGTGGAGTGGGCCCTTTCTGTACAAAATTCTGGCTGGCTGTTGTTATGGTTATGGTAGTCTTTCAGTTTTCCCTCTGCGATGGGTGATTACAGAAATGATTTTCCTTTCTGGTAAACCATTGAAATGATTTCCTCTCCTGTGTGCTCTGTTCTTATTATGGCTCCTCTTATTATTGCAGCATAGTGGAGGTCCGCTGAAGTTTTTGTGCTCTTTCCTTCATCATCTCACCCTGTGCTCATGAACAGAAAACTCTAGTTCACCCACTGTGTTCTTGAATGCTTCAATGTCCTCATTGCAGCGACCTTCTAGTACCTGTTGGTAATTTGTCAGTAGCTTCATATAGCAACACCGAATAATTTTATCTAGGCTACAAGGAATGTCTAGGTATTGGTTCTTCCTAACCATCACTTCGAAAAATTTCACTGGACTCTTGCACCCTGATGCTATTAAATCCTTGCCTATTATCATCTTGTGCTTACCGCGTTCATTCATTTCTTGCGACCAGTAATTCATGAGGAAAGTGTCTCCAAATTCACGATATGAGGTAAAAGTCACAGCTGTTTGCTCATTCTTTCCGTTGTTGCTCCTGCAAGGTGTACACAGATAAACTCTAATTTATATGCCAAAGGTCAAGAAGGTGATAATAACAAATCAAACTGTACCATCCAAGTTTTAGGGTAAGGCGTATTCCCATTATCTTTATAGTTTTGGAACTTCCAAGGCTGATATGAAGCGTTTGTAATCAAATGCTTTTTCCTCTCTTCCACACAACTAAACAGCTATTACCAATGTTCTTCACATCTATTCTCATCGGGACTCTGCATGAAAGCTTTCACAGTTGCTGTGTCCTGAATTGGATTCACTACCTCTGACTGTGTGACCTGCTCAGTGGTATGCAGCTGTGGATTTCACTGGAGTCCATTTCTGTTGTTACTACTAGCGGTCCCATCCTTCAAAGTTTGCTGTGAACTTTATCTGCCTCCTCATTTTTCCTCTACTGTCGTTATCGTGTTACACTTGTTCTGGAACTCAAGAGGCCCCTGCACTTATCGGTGTTCTGCTAAAGATACTGGGTTAGTAACCTCTGAACCTATACACTCTTTTCGGTTTTCCTCGTCTACTATCTCATGCTTTTGAACTTCTAAGTGATGTGTGGCTTCTTCTATCTGCTTGTCGATCTGTCCTTCAGTCCCCTCCATCCACTCCTCGATCTTGTTTACTCACTTCTTTACTTTTTCCTGCCTCTCATGCAACTTTGTTTGATCTTGTTGCAGACCTATAACCTGACTGTGTACTTGCCCTTCATGTATGGTTCTATCGTTTAACTTTTCCATCTCTTCTCACAATTCAGTCGATTGTTTTCTCCTCTTGGTGATTGATTTTTTTGCTACTTTCTTGGCTTCTTGGGCCTCTTTCAGTGCTCATCCTGTCATTAACCTAGACTTCTCTGCTTCGTCCTTCAGTTCTTTCTTAGCTGATTGTATTTATACATTTACATCTAGAAGGATACTCCGCATATCATACTGAAGTGTCTGGCGGAGATTCATCGTACCACCTTCACAATAATTCTGGATTATTTTACTCTCGAACAGCGCGTGGAAAAAATGAACACCTATATCTTTCTGTGCGAGCTCTGATTTCCTTTACTTTATTATGATGATCGTTTCCCCCTTTGTAGGTCAGCGTCAACAAAATATTTTCTCATTCGGAGGAGAAAGTTGGTGAATGAAATTTCGTGAGAAGATGGAGAAAGTTGGTGAATGAAATTTCGTGAGAAGATTCTGCCACAACGAAAAACGCCTTTGTTTTAATGATTTCCACCCCAAATCCTGTATCAGTCAGTGAAACTTTCTCTCCTATTTCGCGATAATCCCAAACACGCTGCTTTTCTTTGAACTTTCCTGATCATATCTGGTGAGGATCCCAGACTGCACAGCAGTACTCCAAAAGAGAACGGACAAGTGTAGTGTAGGCAGTCTATTTAGTAGATCAGTTACATTTTCTAAGTGTTCTGCCAATAAGACACAGTCTTTGGTTTGCCTTCCACACAACATTTTCTTTGTTTTCTTTCCAATTTAAATTGTTCATAATTGTAATTCCTAGGTATTTAGTTGAGTTTATGGCACATAGATTTGACTGACTTATTGTGTAAGCGAAGTTTAACGGATTTCTTTTAGCCAGTGGTGGCTGCTGTATAAGAGCACAAAAGCATGTGAACACCCTACCTTTCGACACCTTACGGATTTATTGATTATTTTTCTTTGAATGTTGTTATATGTATCAACGACACAGCACTTAAATCTACCGAGCTACTTCTCCTCTAGATTCTGTGAAACATGGCATCAGTGTCGTGAGCACACCTTCAGTTGTGCACGTTTTAAGGAGTTTTTGCCCGTGGACAACTTGCGTGACATAATTGCATTACGGGCCAAATACATACGGATTTGATAAATAAAGTTCATGGTTCATGATATGCACAACTACACTCCGTACGGCAAGGGAAGAGCTCAGACAGTTGACGCGGCCTTGGCGCACGTGTTCCGCACATCCATGACGGCCAATAAGATCGTGAGCTTTTGCTTACATTACCGTGGCAACGCCCCAGGGTTGCCATAGTGTTGGGCGACCGGTGCCTTCAGTCAGTTGCACCACGTGCTACGTTCAGGTTTGTGCGTATACGTGTGTATTCCGCTACTTCTGTGAGTTTCCTGTCATGTGTATAAGTGGAAAAGTGTGCATAAGTGTGTATAAGGGGAAAATGGTTGCTGTAGTGCAGAGAAGAGGGCTTTTGGGAAAGAACCTACACTGAAATCCCAAGCACGCGAATTTATATACAGATTGCGTGTTTACTTTGAAAGGGAAAGGGGCAAAGGTGAGCCTTTGATATCAGTGAGTAAAGTGGTTGACAGAGTGGCAGAAGCATTGAACATCTCTACAGCGACAGTGAAGAGAGTCACAAACGATAAAACGGCTGCCAATTCAACTGCGAGCCCTGTTATTGTGACACCTGCAAAGCCAAGGAAGAGATCGTGTCATGTGATTGAAACAGACAACTTTGACGAAAGTGCTATACGAGTATTACAGCAGGAAGGAGTATCCGACACTTAAAAAGTTGATGGCATCACTGTCGGACAGTGGTTTGTTCACAGGCAGAATGACAAGCCTCTCCATTGTTTTGAGAAAAGTTGGCTTCCATTGGAAAAAGTTCTCAGGACGAAAGGTGTTAATGGATGCGGAGACATCATAGCATAGAGATATCGTTTCCTGCGTGAGTTGCTATCAGTGAATCCGGAAAATGTAATACGGATTGACGAAACATGGGTCAACGTGCGTCATGCACGTTCCATCGCATGGACAGACGACACACGCCACGGAACTATGAGCGTGCCAACTGGTAAGGGAGGGCGACTAATTATTGTTCATGTTGGCTCTATGAACGGGTTTGTGCCCAGTGCTATGATGATGTTTCAGTCAAAAACACTGTCGACTAACATGAGGAGATGAATGCAGATACATTCAAAGATTGGTTCGTTATTCGTTTGCTACCAAGCGTCAGTTCTGGTAGTGTTTTTGTAATGGCAATGCGCCGTACCATTCTGTACATTTAAATAAGGCACCAACAGCTGCTGCAAGGAGAGACGAATTAGTCAGCTGGCTGAAAGACAGTAAAACAGGCTTTCAACAGAATATGCGGTAAGTGGAACTTCTGGAATTAGTGAAACGATACAAGCCACAGAAGATGCATTATGTCATTGATATATTAGTAGAGAACCACAGCCACAAAGTCATACGTCTTCCATCGTACCACTACCATTACAACGCAGTTCCGACCGTGATGTCAAATAATAACTGGTTTGGATTATTTAACGAAATTTCTCGTCAAAAACTACTGTGCAGTGTCCATCATTTTTTATTTGAAGTATTTAAACTGTGTGAAGCAAATTGTTTAAACGCCATATTAACGATTTAATTAATATTTCCTGTGTCACATCTTCTGAAGCGCCATTGTGGCATCTTCAAGATGTGATATTCCTCACCAGATTTAATAACTCCTGAAGCAATTCGTAAAGTGCACCTTAAGAAAAGTGCACAGGAAGGCTGGGGCAGTTTAGAGTCCATGGCAGAATGAAATATCTCACGCTAGTTCCTATGTCATCTGCAGAGCAAACTACAGCTCTCTCTCCCTCTCTCTCTCTCTCTCTCTCTATCTCTCTCTCTCTCTATCTTTGTATGCAACGATCTTTTTTTAAAAGTGCATTTCGAGTCACCCAGCTACTACTTTTGTGAAATCGTCAATTTGTGTGTGTGAGATAGCTACCGCATCTGCCTTACATCCCTCGTTTGTGAGCAGGGTAAGTGAAGCCGCTATTCCTGCAGCAGCTAAGGGGTAGGAGGTAGGGGAACTCACGGTTGCGACGGCCTTGGCAGACGGAATGCGTCTAATGGAATTTCAGGCTGTTGCGGAGGAATTTGACCATCGCCTCGGACAAGGGTTACAAAGACTGACCTGGAGGCGGGTTGCGAGGTGGTGACCGACGCTGACCCGATCGGAGCTCCCCGACACCTGACCGAGACCACAGAAATATGTTCTCAGTCAGAGGGCGTGAAGACGGGGTGGCTATTGATTAACTTGCGGTCCTTCCTCGAAACAAGGGAGCGGAGAACACTTTGATGCCTAACAGGTTCGTATGGCTCGTGAGTAAGGGGGGAGAGGGGTTGGGACTGTCGGGAAGGATGAACGGGTGAGGGTTGTCCAGGTGCGGGTGTCACCCTTTACTAGAGGACGTGGCGACCTTCTGCGGCACAGACTGCACGCTGCGCTCATTTGGGAGCGACAGGCACGCATGTAGGGTGGCCTCTGGCACCGCCTCAGCAAGAGGGGGTGTCGCAGTGTGCATCCCTTCGTCTGACGCATGTAAGACGCAATTTTGGGACGCGGGGTGGCGTGCTCTTGCCACCAGCCAAGCGACCAACCACATCGCCATCCACGGCAAAGGCTTCCCACCTTTCTTCAAAATAGGCCGCCGAGGTTGCGATATCAGCCCCCATTCGGTAAAATACGCGCGCCGCCAGTCGTGCCGACGCGTTTCCTACAGCCGCTACCACAGCATCAGTGCCAGGCACGAACGATTACGCCGCTGCCAATGATATCCGAGCATCCATCCTCTCTCCGGGTCTACTTAAGCTCAAACATCGATGCAGAGGCCCATTTTGTGTGTTTGCCATTTCATAACATTTACAGACTTTCATAGCAGTCGTAGCTAGTCACCTAGGGGCATAGTCGTTGTATTGAAGACTGATTGAATTATAAATTATTGTCTGTATATATTTTATTGTAAAAGTAAGATAATTGGTAAATCCTATAATTAACCGGTGAACATAAGATTGACCATCGAGCAGACTGTGATGGTAAGTCTTAGCCTTCAGCAGTTTATTCTAGGATTTACCAATCATCTTACTTTTACTGTAACATAGACACTGAAGAGTCAAAGAAACTGGTACACCTCCCTCATATCGTGTAGGGCCCCCGGGAGATACCTTTGATTTGTTTGGGCTTGGGCCAGCCAGAGTGGCCGAGCGGTTCTAGGCGCTACAGTCTGGAACCGCGCGACCGCTACTGTCGCAGGTTCGAATCCTGCCTCGGGCATGGATGTGTGTAATGTCCTTAGGTTAGTTAGGTTTAAGTAGTTCTAAGTTCTAGGGGACTGATGATCTCAGAAGTTAAGTCCCATAGTGCTCAGAGCCATTTCTTTGTTTGGGCTTGGCATCCACGACATTGTACTTTCAGTGTCTGTTTTTGCACCAAAAGCGAGCGTCGCTAGCTTGTTCAAAGAATTTCCTGTACTGTTTTCAGAAGGAATGAGACAAGCTAATAACTTTGGTTCAAATGGCTCTGAGCACTATGGGACTCAACTGCTGTGGTCATCAGTCCCCTAGAACTTAGAACTACTTAAACCTAACTAACCTAAGGACATCACACACAGCCATGCCCGAGGCCGGATTCGAACCTGCGACCGTAGCAGTCGCACGGTTCCGGACTGCGCGCCTAGAACCGCGAGACCACCGCGGCCGGCCGCTAATAACTTTGTAGAGCATGTTACATTGAAAGACAATGCACAGTCCAAGTTTTTCCAGCCCCCCCCCCACCCCCAGTTCCAATTTATTTAAGAGATGAATTAGCCAGTGAATTGAAAGAATAGCAAGATAATGGTGTAATTGCTCCCATTCAAGCTAGTCAATGGCAAGTCTTCTCGTTTTGTTGCCTAAGCCTTCTGGCTGCATTCGCATTTGTGTTGACTTCAAGTCTACAGTCAACCCACAGACAATAGTTGGCACTTATCCGTTACTTCGCCCTGAGGAACTAATAGACTTTTCTAAAATAGGATTTCGCATGATACCTACTTGCAAATTCCATTGGATGAATAGTCCAGAGAGCGTTTGTTGTAAATACACACTTGGGAGGACTGTTCAAGTATTTGCGTTTCCGCATTCGCCATTTTTCTACGTTACTTGGAACAGCTGACTGCAAAAGTACCATTTTGTTTAAACTTCTTGACGATATTGTCGTCTCAGGTGGTACACAGAGGAACTCATTGCTAGTTTGTGTATTCTTTTTCGAGTGTTGTCAGAAGTAGGACTCAAGTGTAGTCTCGAAAAGTGTGACTTTTTTAACTTAGGTCATGTGGGTATGCACCCCCTCCAGTATCATTTGCTTGCAATCACATGTAGGGTAATCTGAACCATCAATTTGAATACTATTAAACTCATATATAACTGAGCCTGTTTTCGATGAATCCAGCCATCATCAATATTTATATTAATTTCAATATCTTTATTAGTTATATTCAAATTATTTATACTACTCTCATTTACTGAAAAAAATAGAATTAATAGCTCTCAAACTCGTTCAGTTATAAAGATTACAATTTATGAAGATTAACATAATTAATTCTAAATTATCTGCTATATCAGCACCATTAATACCTAACAAATTATAAATTAGGTTTAAAAGAAACAACAATATTAGTTTCTTGATGAAAATATTTATCTGTTCCTACAAACATTTCATCATCTGAATTAAAATGTATTTTTTAATGCAAGTGGTAAAATTTGTGGTACATTATTAGTAACAGATTTCTCCTTAACTTCTACAATATAGTCTTTTATATGCATTCTCCACAAAAACTTTAGTAAAATTTTCATGTTTTTAATATATATATTAGGTTTTTAGAATCAATAAATTTTTCTATACTTTTTAAATTACATTGACTAATAGGTATTATTTTTGTTTCTACATGACAGTATAATATTTTTTGAAGTAATATTTCATGTTAAAAAAATTATATAAAAACCAACTATTGCAACCATTCTGTAACTACCACATTACGGAAAAGTTTTTTTTAAACTGATGTATTATTTTTAATTGAAATAAGGATCTCACTTAATGCTGATAAGAAATATTTACTTGAACGAAAACTGATTGGGAACCAAAAATAACAATTCCAGAGAAGAAATCATCAAACAAGGATGGCAAGTTCTTGCCAAATTCTATTAAATGTTCTGTAATAGGACCAAGTGGATGTAGTGAAATAATTACAATGACTGATATTATATTTTAGCTTCAGAATGGCTAAATTAGAATAAAATTAATTATTTGTGTATTTATTCTAAAATTTTAGATTAAACAAAATTTCATAAAATTATGAAAGATGGTAAAAATACTTTATTCTCTTCATTGACAATAATGATGAAATTATACCATTAGATGAATGCAGAGCTAATTCAATTATTTAATTTCATAACTTTGTTTCTGAAAATATTCTTAAGTGATATGTTACTAGAATGTGTACACAAAAGAATAGATTGTTTTTATTTAACATAAAGATTTTCAAAAACACCACAACAATTACATAGGAGTAAGGTAAATTTTTCAACATTTTTGACAAGGTGAAATAAGTTTAAAACATGTATACTATGAGTTTTTGATGGCGCAGATTTGAAAATTGAGAATTTAAAGAAATGTGTAATAAATGCCAAAATAAAGATAAATTTGGGTTTATTACAATTAAGATGGCAATAAATATTAATGAAGGTAAATGTAGACTAAAATTAAAGATTTTTTAACAATAGGAAACGTAAAACGAACAAACATAACATCTAAACACAAAAAATGTAAAAACATAGTGTTAAAAAGTATATTATAAATATTTTTATCTTTTTTAAATATTTACACAATATGACCATGAAGTTGTTATAAAAGCTAGACAATAAACAAAGAGAAAAGAAGGATTAAATGTAGGATTTAAAAAATTTAGGAAGCAATGTAGAATAGTATATGAAAAATATAAAAAACATGATCAACCTGTTATTGATGCCCTACAAATAGATAAAGAAGGAATTCAAGCCTTAGGTGAAAATGTATTAACATCTATACAAAGGAAATAGGGAGCTTGAAAAACAAAGGGTTCCTTATATTCATCATAAATATTTAGAAGAAACTGGTGATATATCACTATTAAACAATATGATTATACATTAAGTAAATCAGCAATACAGGATGCATTGAATAAATGTGAAGCAGATGATAAAAAAGCAAAAAGTTAAAAGAGGAAGAACAAAATCTTAAAAAATAAACATAACTGGAATAATGCAGGAACTAATCAAACCATAGTGAAGTTCAAGTGTTTGGTTTAAGGCTTGTTGGTACACTTAAATTTTTGGGTAAATTATCAGTTAAATGTGATGAAGATAAATTAATACACTCCTGGAAATTGAAATAAGAACACCGTGAATTCATTGTCCCAGGAAGGGGAAACTTTATTGACACATTCCTGGGGTCAGATACATCACATGATCACACTGACAGAACCACAGGCACATAGACACAGGCAACAGAGCATGCACAATGTCGGCACTAGTACAGGGTATATCCACCTTTCGCAGCAATGCAGGCTGCTATTCTCCCATGGAGACAATCGTAGAGATGCTGGATGTAGTCCTGTGGAACGGCTTGCCATGCCATTTCCACCTGGCGCCTCAGTTGGACCAGCGTTCGTGCTGGACGTGCAGACCGCGTGAGACGACGCTTCATCCAGTCCCAAACATGCTCAATGGGGGACAGATCTGGAGATCTTGCTGGCCAGGGTAGTTGACTTACACCTTCTAGAGCACGTTGGGTGGCACGGGATACATGCGGACATGCATTGTCCTGTTGGAACAGCAAGTTCCCTTGCCGGTCTAGGAATGGTAGAACGATGGGTTCGATGACGGTTTGGATGTACCGTGCACTATTCAGTGTCCCCTCGACGATCACCAGTGGTGTATGGCCAGTGTAGGAGATCGCTCCCCACACCATGATGCCGGGTGTTGGCCCTGTGTGCCTCGGTCGTATGCAGTCCTGATTGTGGCGCTCACCTGCACGGCGCCAAACACGCATACGACCATCATTGGCACCAAGGCAGAAGCGACTCTCATCGTTGAAGACGACACGTCTCCATTCGTCCCTCCATTCACACCTGTCGCGACACCACTGGAGGCGGGCTGCACGATGTTGGGGCGTGAGCAGAAGACGGCCTAACGGTGTGCGGGACCGTAGCCCAGCTTCATGGAGACGGTTGCGAATGGTCCTCGCCGATACCCCAGGAGCAACAGTGTCCCTAATTTGCTGGGAAGTGGCGGTGCGGTCCCCTACGGCACTGCGTAGGATCCTACGGTCTTGGCGTGCATCCGTGCGTCGCTGCGGTCCGGTCCCAGGTCGACGGGCACGTGCACCTTCCGCCGACCACTGGCGACAACATCGATGTACTGTGGAGACCTCACGCCCCACGTGTTGAGCAATTCGGCGGTACGTCCACCCGGCCTCCCGCATGCCCACTATACGCCCTCGCTCAAAGTCCGTCAACTGCACATACGGGTCACGTCCACGCTGTCGCGGCATGCTACCAGTGTTAAAGACTGCGATGGAGCTCCGTATGCCACGGCAAACTGGCTGACACTGACGGCGGCGGTGCACAAATGCTGCGCAGCTAGCGCCATTCGACGGCCAACACCGCGGTTCCTGGTGTGTCCGCTGTGCCGTGCGTGTGATCATTGCTTGTACAGCCCTCTCGCAGTGTCCGGAGCAAGTATGGTGGGTCTGACACACCGGTGTCAATGTGTTCTTTTTTCCATTTCCAGGAGTGTAGTTAATGGAAAGGGGACAGAAGGTTTAATGAACTAAAAGGTAGATTACTATCCACATTATTGGTACAAAATTTATTACTACAAATTATCAAAACCTCCAGATATATTATTTCTTTTGGGAGCATTATACTCTGAAAAGAATACAAGTAAAATAAAATCAAGTAGAGGTATTAGATATAATAATTTGATAAGAGAAATTGTTGATGACTATTTCCCAAAATTATCAACAGAGTCACACTCGTGTGTAGATAAAAACACTGGTGAAAGAAAAATAAAATAAAATACAGGAAAATCAACTGAATGTACACTGAGGAGCCAATGAAACTGGTTTGCCTACCTAATATCATGCAGCGAGTACGCTGAATTACCGCAACACAATGTGCCATGCACTCAACTAATGTCTGAAGTCGTGCTTTAAGGAATTTACACCATGAATCCTGCAGGGCTGATCATAAATTCCTAAGAGTATGAGGGGTAGAACTTTCCTCTGAGCAGCACACTGCAAGGCATCACAGATATGCTCAATAATGTTCATGACTGGTGAGTTTTTGGGCCAGCAGAACTGTTTAAACTCAGAAGAGTGTTCCTGGAGCCACTCTGTAGCAATTCTGGATGTGTGGAGTGTCGCATTGTCCTGTCAGAATTGCTGAACTCCGCCAGAATGCACAATGGACATGAATGGATGCAGATGATAAGGCAGATCATTAACAGCTGCGCCAGACACTTGGTGTCTTATATAGGTGTTGCTGGTAGTATTCTGCCTGTTTACATATGTCTGTACTTGTATACGTATGCCTGTACATCTGTTTTTGGCGCTTCATTGTATATGAATGATTGAAGTTAAAATTTTAATTGATATATTAACTATTGTTTATTGAGAAAATTAGCTCAAAATGAAAATTATTGTAACGAAAAAGTTGAAATAACAAAAGTGTTAACAAAAAATTTAATGATTTTTATTATTAATAATTCAAAATGTATAACTTTTTAATAAGGTTTTTTAATACTTTACCTTATATATGGAAATCAGAAAAATGTGGAAAAGAATTAGCAACTTATTTATAGTAATTCTGCTCCAGGACAAAATTAGAAAGCAGACTGGCTAGGGATGATCAAGGAATAAATAAATTAGGTGAACCTTTTAAATACTTGATGTTCTTATAGGGACAATAAAGAATCAAAGCACGATATGATGCAGATAAAGAACGTCAAGAAATCTCAAAAAGAAATTATATATTCGAAATATTCGTCATCAGTTGAAAAATTAGCAGAAAAAAACATTATAGGGCTAATGTTTGGTAATAGGATATTATGTGTGGACCTCAATGAAAATGGTTGGTGGTTATAAATTTTTTAAATTAGATTACTTTATAATTTTTTTACAATTTTTAATTAATATACATTTTATTAAATCATTATAAATTTTTAATCTACATAAATACATAACATTAGTAACAAATATCCTTTGCTGCAAAAACTAAATCCAAAGCAATTAAAATTAAACTAAATAAGGAGCAATTAAATATTATTGATAATTTTTAACAGATGCTCAGAAGGAAAGAGAGAGAAAAAATTGGCAGAAATTTTCTTATGACAATAAGTATACGGTTTGTAAAAAAATTATTAAACATTTACTGAAAAGAATCATGAAGGACGATTTTTTCGTTGGCTGCATTAACATAGTTAGCTGCTGCTGGTTCATTAGCTGACAGTGCAGCTGCTGTTGAAAATACAATAATAAATAAGAAAAAAAGCTGGTACAGAATTGGGAAAAAAGACATAATTTAGCATTACAGAAGAAAGGATCTTCAGTAAAAAATGCGAACAAAAAATTTCCAAAAAATAATAAAAAGCATAGTAGGCCTTTATCAGACTTCGATATAGGATATCTTGCTAAGCAAATACAAATTAAACATTTTACAGGGTTTTTATTATTGCAAATTACCTAAGAAATAAAAAAATTGAATGTGGCACAAATAATTTAGATATTTCTTATACATACATTTCTTATACAATTTCCTAATTGCAAAATTAAAAGATATAAATAAAACAGTTCCAGTAGATGCAAAATAAATTTATCTGGTGAAATTTAATCTTATATGAATGGATAAACCTAATCATATAGTCTGTTGGTAAACTGTAGAGCGAGCTAGCGAGTCCCCGCTCTGCCTACCCTGCTACGTCACAGGGCGCTTCTACAGGCTGCAGTAGTGTTTTAAATCTGTGGCGACGCCATGTACAGATACGTCCCGGCTGCGTTTATTTTTAGACAAATGCGTTAAAACCATAATGAATACAAAAGACGATAGCTTCTTCGAAACAAAACATTATAGAGTAAATAATATTAACATAAGAACGGAAGTCAGGATTCTACTAACATAGAACCGAATGCCTACTCATGTTAATGTATGTTCCCCTATTCGTTAGATGAACCAGAAATAGTGCAATAAATCTGTAGAATTTGAGGCTTGTTCTTACTGTTTTTCTACTAAAAGGTAGAAGTTTTCTTTGAAGGGCTGCATTGAAACTTGCAGCACGAAGAGTGTTTAAAAAGTAACCAGAAGTTTATAATTTCATGTGTTGTATTAGTTCGATTTGCACTACTTCGTAAATATGTCTGAAAAGTATCTGTACAATGTTATGCATATTGGGTATTTACTCTGCTGTCAGCTGTCAATGTGTTTTGGTAGCATCAGCTATTATTTGTTTTGTATAAAAACAGATCAGAGGATCTGTAAGAAATTTTGTTATAAGAATGGAATAAAGTGTATCAAATTTTCAGAAATGTTAAATATTGCTTTTGGTGAGTCTCTTATGAGTAAACCAAGAGCATACAAATGGTATGAATCGGGAATTGGAAAAAGCACCAGCATGAGTGTATGGCATGTAATGGGAAATATTTTGAAGAGGATAACATTGTTGTAGATTAACAAGTAAAGTTCTTAGCAAAATATAAAAATTAATATGTGAACGCAACTCGTATGTCAAGCTTTTTACATAGAAGTCCACAATCGGTATATATGTTTCGAAACGAATTTCAGCAGTGTTTGGAATAGCTATTGCACGCATGTTTTAAGCAATATGTCTTAGAATCATGTGAATAGTAACCTAGATAGAGTTTTAGTGACAGAATACATTCAAATGCTGCTGTTCTATAAGCATCAAAGGTTTTACGTGATTGAATCATGTTCTACTAGCGAAAAGTTAATTGATTTTACCGTGAAATTCTCAAGTTATTCTTCATTTTGTACAACTAGTGATAAAGATGTTTATTGCTTTGGACCACGTTTGTATTTATCTTCGAAAACTGTTTAACACTTCTTCTACCATGTAGTACATTTCTACCAAAAGAAACTTTACAGTGAATGAGCAGAGTCAGGTTAGTTTTCATTCGCGGCGATTCCAGTAAACCATGTGCCCTATTGTGGCGAGGCTGACGTTTGCAGAAGCTGTAGCCCTTTGATTGGGACTGGAAATACTGACCAACAGTTCTTTTTGTGTCGCCTCCTTAACACACGCTGTAACAACGTTAGAGACGATCGAACGCTCGTTACTCTGCAAATACCTCCTCTTCTTCGTATTCTGCACATTTACTTGCAATGCAGGGCGATTATCCATCACTTCCGGATATTAAAGTATATCAGTGAGTACACAAAGTCAACTGACTGACACTGGCAACTAAGATCCCACGAACAGAAACGACGTATATCACTGCACGCTGATCTACACCGCTAGACAGGTAACGGGCAACTGATTTTGGGTGACCCTATAGGCCAGTGGCAGGGTTCTTCCGGAAAGGCCACTTCCCCCACCAAAAGCGCTGCTCGCTCTTGAGTTTACAGACAGACTATATCTGGTGTTTAAAATGTAACAAATTTACTGACTCACATCATCATAATAGAACAAGAACAAAAAATGGAAGACAAGGAACAGAAGGTATTTGCACATTTTGTAAAAGTAAAAAAGTAAATTTCTGAAAACCTTTTGTACCTGCTGGGATGGAGCCTGATAATAACTATCAAGAAATAGTTAATGAATTATATAAAACAATGAGAATAAGTTTTAAAAGAAGAAACATTATTTCTTTTGGTATAGATGATTTCTAGCAAGCAGATTTAGTACAAATGGATTCTGAAAATAAGTAATTGTTGAGAACATTTCTCTTGGAGAATAGTGGTTTTATTACTATTTAAAAACGAACATAAACACTCACAACAGCAAGAAACTTCTTCTTTATGTAGGGTAGTGTACCCGTCTGTTTTAGACATCATCAAACCTCACACAATGATGGTAGATGGTGGCTATCAACGGAGCAAGCACTAAGAATCCATGAATGCATACTGCAGCTGAAGATGGTCTAAAACAGACCAAAATCTGTAACCTCATAAAAAAGACGTTTCTTGTGGCTGAGACAGTTCACATTCATTTTTAAGGATTCTGGGAACTTGAAAGTTATCTCAAAAATAAAAGATGGATATAAATATTTGTTAATTATATTTGGTGCTTTTTTAAAATTTACTTGAGCTCTCCTGGTTAAAGATAAAAGTGGTAAAAATATTTCATAAGCTTTTAAAAACATTTTAAAACTAATATCCCGAACATACACTCCTGGAAATTGAAATAAGAACACCGTGAATTCATTGTCCCAGGAAGGGGAAACTTTATTGATACATTCCTGGGGTCAGATACATCACATGATCACACTGACAGAACCACAGGCACATAGACACAGGCAACAGAGCATGCACAATGTCGGCACTAGTACAGTGTATATCCACCTTTCGCAGCAATGCAGGCTGCTATTCTCCCATGGAGACGATCGTAGAGATGCTGGATGTAGTCCTGTGGAACGGCTTGCCATGCCATTTCCACCTGGCGCCTCAGTTGGACCAGCGTTCGTGCTGGACGTGCAGACCGCGTGAGACGACGCTTCATCCAGTCCCAAACATGCTCAATGGGGGACAGATCCGGAGATCTTGCTGGCCAGGGTAGTTGACTTACACCTTCTAGAGCACGTTGGGTGGCACGGGATACATGCTGACGTGCATTGTCCTGTTGGAACAGCAAGTTCCCTTGCCGGTCTAGGAATGGTAGAACGATGGGTTCGATGACGGTTTGGATGTACCGTGCACTATTCAGTGTCCCCTCGACGATCACCAGTGGTGTACGGCCAGTGTAGGAGATCGCTCCCCACACCATGATGCCGGGTGTTGGCCCTGTGCGCCTCGGTCGTATGCAGTCCTGATTGTGGCGCTCACCTGCACGGCGCCAAACACGCATACGACCATCATTGGCACCAAGGCAGAAGCGACTCTCATCGCTGAAGACGACACGTCTCCATTCGTCCCTCCATTCACACCTGTCGCGACACCACTGGAGGCGGGCTGCACGATGTTGGGGCGTGAGCGGAAGACGGCCTAACGGTGTGCGGGACCGTAGCCCAGCTTCATGGAGACGGTTGCGAATGGTCCTCGCCGATACCCCAGGAGCAACAGTGTCCCTAATTTGCTGGGAAGTGGCGGTGCGGTCCCCTACGGCACTGCGTAGGATCCTACGGTCTTGGCGTGCATCCGTGCGTCGCTGCGGTCCGGTCCCAGGTCGACGGGCACGTGCACCTTCCGCCGACCACTGGCGACAACATCGATGTACTGTGGAGACCTCACGCCCCACGTGTTGAGCAATTCGGCGGTACGTCCACCCGGCCTCCCGCATGCCCACTATACGCCCTCGCTCAAAGTCCGTCAACTGCACACACGGTTCACGTCCACGCTGTCGCGGCATGGTACCAGTGTTAAAGACTGCGATGGAGCTCCGTATGCCACGGCAAACTGGCTGACACTGACGGCGGCGGTGCACAAATGCTGCGCAGCTAGCGCCATTCGACGGCCAACACCGCGGTTCCTGGTGTGTCCGCTGTGCCGTGCGTGTGATCATTGCTTGTACAGCCCTCTCGCAGTGTCCGGAGCAAGTATGGTGGGTCTGACACACCGGTGTCAATGTGTTCTTTTTTCCATTTCCAGGAGTGTATTTATGAACAGATAATGGTAAAGAATTTTATAATAAAGAATTTCAAAACTCATTAAAAATATAAACTATTCATCACTAAACATTATTTGGAATTAAAGGCTTCAGTTGTTGAAAGTTTCAATAGAATATTTAAAGAAATAATTTGAAAAACTTGAACTTGAAGGTAATTATAAATGGGTTACTTTAGGTAAAAAAAGTAGTTGATGGATATAATTGTTATGTCTAGGAATCCTGCATACTCGTTTTGCTAGACAAACAGTAAAAAAATTCGTATTAATGAGGTTTATTACAATAAGACAAGATATAATTACTTAACTTTGATAGATGTGTCACAAGCAAAGCCCAACAAAGAAAATAATCAGTCTTTGTCAGAATAGACAAACACAAGACTGTTCTACATAGAGGTAGCTAAGTGGCTAACGTTGAAGCTGCTATCGAAGTGGACTGCCACCAGTTGGCACGGCGCTTATGTCGTCTTCACCTAGGGACCGCTGCTTTCGCATTGTCTTCCTGGAGGGAAGTCGGTCAGTATGCAATTGACTGACCTCTTCTCAAAGTTATCTCTTCTCTAATGCTCCCGACTGGAGAGCCGGCCAAGAATTTACGCCATCACATTCCTCCCCCCAAAGCGACAGATCATCGTCGTACATGGAGCATGACAACGGGTGGTGTGGTGGTGGGGGGGGGGGGCGGGGGGGGGGAGGGAAGGCAGGATTATGGACGCTCTGATAGACCGGATACTGTGGCTGCAGGGAACGTCATACTTCCAGTCATACCCCTTGATCTGACCTTCACTCAGGTGGAATCGTTCCCTGGAAAACACCAGAACGGTATGCATACACTGCCTGAGGCCCATACAGAGATGTAGATGGTGACGGCAGCTGCGGCGTGGACGGGTACAGCTCCATCGGTAGGACGAGAGGAGGCGGAGGAGGCGAAGGCTCCGTCTCCATGGGGTCGACTCACTGTGTGGTGATGTGGTAATGACACCCTCCGGCACCTGCTGTGGCAATACTGTCCTCGGTATCTGTGAATCTGGGGGAAGAGATACAGAAGGATCACCATGCACATGACAGTGGCGAATTTGACAGTGATGTCGGCGCTGCAATCCGTCTGAGCCTGAAATGAGATACATACATGCGCCAAGTCTACGAAAGATCTCGCCTCACGACCTCCGTCTGCTGAAACTAAAAACCCCGAAAAACACAATATCAAGGGGGGCGAAGCCATAGTTAATTGTTTGGCACCAGATGCTGAGGAGGGTGGAGCAGGTAGAGCAGTGTCCGATGGCGGCAGCCATGAAGCAACTCTGGGGTCATGGTAAATCTCGTGGATGCGAACGATAGGAGGTGAGAAACAGTTGCAATGCTTGATCTGTGGTGTGTGCGTTGCAAAGTTCGTTCATGCTGCTTGAAGGTTCTGACAAAACGTTCTGCAGACCACAGAAAAGATCAGTTTGGATTATAAAGAAATGTAGGAACACGTGAACCAGTACTGACCCTATGACGTATCTTAGAAAATAGGTTACATTTATAGCATTTGTAGACTTAGAGAAAGCTTTTGACAGTGTTGACTGGAATACTCTCTTTGAACTTCTGAAAGTAGCAGGGGTAAAATACAAGGAGCAAAAGGCTGTTTACAACTTGTACAGAAACCAGACGGCAGTAATAAGAGTTGAGGAACATGAAAGGGAAGCAGTGGTTGAGAAGGGGTGAGACAGGATTGTAGCATATCAACAATGTTATTCAATTTGCACATTGAAGAAGCAGTAAAGCAAACCAAAGAATAATTTGGAGTAGGGAGAAAAAATAAAACTTTGAGGTTTGCTTTAATTCTGTCAGAGACAGCAAAGAACTTGGAAGAGCAGTTGAATGAAATGGAAAGTGTTTTGAAAACAGGATATAAGATGAACATCAACAAAAGCAAACAAGGACAATGGAATGTAGTCAAATTAAGTCAAGTGATGCTAAGCGAATGAGATTTGGAAACATGATATTTAAAGTACTAAATGAGTTTTTCTATTTGGGCAGGAAATAACTAATTATGCCCAAAGTAGAGAGGATATAAAATGTAGACCTGCAATGGCAAGGAAGGGATTTCTGAAGAAGAGAAATCTGCTAGCGTGGAATGTAGACTTAAGTGTTAGGAAGTCCTTTTTAAAGGTATTTCTCTTCAGTGTAGCCATGTATGGAAGCGAAACATTGACAATAAACGGTTTAGATAAAAAGAGAGTAGAAGCTTTCAAAATGTCGTGCTACAGAAGAATGCTGAAGATTAGAAGGGTCTATCATGTAAGTAATCAGGAAGTACTGAATAGGATTTGGGAGACAAAGAATTTGTGGCACAACTTGACGAAAAGAAGGGATTTATTGATAGGACACATTCTGAGACATCAAGGAACCACAATTTTAGCAGTTGAGGGGAGTGTCAGGGATAAAAGTCATAGAGGGAGACCAAAAGATGAATGCAGAAAGCAGACACAGAAAGATGTAGATTACAGTAGTTATTCAGAGATGAAGAAGCTCGGACAGAAAAGAGTAGCATGGAGAGCCACATCAAACCAGTCTTCAGACTGAAGGCACAACAATCAAAAACTTAGAAAGGTAGTCTGGAATTTTTAAAATTTTTCATTTGTACCTTTTTGGAATTTGAAGAATGTTTATCAAGGCTTGACACCATAAATTTTAATGTATCAAAAAATTTGTTGTTTTTTTCTAGAACTAATATATCTATTTTGATTTTTTGCTATTAAGTCTATCTCTTTTTCTCATAATGCACTTCTTTTATAAATAAATGGGACTCATATCCTGTTAGGTTTTGTTAAGAAAGTGGCACAAAGGTTAGTTTCTTTAATTGCAAATTATAATCATTACACAATGGATATATAATTTTTCCTGTTAAATGGTCGTGATGAACAATTTTTTTTATTATTTTTTGTATAATGTTTTCTACACAAAGGACAAATTTTTTGATGTATTATCTCTTGACTGTTCTTCAGAGTTAAAGGGTTCAGGTCTTTCTTCCGAATAAATGTTTCCTATTTCTTCAACTTCTTCATCCACACGTTCAACAATTTTTCCGGAAATTTGATCGTATATACACCACAGGATTTGCTGTAGTGTAAATTTATATATTTTATGTAATTACAAACACTGCTTGATTCACGTTTTTGATATTTTATAGTACAAGGTTGATTATTTAATTTGAATTCAGTTTGATTTATTTTTTCATAGTTAAGTTTATATAAATTTTTGTCCACAGATACCATTAAATAATTCATTATTTTTTCTGGTAGTTCAATGTGAGATGAATCTCTTAATGAAACAAATCTATCAATTGTTAACTGTATTCCAACAACTCTACTTAATTGCCATCGCAATCCACACATTTGAAAATTAGACAATTATGTTAAAATATTTTGTTTCCTTTTCTTAAATTTTTAGATATATTTTTTCATAGTAATCTTATAATTTTGAGTCCTATGCTCAGTTTCCACAATTTCGTTACTGGGCTGCATTCTGTACTCACATTAACGTAAGAATTTATTTTTTAATAATCATTACAGAATTTTAAATTTTCTTTCACTATTTTAATAACTTTTGGTTTTGATGCATTTAAGATATGATTAGGCACAATTAAGTTTATATTATTTTACAAAGTTATAGTTTGTAAATTCTTTTTTAAATGCTTCATTAACTAAATAATGATTAACTGTTTTTCTATATTTTTGTTTTCACAAATATAAAGGGTGCGTCAAAAAAATGTATACACACTTTGAAGCGTCATAGAAAATTTATTTCCCGTTCCACAGTGTTAATTTTCTGGAAATGGAAAGCTTAAAGTCCAATTGGAAAAATAAATGTACTTTGCAAATGTGATTAATGTTCAAACTGGTGGCCTTCAGCATCAATACATTTCTGAGTATGAGCCACCACTGATTCCGTACGTCGTACCAAAGTATCCAGTGACATTTCTGCACACACCATCTGAATCTCATTCCAAAGTGTGTCGAGGTTACGTGGTTTACGTTTGTACACCTCATCTTTTACTGTGCCCCACAAGAAGAAATCCAGCAGTGTGAGGTCTGGAGAGCATGGAGGAAACTCGATTGGTCCCCTGCATCCTATCCACTGGCCTGGCACATTGTGATCCAGGTATGCTCGTACGTCCCTATGATAGTATGGTGGGGCGTCATTTTGTTGGAAATAAAATTCATCATTACTGTATAATGCACGAATGGCAGGAAATATAGAGTCAGCAAGCATTGTTAGGCACATTTCTCCAGTAACAGTACCTACAAAGCGGAAAGGCCCAATGAGTCCCCTTGCAGACAAACCACACCACACATTTACACCAGGCAAATTCACAGCCTTTTCAACTGAAATGTGAGGATTATCTTCAGCCCAGTACACACAATTGTGCCTATTGACAGTTCCATTGAGTCTGAATTGGGCTTCATCCGATCAAATTATGCTACCCATAAATCCTGGTTCACGTCACACCATCTCCTGAACCCATTCAAAAAATTCAAACCTTCGATCTGGATCGTCGTCACTTAGCTTTTGCACCAGCCTTTGAATGTACACACGAAACTTGCCTTTCTTCAGAATGCATAGCACACTACCAGCACTTCCATTACTCTCACGTGCCACTTGCCTTGAAGATTTTTGAGGCGAACGCTGAAACAGTTCCAAGAGCACAGTTGTGGAATCATCACTTGTAGCTGTACGAGGTCGTCCTTATCGACCTTTATGCACATCACACACTGTTCCATGACTTTCGAATTTGCCCCGTAGACGTGTAATTGTTAACCTTGAAGGTGGTTCTGTACCATACTCACTTCTCCACTGTCTTCAACCAGTACCACTTTATTATCTGTTTCTGTGCTTCAAAGCTCAAACACATGTCCGCCATGTTGCAGTTACTTCCTTGTCACTGCTGCCACCTGTTGAAGAAACATAACATTACTTTCTCACAGATATTTAACTTTGTAGAACGGGAAATGAATTGTCTATGACAGTTCAAAGTCTGTATACATTTTTTTATGCACCCTGTATATCAGTAGAAAAAGGAAGTATTTCTATTAATTGATTAGCGTCATCATTTTCAAAATTTTCATAACTATTTTCAATATTAGAATAAGTTAATTTTTTCCAATATCTTCTTTCGATTAGATTCTGATTGATGATGATATGTTTAATTGTAAAATTAAATAATTCATCTCTTCTTTATTAATAATATCCTCTTAAATTATTTCTTTGATGATAGTCACAAAGATGAACCCCCTGTGAAGCTGTTTAATTCCTCATGCATTTATAAGTAAAAATTAATAGATTTAGCCACTTTATCGAAGGTCAAAAGTATGTAGTGGTATCCCTCAGACGATAGGAGAGGGCCGGCCGTTGTGGCCGAGCGGTTCTAGGCGCTTCAGTCTGGAACTGCGCGACCGCTACGGTCGCAGGTTCGAGTCCTGCCTCGGGCATGGATGTGTGTGCTATGCTTAGGTTAGTTAGGTGTAAGTAGTTCTAAGTTCTAGGGGACTGATGACCCATAGTGCTCAGAGCCATTTGAACCATTTTTAGTAGGAGAGGGCCGAGAATGTTGAAATGGACGTGACGTGGTTGCCCTTTTGGTACCTCAAACTTGTCTCTTTTGGGATGGATATGTATGGCCAAAAACACCTTTCACCAAGGGACAGCCAGTACAATCGGGTGCAGGCAACCCACATGGAGATTACACATGTTGTCAGGGTAGTCGAGCCTAGTGGATGGTGAGGAACCACTGTAAGGTTCATAGCCATATCCTGTTGTAGTGCCTGTATTCCTGCATCCTCTGCCTGCAGTCAGTCTAACTCTTTGAAGTCCAAAGGAGAAGTAATCGCTGCCACTCTGGACAGGTAATCCACGATTGCATTGTCCACTCTCCTAATGTGTCATAAGTGCAGGATTGCTAATCGCATTCACCAGGGGTTTGTGGTCATTAAATATGGTGACTTCAGGACCCTTGATATCATCATATGAGTATTTAACTGCCTCATAAACTGTGAGCAGTTCGCAATCAATGTAGATCACTTTCACTGCAAATCTGACAGATACTTGGAAAAAAATTGTAATGGCAGATTGGAATCACCTACATGTTGCTGCAGGATTGTACCTATCAAAGAATCGCTCACATCCTTGGTGATGGAGATAGATGCACCCAGAATTGGGTGTTTGAATTTAAGTGTTAGCTAAGGCAACTTTCAATGCCTCTAATGACTGGATCGTGCTGTCTGATCTCTGCACCCAACATTTACCAGATGTTTCCTTCCCAGCCAATGCATCTGTGAGGGCGGCCTTGGGAAGAAGTTGCCAACAGTGCCGAGGAATCGGCATAATTCCAGAAAAGTGGACCGGCTAGCGAGGTTGCAAATAAAGTACACCCGATCTCCTGGTGGTTGAATGCCATTTGCGTCCACTGAATGCCCGAGAAAAGTGATGGACTCAGTTCAGTTGAGATTTGTCATGGTTGACCTACATACCATTGTTTAGTAACGCCATGTTGACTTGTTGCAGGTAGATTTCACGTTCCTTGATCAAAGAGGAAGATATTAAAATATCGTCTACGTAAGCATAGCAATTCGGCATCTTGAATAAGACTGAGTCGATGAATTGTTGCCTCGTCTGAGCCACATTTTTTAGGTCATATGGAGTGAAAGAAAACTCAAACAGGTCAAACAGAGTAATGAGTGCAGGCTTAGCAATGTCATCCGAGAACATAGGGATCTGCAGACATGCTGTAGGGTAATCAAGGACCTTGAAAACATGTGCACAATTAAGAAGTTGTGCAAAATCATGAATGTGGGTTCAAAAATGGTTCAAATGGCTCTGAGCACTATGGGACTTAACATCTGAGGTCATCAGTCCCCTAGAACTTAGAACTACTTAAACCTAACTAACCTAAGGACATCACACACATCCATGCCCGAGGCAGGATTCGAACCTGCGACCGTTGCGGTCGCGCGGTTCCAGACTGAAGGGCCTAGAACCGCTCGGCCACACTGGCCGGCCATGAATGTGGGGGATTGGGCAGTTGTCAACGATAGTGTGAGTGTTAAGGCACCTGCAGTCACCACACAGCTGAAAATCACTATCTTCCTTAAATATCAAGTGTACTGGGAAGACGAGTCTGAAGAGCATTCGATGCCATCCTGAAAGAGCTCTTGGACCACAGTTTCCACATGATAAAGGGTTTATGGTTGGCTCAAAATGGTTCAAATGGCTCTGAGCACTATGGGACTCAACTTCTGAGGTCATTAGTCCCCTAGAACTTAGAACTAGTTAAACCTAACTAACCTAAGGACATCACAAACATCCATGCCCGAGGCAGGATTCGAACCTGCGACCGTAGCTATCTTGTGGTTCCAGACTGCAGCGCCTTTAACCGCACGGCCACTTCGGCCGGCAAAGGGTTTATGGGGTTGCAGACAATGTGCCTTGTGACAAGATCCTATGGCACCTTCCATTCGTTATTGTGTCTACTTTATCGTCACATAACAGTAGGGGTGGGGGATGGGGTAGCTTTCCTGAAGATAACGCCGCCACGAGTCACTAACCTGAGATATTGAGAGCTGCAGGTCGGGCTGGTGTGGAACAGTTGCCAAGGTAAGTTCCACATTGGATGATGGCTGTGAAGATTTGAGGTGATGGAGTACGTGTGTACCAGTTCTTCTGAAGCAGCATCTATTAAGTGTTGTCTCTCCATTCCACACGTGGTGGGTATCAGCCTTGGAGTGTTCAGCAGTGAGGTCGACAGGCGAGGAGGCCAGGTTTGCGAATACACAGGTTCACTCAGAGAGAGTCGGTCGGTGTAGCCAGCACATGCAAGTCAAGTGTTCGTGTATGGTGAAATAAATACATTGTTCACAGTTTGGGGTAAAGGCTGAAAAATCATAGGAAGTTAGTACCGAGGACAGGGTCATCAATGTCGATAACGTGTCAGGTCCATTTAAAACCCGCCAGGAACCAGTTTGATTCGTTGTTCGACTGTGTCGTGTATTGGGATGTTAGTCTTGTTCACTGGACATAAGGCGAGTTTTGCTGGTAAGGTGTATGCGGTGGTGATGGACATTGGTATGATGCTTGTCCACTAAAACCTGGTGCTGGGATGAGGTGTCCTTTACAAATAATCATCCAAGTGAGAATGTAGAGCATTGTGTGGCGCCCAGCTTTGTCTTGTTGTGTCTGAACTGGCCCGCGTGAGTCATTTGGGTATGTGGAGGGTGGTCTGCAGTTCCTCGCCACGTATCTAGATGTGCAGTGAAACCAGGAAAGCGGGTTGGCTGGGTGTGGCGTGCGTTGAGTGCTGGCTACACCAGCTGCTGTAGCCCGTTGAAGTTGCACAGAGCGGTCGAGTGATGCATCAGGGAAAGGCGGAAGGGCTTAGGTAATGGGTGGAGAGAGATATTGGCATTTCCCACGAGGTGGCTGCAGGTCACGTGGGCAAGTTGCACCTACTCTGGCCCAACCTCTGCCACTCAGTGGCGGAAGAAAGGAATCACTGTTGCCACCCTGAAAATCTTCGGCGCAATCATTGTTGGAATCATATGATGATGTAAGATAATGTTGTATGCCTCGTCAGCCAGCCATAATTTAACATTCAAGGCGTCAGCTGCATGCGATAAAAGTTCTGATTGTAGCTCCTGTAGCAGCTTCACCGACCAAAGTGTGTAAAGGCAAGGTCCAGCATGTACTCGGGTCCCACCAGTGCACGCAGAAGACACCACAGTTTTAATGGAGATCTGTTTTTCAAATGTTCATCATGGATTATGTGGTGAATGGCATCTACAATCTGCAAGGGGGGAGGGGGGGGGCATCAGAGGCGTTCAATGATGATGGCTGTGGCAGTGTAGTATTTACAAAATGTTGGTGGACACATGAGAAGATCCCTAATTAAGGTCTGTGTAGTCCTTTAAGTGACTAATCATGCATATGAATTGCACGTCATCATCTGTGATTCCAAGGACATCCAAAATGCTGTTCACAAGTACAAATCATGTTATCGACCTATCTTTCTGTAGATGGGCAATTTTGGGAACTGGTCAGCTCATTTATGTTGTGGGATGATTGGTAGAAGTGAAGAATGGGTCGATGTGAGACGAGGAGAAGGGGCTTCCAATGCAGTGAAGGCAAAATTTCGATTGAGATAGCTCGATGTAGTGCTGTCCTGCTGTGGAACGTTGTCTGAGTTCCGTGTAGAGGCGACGAAACGATCCCACGACACGTTATCTGTGTGTGGGCGATTGGCATAGAAGGTACGACCATGGTCGCTGAGCCGCGATGCGGAACTAGTTTGAGAAACGAAAAGGACTGTTGCGAAACCCCATGTGGCACTAACAGGGGTACATTTTCAGTTTGATACTGGTAGTATGGATCCGCCGTGTTAGTGTGAGAAACATTCATGAAACGTTGAGGTGAAGGCTCGAATTTTGTGAACGGAATGACGTTGTTTGGAGCAGCTGACATGGTTCTATACACGGTGTGCTTGGGTATGCTCGTATGTGTCATCTTGTATGGTTCCCACCACTGCGGCCATGGGAGGTTATGTCGACTGCATGTTGTACACAACTGACCGGATGAACTGAATCACTTGCGAACGTATCATTAGACGTAATCAGCTGTTGTGCTTCTCAATCGAAATGTTTGGAGGCTAATGAAGACACTGGGTTGACTGCACAAAATGTTCCATGCTGACTGTCCAGGGTCAGTGTTGACCTATTGTGGTATCGATAGCTACGATGCCACGACGTAAATACAAGTTCTAAAGTTGGCACTACGACAGACACCGACGCCAGCGCACTCTAGCCGGGGCGGGAGAGCTCTACGAGATCCGCTCCAGATTCTGCCCATTTGATCAAGGGCTAACGGCCGGGATACTTCGCTTCAGCTTCGCACCTACGTACTAAGTTATGTGTACCTCTGTAAATATTCGTGCACCAGTAAACCACTTTTACTCACTCGCAGTACCTTTTCCTGCTCCTACTCACTTCCTTCATTCGGCCAACCTTTCAGTTTTCTGGAGCAGACCCACGCCTCGCCTTCCAGGCGGGATACAAAAAGTGGCGACGATCAGGTATTTAAAAAATTTTTTTCCTCTCCTATCATTTGCGTTTTTGCTCGGTACTGCTTTCTTTTCGTGCTAGCCTCAGTATAAGACTTTTATTTGTGTAAACCATGGCTTCGCCACAGGAACAGGCTTCGCTGTCCGCTCTTGTACGTTTTCAGGCTCACCAAATGACGCAGCTGCTTGCTGCCATAAATGGACTGGTCACACCACAAACTGCAACTACTTCGGCGCCTCCGACGCCACCACCTGTACCGACGCCGTCGCCGACGGCGCCGCCATTTCGTGCCTTCAATCCTGACGTTGAACGCTGGCCAGAATACATCGCACAGCTCGAGGCACACTTTGCAGCATACAACATACCAGGTACAGAGCGGCTTGCCTTTTTCATTGCCAACGCGGGTGTTGTGTTGTACCGTGTGCTCGTCAAGTTGTTTCCCACCACCCGCCCAGAAACTAAAACTTACGAAGTGATTGATGCTTTGAACTCCCACTTCCGTGACAGTATAAATGTGGTAGCTGCACGATACAAATTCTTTCGCCTCCGGAGTGGCCCTACTCACAAGGGAACCTCTCCATCGCACCCCCCTCAGATTTAGTTATAAGTTGGCACAGTGGACAGGCCTTGAAAAACTAAACACAGATCAATCGAGAAAACAGGAAGAAGTTTTGTGGAACTATGAAAAAATAAAAAGCAAAATATACTGAGTAGTCCATGTGCAAGACGCGTGAGCAGCTGCCGAACGAGAGGTCCTTGGTTCAAGTCTTCCCTCCAGTGAAAAGTTCAATTTTTTATTTTCAGACAATTATTATCTGTCCGTCCGATGGGATCACTTTTTTTTGGGGTGTGATTATCACATCCACAACAAAACCTAAATCGGGCAAGGTAGAAGAATTTTTTCACCCATTCGCCAAGTGCACAAGTTAGGTGGGTCGACAACATATTCCTGTTATGTGACGCACATGCCGTCACCAGTGTCGAATAGAATACATCAGACGTGTTTTCCTGTGGAGGAATCTGTTGACCTATGACCTTGTGATCAAATGTTTTCGGTTCCCATTGGAGGGGCACGTCCTTTCGTCTACTAATCGCACGGTTTTGCGGTGCGGTCGCAAAACACACTAAACTTATTACAGTGAACAGACGTCAATGAACGAACGGACAGATCATAACTTTGCGAAAATAAAAAAAAAGTAAACTTTTCACTCGAGGGAAGACTTGAACCAAGGACCTCTCGTTCCACAGCTGCTCACGCTAACCACGGGACCACGGCGCTCCTGAGCTCACATTAGCCTTGATGTTGCCTATCTTTCACATGGACTACTCAGTTTGTATATTTTGCTTATCTTTTTCATAGTTCCACACAACTTCTTCCTGTTTTCTCGATTGATCTGCGTTCAGTTTTTCAAGATCTACCCACTGTGCCAACTTATAACTAAATCTGGGGGGGGGGGGTGCGATGGGGAGGTTCCCTTGTTGGTTAGCGGACCTTCAGGGGCTCACTTCGTATTGTGACTTTAATTGCTCGTGTGGACGCTCATATGTGTATATAATGATTAGACGCTAATGCGTAGAATGTGGCGGATCACCGCATCCGCGAGCAAATCTTCAGATTTAAAAACCCGTCTTTGCAGGAAGCAGTGGACTTGCTAGACAGACAAAGGCGCGGCACAACACGTGCCCTGCCACCCAGCCCCAGCACGGCCAGCCACGCCGCACCGCTCGCGCGCACATAAACACATTTCAAGTCAAGCACCTACTCTGAAACTGAAATCATGTCCGAACTGCTTTCGTGCCCACCCATGGGACAGTTGCCCATCCTGTCAAGCACAGTGTTATTTTTGTAATAAGAAAGGACATGTGCAAGCTGTGTGTAGTAAGCGAAACTCTAATTCACAACATGTCTCCCGTTCGCCTGACTCGCGTGGGCGTCACCGCAACGGCGACCTCCATGCTCATGTTTCACATCAGGCTATGGACGTTAATGCCATTTATTCAAAGCCTTCTGCTTCACGTGCTTCTACAGCTCGTCGTGTGCATCAAGTTTTGCCAGACACTTCCTCACGCATTCAGCGCGATGCGAGAAAAGTTTTTGTGACTTTGCACATTTGTGGACGTTAGTTTCGCATGCAGCTGGACACTGGTGCGTCCGTTTCTTTACTGAACAAATCTACGTATGACTTGCTTGGTTCCCCCCCGCTTCGTCGTTCACATTCCACACTGACTGCATTTACTGCACAGGAAATCTCAGTGCTCGGCGTGTGTAGTTTTTCAGGCCACGTATGGTGCAACGACCCGTACAGTGTCTTTCCATGTGCTCCACTCGAGTGATGTTACGAACATTTTTGGCTTGGACGCATTTGAACTTTTTGGCCTCGCAATTCAAGACAATGTACTTTGCATCAACGCTAGTGACCGTGCAGACAGTGTTGCCGCACTATGCGATGATTTTGCTGAACTGTTTTTCTGATGGCCTTTGTTGTGCCGTAGACTTTGCAGCGTATGTTGTAGTTAAAGACAATGGCATGCCTATTTTCCGGCGCGCACGCCTGGTACCGCACGCATTGCGCGACGCCGTGGCTGCTGAACTTGCGCATTCGCAGGACGGTGGTGTCATTGACGCTGTTTCTGCTTCGTCAGGAGCTTTGCCTATTGTGTGTGTGAAGAAACCAAACGGTCGTCTCCGTATTTGTGCTGACTTTAAATCTACAGTAAATCCCCAGACAGTAGTAGCCACATTTCCCTTACCGCGTCCTGAAGATATTTTTGATAAGCTTGGTGCGAGAAAATTCTTCTCCACGATTGACTTACGGGACGCATACTTTCAGATTCCGCTCGACGAACAGTCGCAGCGCTATTTTGTGATCAACACCCACCTTGGATTGTTCAAGTTTCGCCGCCTTCCGTTCGGTTGTGCTTCGGCTCCTGTTATTTTTGTCTTATTTGCAGCAGTTGTGTGCCACTGTCCCCGGTTGTTCCAATTATCTGGACGATATAGTTGTATCAGGTAGCACACCTGACGAACATTTGCAGAATTTGCGTGCTTTATTTACTGTACTTTTGCAGGCAGGACTAAAGTGTAACAGAGACAAGTGCAAATTTTTCAAACTGAGTCAGTATTTAGGACATATGATTAACGGACAGGGTATCCACCCCTCGCCGTCACATCTCAGTGCGATCAGAGACCTGCCAGCGCCCAGGAACTTGAAAGAACTTCACTCTGTGTTGGGCAAAATCACTTATATTAGATTTATACCAAATGCAGCGCAGATTGCAGCGCCTTTGCATCGCCTTCAGCGTAAGAACGTTTCTTTTGTTTGGTCTTCGGAATGTGACGCTTCTTCCCACAAGCTCAAATCTGCTTTCCTGAGTGATCGCTGTTTGATTCCTTTCGATCCCCCCAAACCAGTGGTTTTGGCTGTCGATGCATCTTCTCACGGAATCGGAGCGGATCTCTCGCACCGCTTTCATTCTGTCGATCGCCCGATCACTTTTGCGTCTAAGTTGCTCAATTCTGCCCAGCAGAACTATTCTCAAATCGAGAAAGAAGCCTTAGCTATTGTCTATGGAGTGACAAAGTTTCATGATTGGTCGCAAGTTCTATTTGGTAACCGACCATAAGCCTTGACGTCTTTGTTCCACCAGTCAAAGCCAGTTCCAGCCCGTACTGCACAAAAGTTGCAACGTTGGTCTTTGTTTTTGTCTAACTACAATTACGAAATCTTGTTTCGGCCTACGGCTCAGCATGGCAATGCTGATGCTTTGTATCGGCTGCCAATCGATCCTGACGAAATGTTTGATTCTTCCGAATTGTCATGCATGTTCATTGATTTGCAGGATAAGGAATTAGCTGATGGTGTTCCAGTGCATTTCCTCGACAGCTGCCGATGCTTCTTTGCAGATTCTTTTGCGGTATCTTCATACTCAATGGCCTCAATCTCGTACCCAGATTTGTGATCCACTTGTTCGTCATTTTGCGCAACGTCACAACTTGTCTGTACACCACGGTGTTATCTTGTTACGAACTGACAATGATCAGTCTTGTGTGGTTGTACCTCGTTCGTTGCAGTCGGAAATGCTCCAATTACTGCACGCTGGTCATTGGGGTATGGTGTTGACGAAGCAATTAGTGCGTAGTCACTGCACTTGGGTCGGCATCGATAAACATATTGAGAATTTGCTTGCTAACTGTCGTCCTTCCGCGGAGCATCAATCTGCTCCCCGCCAACGCTTCTTTGCCTGGCCAACTCCTACTGCACCTTGGCAGCGCGTTCATATTGATTACGTGGGTCCTTTCTGGGACACCCGCTGGTTGATAGTTATTGATGCGTACAGCAACTTCCCTTTTGTTGTCCCTATGTCTTCTGCTACATCTACCAGCACTATTCGGGCTTTGACGTCTATTTTTTGCCTTGAGGGCCTTCTTGAAGTTATTGTCTCTGACAATGGCCCCCAATTCGTGTCCTCAGAGTTTGCAGCGTTCTGTACTGCTAATGGCATTCGCCATCTGACCTCAGCCCCGTTCCACCCCAGTCAAACGGTGAGGCTGAATGCTTTGTGCGTACATTTAAGTCGCAGATGAGCAAGTTGTGCGCCACGCACTCTCGCGAGCGCGCGCTATGGACCTTCCTTGCTTCATATCGCTCCCAGCCGCGCGGCACCCGTTCCCCAGCGGAATAGTTACATGGCCGCGACCATCGGTCGCTCCGGCAGCTTTTGCACCTGCCGCCGCGCGCTGCTGCTGCTTCGCATCGTTCTGGCTTGGCGCCGCACGATTTGGTGTTCTATCGCGTTTTCTCTGGCAGGCAGCGCTGGGAGCAGGGGCGCATTCTTCGCCGGCTTGGCGGCGCCTTATTTCTCATTTCTGGTCCCTCCGGCACTGTCATGCGACACTGGAACCAGATTCGTTTGCGCCGTCCTCTGTTTTCTGCCGCTGGTTGTTTTCCGGCAGAATTGGAGGCTTCGCGGCTTCCGTCGCCTCAGCCCACGACTCCACCGACGGCGACCCGCCGAGAGCGCGCCTGCCGTCGCCGCCGCCGATCCAGTCCCCTGCACCTGACGGACGCCTCTCGCCGCCGCCACAGCCCCACCTACGGCCGCTGCTACCGCCGCCGCCGCCGCCGCGTTCCTCCGCGGTGCCGGAACCGATGGACGCTGAGGCTGCCTTCACGCCGCCGCCACCACCGCCATCGCCCATGGAGATCGTTGGTCCGCCTCCTCATCCGAGCATACCCAGTGGCGATGCGCGGCTTGGGCAGGTTTTCCACGGGACGTTTTCCTCGCAGCTCGCGAGCAATTCGGGGTCGCGGGTGAACAGCGCGCCCCGACAGTTCCGCTGCCCACCCCCTCAGCTGCGCCGCCCCTAAGTCCCTCCACCCGCCGTCGGAAGCCATACTCAACGACGGTGCGTTGTTTCAGGGGGGATGGATGTGGTATCGATAGCTACGATGCCACGACGTGAATACAAGTTCTAAAGTTGCCACTACGACGGTCAACGACGACAGTACACTCTAGCCGGAGTGGGAGAGCTCTACGAGCACCGTTCCAGATTCTGCCCATTTGATAAAGGGCAGACGGCCGGGATACTTCGCTTCAGCTTCGCACCTACATACTAAGTTATGTATGCCTCTGTAAATATTCGTGCACCAATAAACCACTTTTACTCACTCGCAGTACCAACGTGTATTACCTCTTCCTGCTCCTACTCACTTCCTTCGTTCAACCTTTCAGCCCACACCTCGTGGTCGTGCGGTAGCGTTTTCGCTTCCCACGCCCGGGTTCCCGGGTTCGATTCCCGGCGGGGTCAGGGATTTTCTCTGCCTCGTGATGGCTGGGTGTTGTGTGACGTCCTTAGGTTAGTTAGGTTTAAGTAGTTCTAAGTTCTAGGGGACTGATGACCATAGCTGTTAAGTCCCATAGTGCTCAGAGCCATTTGAACCAACCTTTCAGCTTTCAGGAGCAAACCCACGCACCGCCTTCCAGGTGGGATACAAAACCTATGTTGCACGATAACCACACATAGTGTAAATACGTGCAATAAACTTGACTCAGGGTCTTCACTGTGGAAATTCACTATCCTAACAGTAAAAGAACAGGAATACTCCAACACTTGATTACAACCGACTTAATTCACCGAACTACAGGGTGCACATAAAGTCCAGGACACTTACAATTACTTATTGCATAAGAACTACACATTGTACAGGTGTCATACATATTGCATTTTGAAGAGAAACTCTGAAAGTTTTTTTTTTACAAACATTCGATATGCGAACCATGAGTGGCCCAGCAGACGTCAATATGGTAATCGAATTCTTGCCATACCCATCCCAGCATGGCATTGTCGACTGTGGCAGTCGTTTCCTGTATTCTCTCCCGGAGATCTGCTACATCATGTTGTAGAGGCGGTACATACACCAGATCTTTAATGTGGCCCCACAGAAAAATGTCACACGGAGTGAGATCTGGTGATTGGGGAGGCCATTTCATGAAACAGCTGTCCCCTTCTGTAGCACGGCCGATCCATCGATGCGGCAGCTCCGTGTTCAGGTACCCACGAACTTCAAGATGAAAATGGGGTGGAGCCCAATCCTGCTGAATGATGGAGAGTTAGATTGCATTTGAGGCATCAGCCATTGCTGCAACATGCCCAAGTAGGAATATCCAGTGACAGTGCTCTCGGCGAAGTGCACTCGCACCGGAACTCTCCATGTTTGCGACTAGTGCTGACTATTGGCAGATTAACAAACTACGCTGTGGCGGTATACATGACAAAACTCTTTCAGGGTTTCTCTTCAAAATGACATGTATATCTGTACAATGTTTGGGTCTTGTGCAATAAATAATTGAAAGTGTTCCCGTACTTTATGTACACCCTATATGTCGTTAACACCAGGAAACATCAGGCACGTTGTTCATGTAGACTAGATCAACACAGTTCACCAATCGACCATCACTTCGTTGCTATCGATAGTAGCCACACGTGTTTGGTAACCATGGCTTCATACTAAGCTAAAGTATGTCCTCATATTCTAGCTAAACTGCTAAACTCCAGCAGCTATTGGAGCTATAACAAAAATTTGAGTGCCATTTATGCTTAAGCCAGGGAGCACTATTACAGTATTGGAAACTGTAATTATAGTATCTAAAATACTGAGATTGCCCTGCATTCAGGTTAAATCATACATTAATCTACATTAAACTATATTTAACAGGAAAGGACATTATCAAAAAACAGTAACCTCCTCAATTGCTAGATATTGTACCAACAAGCACGAGCTTGTATTAAATGGAATCACATTCAGAGAGGTACATTAAAAATGGGAAGAACAAATGCAATCAATTCCTTGGCAACAGCAAATTTAATTTTAAACATAGATCTAAAATTAACAAAGTATCAGTTTGCCAGAACAGTAGGCAGAAACATGTCATTAAGTTCGTAGATATGTTAGGCTTATCAGAAATCGTCCTGTCAGGTGTCCTGCCCATCAGAAGAGCTAAAATATTCGGCAACTTCTTGTCCAATTTCTGTACATTTCTTGGAAGATTTTCGTGGCCCAGGCCTCAAAGGCAGAAATGATTTGTTCTGGTTGCCTTGCTGCCAGTATCAGAAACCAAATTTCCATGTTCATTCTCTTCATGCAGTATTTCCCTTGTGTGTACAGGTATCTCAAACATTGGTTTCGATGTAGTAAATTGTGCAGATATGTGCATGCTTGCACAACAGCTACACATTTGTCAACATTACGTAACATTCGCTTTCGTGAGAATCCGGAAATCAGAAGACGTGATGCCAAATGTATTTACGGCTACCGCCCTCCCTCTGCTCAGCCTGCAGTTGACTACGTGTTCATTCCAACGCTGTGCAGGGTCACAGAACAAGGGAATTATCCAATCTGACATGTCGAAACCTGTCTTTAATTTTTTTATATGGGATGAATGCATTGAAAGAAACATAATATAAAAATTTAGCTTCTACGACTCACTGCAAGCATTATTTAAAAAAAAATGTTGAAAATTGCCAAATTCGTAGCTCGAGAGGCACCTAGAAGAATGTATACTCTGGCCGCAGCTGCCGACAGTCAGTGTACGAGTATGCACAATACGGCAGGTGCATAGCCTTGGCTGACAGAAAATTGATAAACAGAGAAAACGCCACTACGGGATCGTAATTTGTAAAGTAAACTTTAGTTTCTGTTGATAGTTTCTCTGACACAGTCTTTCGCAGATACTTTTCGCTTAAATTTTCAACTCATTTAATATCCATAATCGCTAGCAGTTGCCTTTGCGATACAGCTAAGTGTTAAAATGGAGATAAAACTGAATTAATTTTCTTTGTGTTCTCTTCGTATATGCTGGCTAACAGCATTTGCCTTTGCGCAGATTCCACAGTTGCGCCCTAACGTGGAGTCCAGTTAATGTTTTCAACCTTGCAAAGATGAAATATCAAGAAAGCGGTAAGCAGTCGAAATCATCTTTTTATTCTGAAGACCTACATTTGATTATTTATTAGTTAATTTCTTGGACGTTCATTCTAATGTTGACATTTAGTTAGATGTTGTGGAAACATTAGAAGCAATAGGAAATAACTGACGATTCTATGACCTGTTGTTCGAATGATGATTGTTGTGCTAATTAAGGTCCCGAACACAAACACAGTACCTTCCTAGCCCGAAGAAAATATGTACGGTAATAACTTTCAGTGTCGAAGAAAAACCTGTTAATTTTTTGGTTAAATGAAGGAGGGAGGAAACACTTGAGGTTAAGCAATGTGCAAAGCCGGTTCCATTTCTTAAACTCTGAGATTGAATTTATAAATGGAACAAAGATTTACACAAAGTACGAAACATATGCCAAAATGAAACTCGCAAAACTTTGAAAGAAAAACCACTCGAAATCTTTAGGACTGCTCGTGAGAGTCGCCATATCGTTATCCATGGAGATCTAGGTGACTGTGCCCTCTGAATTGTGAGTGAGATTAACATTACAGATTTCCACGTTTATTCGACCTAGTTAAAAAGATTCGGGAAATTACACAGAAAAGTAAGTCGGAAAATAACGAAGTTTATTTCAAGTAAACTTGTAAATGAAAGGTTATTAACACGTAACACTACAGAAAAATCCGTAGCTGTGGTGAACACGAAGCTTCTTGTTATCCCCTAAACTGCTGTGTATGAAGCCAATCAGTCAGGTTTCGTGCAAGAACTGCATGCAAAGCGCTTTCTATCATTTCGGGCATAAGAAAGACAAAGCCGCTTGTGCAGTTAGTGAATGCCAGGACACGTTTGTATATGACAATACTAGTGAGAAGTTATCAGTGGATTACTGTTTCCTCAGCTCTATACCTGTCTTCAGGGACCTCAAAGGAAATTATAGCCAAAAATGAAAACAAGGACTGTTTAGCTGCAAAATCTTGTAATCGACATAGCAAAACCTCGGAAAATGTGAGAGAATAATTTGCAATATTACATCCAAAACGTCTTCTTACCTGTTACAGCAAATAATTAACTTCATTTTTTGGACTCTTGGTCTGGGCTTAACATCATGTCTGTTTTTAGGAGGACGAGGAAAAAGTACAGCCTCTCGATGAAGAAATTTTTCGACACTATGAAACATTTTTCAGAAGATTGTTGGTGAATATGATTTCTGGTAGCTCTTTGTCGTTTTAGGTTTACCACCGGAATTGTATTGTTAAACTTCAGTCGTTTGTGCAATGTCAGTTTGCATCACCATATTTTACGAAATTGATCTTATATGCCTAGTACGCAACACTACGTGCAGACCAACAGCCACAGTCATTTCTTACTCCATCCCAATTCTGTCTAAATAAAACTATTACTTATTGGGACGTGCCTAAACGCTTTAATTATTCTTTTATCACCTGTGCCGGGTGTAAACAAAATGTTTGTTTTCGTCATCCACAGACACTTCGAATTTTTGTGATGAGTACTGGAAATAATCAACGAACTGTTTCATTGTTAGTAAGATACGCATTATACAAAAATTATCATAAGAAGTGTGATACAGAAATTATAATAAAATATTTCATGTCAACATATTACGGTAGAAGTCGTCTGTATTGTAGCATCATATACTGCCTTGCTTTTCTTTCCTCTGCTCGTCACTTGTGTAACAGTTACATCTACAACACTTTATCTGACGATATGAACTGCAAGATGTTCAAAAAGCTAAGGGGCTGAGACATTTTTGATATCATTCTTGAGTTTCTCCCGGCGTATTTGATAATCAAAATGTCCACGGGTGTACTGCCGGTCTACAGTGTCCAACGGGCACAATATTTCGGCGATCATACATGTCGCCATCATCAGGTGAACTGACGGACTGAGCTCCTGTGAACGTGCCGGCACGGAGATCCGTACACTATGGCTGCTCAGGTGGAACTGGGTTCGGTCGCGGCGGCGGCGGATTTAAATACCCTCCGCCCGCGGCGCGCTCACTCCGCCGTCCGCGCCCCGCGCCACGGTCGCGCGGTGTAACAGATTGCGACGGCGTCTGAGATGACGTCGGTGTAATGGCTCCGTCCGCCGTGGTCGTCACAACTATACATTTGCTCGATTTACTCTTGATTAACCCAATCGCTGGTTCCCAAGCCTTGCTAAGATTATAGCCACAGTCACGATTTATGAGGTCGTCATTGGTGCGAATTTCGATGGCCTCTCTAACAACGCTGTCCCAGTATCTCGACGTCTGTACCAGAATCCTCGTGCGTTCATACTCCATAGCGTGATTTTCCGACAAACAATGTTCAGCGACCGCCGACTTGCTCGGATACATCAGTCGAGTGTGCCTCTGGTGTTCACGGCATCGATCCTCGACGGTACGCATCGTCTGACCAATACACGACTTGCCACATTGACACGGAATCTGGTACACGCCGGCCTTCCTCAAACCGAGGTCATCTTTGGCGCTCCCCACCAGTGCACGAGTTTTATTCGGAGGACAAAACACCGTTCCGACCCGGTGTTTCTTCAAAATGCGGGCGATCTTTCCAGAGAGTGCGCCTGTATATGGGATAAACGCAGTGCCTACCTCCTCCCTCGTGATTTCATCCATATCCACAGGTTGTGCTGTAGTGGTTGGGCGGAGAGCACGTTGAATCTGCCACTCTGAGTACCCATTTTTTCGAAATACAGTTCTCAGATGTTCCAATTCCTGGAGTAGACTCTCTGCGTCAGAGATAGTGCGCGCCCTATGTACTAGAGTTTTAAGTACCCCATTCCTCTGTGAAGGGTGGTGGCAGCTGTCTGCGTGCAAATACAGATCAGTGTGCGTTGTCTTCCGAAACACCCCATGACCTAGGGTGCCGTCAGGCCTTCTCTTGACCAAGACGTCAAGGGTTAATCAAGAGTAAATCGAGCAAATGTATAGTTGTAACGACCACGGCGGACGGAGCCATCACACCGACGTCATCTCAGACGCCGTCGCAATCTGTTACACCGCGCGACCGTGGCGCGGGGCGCGGACGGCGGAGTGAGCGCGCCGCGGGCGGAGGGTATTTAAATCCGCCGCCGCCGCGACCGAACGCTGCAAAGTGTGCAGTGCTACAGGTGCCAACAGTTGGGGCATGTGGCGGGTGTCTGCCGGAATGCAGTCGCGTGTTTAAAATGCGCGGCGGCACACGACACCCGCAGCTGCCCCAAACCACGTGGAGCGGCCAGCAGATGCGCGAACTGCGGCGGTCCACACGCCGCCAACTCGCGCAGCTGCAGCTACCGCCGGCAGCACACCACAGCAAGCTCTGAGGTGCCTGCTGCCAAGTCGGCCGCACTGCCTCCCCGCTCCGGCGAGGGACGCGCGCCTTGCCGCGTCGAAGCGGCAACCGACCAAGCGCTGGCCGACCTACATGCAGCCATCGCGGCCGAAAGGGCCGCAACAAGGGACGAGTTGGTGGCTGTCCACCGACAGCTTCAACAGCTGCGGGAGGAGCTGCGGCTTCTCAAGAAGGCGCCGCCTGTGCCAGCTCCCCCCGCCCCTGTGTAGCAGCCATCGCGGGTGGATGCCGCCACCCAGACGTCCACCCCGACGTCCACCGACTCGCCTCCTGCAGCAATGCAGGCGGCGTCTCGCATGGAAGTGGACGTCGGGACGCCTGCACCGTCTTCTAGCCTGGAGACGGATGCAGAAGAAGAACAAACTGATGACGACTTGCCGCCCGCTTCTTCGCACGATGAAGAAGAAGCGGCAACCGACGAAGGACTGCCCCTCCCGCTCCCTGACGAGCGGAGCGTGCAGCCCTTCCTGAAGAAGATCGTGGCGTCGCTGAAGGACGGGACGTACCCTCACGGGGACAACCCGTACCCCTTCACGCCGACGCACACGAAGCCACCTCTTCCGCACGCACCGTGCGACCTTCGCCACTCGCGTGGCATATTGCGCGGGGCGATAACACGGAAGGAGATCGTACTGCTGAACAGCCGACCCATCTTCACCCCTTCGGACTGGGACCACATCGTTGAAGCGACCGACAAGTGGGTGAGGGAGGAGTTTCGCTCCGGCAGGCGCCAGCCTGCCCCAGAAGACCAAGCAGCAGCCGACTACTTCGCTAGACTACAGTCAGCGAGGTAGCCAGAGGCCCATTCAAACGAGAGGCCACCCTTACACCACCAGAGCAGACAACGGAGGAATAGCAGCACTGCTGCTTAGCCTCCCCCTACTCCAGACAGAGGATGTCTGAGATTTAGCGAGTTCGAGTTCGAGACCGAACCCAGTTCCATTTGAGCAGCCATAGTGTACGGATCTCCGTGCCGGCACGTTCACAGGAGCTCAGTCCGTCAGTTCACCTGATGATGGCGACATGTATGATCGCCGAAATATTGTGCCCGTTGGACACTGTAGACCGGCAGTACACCCGTGGATATTTTGATTTTTGATATCGTTTAAGTGTTTAAAGTTTGCGTGTGTGCACCTTAGACTTCGCGAAACGGGGCGCTACGTTTTCTAATTATTCGCCTATCTCGGGCCATAGAGGATGGACTGTACAAACCGCTCTTATAAGCGGTTCTTCGTGTGGCAAAAAATGAGCATCTTTAACATTAAAAAAATACTTGCAGCTAAAATGTTGACAGTGCATTACTTTCGGCGTATTCTTAGCGCATAAAAAATTTCAGGTTACATTTCTACATGTCGAATTGGACCATACCCTTGTTACTCCAGCCACATTTACACCTAGAATCGTTGCAAACCTGGGGGAGAGACAAATCAATAAGTTTACATATTTTGCACATTTTCAATCAATAATCTCATATAGAATAATGTTCTCAGGTTATCACCTTCAAGAAAGAAAGACTTCATTGCTCAAACATGTTCTGTAAGAATAATATGTGGTACTCACACACGATCACTGCTTCACAGTATACTTATTCCCTCATGAAGTTTGTTGAAAATAATCCACAGCAGTTCAAAAGGAACAATGATGTACATAATTACAATACCAGAGGGTAAAAAGGAATTCATTATTCCATATTAATGTTGCCTTTAGCACAGAAAGGGGTATTGTATTGTATGGAACTGGGGACCTAGAAATGACGGAGAGGTTTCGTCCCCGCCGTAGCCCACAGTGGTTCACAACCCTACAACAGGCTACGCAGTCCACTCACCACGCCGCCGCCCCACACCGAACCCAGGGTTATTGTGCGGTTCGGCCCCCAATGGACTCCCCCGATAACGTCTCACACCAGCCGAGTGTAACCCCAATGTTTGCGTGATAGAGTAGTTATGGTGTACGCGTACGTGGAGAAAGTGTTTGCAAAGCAATCGCCAACATAGTTTAACTGAGGCGGAATAAGGGGAATCAACCCGCATTTGCGGAGGTAGATGGAAAACCGCCTTAAAAACCATACTCAGACTGGCTGGCTGCTTTACCATTCGTTTAAAACGCGTGCGGCAGGACGGTCTTGTAGTTGCCCCGGCCTGACTTGCTTCTTGTGACGTAGCTGGGTCGGGAGAGTGAGGACTTGCCTTCTCACTCTTCAGTTAACCAACAGTTGTCAGACAGTGTGGTCGAAAACAGTCTGAAATGCTTGTTTATTTGTTTATTTATATAATTTTTTTGCATAGAGTCAACAAAAATGATGACTATTGCAAACGTCAGTGTTGTTTACATAATTATGAAGATGTTAAAATACAAACAAAACAAATAGTTGATATAAATTAGCAAGTCTATAAAACAAGCATGCAATGGGAATGTGGTGTCACAGAAGTAGGTATTCAACTAAAATATTTCTAATTTCTAATACAAAGTATAAGATCACGTGTTTTCAGCTTAGAATTCAGACAGAGAGTACAAACATTTCTTTGCCATCATAGGCTCATAAGTCTTTTGGAAATTTGTTAAACCAAATTTGACCACTGATGTATGGGCTGCAATCTGTTATTTTCAACTAATTTAGGAAAGGATATATTGTTCCATAGTAAACAGTTTGAATAGTAGAGTTTGTAACTATTTTTGCAAGATGACTGAGTAGATATAATCCGCTACTAATCTTTCCACACACAAAGTCAATATGCTTTGACCACCGCAAGTATTTGTCTAAGTATAGGCCCAAGAATTTGCAGCTATTAGGGTCTGCTGCCTCAATTCCATATATATTATTTATAGAGGTATGATGAGAGTTAACAGTCTTGAATGATAATAATTGTGATTTATTAACATTGACCTTTAGCTCTTGTTCTTGAAAATACTTAATTATAGTTATTACTCCATCTGTTGCAGAAGATGTACGTTCACAGGTATTTTTGCCAAGAAACAACATAGATGTGTCATCTGCTTAGCTCACTATTATGGAGTTTTGTGGCTGGGTGACATCATTCACATAGACTAAAACGAGAAAGGGACCAAGAATAGATCCCTGGGGGACTCCTTGTTTGAAGGTTTCATTAGAAGACTGGGCGATTGCAACTCGGTCATTAATTTGGTATGTTAGCTTTGTGCACTGCTTCTGGTTTGTCAAGTAGTAAGTTAGCAGCAGTATTGCTGAATCTTTTAAGCCATATGCCTGGAGTTTCTTTATTAATAGATTATGTTTAACTGAACCAAATGCCTTGATAAGATCAAGGAATATGGCTGTTGTCAAATTTCCTTCATCTAGTGCACTATATATATAATGTAAAAATTCAGAGATTGCTGTGATGGTGCTGTGGTTTTTCCTGAAATCATGTTGTCTTTCAGTGAGTAGGTTATTTGTTGTGAAGTAGTCACCGAGTTGTGAAAGCAAATCATATTCAAAGATTTTATTAAATGTGGGGATTAATGATATTGGTCTAAAGTTTTCAACATGTTTTTTAGATCCTTTCTTATATACTGGTTTTACTACACTCATTTTAATGAGTAAGGGTAGGTGTTTTCCTTAATACAGCAGTTAATGAGATTCGTAATAGGTTTAACTAATTCTTTGTGGCACTTTTTAACTAGGGAACTAGATATCTCATCCCATCCAGCTGGGTCTTTGATGTGCAGATTCTTCGATTTATTTCATGTTCACTCACAGTTCTGACTTCAAAGTTTGTACGTAGGAGCAGTGTGCGATTTGTGCTTTTACCAGTGGGGGGATGTCTTATGGGGTTAGTATAATTATATATGTTACTAGCTTGGACCGTGGCGCTACCCATGGTTAAACAGTTATTTATAAATAGATGTTAATGCCGAAACTCACTATTCACGCTTATGCACTATCAGAAAAGCCATCCGTTGTTATATCTTTAAAAGTACATTATAGGTAAAGCTTATTTACAAAATCATCTACATACAGATATACGAGGGGAATTCAAAAAGTAAAGGCACATTTGTGAAAAGCTGTACTTATTCTGATGATAGAAAACTGAAACATGCGTTATTTTTCTACGTAATCTCCCTGCAGTTCAATGGAGTTTTCCCGACGTTTTACGAGTTTTTTTTATTTAATCAGAAAATACGTTTATCGGTTGCATCTGTAACCAGTTTTGCACCGCAGCAATGACGTCTTCATCAATTTCAAATCTTCTTCCCTGTAGTGCTTCCGTTAAGGGTCCAAACATGTGAAAATCGCTTGCAGCCAGGTCTGGACTGTATGGTGGATGTTCCAGAACCTTGAATCTCAACTCCTTTATTGCGTCGGCTGTCCGTTTGGCAGAATGTGGGCGAGCGTTATCTTGTTGCAGGATGACACCTCTTCACAGTTTTCCACGACGTTTGGATCTGATTGCAGGTTTTAGTTTCGTACACAACACATCACATCCACCATACAATACAGACCTGGCTCTAAAGCCTCGTTTACGCTGGGGTGACGTCTTGCAACATTGTGGCATGCTACGGAAATATGGCGAGCGTCGTCTTGTCATTTAGTTCTAAATGTTTTGAACTGCTTAATTACTACATAACACTTTTTCAAAATTAATAAGCAAACATATTAACAGTATTAATAGTAAACTTTCAGTGTTCAGCTACACAAATTTAAATTATATCTAAAGTTTTACTGCAGTGCTTGGTAAATAAACATCCCAGGTTGGGATGCATAAACTAAAACCAGAGAAGGGGATGGTCTGATGCAGAGGGGGGGAAGTCCCCCCCCCCCCCCCTGCAAATCGCACACTGCATAGGGGTGAGCAAATGTTTATCTTGCTGTTTTGGTCAACAGGTTGAGTTGGAATGCTACATGGAGTGATAAAATATTTATTAAAAAGGTCACAGGTTGTTCTTGGATCTTCTATTAATTTTCTCTCATGCAATAAGCTTATTTCTTTTGTATTCACATTTGATGTCGCTTTCAGGTATTGACTGACGAGCTTCCAAGATGCTTTACTCACATTGTCAGATTAAATGACTGTATCACTGTGCACCTTTTTCCTGAAATTCGAAAGCTCTGCCTTAAACATATTCTTGGCTTTACAATACTTTTCCTTAAGGATGATATCCTCTTTTGATTTATAAAGAAAGAAGAGGTCATGAACATCCAGCTTAAGTTTAATCAAACTACTTGGTAGTTTCAGCTTTGGTTTCTTTCTATGTATTAGAGTCCTTTTTACACCATTAAATGAGCAACATGTCTCAAAATCGTTTTATAGAATTGATCCCATTTCTTGTTTGAGCCTTTTACCTTATAAACACAGTTCCATTCCTCCTGGGCTAGTTAATGTTTAAGGCGATTTACATTGTGATTGTTCAAGATTCGTTTCTGTTCAGTGACATTTGTTGCTTCTGCTGTGTTTACACCTGTGTACTCAACAGACTGTCAATAGTGGTCAGAGTAGTGAACTTCTATATCTCTGTGACTAACACTGTTAGTAGCAAGTTTACTGATTATTACATAATGTATCTTGCTGGAAGTGTAGTTTGTCAGTCTTGTATCAGTGTCTATTATGTTTACAAGGTTATACAGGGTGTTACAAAAAGGTACGGCCAAACTTTCAGGAAACATCCCTCACACGAAAGAAAGAAAATATGTTATGTGGACATGTGTCCAGAAACGCTTACTTTCCATGTTAGAGCTCATTTTATTACTTCTCTTCAAATCACATTACTCATAGAATGGAAACACACAGCAACAGAACGTACCAGCGTGACTTCAAACACTTTGTTACAGGAAATGTTCAAAATGTCCTCCGTTAGCGAGGATACATGCATCCACCCTCCGTCGCATGGAATCCCTGATGCGCTGATGCAGCCCTGGAGAATGGCGTATTGTATCACAGCCGTCCACAATACGAGCACGAAGAGTCTCTACATTGGGTACCGGGGTTGCGTAGACAAGAGCTTTCAAATGCCCCCATAAACGAAAGTCAAGAGGGTTGAGGTCAGGAGAGCGTGGAGGCCATGGAATTAGTCCGCCTCTACCAATCCATCGGTCACCGAATCTGTTGTCGAGCAGCGTACGAACACTTCGACTGAAATGTGCAGGAGCTCCATCGTGCATGAACCACATGTTGTGTCGTACTTGTAAAGGAACATGTTCTAGCAGCACAGGTAGAGTATCCCGTATGAAATCATGGCGGTGAATCGAGGAAGTACAGTACATACTGACGAAATTAAAATGAGCTCTAATATGGAAATTAAGCATTTCCGGACACATGTCCACATAACATCTTTTCTTTATTTGTGTGTGAGGAATGTTTCCTGAAAGTTTGGCCGTACCTTTTTGTAACACCCTGTATAAATTCAGTATATCTGTTAGCCTCAAGCTAGGCATGTCGTGAGAGTTTGCATTAATATTCAAATCCCCAAGTATAGTAAGATTACCTGGGCCACTTAAACTAATTACTGGTCTGAAACTATTAAACAAGTGAGACACATCTGCATTTGGCGGGTGACAAATTCCTATTACTTTGTGCTTTGTATAATTACTACCCTCTCCCTTCAATTTAAGAGTAATTCCAGTAATTTCTGAATTTCTTTTACTACTGGGCTTATCCAGGAATGACATTTTACTAGTAATTAGTGGTTCTTGGACAACCTTTATGTAGATGTCTACAGTAGCTGTTAGCGAGAATATAACCCTCTAATTTACAAAATTTTAATTCCTCAGCTTTAAGACCACATTTAGCAATCACAATGACATGGGGGCCATGTTCTGTCACAAAAACTTGTAGAACGTCTAGTTTATTTCTGGGGTACTGAATATTGATGTGTATTAGTTTCAGGGCGTTTCCTATCTGCTACACTACTATATTGTTCCGTCCAGCTTCGCTCTCGCGAAAAACCTTGTCTTCAGTAACAAGCACATTATTCCTTTCGTTCCATACTAGTTCTTTGGCTGGGGCGTGAGACTGAGGGCTAATTTGTTCATTTACTAGGTGTGCTAATTTCGATCTTCCCTTTTTGTCCATGTGAAGACCGTGGGTTGTACCTACCAAACATGCTTACAGCAACTAATTTAACATTAGAGAACTTTGTACAAAATCTTTTTAAATCGTGTCTCTTGCTATAATTAATTACAGTAACATTTGTGCTGATTAGAAGAAGTAATAGTCTTAGATAATTCTTTAACATTGTGATTGCATTATTGCAGTGTATGTCGTTAGATCCAGCACAAATCACAACTGAATCATTTCCAACGTGTTTATTACTTACAAAAGGTTCAAAAATGGTTCAAATGGCTATGAGCACTATGTCCCCTAGAACTTAGAACTATTTAATCCTAACTAACCTAAGGACATCACACACATCCATGCCCGAGGCAGGATTCGAACCTGCGACCGCAGCGGTCGCGCGGTTCCAGACTGTAGCGCTTAGAACCGCTCGGCCATCCCGGCCGGCGACAGGTCCAGTAACGTCCTTGAAATGTGCACCAGGTTTTACGATGCCCGTGCTGCACTAGTGTCAGTCGAGGGAAAGGGAAATTTTATCAAAATTCAATGAAGGCGCGGTTGAGCGATGAAATCTGGGGCCGCTGGCAGAGTGCGGTTAACAGTCGACAGCCAGCGGGCCAGGCAAGGTAAACATGGCACTCGCGGGCGCAGAGCTGCGACGGCGGTATTGCATGCACGATTTGTTTTGAGTGGAGCAACAATGCGGCAGGAAACTGCAGCGTTGCTTTAAGTTATTGCGATGTATGAGGCACTAGGCCAGAGCCAAGAGTGGCGATTTGTAAGTGGCTGACGTGTGGAAATTTATCCCTGCCATAGTTTCTGTCTCTCTCTGACACTACGTCAGAAGCGAGGGAGAAACCAATAAATAGACGGGCAATTTTAGCTTGAGACAGAGTGTGCCAGGTCAGTTGAGCATTGGGACACACCTGTGCTGGTCTATGCTTATAGGGGCCAGTCTGGCAGCAATGTTATAAGTATTGTGCAAAAACTTGTACTTTGTTTCTATGTACTTGTTCGGGCTATATTCCGCCTCCGGGGACACAACACCGGGGCAGGACGGAATGGCAGCCTGGAACTTGGAGATTGCACGGAGGACAGTAACAGCGGTCTGCAGCGGGTCCAGCAGGGGCTCGGTTCCACTCGAGTCTACGGGTCACGTTCGCTTTCCACCTGGCGTACCGGGCTCCGGGCGAGTTCGTACCCTGCGGAAGGCGCAGTAGCGCAGCGACAGTGACGGTGGCGGGTGTTGCCATCTGGCAAGCACTACTATCGGCAATTTGCGGCACCGCGTCCAGGAAGGTTCGGGTTCGAGTCCTGTCCTATCCTAGGAGCAGCGGCGGCCCGAAGGCCACGCGTGACCAGTACACCCACCTTCGTCCCACGGTCGGACAGAGCAGGCTAAATGGGGTGGAGGGTGGCGAGGTCCAGGGACTGTATGTAGCAGTCTTCAGAATCGCAGGCAGCAGAGCGGCGCCAGTCGCAACGCCCGGCGACCGGGAGAGGGCGGCCGACGTCCATTGGCGGGCGACGTTGATGATGGCAGCAGCAGCGTTGGCATACCAGGAGTTGATGAGCCGGCTGGACTCGCGTGACAGCACACGGCGGCACACCGACATTATGCTTCACCCATCGAGTACTGTAAATCAGGTCAATAAACGAATGTTACCGAATACCGCTGTATCACTCTGCACTACCCCTCGACGCTCTTGAACTCATGACAAAATACGGCGCGTTGGTCCCTGCTTCAGCTCTGCCAACTCGGGTTCGACTCACTGACCCCGCAACACCCATTACATTGTGTGTCGGATTTATTTTCTGTAATTCTTGGGCTAGTCCCTTACTGTGGCTATCACCAAAGATTTCTATTTTACTTCTGATCACTTTATTTAATTTACAATCACTAATTACACTAGGCACTTCACTTACGTTTCTTAAACGAGAATGTGCATGTGGCTTGGGAGCAATTTGGTTATTTGCAAAGTGAGTTTGTTTGCCATTTTGGGCGTAGTTATTAAATAGGTCGGCGAATTTGTTCATGTGCACTGGCATTGAGGAGGAAGCACCGGTTTTCACATCTTTTCACATTGTCTTACCTCGCCATTGCTGCGCAGACCATTCAGAAGTACCGATACTGTTAGAGAGGCCTAAATTTTCTGCTTTCACAATACAAGGATTTATTTCGTATTTCGCGTGCAGTTTTTTCACTTCATCCTGCAAGAGTCCAATAGTTGCAACATACGAAAGGTTTTCCTTTTTGATGCCTTCGATCGTCCTTGCTGGCTCAAAAGTTCACGTTTCTTGAGCATTAACGGATGCTGCTGTTTGTTTACAGTCTACACAGTTCCACGTGGTCGCGTAGTTATCGTCACTTCTCACTGAGGGGTCAATCTTTCCGCAGCGAAAATGAAATTTTAATTACACTGAAGACCGACGAAGCCACTTTTCACAATTTTCGCGCACTTTTTGCAATATTGACACGTCATAACATTATTTTCGAGGACCTCTACATTCAGAACTTCCGCAGCTGACGCCATCTTGAATGGGTGCTTGGTTTCCCAAAGCCGAACAAGAGAGCGATACACAAATTGGGCGTGGACGGCAATAAGGATCGAACCTGAACCAAAAGCTGAGTAGTTTCGTGCGCTGTCATTCTCGCTGAGACAACAACTGATACTAATTATATCTACCTGGCCGCTTGAATTTGCACGCTTGTCTGACTTCAATGCTACACTACTGGCCATTAAAATTGCTACACCAAGAAGAAACGCAGATGATGAATGGGTATTCATTGGACAAATATATTATACTACAACTGACATGTCATTACATTTTCACGCAATTTGCGTGCATAGATCCTGAGAAATCTGTACCCAGAACAACCGCCTCTGGCCGTAATAACGGCCTTGATACGCCTGGGCATTGAGTCAACAGAGCTTGGATGGCGTGTACAGGTACAGCTGCCCATGCAGGTTCAACACGATACCACAGTTCTTCAAGAGTAGTGACTGGCGTATTGTGACAAGTCAGTTGCTCGGCCACCATTGACCAGACGTTTTCAATTGGTGAGAGATCTGGAGACTGTGCTGGCCAGGGCAGCAGTCGAACATTTTCTATATCCAGAAAGGCCCATACAGGACCTGCAACATGCGGTCGTGCATTATCCTGCTGAAATGTAGGGTTTCAGAGGGATCGAATGAAACGTAGAGCCACGGGTCGTAACACATCTGAAATGTAACGTCCACTGTTCAACGTGTCGTCAATGCGAACAAGAGGTGACCGAGACGTGTAACCAATGGCATCCCATACCATCACGCCGGGTGATACCCCAGTATGACGATGACGAATACATGCTTCCAATGTGCGTTCACCGCGATGTCGCCAAACACGGATGCGACCATCATGATGCTGTAAACAGAACCTGGATTCATCCGAAAAAATGACGTTTTGCCATTCGTGCACCCAGGTTCGTTGTTGAGTACACCATCGCAGGCTCTCCTGTCTGTGATGCAGCGTCAAGGGTAACCGCAGCCATGGTCTCCGAGCTGGTAGTCCATGCTGCTGCAAACGTCGTCGAACTGTTCGTGCAGATGGTTGTTGTCTTGCAGACGTCCCCATGGGTTGACTCAGGGATCGAGACGTGCTGCACGATCCGTTACAGCCATGCGGATAAGATGCCTGTCATCTCGACTGATAGTGATACGAGGCCGTTGGGATCCAGCACGGCGTTCCGTATTACCCTCCTGAACCCACCGATTCCATATTCTGCTAACAGTCATTGGATCTCGACCAACGCGAGCAGCAATGTCGCGATACGTTAAACCGCAATCGCGATAGGCTACAATCCGACCTTTATCAAAGTCGGAAACGTGATGGTACGCATTTCTCCTCCTTACACGAGGCATCGCAACAACGTTTCACCAGGCAACGCCGGTCAATTGCTGTTTGTGTATGAGAAATCTGTTGGAAACTTTCCTCATGTCAGCACGTTGTAGGTGTCGCCACCGGCGCCCACCTTGTGTGAATGCTCTGAAAAGCTAATCATTTGCATATCACAGCATCTTCTCCCTGTCGGTTAAATTTCGCGTCTGTAGCACGTCATCTTCGTGGTGCAGCAATTTTAATGGCCAGTAGTGAATTAACTCGGAAACTACGCAGCGTGTCGAATTTTTTTCGTGACAATTACTTCCCAGCACAACCTAACCTGCAACACCCTTACAAGGCTTTCAGACTGTTTTTGAGCACCATATGCAGTTCCGGCCACGATACTAAACTTTGATGTTCAGAAAGGATTATTTTACATGGCGAGCGTGCAGTTTTTGGCGAAGTAAGCAAAATGGAATAGGAAAGTGAGAATTTGAATGTCCCAACTTGTACTTAAACGTGAAACGCGTGAAAGTAGTGCACTTAATACTGAATTACAGCTCCAGCTTTCCTTGCAGCATTAGTCCAAAACTTTTCGTTGGCTTCTACTTTAATGAAAAAGAAAATTTAAACGGAGAACATTATGTACTGATGACCTACATAATCTGAAGAAAGGATAGTATTTACACTCAAGTTACTAGAAACCGGAGAGTTTGTATTTACTTTAGTGATTATTTCGCGTCTCAGCAGCTGCTATATATCAGACAGTTACTAATTTCTGTAGTGATATATGTTAAGCTCTTCATGAATTTTGTTTAAGTATATAAAGGAAGATGTCAATAAAATATGATTACTGAAATACGTTCGACATGTCAAATAGACTAATTGCTAAAATCTGCTATATAGTTCATTAGAGGAGAGAGAGCGTGATCCCAAGCCATTCTTGTTTATTATAGAAAATCTCTGACAACAGTGGTACATCGGCCATATAATTGCAGATACCATGTACGTAAGCAACGATAATGATCAAGTCTTTCGTATATATTTAATTTTAATGAGCGTAATGAATACATATTCGCACTTGTATAATTTCAAGGAAATTAACTGTGCTTTTCCTTTTTAACAAAAAAATTACAAAGCTTGTGTTTATTCACTTCGCTCCCACCTGACGCAAGCATCTAATAAATTTATTGTCTTCCTCGCGCGCCCAGTACGACCTTCGATTGCTTCGGCAGTTTTATAATAATCATATTTCTTTTCGTTCGGCATTTGTGCTGTGGTTCATTTGAATCCCAGAAGCAAATATGATGTCTATAATACCGCTCATCTTTCGGAACTTTACATTCACTTCGGACCACTCCGCCGCTCACGCAAGTCGTGTCACCGACGAACGTAGACAAAATAGTAAACGAAATCCTTCCGTTCTACGCGCAGAGAACGCGAGTTTCCTTTCGTGGTTCGCTAAACTCACACGTATCAGTCATTTTAGAATTCGGTGTGCACGCAAAGACGTCAAATACCACACTGAACAAATTGCGTGAGTCAGAGTTGTAATGATTTTCAGTCTACACGCTACGAATTGTCTGTGTCCACAGATTCGAACAACGTTGCCCAAACCACTAGTTCCAACTTCCACGTTTGCGCACATCTTACATCTACCCAAGTTTCCGGTCCAGTTGCAAGTTAGTCCATATGCTACAATCTGCGTAGATGTAATGTGCTCAGACAGATCGTTACATATGGATCGGTCTTTAATCAGGCCCTGCACGTGAACTACAATAAATCAACAAACACTGTCCTAGAATAACTATATATTTCCTTTAAGTAAAAAAAAATATTGTCCTAGAAAAATTATTTATTCAGTCTAATAACGCTTCATGAGGAGAAGAGTCGGATCGTTAAACTGATTATGTGAGGCAGGCACTACGTCGAATCTTCGAAGGGATTGTGTAGGGCACTACACTACAAAATTATTTTTTTCTGTATTTCCTTCGTATCTGCGAGGAGGCTACTATACATTGAACATAGCCTTCGACTGTGCTAGTAGCAAATCGATCGTTTTAGTTAATAACAATGTTTTCGAATATGTAAAACATTAAGGAAACTGCAATAAGCAATTAAACGTTCCTTATTCGTTACGGAGTAATTCAGCAAAGATGCAGTCAAGAACAAGTATGTTATGAAATAAAGATTTGCAACAACAATTCTTAATGTAACCTGCAAATATGGAATATAATCTCTTAACATCATAGTAGAATGCACGCTATAGGGAGAAGTTAAAATTCGTATTCCATTTGTAGTTAGCGCGCTGTGTTCAGGAGTTTGCGCTATTTAATCACTACCCATAAAATGGGCAGAATGGTCCTAGCTTCAATGTACACAATTATCAACTATCGTGAATGTTCATTAGAGCATAAAGAGATATATCTCTCTCTCTTTGTTAGTGCGGTTAAAAGTTGAATTCTGTGACTGCATGTTCTAGACGGGAGACAGGTGCCTGCTTCAAGCAAGGTTCTTTACATCCGAGATCACTGGTTACATCTTGCTATTAAAACTGATGAACTCAAAGCCAGAAAATATATAAATAGCTTGTTTCAATCCATAGCAGGAGAAAATAAAGCAGAAATATCTTTTCGATTTTATAGAAATAGAAAGCATCGTACCACTGTTTTCGCGTTGCAATAAACGTCAATTTTTGACAATTTTGCTCATCGTCGTAATGTTGGCATTATGACAGTCCTAAATAGCAAATGAAAACAACAAGCAATGGTTGAGGTGTGAGGTTATGCAATGTGATTATATACTTCGCGTGACGGTGGTGTTGATGGATAGTTTTGACAGCATTGTCAGTGCCCAAAGTTTATAGGGATTTGTTGTCTACGCTAGCAGAGTGGCATACTGTTTTGAAATGAGCTGACAACATGGAAAAGGGGACAGTCGCAAAGGTGATAAATGACTTTCTCACGACGACTGCAGGAGAACTTTCACTGTGTAAAGGAGACATTGTGCAGGTAATTATAGGTCACAGACAGATGTACTTTACGAACTTCGCCACTTTTAGCAGAGGCGACTGCTTTGGCAGATCAAAAGTGTTCATAATTATAGACTGTTTCTGAATGTTAATAATGTTTTTCGTTTAAAGTTAACCATGGAAGACTATAGTGAGACAGAACAGCATGCACTGGCTTCATTTATGGGCTGTGTTAGACTTTTACAAACAAATGATTTCATTCACAGATGTATATTATTAACTTTTGTACATATGACAGAAGCATAAAAGCCTCATGCTGGGAGCAAGGAAATTGAGATTCTTTATTGATTGTAAAATATATATAGTATATGAATGCAATATTGAAATTTGAACTGTCATACTAAAATTAATACTGTAAAATAAAATAATACGGGGGTCAGTACTAGAACAAATTGCTATTAATAAGTCAACCTTGTTCACTGGCCACGGTCAGACAGATTGCATCACATCATAGAGACTATATATCAAAACCACTTCTAAAACTAAGAGAACAGACAAGACGCATTACACAGCACTGACATTCTAAACAGTGGTTATAAACAATTTTTAAATGATGGGAGCGGCAATGACCATGCAAGCTTGCATGGTCATTGCTGCTCCCATCATTTAAAAAAAATTTACAAAAGATTTTTAAATTTCAACTACCGCTCTCACCAGATGACTGTGTATTGGATGTGAATGGTGGGGAGTGGCTACAGGGCAATGTTCAACGTTACCATGTTATAAATAGCATGTATTGCCTGAGGATGCACCGATATGTGGTGTGGAACCGGACGCAGATTTAATAAAAATCATTGATACAGCCAGTGCGGAATTTTCTTAGGAAAAATTATTGATTTGGTTTTTATTTGGTGCTGTTGACAGAACAAATGGAAGTCATCACTTAAAAATGTATCAACTGCATTGTGTGGTTATGATTGGTAGAGCAGGCATGATTGCTTTGAGCCTGTAGGCCATTTTTTGCAGGCGGACGTGGTAGAATCTTGTATCCACCACTGTGGTTCATAGTGATTGGTTGTTTAACGATTTCATTCACCTGTCATTCTGTACTCTTGATTGTAAGTGGCTTCTTAACAAGCATGCAGAGCTTTGGGAACTGTATGGCCTTGCCACATTAATTTTGACATTTATAACCCACTAATTTGTACAGTATCTGAATCATATGTGATACATATGCTGTCTTGGGTACATATTAAAATATCTTCCCCTTACTGTCCCACCATGTCATGCTATGAACATCACTGCCATGAGTGATATTGAGAATCATGCTTTATTATGACTGTGACTCCCCACCGACTTGTCGATATTGTCTAATAAAAAGTAAAGTTAAAATTAGGCTTGTTTGTTGTAGTCTCCCTCCGCCCACGCCCCATAAAATCTCAGTTATGGTGACAGACTGATCTGTAGTATAGCACAATGTCTAGGATAGATTGGAAGGTAACAGTTTGGTAGTAAGTTGTGATAGCTAACAAATGGGGGCATTACAGAAGTGTTGTATTCCATTCATCTGCTTTGACCCATGACATCATCAAGATGACTACTTCCAGCATGTACAATATGGTGACCATTATGTCACTACATCCACAGGCAAACAAATATAAAAATGATGACAGAATATTTCACTGCAGCAATAAAATGAAACTAATGGGACAACTGCGGGAAGTAGGGTCTTTAAGATGGGGACAGACTATACACATGACAATATGAAAAACAGCACCATCCCAAAACAAATATTTCCCACAAAACAAACACACAAAATTCTCAACATATGGCATAACATGACAAACATGAAAAGACTGCCTATTGGCTTCTGTCTCGGGTTCTTCGGCCGACGTTCATCTAATGATTTTTCTGACGTTTCGCCAGCACGAGTGGCTGGCATTGTCAAAGCTTCACCCTCCATTGCCGGTGGTGAACTGGGCACCGGCAATGGAGGGTGAAGCTTTGACAATGCCAGCCACTCGTGCTGGCGAAACGTCAGAAAAATCATTAGATGAACGTCGGCCGAAGAACCCGAGACAGAAGCCAATAGGCAGTTTGTCAACAAGTGGCCACGAAAGCCTCAACAATTTTGTAAACATGAAAAGCACAGGAATTTTACATTTCACGTGACATATATAGCTCAAACACAACCTTTGATATCAAGAAACCGACACATGCAAGTCCAATATGTGGTATCGAGAAATTCTCGTAATCTATATAGCTCAAACAAAGCCAACGTCCAAACAACCCCAACCTCTTAACCCCGCTTTTAACCAACCCCAACCCACCTAATACCACTCCTAAACACAACACACGCAAAGAAATTAAAAGAACAAAAGAAAATGAATCCTCAAAGATGTAAAGATGAACAATAACAAGAATAATATGTAAGTAAAACAATCTTCCCGGTGGCCAACCAAGTTCTCTTGAACGAGGTCCCTGTCGGATAGATCACTAAATATTTTCATGGCTACACAGCCACATATATAGGTCCCCGGTCCAAGAAGATGGGACTAATCAACTTCATGCTTTCATTACACGCGACATTTCACATAATTGGCAATCAAGCTGAACTACTGTAAAAACCTTATGGTTGTTGTCATGTCATTGCCTATCACAACCCTAAATGAATAACTATTAAATTTTTCTATCATATCGATCTCTAACAAAAAAACAAGAAAAAACTATTACATTTTGGTCTGTAAAAAACATACAGCACTAATCATACTGTCACAAACACATATGCACAAACCCCCATAACAGTAGGCCTAAATCATCTAACTCGTTAGTGACACAGCTCGCTTTTCCAACTACAGAAATACAGAAGCGTCCGATCCCGCCCGTCTGCTTTGACCAATGACGTCACAAATATGGCGGAAACGACCATAAACCACAATTCCAATATGGCGCATATAAAGTCGTTACGTACACATTATGAGGACGAAAATACATTGGAAAACAAACACACACACGTTCCACAAAAAGCCTAATGACGCTAACGGGACAAGCGCGGGAAATAGGTGGTTTTTGGGTGGGGACAAACTAAATATAAACAAATTTAGACACCCACCCCCATACAAAACCACGAAAAAAACAGGCATTACAAAACTCCCCAAATACCCCTAAACACAATATCATCTGGAATCGGATACTTCCTTTGGCCTATATAGCTCAAGAGCAGCTCCCGATCCCATAAATTGGGATCGAACACTTCCCTTTACCGCGCCATCGTGACGTCACATACCACAACAGCCTTACGTAACGGGTCAAAGCCAACGGGTGGGATCGGACGCTTCGGTCGACCCCCAACTACTTCACAGAATGATTACACAAAGTCAAATGACCCAATAACACAAACATCTTCAAATGTGAACATCCACCATGGGGCCACACCACCAAATACGACAATGCTCCATCTGAAAACGTGACCCGACTTGGAAACAGTGTGCCACAGTGGCACAACACAACACACTTACGTCGGGGGTTAAAGCAGATGGGTGGAATCTGATGCTTCCTTTGACCCCAAATGTTAATGTGGGATAAGGATTTTAACTGATGGACCTATGCTAAGTCTGAAGATATGCATTCACTCTGTATTTAATGTGGTTTTTTCTATCAATAACAAACTGCAAGATAATTTCAGAAAAGCTGTATTATACAGCAAACAAATATTATATGAGTAAGGTGGTGTATATAATGTAAATATATAGCATATCAACTACAAAATACACAGAGTGTGGGGCAGTGTGTAACTCTTACAAAAATTATAATCAATAGAGCACCTCAGCCTCTCTTTTGCCTCCTCCTGTCACGCACTGACGCCCAGTGAGCTATTGTCCCATCTGATGTTATTTGTCAACCTGATAATGATTTAGGATCAGAACTACACTCCTGGAAATTGAAATAAGAACACCGTGAATTCATTGTCCCAGGAAGGGGAAACTTTATTGACACATTCCTGGGGTCAGATACATCACATGATCACACTGACAGAACCACAGGCACATAGACACAGGCAACAGAGCATGCACAATGTCGGCACTAGTACAGTGTATATCCACCTTTCGCAGCAATGCAGGCTGCTATTCTCCCATGGGGACGATCGTAGAGATGCTGGATGTAGTCCTGTGGAACGGCTTGCCATGCCATTTCCACCTGGCGCCTCAGTTGGACCAGCGTTCGTGCTGGACGTGCAGACCGCGTGAGACGACGCTTCATCCAGTCCCAAACATGCTCAATGGGGGACAGATCCGGAGATCTTGCTGGCCAGGGTAGTTGACTTACACCTTCTAGAGCACATTGGGTGGCACGGGATACATGCGGACGTGCATTGTCCTGTTGGAACAGCAAGTTCCCTTGCCGGTCTAGGAATGGTAGAACGATGGGTTCGATGACGGTTTGGATGTACCGTGCACTATTCAGTGTCCCCTCGACGATCACCAGTGGTGTATGGCCAGTGTAGGAGATCGCTCCCCACACCATGATGCCGGGTGTTGGCCCTGTGTGCCTCGGTCGTATGCAGTCCTGATTGTGGCGCTCACCTGCACGGCGCCAAACACGCATACGACCATCATTGGCACCAAGGCAGAAGCGACTCTCATCGCTGAAGACGACACGTCTCCATTCGTCCCTCCATTCACGCCTGTCGCGACACCACTGGAGGCGGGCTGCACGATGTTGGGGCGTGAGCGGAAGACGGCCTAACGGGGTGCGGGACCGTAGCCCAGCTTCATGGAGACGGTTGCGAATGGTCCTCGCCGATACCCCAGGAGCAACAGTGTCCCTAATTTGCTGGGAAGTGGCGGTGCGGTCCCCTACGGCACTGCGTAGGATCCTACGGTCTTGGCGTGCATCCGTGCGTCGCTGCGGTCCGGTCCCAGGTCGACGGGCACGTGCACCTTCCGCCGACCACTGGCGACAACATCGATGTACTGTGGAGACCTCACGCCCCACGTGTTGAGCAATTCGGCGGTACGTCCACCCGGCCTCCCGCATGCCCACTATACGCCCTCGCTCAAAGTCCGTCAACTGCACATACGGTTCACGTCCACGCTGTCGCGGCATGCTACCAGTGTTAAAGACTGCGATGGAGCTCCGTATGCCACGGCAAACTAGCTGACACTGACGGCGGCGGTGCACAAATGCTGCGCAGCTAGCGCCATTTGACGGCCAACACCGCAGTTCCTGGTGTGTCCGCTGTGCCGTGCGTGTGATCATTGCTTGTACAGCCCTCTCGCAGTGTCCGGAGCAAGTATGGTGGGTCTGACACACCGGTGTCAATGTGTTCTTTTTTCCATTTCCAGGAGTGTATTTGAAAATAATAAAAATTATTAATATAACTGCTTTTAGGGGTCTTAAGACATCTTTTCGGAACCCATTTTGTAAAATGAAGAAATCGCATGACATTTGCCTAATCCACAATCTTTTATTTTGTACATGATTGGTTTCAGAACACTTAAAATTCCATTATCTGGTATATAAAATAAAATCACTTGACCATCTGAGGTCAGCATCATCCCATTATTGTCATAGAACAAAGAAACCATGTCAAAAGGACCACAGATTTCTTAAAAATGGTTCCCCCGTCCTGTGCTGTGCAACCGGGAACACAAACATAACACTGTGTAATGATTATGTAGTTTTCCTGGTTGCACAGCACGGTAGAATAGTTTTTATGGAATTTGTGATCCTTTTATCCCTTTGATGAAAAATCTTTGTTCCATGACAACAGTGGGGTGAGGATGACCGCAGATGGTTAAGTGATTTTATTTTTTACACAAGATGGTGGAATCTTAAATTTCCAATACTGGTTGTGTACACAATAAAAGATTGTGGCTTAAGCACCTGATGTGCAGGTTCACCATATTACAAAATGGACTTATGCAGTTGTTGCTGCCCCATAAGAACAACTTTTTTTTCTGAATCATTTAAGAGCTGTGGAACACTGCCTGCAGAAAATGTTTTGAGCACTTGCTTTTAATTACTAAACTAAAACTTGATGTAGAAAATTAATTTTAAAGTAAGTTGATGTAAGTTTGTTGCCAGCTGGAGGCAACCATAAAGTCCAGTTAGATGCCATATGAGCAACAACTTGTAATTTGCAGCTTTTATAAAAGCAATATCTTACACTGTAGAGCCTGCGGAAACAGTAAGACAAAACAAAAAGTTCCTCCTGTCCCCGTTCTTGTAATGCCTACAGTTGAACAGTAACACATTCACACATTCCCTGCAAACATCTAGTTGTATTTATTCGTATGACTAGAATCTCAGCCCCCCCCCCCCCTCTCTCTCTCTCTCTCTCTCTCTCTCTCTCTCTCTCTCTCTCTCTCTCTACTTCTGCAGGCCTTGTATGTACACAAAATATTTAAATATTTGTGACTCAGTATCAATGAAGCTTCTCCTCCTCAACATAATTCACAATAAACATTTAAGAATACTTTACTGGTGCAATTGCATGAATATAACCCAAAGAAATCCTGATCATTTGTAAAGGTGTTAGTGGCACAAAGTTAGTGTCCAGTCACTCATGGGTGAGTCAGGAATTGAAACTGAGACTAGCAAAGCTAAAGCAGAAATGCTTAACTCTATTTTCAAATGTTCCTTTACTGCAGAAAATCCAGGAGTATTGCCACAATTTAATTCTTGTACCACTGAAAAGATGAGTGAAATAGATATTAGTGTCAATGGAATTGAGAACAGGTGAAATTGTTAAAATTGAACAAAGTCCCAGGGCATCATGGAATCTCTATAAGACTGTATACTGAATTCGTGGCGGAGTTAGCCCCTCTGCTAACTATAATGTATCCTAGATCCCTCGAACATAAAAACTGTGCCTAATAGCTGGAAGAAAGCAAAGGTTATACCTGTCTACAACAAGGGAAACAGATGTGTCCACAAAACTATTTTCCAGTATCCTTGGTTCTGTCTGCAGCTCGTGGTCTTGTGGTAGCGTTCTCGCTTTCTGCGCACGGCGTCCCGCGTTCGAATCCCAGCAGGGTCAGAGATTTTTTGTGCCTCGAGATGACTGGGTGTTGTTGTGTCATCATCATCATCATCATCATCGATCCCCGTTATGATCGGAGGAAGGCAATGGCAAACCACCTCCACTAGGACCTTGCCTAGAACAGTGGTGTGTGTCTCCTGCATCGTCCCCTACACTCCTCGGAGTATGGGTCCTCATCATCATCATCATCATCATCATCATCATCATCCTTATCCTTGGTATTGATTTGTTGTAGAGAACATTTTTGTAGCTCAAACATAATAAGGTATCATGAACAGTAAGACTTCCTCCATGCCAACCAGCATGAATTTCAAAAACAAAGATAATTTGAAACCCAACTCACACTGTTCTCACATGACATTTTGAAAGCCATGGATCAAGGCTATTAGGAAGATGCAGTATTTCTTGATGTGTGAAGAGCATTTGAGTCATTAGCACACTTAAGCTTATTATCAAAAGTATGATCATATAGTATAAGACATAATATCTGAATGGATTGAGAATTTTGTGTTAGGGAGAATGCAGTATGTTAGCTCAGATGATGAGTCATCGACAGATGTAGAAGTAACTTCAGGTGTGCCCCAGTGAAGTATGTTGGGTCCCTTGCTGTTGTATATTAATGATCTTGCAGACAATATTAATAGTAACCTCAGACTTTTAAGAGATGATGCAGTTATCTACAAAGAAGTATAGTCTGAACGACCTTGACAAGATTTCAAAGCTGTGCAATGATTGGCAACTTGCTTCAAATGATCAAAAACATAAAATTGTGCTCTTCACAAAAAAAAAAAAAAAAAAAAAAAAAAAAAAAAAAAAAAAAAAAAAAAAAAACTGCGTAGCATCCTATGAATATAATATTAGTCAGTCACAGTTGAGATCTGTAAACTCACACAAATACTTGGGTGTAACACTTAGTGGCGATGAAGAGGAATGATCACATAGGCTCAGTCATGGGTAAACCAAGAAGCAGACTTCAGTTTCCTTGTAGAATACTAGGGAAATGCAATCAATTTACAAAGGAGATTGCTTATAAATCACTCATGTGACTCATCCTAGAATATTGCTCAAGTACTTGGGACCCATGCCAAATAGGACTAGCAGGGGTATTGAACCATATACAGAGAAGGGCAGCATGAATGGTCACAGGTTTGTTTGACCTGTGGGAGAGTGTCACTGAGATGTTGAAAGAACTGAATTGGCAGACTCTTGAAGATAGAAGAAAACTATCCCAAGAAAGTCTGTTGACAAAATTTCAAGAACTAGCCTCAAATGATGACTCTAAGAATGTAATGCAACCCCATGCATGTCACTCCCACAGGGATCGTGAGGAGAAGATCATATTAATTACAGCACACACAGAGGCACTTAAACAATCATTTTTCCCATGCTCCATACATGAATAGAACGCGGAAAAGCTCCAATGACTGGTACAGTGGAACATACCCTCTGTCAAGCACTTCACAAGTGTAGCTGGAGATATATCAAAGCCAGAAAAACAAAGGAGAGGCCTTTGTCTTGACAAACCAAAGCATGTACTGTAAGCGATTGATGATGTTACTTAGGTGGAGAGAATTCTGAGCAATATACTCTTGAGCTCGAATCAAATATATTTCTGAATGTATGTTCCATCTCTAATTACGTCATGGTCTTCCTTTTTATTTCTGTAAGTTTCTTGTGTCCCGTATAATTTTTTGATGAGTATCCACTATTTATTGGTTAAACTCATATAGAGTTCTTCCAGGAAATAAATCATCCACATCTACAATTAATTTATGTATTCTGTCGTAACTGGGTTTGAGGTTGAAGCCTCATTATGAATATGGGGCAACATATGGTATGATTTCATCAAAAATATGTAATTTTGGTATTCCTTTCCAATTTTTGTGGACTGTTTACAATTGTTAAGGCTATGTTATTATTATTATTATTATTATTTCTTTACTTTCTCAGACGTTAAGTCTGGTTGAGAATGGAATATGACGCGGACCTTGATCAAGCGTCACTTCCTATTAACTGTACGGTATGTGTTATATTGCATTTAGGAACTTTCGGGTAATTGAACATGTATCAATAATTACGGATTTCTGTAGTTGTATATATGTGTTTGGATGTAGCTGTATTGCATTGATGTACTGGTGGATATTGTGTGGTATGACTCCTGTAGTTGATACTATAATTGGTATGATGTCAACTTTATCCTGATGCCACATGTCTTTGACTTCCTCAGCCAGTTGGATGTATTTTTCAATTTTTTCTCCTGTTTTCTTTTGTATATTTGTTGTATTGGGTATGGATATTTCGATTAGTTGTGTCAATTTCTTCTTTTTATTGGTGAGTATGATGTCAGGTTTGTTATGTGGCATTGTTTTATCTGTTATAATGGTTCTGTTCCAGTATAATTTGTATTCATCATTCTCCAGTACATTTTGTGGTGCATACTTGTATGTAGGGACTTGTTGTTTTAAGAGTTTATGTTGTAAGGCAAGCTGTTGATGTATTATTTTTGCGACATTGTCATGTCTTCTGGGGTATTCTGTATTTGCTAGTATTGTACATCCGCTTGTGATGTGATCTACTGTTTCTATTTGTTGTTTACAAAGTCTGCATTTATCTGTTGTGGTATTGGGATCTTTAATAATATGCTTGCTGTAATACCTGGTGTTTATTGTTTGATCCTGTATTGCAATCATGAACCCTTCTGTCTCACTGTATATATTGCCTTTTCTTAGCCATGTGTTGGATGCGTCTTGATCGATGTGTGGCTGTGTTAGATGATACGGGTGCTTGCCATGAAGTGTTTTCTTTTTCCAATTTACTTTCTTCGTATCTGTTGATGTTATGTGGTCTAAAGGGTTGTAGAGGTGGTTATGAAATTGTAGTGGTGTAGCCGATGTATTTATATGAGTGATTGCTTTGTGTATTTTGCTAGTTTCTGCTCGTTCTATAAAGAATTTTCTTAAATTGTCTACCTGTCCATAATGTAGGTTTTTTATATCGATAAATCCCCTTCCTCCTTCCTTTCTGCTTAATGTGAATCTTTCTGTTGCTGAATGTATGTGATGTATTCTATATTTGTGGCATTGTGATCGTGTAAGTGTATTGAGTGCTTCTAGGTCTGTGTTACTCCATTTCACTACTCCAAATGAGTAGGTCAGTATTGGTATGGCATAAGTATTTATAGCTTTGGTCTTGTTTCTTGCTGTCAATTCTGTTTTCAGTATTTTTGTTAGTCTTTGTCTATATTTTTCTTTTAGTTCTTCTTTAATATTTGTATTATCTATTCCTATTTTTTGTCTGTATCCTAGATATTTATAGGCATCCGTTTTTTCCATCGCTTCTATGCAGTCGCTGTGGTTATCCAACATGTAGTCTTCTTGTTTAGTGTGTTTTCCCTTGACTATGCTATTTTTCTTACATTTGTCTGTTCCAAAAGCCATACTTATATCATTGCTGAATACTTCTGTTATCTTTAGTAATTGGTTGAGTTGTTGATTTGTTGCTGCCAGTAGTTTTAGATCATCCATGTATAGCAAATGTGTGATTTTGTGTGGGTATGTTCCAGTAATATTGTATCCATAATTTGTATTATTTAGCATGTTGGATAGTGGGTTCAGAGCAAGGCAGAACCAGAAAGGACTTAATGAGTCTCCTTGGTATATTCCATGCTTAATCTGTATTGGCTGTGATGTGATATTATCTGAATTTGTTTGGATATTAAGTGTGGTTTTCCAGTTTTTCATTACTATGTTTAGGAACTGTATCAATTTAAGATCTACTTTGTATATTTCCAATATTTGTAGTAACCATGAGTGGGGTACACTACCAAAAGCTTTTTGGTAATCAATGTATGCGTAGTGTAGCGACCTTTGTTTAGTTTTAGCTTGATATGTCACCTCTGCATCTATTATAAGTTGCTCTTTACATCCTCGTGCTCCTTTGCAACAGCCTTTTTGTTATTATTATTATTATTATTATTATTATTCTGAGGAGGCTATAGCTTTGAAGTTCATCATGACAGAATAAATGAATAAAGAATTTAACTGTGGCTGTGGACGCTTTGTTTTGTAAAATAATATCATCAGTGGCAAAGATGTCTGCAGTCTGAAGAACCTGAGCTTGTGTTTAGCTGCCACTTGACAGTGAAATCTTAAACTTTTTTTTCCCAGATAGCAGTGGAACTGTTACTTTAGTGGCTATGAATCTTCACATAAAATACGCCACATAAAATAATGGAGATCATGAAAAATTCAATCTGATTGTGTGAGATCATTATATTTACAGTGTCTCCATTCTTTGTTGTTCTGTTATGTAGTCCCCCCCCCCCCCCCCCTCTCCATCACATTTGTGTTTTGGTATACACTTCAGTGTGCAATAAATGCATTTGAATGTAGCTTATGTAATTTACAGATTCTGGAGAAAATAGATCGTCACTGGTGTAGTGGTATTGTTAATGGTGCATGTGGAAAAGTACCATTGAACTACTTGATAGAAGTGGACCCACCTGATCTGCAAAATGATTATGAACTCTTTGCCACAATTGCTGATTTTCCTGGACAACAACCTGGTGATCTTTCATTCAGGAAAGGTTGGTTCATTTTCATTCTAGAGAAAGTGATTTATATTTTCTATGTATGTGTGTCACATTCTGAGTAATATGAAAACAAATCACTTTGTGTTGCATCTGTGTTTAATTTATGTAATAAACTAATGCTAAATAATCTTCCCTTCTCTCACTACTCTGTGCCTGCCCCCCCCCCCCCCTCTCTCTCTCTCTTTTCCTCTTCCTTTCTTTTCTTTTTCTTTTTTTAAAAAAATCAGTGTCCAGTCCACCTATATGCAATAATGTAAATCTTTCATTCAATTCAGAACGTGCTGACTGACAATGGAAAAAAAGCAATAGATTGATACTAGTATCAGTTTTACTTGTTGAATTCTGTTCCGTTCCTGGTCTTAATATTTTTGAAGGTAACTTTGTTACGATTTTTGTGAAATAATTGTGTCTAAGATTTTAATAAAACATTCAGCATATTCAGTGGATATTGTAAACAAAGAGGGAAAATTGAGGAGAAATGTGGTTTTTTAATTTTTCAGGTGAGCTGATTATTGGCATAAAAAAGATTGATGATAATTGGTGGGAGGGAAGTATTGGAAGTAGGAAGGGTATGTTCCCTACAACATACACATGGAAGCTGGACTCATCTTACATAAAGGTATTTCTACTATTGATTCCACACAGAATTTAATTAAAATACTACTTACTTAGTTTACAGTTATTAGTCTACCCTTAAAAGTATGGTATATTGTTGGGGAAAGAGAGAAAAAGTAGCAGAAGTGAAAGATATTATGTTCCTTTATCGCTGGAGTCATGAAAGATGGCGGTAGAGTTTATGCTTGTTCTGCACACCCATATATCGCACATTCTCCAACACCCAATGAATGTTCAGCAGTGCTCCGAGTTCTCTGCTGTTAATATTGTAGCCAATGTGAGCATTAAACATAATCATAACAAATTATTTAGTGAATTTTTATTCCGTTTGTTGAGAGTTGTCACCTCTGAATGTGATGGTACACAACACATTCCATTTCTTCAAGCACAAAACACGTGTATGTGTGTACTGCAACTGTCACTTGGAGGAACTCTGCAGTACCCATCCGTGCTTCGACCTGAAAGAACTGCCATTGTTCGTGAATCAGACTATGATAGTGCTACTTTGATTTTTAGACTTTTGCTTAAGCGAATGATATCGTAAATTTCAATACTTCTAGCCCATATGTATTATGTTTCACTGAAATTAACTAGGTCTCTTAAGACAAAAAATTGTAGCATTCTGGTTGGAGTGAAATTTTGAATTTAATTAGTTAAGATATTTTTATTTCTGTATCAGTATTAAATTAATGCTAATGTTTATTTTATATGAGTTCTTCATAAGACCTGACTTAGGTTTGAAACTTACACCCTTCTAGAGGACACAGTCAGAATTGGCATGAGGAATCCAGAATTCAGGATTGGGGGCTGATAATGGCCACCAGCGCCCCATTACTGTAGAACCTGTGTTCACTACAGTAACCACCATTAAGTGTGATGCATTAAAAATATGGTAGTCCTGGCTTAACCATGTGCATTGTGGATGGACCACTTTTATAAACTAAGACCTATATGAACAAGATAGTGTAGGTGGCAAGTTGTCCTTGTGAAGTTTCATCTAAACAGAAATTGTAAGCAGTATCTACACCTATGTACACTATCTTATCAAAAGTATCTAGACACCTATTAGTGAACATTAATATGGGGTGTGTCCACCCTTCACCCTTATTACAGCTTGAACTCTGCTGAGGACACTTCCAGTGAGGTGTCTGAATATCTGTGGATGCCATCTTGTAGGATTGACTACAGAAATGTTTGGCGTGTGAGGAGCTGCTTTACCGTTCAATACTCCATGCCTCCTTTCATACTGATGGATCTGCCTGTCATGATACTTACTGCTCAGTTCTGTATTACATAGGGGCACCGCAATACTTTTGATCAGATAGTGTATACACTCCAAAAACCACTGTAAAGAGCATAGCAGAGGGTACATTGTACCATTGTCATCAGATTTCCCCCCCCCCCTTTTTCTGATTGCATAATGAGCAAAAGAAAATGACTGTCTATATGCTTCTGGATGCACTGTGATTTCTCTTATGTTATTCCTATCGAGTTCACTAAATTTACTCAACAAGGATTCATGAGACCTAAGTAGTCTTCCTTCCAAAGATTCCCATTTCACATCAATGGCTCTGAGCACTATGGGACTTAACTGCTGTGGTCATCAGTCCATTTCACATCCTTGGACATTTTTGTTGCAACTGAAGTATACTATACAGACCTGGCACAGTACTAATCTCTGAATTTTCTCGATGTGTGTTGCCCTTCCTACTTGACAAGGATTCCAAACAGTGGCACAGTACTATAGATTTGGCCACACTAACTGTGTTTACAATTCCTTCTTCACATAAATTTCATTTTTCCAATACCATTTGAACAAATATAAGCCTTCCAGTTGCCTTCCCTAATACTTATTTTACATGATTGTGCCATTTCATATCACTTCTTGGTATTGACCCTAAAATTAATATTGATCCCAAAATTAGTGGTGAACATCTGGAGTATGTCACATTTATGAGTACAATACATACTCGATATGTTCGCCTCTAATTTAGTAATCTAATACTATGGGATTCATTCTGTGTTATAGGCATTGTCTTACATTTAGCCAAATTTAATAGAGGTATCATTCATTACACCAAATGGAAATTTTGTACAAGCCTTCCCCTACATTCATCCAGTGACAGCAGTCTCCTTTAGATAACAGCATCAACAGTGAACAATATCGTTTATATATGGTGATAACATTGGAGACCCTACTACTCTTCCTTGGGGTCCACATGGTGATACTTCTGTTTCAGTCCAGCATTTCCTGTGTAATGTACTGGGTTATATTAGTCAAATATTGCTCCATCCTATTACACATGTGCAAAGATACTCTTTATGATCATATCTTGGTTTGTAGATAACAGTGTAGTAGAGTGTCAAAAGTTAGTCAGAAATCTGGGAAGGTGGAATCAACCTGTTCACCTTCGTCTCGTTTTTGCAATCTGTCATGTATCAGTAAAGCAAGCTGTGTTTCACACAAGTGGCTTTTCCTGAATCCATCTTGATTTTTAAGGGAATTTTATTTTTGCTCCAAGAATGCAAAAATGTTGACCCCATCTGGAACCTATAAGTGCTCAGTGACCCTACTTATTTACATTGGTGAAAGAGGCCACAGCATTTAGTTGCAGTGTGTATGTATTGTAGCAGATTTAGATTTTGATCCTTGAGTGTGAGTGACTGTCTTAAATGCAGCAGATAAAGTTAATACATTTCAGCTGTTATTTGGCATAGTCCTTCTTCTGCTAAACATGTCAAGAATTCAGACAGTCAGTTTATCTGCTGCATTGAAGGTGGTCACTCAGTGATTGAATTCTAGATCTGCTACAAAAAATGTAAGATGTGACTGACTGCTGTGCCTTCTTCCATCAGTCAATATTGGCCTGAAATTCTGTGCCTGTGATCTTTTCCCCTTTTTGTAAATGACAGTGACCTGCACTCTTTTTCCAGTCGCACAGGAATATTTGCAGCACAACAGAGTCCCAATAAATGTGAGCAATGAAGAAGTCAGTTATGCAGCTTGTTCTGAAAAATCTATGTTAAGCTTGTTCTGGAAAATCTAATTGGAATTCAGTCAAGGCCTGCTACCTTGTTTGGTTCGAGTAGTCTTAATTATTTTTCAGTAGTGGGGGTGGTAACATCAGTCTGTCTCATTTGTGACTTTTTTGGTGGTCAAATGTCGGTATGGTAGTATCCTCTTGCATGAACACATTTTCAAATTAAAAATTCATATTTGTGCTTCTGGGGAGATTTGGACAGATTCATTGACTTTACGTATGACCAGAACTTCCTAGAATTTTCAGATAGATCTATTACCAGGCTCAAAAATTATTGTTGACTTTATACAGTGCCTGTCTTACAGATACGAATTGTTGTTAACTTTTTTCTGTAGATTCCCTGGAGTTGCTGTAGTAGCTAGAGCGTAGTAACCTCTTTTTTTAGTAAACTTTCTTTTTTTCTCAGAATGGTATTGATAGTGACTATCAGTTTGACCAAATACTAATACTCTCATAGCTTTATTGATGATTCCTTTGATGACCACTGTTCTTGTAAAGCATCATGGTCTCTGATGCCTCTCTCATTGGTGACATTCTTGAAGAGATCGGGTCTGATTTTAGCTAGGAGATGTAGAATTTGTCTTTTGCACATAGATTGTCAGACTAATTGTTTAAGGCAACATTTTTCAGTATTAACTTGTAAGACTTTCTTAACTTCAGATAATGTTTGCATAGTTTTCCTAGTTGATAGTGGGCAACTTAGTCACCACCTACTTCTACCATGTGCTTGTTTGTTGTATTTCTGTGCTATTTAGTTTGGGCTATCTTTGAATAACTCTTGTAACTGATATGTCTGAATCTCATGGTCAACAGAAGCATCCAGTTACTAACCAAAGCCTGGTGATCTTGCCTAATTTTGTCCCCGTCAGTTTGCAGTCAGATTAATTCTGGACCGTGCTAGACCTAATGCTTCTGCTCATCACTATAAACTCTCCTTCTCCTGGAAAGTCACACCTGTCTTTCTGATATATGTTCCACATTTGCTTTCTAGGAGAGACTTGAGCTCTGTGACTGTACTGCAAATAACAGGTAACAATTCATGTATGAAAATGTGTCCTGGTTATCAGATGGTAGGAAGGTAGATGTGAAGATTTTCCTTCTATTATATTTAAAAACCTTTAGAACAAATTGTTGGATTTACAAAAACCCATAAATCTCTATGAAATGTCACGTTTTTGGAGGAAAACTTACAATCTACCAAGTAGGTATTACTCTGAACTCAAAAGCTCTTATATATTGAGGTGTGATAATGAACCACACAGTTCACTCACTTTTAACAAGACAATTTTATCCTGCCATGACCTAATACTCTTAAGCACACTGAGATCGCCAAAACAATGGGCAAAAGAAGGAATAACTGAGGTCAAAAGAATTGTGCACAGTCTTTGTGATAAACTATGACAACTTCTTCCTTTATGTTCACTTTCAATCTCAACAAGCATAGTAAGGCTGGCTTAACCTGTCTTAAGGTGGAATCTTGGTTACATCTCAGTTCTTACTTCATGCTTTAAGTTTCATAAGTGTGACCAGGTGGCTGCGGGGGGGGGGGGGGGGGGAGGGGGGGGGACTCCAGTGGGTGGAGCAATTGACTCCAGCCCTGGAGGTCTCAGGTTCAAACCTGGATAGTATGAGACATTTTCCTTGTTCCAGTCTCTGCAGGGCAGCCCCAGGTCCAGTCAGCCTGCTGTCAAATGAGTAGCAGGGATCTTTCCCTGGGAAAAAAGGCAACCAAGGCAATACACCCACAACCCTCCCCCTACTAGTGCCATGGCAAAAAAAGCCTGTACTCTACCTACAGTCAGGTCAATAGCTGGGTTACGGGCTTGCACAGTGTAAAGTGAATTAAAGAGCTGAAATGTGTGTGTGTGTGTGTGTGTGTGTGTGTGTGTGTGTGTGTGTGTGTGTGAGCGTGCGCGCACGTGTGTGTGTGTGTGTGCATCAGGTAAAACATATCCATATTTTATATAAGTTGTTGTTATGAATATTTCAGAAGCTGTCACTTTTTTTCTAGGTGAAATGCAAACCTAAAGTTTTAAATATGACAGCAAAAGTGAAGATGAGTATGAAAGCTCAGCTAGAGGAGGAGATAGATTTGTACGAAGGAGAAATATTGACCGTTACTGAAGTTATTGATAAGGATTGGTATAGGTAAGTATAAAATTAAAATACTCAGTAATTCCCAGATGAGAATATATCACACTGTTTAGTGTAATTATGGTAGAAATGAGAATATGGAGCCATGTTCTTGGTTTTCCATGATGTGTCCAAACCTCTAAAGGGAAAATGTTAATATACCTTTACAGCTAAGCTGGTACATAGTCAATTTGCAACCTTGCCACCTCTTTGCCAAGGTATTATTTTCCTGAATACTCGATTCAAAACTGAACACACACAGAGGGAAATAAAATAATGTAGATTAGGAAAGAGCGATTGAATATATTTATGGCATAGATAAATCATATGTTTTGTAGAACAAAATGTAACAGCATAGAAATATTCATCTTTACAATATTGAGACTTAACAGATTAGTGGGACTCGAAAACCCATGTGGAACTGTAGCATCCACAGTTTTTAAAAGTTTCCACTTTGGGAGAAAGCAAGAAGTAGGAAATTAAAAAAAAAAGGGGGGGGGGGGGCTTGGAGCATATGTGCCAGGTAAAAGGAAAAGAAATCACAAGGCACAACTGGAAGCTCTAAATCGGTGGAAAAAATGAGTCTGTAGAATTGTGAAAATATATGGGAGTAAGAAGGAAAGAGTTAGTCTGTTTTTGGATCAGTGGGATAGGAAGGTATTTGCTAGAATGAATGTCTCATTAATGTCTTCTTGCAAACCTATGGCTGCTCTCGCTGAGTCATGCTGGGTTGTATGTGAGAGGCCTCGGTGGTTGTTAGTAGGGGGCTTCAGTTCCCCCTGGATAGTTGGCGGTGTCGGAGAGATCTATGTCTGGGACAGGTGCTGCCAAAGGATAACCTGTAATAGTTCACCACTGTTGTAAACAGGTTCTGCAGTAGTTATCACCCTACCTTCAGTTTTTATAGTTGGGGATGTGGCTGTGAGCACTCACTGGTGTGCTGACATGGCAGCAACTGTTTCTGTTGCCAAATCAGTTGATTTCCCACAGCCTTGACCATGAGGACTTTCTGATCTGGCCTTTGCTTCCAAAGCTGGCATACTGGATGTCTATAACTTTGTCCCTGCCTTGAAACATGGCTACATGGCTAGAGGTTTGTGTGTGTGTGTGTGTGTGTGTGTGTGTGTGTGTCATGATGCTGAAGTAGGATGCTGCTTGCCATTCCAGTTGCAGAACTCTGATAATGTGATGGACCTAAGTGTGGCTTGTTGATAACCACACTGCAAGGACTATAGAATACATTTTTGTTAGGGCTCTGATTACAGTTGTGGCTGTTGTTAATACCATATAGACCACAAAAGGGAAATTAGATAAGACATCTACAACTGTAAGCCAGTTATTTCCCAGAAATGGTCTAGTGGTGCCACTAACCTGCCTGGATAGTCATGTTAGCATACTGCTTTTGGGATTCAGGGAGACGCACTGACTCCTGATCGAATTTGCGCAGCAGATTAACAATGAGGGCTGTTGTCCTGGCCAGCCTAGATTTGGTTTTGAGGCAGTTTCCCACACCTGACTAGATGAAGACAGGGCTGGTATTCACATCCCACCTTAGTTATACGATTCACAGACATTTAGCAAACATAATCACAATTTCGTAGTGGATAACATTAGATACAGACACATGGGGTTCAAAAATTCTGTCCCTTGGAGGGGGGAGGAGAAGGGGAAGGGGTGGAGGAAGGAAGGACATCTGGCCACCCTCTACCAGTAACATTGCCAAATCCAAAGATAACATGCCAACCCCCTTGAGGGCATGGGACAAGGCCAGGAAGAAGAAGAAGGAGAAGATCTAATGACATAACTGTGTAGCTGTTCCAATGCTTGTTGCTGCTTCATTCTAAGAGGAAAATACACTCCTGGAAATTGAAATAAGAACACCGTGAATTCATTGTCCCAGGAAGGGGAAACTTTATTGACACATTCCTGGGGTCAGATACATCACATGATCACACTGACAGAACCACAGGCACATAGACACAGGCAACAGAGCATGCACAATGTCGGCACTAGTACAGTGTATATCCACCTTTCGCAGCAATGCAGGCTGCTATTCTCCCATGGAGACGATCGTAGAGATGCTGGATGTAGTCCTGTGGAACGGCTTGCCATGCCATTTCCACCTGGCGCCTCAGTTGGACCAGCGTTCGTGCTGGACGTGCAGACCGCGTGAGACGACGCTTCATCCAGTCCCAAACATGCTCAATGGGGGACAGATCCGGAGATCTTGCTGGCCAGGGTAGTTGACTTACACCTTCTAGAGCACATTGGGTGGCACGGGATACATGCGGACGTGCATTGTCCTGTTGGAACAGCAAGTTCCCTTGCCGGTCTAGGAATGGTAGAACGATGGGTTCGATGACGGTTTGGATGTACCGTGCACTATTCAGTGTCCCCTCGACGATCACCAGTGGTGTACGGCCAGTGTAGGAGATCGCTCCCCACACCATGATGCCGGGTGTTGGCCCTGTGTGCCTCGGTCGTATGCAGTCCTGATTGTGGCGCTCACCTGCACGGCGCCAAACACGCATACGACCATCATTGGCACCAAGGCAGAAGCGACTCTCATCGCTGAAGACGACACGTCTCCATTCGTCCCTCCATTCACGCCTGTCGCGACACCACTGGAGGCGGGCTGCACGATGTTGGGGCGTGAGCGGAAGACGGCCTAACGGGGTGCGGGACCGTAGCCCAGCTTCATGGAGACGGTTGCGAATGGTCCTCGCCGATACCCCAGGAGCAATAGTGTCCCTAATTTGCTGGGAAGTGGCGGTGCGGTCCCCTACGGCACTGCGTAGGATCCTACGGTCTTGGCGTGCATCCGTGCGTCGCTGCGGTCCGGTCCCAGGTCGACGGGCACGTGCACCTTCCGCCGACCACTGGCGACAACATCGATGTACTGTGGAGACCTCACGCCCCACGTGTTGAGCAATTCGGCGGTACGTCCACCCGGCCTCCCGCATGCCCACTATACGCCCTCGCTCAAAGTCCGTCAACTGCACATACGGGTCACGTCCACGCTGTCGCGGCATGCTACCAGTGTTAAAGACTGCGATGGAGCTCCGTATGCCACGGCAAACTGGCTGACACTGACGGCGGCGGTGCACAAATGCTGCGCAGCTAGCGCCATTCGACGGCCAACACCGCGGTTCCTGGTGTGTCCGCTGTGCCGTGCGTGTGATCATTGCTTGTACAGCCCTCTCGCAGTGTCCGGAGCAAGTATGGTGGGTCTGACACACCGGTGTCAATGTGTTCTTTTTTCCATTTCCAGGAGTGTAATTGGAGTGGGGCTTCAATTGTAAATGTAAGATGATCCCTATGTTAATCTATTACACAATATAAAAGCTTTGACGTCAGCAGTGAGATTTTTACGTGTGAATGTAAGGTGACACTCTATATTTTGAATGAGGAATTTGGGGAAAAATCTCATCTTTTTATCGGGTAAAATGGTGTGTTGTCCATTATGTGTGATGCTAATACTAGGAAAGTTATAATCTTCCTCACTTCCATTTATGTTGCTGTTAGGACTATGTACCTGGGAATTTCTTATTGGCATAATTAACTACCTTCTATGAGCTGGAAGCATAGGTGGAGAGTCTAGTTGAAAATACTTCCGATGTTGTTGAGAGAAACAGATGCACCAGCGACCAGATTAAAACTTACTGTTATATAAGATGTTACTAAAGAATAAACTGCAACCAGACACACTTTTTGAATGAATGATTTATTTCATTGCTCTAAAATGGCTGTACCAAAGCATTAGATGGTACAGTAGTGGTATATTTCTACAGCTGTGATATATGTACTGCTGTTTTTGTCCGTGCGTCAGTTTTGAAATTCTTAAACGCCACATGATTAATAACAACAACATGATGATAATTTAAACCCTCCAATCCCCCATAAGCAGCCTTCCAATCAAAATCAATATTCATGCAAAGTATGATTCATGTCCAGCTGGTATGGAGGCTTGAGTCTCACAATTTACTAGCCACTGCACAGTGTGGATTTCAAATGTGCCATTCTGCAGTTGGCCAGCTCATAACTTTGTCCACCCGTGTCATGAATGGTTTCCTGTGGAAATACCAGACTGTGGCCATGTTTTTCGATAGGAGGAAGCCTACGACACCTGCTGGAGGACTAGTATCCTCTGTACTCTCTACATGTGAGGTTTCCGTGGCCGCATGCCCCATTTCCTTCAGGAATTTTTAAAAGATCGAGTTTTCAAGGTACGTGTGGGTTCTGCCTTGTCGGACACTTTTATTCAGGAAAATGGCGAGCCTCAGGGTTCCATTGTGAGCGTCATCCTATTTGTTATCACCATTAACCCTATAATGGCCTGTATCTCACCGGGCATCTTCGGCTCCCTTTTCGTTAACGATTTTGCGACCTATTGCAGTTGTTCATGGATTTGTCTCCTTCAGCAGCATCTTCAGCAATGTCTCGTTCATTTTTACTCAAGGAGCATTGACAATGGCTTTCGCTTTTCCACTGACAAAACCATTTGTATGAATTTCTGGTGGTGCAATTCGTTTCTTCTGCCATGTTTACATCTTGGGCCTACTGCTCTTCTGTCTGTTGAAACTACAGAATTCCTGTGGCTCATACTCAATTTGAAACTTTCTCGGTCTTCCCATGTGCTTTACCTGGCCGCCTGCTGTAAGCGGGCCCTCAGTGGTACTTCCAGGGGAGCAGATTGGACCACCCTTCTCCATTTGTATCAGTCCCTTGTCCATTCGAAACTAGACTGAGGAAGTTCCGTTTATGCGTCTGTATCTCCGCCCCTCTTACGCCATCTCAATGCTATCCTCTATTGTGGCATCTGTTTGGCCACTGGCGCCTTTTACACTAGCTCAGTTGATAGTCTGTATGCAGAACCTGCCGAACTATCACTGTGTCACCACTGTGACTTTCTCCTCGGCAAATACATATGCCATTTGTCTGCTATGCCTGGCCACTCGTCCTACGCCCCCTTCTTCGATGACTCATTTGATCACCAGTATGGGGCACATCCCTCTTCTGTTACCTCCTGGCGGCTGAACTTCGTGCTGCCTGCCTTTTCCTACATCTACATAGATACTCCACAAGCCACCAAAAGGTGTGTGACGGAGGGTACCCTGTATCACTACTTGTCATTTCCCCTCCTGTTCCACTCGCAAATAGAGCGAGGGAAAAATGACTGTCTCTATGCCTCTGTATGAGCGGTAATTTCTTGTATCTTATCTTCGCGGTCCTCAAGTGTGATGTATGTTGGCGGCAGTAGAATCGTTCGACAGTCAGTTTCAAATGCCAGTTCTCTAAATTTTCTTAATAGTGTTTCCCAAAAAGAACACCGCCTTCCGTCCAGGAATTCCCATTTGAGTTCCCAAAGCATCTCTCATAACACGTACATGTTGTTCGAACCTACCAGTAACGAGTCTAGCCTCTGAATTGCTTCGATGTCTTCCTTCAATCCCACCTGTTACTGGTCCCGTACACTCAAGCAGTACTCGAGAATAGATTGCTCCAGCATCCTATATGCAGTCTCCTTCACAGGTGAACCACTCTTTCCTAAAATTCTACCAATAAACCAGAGTTGACATTATCCTTCCCTACCACAATTTTCACATGCTCGTTTCACCTCATATCGCTGTGCAGCGTTATGCCTAGATATGTAAATGACTTGACTGTGTCAAGCTGAACACTAGTAATACTGTATCCAAACATTACAGGTTTGTTATTCCTACTCATCTGCATTTCCACATTTAGGGCTAGCTGCCATTCATCACACCAACTGGAAATTTTGTCGAAGTCGTCTTGTATCTTCCAACAGTTACTCAACTTCGACATCTTACTGTACACCATGGCATCATCAGCAGACAACTGCCCATCCTGTCTGCCAAATCATTCATGTATATAGAGAACAACAATGGTCCAATCACACTTTCCTTGTTCACACCTGATGATACCCTTGTCTGATGAACACTTGCTGTTGAAAACACCACACTGGGTTTTATTATTTAAGAAGTGTTCGAGCCACTCACATAGCTGAGGACTTATTTCATATGCTTGTATCTTTGTCAACAGCCTGCAAGTGGGCACCATGTTAAATGCTTTCCAGAAATCTGGAAATATGGGATATGCCTGTTGCCCTGCACCCATAGTTCTCAGTATATATGTGAGAAAAGGGCAAGCTGAGTTTCATATGAACAATGCTTTCTAAAGCTACGCTGATTCATGGACAGAAGCTGCTTAGCCTCAAGAAAGTTTATTATATTTGAACTCAGAATGTGTTCAAGGATTCTGCAGCAAACAGAAGTTACGGATATTGGTCTGTAATTTTGTGTCCATTTTTTTTACCTTTCTTATATACTGGAGTCACGTGCACTTTTTTCCAGTCACTTGGGACTTTATGCTGGGTGAGAAATTCATGATAAATGCAAGGTACCTAAAGGGCCAGTGTTGTAGAGTACTCTTTGTAAAATCGAACTGGGATTCCATCCGGACCTGTTGATTTATTTGTTTTCAAATCTCTAAGTTGCTTTTCTATGCCAGGTAGGCTTATTTCTATGTCGTCCATATGGGGGTCTGGCCAATGGTCAAATGGCAGTATGTTTGTATGTTTCTCCTGTGTGAACGATTTCTTGAATGTAAAATTTAAAACTTATCTTTCATTTTGCTATCTTCAACTGCCACACCAGACTGGTCAGCAAGGGACTGAATGGAAGCCTTCGACCCACTTAGCGATTTTACATATGACCAGAATTGTCTTGCGTTCTCTGCCAGACCTTTGGCTAAAGTGTGACGGTGGTAGTTACTGCATGCTTCATGTGTAGATGTTTTCACAGATGGACGAATCTCTGTTTGCTTGTCATCATTTGCGAATCCCCTTTTGAACTTCGAGCGCAACAGCCTCTGCTTCCTCAGCATCTTACAAATTTCGTTATTAAACCATGGTAGGTCTTTCCTATCCTCTAGCCACTAACTAGGCACGTAACTCTCCAGACCATGATTTACAGTCTCCTTAAACTTTGCCCATAATTCCTCTACATACTAAGTGATGCCAATTAACTGTCTAAGTAAGATGTTAATAACTGCTTATCTGCTCTGTCTAGCAGAAACAGTCTCCTAGCCTTCTTGAGTGATTTATTAAGTTTCGTAATCATAGTTGCTATGATGACATCATGATCGCTAATCCCCATTTCTACACTGATTGTTGTCGATAAGGTCCAGCCTATTTGTAGCTACAAGGTCTAAGATATTTCAGCTGCGTGGGGGCTGCCGAGTTAGCTGCTCAAGGCAATTTTCAGAAGACATTTTCAAAAGTATTTCGCATGACTGTCTGCCTGTACCCCCTTGCAATGAATCCATAGACATCCCAGTCTATACTTGGTAGGTTGAAGTTACCTCCAACTAGTATTGCATGATCTGAGTATTTATACACTATTTACCATAGACTTTCTTTGAATGACTCTAGAACTGCCACAGCAGAATCGGGTGGCCGGTAAAAACATCCACCAATTAATTTAGTTTCACATACACCTGTTATATGCGACCAAACGACTTCACTGTTACACTCAACTTCGACCTCAGTAGAGAGAATATTTTTGTCAACTGCAATGAACACTCCCCCTCCTATGGCCTCTAATCTGTCTTCCCGATATACGTTCCAAGACTCGCTAAATATCTCAGAGCTTTCCACATTGGGTTTTAGCCAGCTATCAGTCCCAAGGGTAATTTGAGCATGAGAACTTTCCAGGAGGGCAGCAAATTCGGCAACTTTATTACGAATACTTGGACAGTTTACTTATAAAATTGTGACAGTTGAAGAGTATTTATTCTGAATGCTGTTTGACTTCCCTTGCTGTGAATTGACTGGCAAGTATTCAGCAGAGCACCTCAAACTACTGCCTAGTGTGAAAAACCCTCATGTGCACTCCACAAGTACTTTGCTACCCGAGTAGCTGCTTCCTTTGTGTAGTGCACCCCTGACCTATCAAGGCAAGTCCTGCAAACTTCCACATGATAACGCAGGTCAGAAATCTGCAGCCAAGACCATCACAGGGTTGGTGAAGCATTTGGTTGAGACTCTCCACTCGGCTTCAAACCAAAAGACCTGATCAACTCTGGGAATGATGATGCAGATTGCGAGCTTTGCTTGTATCCTGCGGGTGAGGCCAGCAGCCTTTACTACTACCTCCGCCAGCCCCCTGTAAGAACTGAGGATTGCCTCAGAACCCATGCAACAGGCATCATTGGTGCTGACATGAGCCACAACTTGCAGACAATTGCACCATGCACACTTGGTAGTTGCCGGCAATGCCGCCTTCACATCTCGGATGAGGCCCCCTGATCGACATAACTAATGCACTTTGGCTTTCTTTCCAGCCCTAAATGCTATCTGCCTAAGGGGCTCCATAATGCGCCTAACATTGGAGCTCCCAACAACCATTAAACCCCTTGCCCTGTGCGCCTGCTCGTACCCTGCTGAAGGAGCGGCCACCTGTCCACTCACAAGGTGAATGGGCGAGCCCAGGTGGGCAGTCTCCACCATTGGCCCTCCACCTCGAGCGACATGAAAACCTGAACATGCCTCACTCACCCTGCTGTGAGAGCTGATCCACCGCATCGGGTGCACTAGGAGGTGCCTCAAAAGCAGAGCCTGTGGGCAAAACATGTGGCACCTGCGGTGTGTCCCATGTGACACACCAGGTTCACCACCACTGCTACACGCCGAGGCAGCAGCCTGAAGGTGACTGACTATAGCCACCGGCACAGCCAGCTCCTCATGAACTGCAGCCAGCTCCTCCTGCATCTGCACACAGCATGTTCATGTACTACCTATCCTAGCCAGACTAACTGAAAAAGTGAACTATAAAAGCAGACAATCCTTGCGTCATGCTACTCTTCTGACGTGTCACCAATGGATGCTGATGCATTAAAGAGCTATGTCGCTGGCTGTTAAGTGAGCAGCAATTGCGCTAAAGACTGAATGAATTTACATTTACAAAAACACAAGATTAACCCTCTTAAACAGAGAAACACACACAAAATTTAAGAAATATACTATGTGGAAAACACAGAAAAGGATAAAGACTTAACCTGCCACTCTGTAGATGCACTCGTATCACAGCCAAGAGCGGGAGCCTTCTGATGGGTATGAACACTTCACCACCTTGGTTTTGTTCTGTGGCCTGTGTTCACATTGACCTTCATTTGCTTTCTAAGCACACTACTCCATCCTCTCTGACTGACCATAGTGTCCGGTGCACCTTCGTCATTGGCACTGACGTTTTTCAGCATCAGCTTTTGGAACACTGCTCAGTATTTGCAGCAGGCCTATACACCCTGTATCCGGCCACGCAATACATCTGGCGACACAGGCTTTTCAATTGTGTCATCTGCTCTGACACTCTGTGCCCTTCAGAGCCTCCGTGTGCTGTACACCATCCATCCCTTAGTGCAACGAGTCCAGGAAAGTTGTCACTTGCACACTCTTGTTGGAGCTACTGTGATGTTTATGTGGGTTCCTGGTCACATCAGTCTGACAGGAAATGAGGCCATTGACGCTGCTGCCAAGGCTGCAGTCCTCGTACTTCAGCCCGCTAGTTCTTCCATTCCCTCTGATGATCTCTGTGTTGCCTTCTGTCAGCAGGTGTTGTCTCTTTGGCATCACCACTGGTCCTCCCTTCATGGGAACAAGCTCTGGGTTATTGAGCCTCTCCCAGCGGCTTGGACAACCTCCTCTCGGCCCTCTCACCGTAAGATCATTTTAGCTAGGTTGCTTATCAGACACTGTCTTTTTAGCCATCGTCGTTTGTTAAGTGGTGCTCCCTCACCACTTTGTGCTCAACCTTTGATGGTCTGCCATTTACTGATGGAATTCCCTTTTTCTAACCTCTTATATTCTTGTTTGTATTTGCTGTCGTAAGTTATGAGCCGTTTTAGTGAATGACGTGCGGGCTGTCAACCACGTTTTACTTTAGATCCGCCGTAGCAATATGGCGAAGGACATTTAATCCTTAGTTCAGGACCTCCATTTCTCTGTTGTGTATTTTATGGACCTTTCTTCAGGTCCTTGTTTTTAGCTGTCTTTCCTTCCATCGGTCAGGCTTAACGTGTAGTCATTTTTAACTTCTTTTTTTCCTTCATGTTCTAAGGTTCTGGCATGGGCATGTATGGCACTAGTTGTTCTTGCACCCTAAAAACAAAAACAAACCTAAATAATGAATCTTCTTTCCCTCCTCTATGTGTTCTTTAATAATATCTGATGGAATGGCAACATCCCTTTCCACCATGAGTTTTAACACCATGGCCCCTTGACTGTTACCAGAAACAACAAAAGCAAAAATCCAAACCCAACTGCAAGTTTACCAGCATGATATTTAGTCTGATCAAAACAAGACTAATCAACTTCTGCAATCACCCCCCAGAATCGTGCCCCTATTATTACTGCAATTACAGCACTACAAACCTCCACACAAAAAGAAAACCAGTCATTTACAGACTTGGTACTGACACTCAAGTCATGAGATGTAAACCATAAACTCTGCAGTAAACAAAATGAATAACACAAATATAAAATTTTATCAAACAATGTACCTTTTCTAATTGATCATCACAAGTGATTGCACTGGCAATGCCTTACGGCAGGTCCTGTCGTGGGAGAAGCCTCGTCAGAGAGGTCCACCACGTGGGTGTCTAGGGAAGTTATTCCAGTGGTGGTTTCCTGTTTCCTTCCACTTGTGATGATGAAATGATAATGAGGACAACACAACACCCAGTCCCTGAGCGGAGAAAATCTCCGACCCAGCCAGGAATTGAACCCGGGCCCCTTGGCGTGACAGACTACCGTGCTGACCACTCAGCTATCAGGGCGGACAATGCCACATAAACACATCCCTAGTTATAGTGGTGGTCACAGGTGATAGTCCATTAAATAGCTGCATTTACCTCGCCTCGCCTTTCCCCAATGAGCCTATGTCATTTCAAAAGAATATATTAATTGTCTTTTGTTACTACATAAATTCAACAGAGAAACAATATTAATTGAGATTAGAACCCAACATTTTCCTCTTTCTCTGAATGTGTTTATGAGGTAGGGGAACAGGCATGACAAACTCCACCAATAATAGGAACAGTCTCCACAATGACAGTAATTCCTAACAAATACCATATGCCAATATATACAAAACTAACACATATGACAAATCAGATATCAACTAACCACAAAAATCAGACACCTCCACTGTGGCACGTACTAGAACTAGATATAATGTAAACAAACACCACAATGACAGTTATAACTGAAAGAAACAGACAGAAACATCATGCATGCTGTCTGTGAGACATATGGTGTCACACTTGAGGTAATGTACTAATTTCTCATGACATTTAGTAGACCAAAATTTTGAAATGCTCTAGCACAAACAAAATAAACAAAAGCTCATCAGAAAGAAGAGGTCACTTATAACACACAAATTGCAACACTTAATCATGAGTAATCAGTATGACATATTTCTTCTTTGTGTTTAATACAAAAGAAACTTCAGAGGGAAAAAGAACAAGTAATTCATAACTATCAGTCTGGGATAGAAACACTGAGCAGATTGGAAACAAAAATGTAAATGGGGCACGGTCTATAATTACATCTTGCTATTCTGTGTTTTTGCGTTTAGTTGAATTAAAAGTTTCTCTCAATTATTGTAGTGCAAACCCTCATCTTTCCTTTTAATGTCTATGAGCTTTTATGAAAATAATGTTTGGTTCTGAAAGACAAACATTCATTGTTTATTAGTAAATGTTTCTGTTATCCTATTACAGTTTTCTGATGATACTGTTGTCATTTTACCTGTAAGATTTGAAGTCTCAAAGATTTTATTCATTCATACTATGTATTTTTTTATTTCATTTTAGGGGTTGCTGCGGGGACAGAATTGGAATTTTTCCCGCAGCTTACGTCACTTTACTACAAGACTCCACTGATGTGATGGATGGTGAACATACAAACATTCAGAACCAATCCCTTATTGTTAATAGTGCCACATTTAACTGCACGGATATTAGAAAACCAGCTGTTAACACTCTTGGAGGGCAATCATCAAATGAAGGATCACAGAATGAATATGTAACTAGCACAGAACGTGTCAAAGCAGACCTAGACAACTTGGATGTGATGAACATTTTAGATGACGATTACTTTAGGAAAAATATGCCATCTGTCTTTACCAGCAACAGTGCTCCAGTTACTCATATGTATAGTTCAGAGGTGTCATCAACACGTGATGTTCAACACATGGAAGTTGATATTTGTCCTTATGGTGTAACACTGTACCCCTTTTATGCCCAATTTGACAATGAACTAAGTTTTCATGAAGGTGAAATAGTGAGTCTTGTCAGACATGTGAGCAAAGATTGGATAGAAGGAAAAATTGATGGTAGAAAGGGGATATTTCCATCCAGTTATGTGAATATCATTGTAGATTGTCAGCCCCAGTCTGAATTTTCAGTGAGTAATGACAGAAGTGTACTTCATGACGTTGAAAATGTGGAAGTGAGGAAGAAACATGACATACTTCCACCAAATTCATTTGCTGTGGTATTGTTTAATTTTGATGCACAGATGGATAGTGATCTGACTGTAAAGCAAGGTGAAGTTGTTTGTGTTCTTCAGCAACCTAATCAAGACTGGTGTGAAGTAAAAAATTGTTATGGAAGTTCAGGCCTTTGCCCACGTACTTATTTAGCGTCATACACAGTGCCAAATAAATTCACAGATGGCAGTAATCGTAGATTGTCAGTTGCAGGTGATGCTGGCTTCAGAAAAAACTTAACTGATGTGCCATTTCCTGACAAAACAGACTTAAATAAGAGAAGAACACTTGAAAGTTTTGGTTATCATGATAAGTGGAAGAATAACAGCATTGATGATCTAATTTCCAAAAATCTGGAAACTCTTCAAAATTCATACACATGGAGTTCAAAAATGAATTATAGTAATAGAAGTGTTGCAGATTCTGAGTGCCCTATAACTGAGAATATTGCAGTAGCTCAGGATGAGGCCGTAAGGCACAGTCCAGTGTATTTAGCTGAAGAACCATCAGAAACGCAAACTACCTTGCTCCAAGAGCAAAGTGATTCTCGATTTGATGCAAGAAGAAGAGAAGTTACTTGGAACACGTACAATGATGGTGAGTTCTGATAATGTTTGTTACATTATTTATATTTACTGGTTGTGGCATTATGCAGTACTAACATAATTTATGTGAAAAAGTTGCACAAAATTGCCCTTTAAAACGATCTTGCAGTGTTACTCAAATTGGCTTTTCCCTGAAGTTAACTAGATGCAATGAGAATGTCTTTCTGAATATTATGTTTTTAGACAAGTGATTTATTATGAAACATTCAAAAACCTTTGCCTACAGTGTGCTTACCAATATTTTTGATTATACGGAAAAGGGCACTAACATTTGCCTTTGGTTTCTCAATATAAGTAAAAGATAAAAGGGGTAACATGTTTTCAGAACCCATAAATCATGTGAACAGATAAAGCCATAGATCTGGCTGAGAGCTCAGCATCAGCAACAAAAATTACTTCAGCAAAAATTTGCATATGATGTATATAAACTCCCAAATGAAAAATTATTGATTATTAGAGAGAGCACTTCACAACGACACAATCAGTTATGTTTATTTGGTTGATAATGTGGTAAAAGACCAGCTTTGACAAATACTGTCTGTAATATTATGTAAAATCTAGATTTCAAAGTAGCTAAAGTAACAACCCAAAAGAAGACGTATGTGTTTATTTCATTAATAAAAAGGAAGGAAGAGTATAGTTTAATGCCCCATGGTCATTAGATACAGAGCACAAGCTCAGGTTATGAAAGGATGGGGAAGGGAATCGGCCCACCACTCTTAAAGTTACCATCCTGGCATTTGCGTGGAGTGGTAAAGTTTATGATTATTTGTGTAACTATTTCTTGTTTTCTGGAGGTGTATTTGTATGTAGTAATAAGGTTTGGTTGTACACCTTGCACCTGTAGTAAACCAGAGTCAAAGCTCACTCCAGTGTGTTCATTCTTTCCTTGACTGACTTTGGTACCACCAAAAGCGACCGTCAGTCTTCACACATTCTTTCACAGAATGATGCTATTAGATGAACCATTAGAGATAACGATGAACCTTTTGTAATACAAATGGTCACCCATAAATACTTATGGTTCAGAAAAAGACCATAGTCATGAGGTAAGTGTAACCTCTGTGATTGAGTAGGCAACAGTTAAGCAAACAGTTGATTAACCAGAAGTGTATTTTTAAAATCAGTTCATCATGGATCATGGTGACCATTTGCCATCTGCCCAACCTGTACCTAGAAGCTAAACAGCTTGTAGTGAAAAATATTTGTCACTTGTCGGTGGTCAGTCTTTGTGCATCAGCAGTATCCTTTAGGTAGCCACCACTAGACCCTTCAAAAAAGAGCAGTTTCAACCGCTGCCCATCTGTAATAGAGCTGCTGATCAGTATACACAAGCAAATGTGGAGGTGATGCTACTGAAATGAAATGATCATATGGCATTGATGGCCTGGAGTCCCCACCAGGAAAGTTTGGCTGCCGAGTGGCAAGTCTTTTCAATTGATGCCAGTTGGCCAACTTGTGTGTAAATGATGATGAAATTATGATGACAACTTAACGCCGGCCGCAGTGGCCGAGCAGTTCTAGGCACTTCAGTCCAGAACTGCGTGACTGCTACGGTCGCAGGCTTGAATCCTGCCTCGGGCATGGATGTGTGTGATGTCCTTAGGTTAGTTAGGTTTAAGTAGTTCTAAGTTCTAGGGGACTGATGACCTCAGATGTTAAGTCCCATAGTGCTCAGAGCCATTTGAACCATTTGACAACTTAACTGTGAGCAGAGAAAATCTCTCACCCAGCTGGGAATCGAACCCAGGCCTGCTGCATGGCAGTCGGATACACTGACCATTTAGCTAAGGGGACAGATAGTGATACTAGTGAAGCAGACCCACAGAGTTTACAAACCCAGGGTCAGAGTGGGCTAGATCTACACAATGCTGAGCCAAGGTTACCCCAGATTCTCAACTCATTCCAATTCATATCAGGAAATGGCTAGCCCACAGAAAACTTTAGGGATTAACACTGTGCAGTCAGTCCATCGAGCTGCATGAAAATTTAATGATGCTTATCTTGACAGAATGTTTTGATGTAGACATGAAATACTAATGCTCCATACTTTCAAAATACAACCAGAGTTGTCAATGCAGGCAGAACAGATGACCAACATTTAAGGTTTAATTTGTTTGAGGGACAAACTATGCATACAGATCAGGTCATTGCATAGAGATTTATTGAGAAGTGGTTACATGACAATCATCTTGGTGTAGAATGTTGAACTGCATGTGTACATAAAGGTTCCAAATAATAATCTGCTCTTGTTGATATACAAGTCTTGTTACTGATAAAGCTTCATTGAGTATTGACAGAAGGATTTATATACTCCACTTTCTTCATTAAGGTTATTGACAATCGCACAGGATTTAAAATACATCAAAAACAATGTCTTCTTTACTGACTGGCAACGTTGAAGGAATGGTAAGTTTGGTTGTGTAGAATCTTGCCCAGTATGTATTTAATTTAACAATATGTGATGATGCAACTGTAGTTAATGATAGTCAAATAATGATGTATAAATAGTATAATCACGACTGGTTTTAAACAGTTATAAGCCAATCTCCAGGTGTACAAGAATAGTGAGGCATGTGGCGACTGCACAGTTTGAACAATAGGCTGGGGGCAGGTGAACGCTGCACATGAAGGCAAGATACGGAATTCATGTATCTCTGCTTTATGTGTGCTGCCCGCAGCCTAGTGTTATCAGTGTGTGGCAGCCACACACCTCATGGTTCTTGTACATCTGAAGATGAGCTTACAATTGCCTGAAACCTGTTGTGACTCTGAACCAGCGAAACTATTTACAACTGAATCGGTTGGTGAAGTTCAGTTGTGGCTTTCCTCCTAACCAAAGCTTATACACTATGTGATCAAAGGTATCCGGACACCCCCAAAAACATACATTTTTCGTATTAGGTGCATTGCGCTGCCACCTATTGCCAGGTACTCCATATCAGCAACCTCAGAAGTCATTAGACATTGTGAGAGAGCAGAATGGGGCGCTCTGCGGAACTCGTGAACTTCGAACGTGATCTGGTAATTGGGTGTCACATGTCTGTACATGAGATTTCCACACTCCTAAACATTCCTAGGTCCATTGTTTCCAATGTGACAGTGAAGTGGAAATTTGAAGGGACACGTACAGCACAAAATTGTGCGGGCTGACCTTGTCTGTTGACTGACAGAGAACGCTGACAGTTGAAGAGGGTCATAGTGTGTAACAGGCAGACATCTATACAGACCATCACACAGGAATTCCAAAATGCATCAGGATCCACTGCAAGTACTATGACAGTTAGGTGGGATGTGAGAAAACTTGGATTTTATGGTCGAGCGGCTGCTCGTAAGCCACACGTCACGCCGGTAAATGCCAAACGACACCTCTCTTTGGTTTAGGAGCGTAAAGATTCGATGATTGAACAGTGGATAAATGTTGTGTGGAGTGATGAATCACAGTACACAATGTGGCAATACGATGGCAGGGTGTTGGTATGGTGAATGCTCGGTGAACGTCATCTGCCAGCGTGTGTAGTGCCAACAGTAAAATTTGGAGGCGGTGGTGCTATGGTGAGTTCATTGTTTTTCATGAAGGGGGCTAGCACCCCTTGTTGTTTTGCATAGCACTATCACAGCACCAGCCTACATTGATGTTTGAAGCTGCTCCTTGCTTCCCACTGTTGAAGAGGAATTTGGGGATGGTGATTGCATCTTTTAACATGATCAAGCACCTGTTCATAATGTACGGCCTGTGGCAGAGTGGTTACACAACAATAGCATCCCTGTAATGGACTGGCCTGCACAGAGTCAGGACCTGAATCCTATAGAACACCTTTCGGATGTTTTGGAATGCTGACTTCGTGCCAGGCCTCACCGACCAGCATTGATACCTCTCCTCAGTACAGCACTCCATGAAGAATGGGTTGCCATTCCCCAAGAAACCTTCCAGCACCTGATTGAACAAATGCCTGCAAGAGTGGGAGCTGTCATTAAGGCTAAAGGTGGGCCAACACTATATTGAATTCCAGCATTACCGATGGAGGGCACCACATACTTGTAAGTCATTTTCAGCCAGGTGTCCGGACACTTTTGATCACATAGTGTATAATTAATGTGTTCCATGTATGCAAGTACTGAGCCAAGTGAACTCGTGTGTACTCTCTGAAAACTTATTGTGATTGATAGCAGTGGTGATATATCTAAGAAGTTCTTATTAATTGATAATCTTAGTAAGAGGAGTCCACAATACAAAAGTGTAGGTGTTTGTAGCACAAATACCAACCAATTCTTCATTTAATAACGTTTTGTTTATCTCTTTCATTCTTTTTAGTTTTCAAAGGAGGACATTTCAGTACAAAATGTGGTGAGTTAAAAAAAAGGTGTAGCCTTTCTTTTTATTCTTGGTGTATCATGGTGTCAATTTCGGTTCTATTTTTGTTTATAATTTTACAGTTGCACCCTTATGGTTTCTCTCTATTTTTCACTGTTTCTTAATTCACTTCATTTGCTAATGCTGCTCTTTAATACATCTTTTTTTATTCCCTTTTACTTTCTGTGGTGTTTTTTTTCCCTTCATAAAATCTTTTACAGTTTCTCACATTCCTGTCTTTATTTTCTAATTGCTCCCCCATGTTTCTTGTTATTTGCAGTCCAGTTGGTATAAATTTTTTCACTTTGTTTTCAGTTTTACTTATTTGTTAATTTCATTTTATTAATCACAATTCCAATCTTCTTCTTCTTCTTCTTCTTCTTCTTCAGTGCTTTAGTGTTTCATTTGCGTAGCATATTGTGAGATCTGTTTTATCTCTGGCTGAACTGAACTACCTGGGCCAGTTCTCAGATCTCGTGTTATTTTGCAGTACCACATGCTGTTTAGAATTTTATTGTCTTATGTTTCATATCCAAGTCTTAATACCAATTACTTTTATCTGAAAGATATAAACAAGTCATGTACAATACTGGCCCTGCACTGTCTTAGAAAGGTGCACAGTTGTAAACATCACTCCCCTGCAGTAGAAGGGCCTCACAACAGTCCTAAGATTGAAGCATTGATTTCATGACCCTTATTTTTATATTATTCATGAAATTTGAGTATGTGTTGTTCTTTTTCATGTGTTGTTCTTTGTCTTGTGTTTCTTTCTGTTTATGGCCAAATGCAGCAATAATGACATCTCTAATTTTGTGTGTGTGTTTCTAAAATCAGTATTCCAACTTTCACCCCTTATTTCACATCAACATTTTTGATGGATTCTCTGATGTGGGAGCAGTGGTAACAAAGCATTTATTGTGTATAGTTTTCAGTCTAGATTGCAAGCAATTAATATTTTACAACCCCAGGGATCAGGCTTGACCCTTTCTGTCGGTGGTTTTGAGACCTTTAAACACAGGGGTACAATATGGACTTTATTGGGTGTCAGGGTGACCAACTTACTGCTTTCACTGTACTGTACATAGTCCACACGACCACTATCAGAAATACGATCTTGTATCAGTTGGGCAGGTTGCCATTTGGAAGTGTGGAAAATGGTAAGGTGTTTACAATATTAAATCACCTGTTCTTATGGTCATTTTGTTTTCGTTTAGCTATTCTTTCTTTATAGGTATGGAACTTCATTTGAACCTGGGGTGGAGTTAGAGCTTTCTTTGGTTTCCTAACAGAAATTTGTGTGAATGCCAAGAGAACAATGTTGTTTTCAGTAGCTTGTAAGATGTTGAAGTTCATAAGTTTTTGACCAGCTTTTCTACCTGAAGGCTTCTGCTCTTATTACCTGATCAACTAAGCACCATTTTGTGCTAAGTCGAAAAGAGGCAAATTATTATTTAATTATTTATTTACATCAGCAAGACAATGTTAATTTTAGAGTTTGTTACCAACTTTCTTATATGACAATGTGATTTTCTTCAGGAAAAATATTTATTCATCTCACTACAGAAAATATGTAAAATGGATATAAAATCTCAACATAGTTAAAGGGCGACCGTAAATCAGATAAGACACTAGTCTGTAACTTGAAGTATTTTTCTGTTGTACCACGTTAGGTTAACACTTTATTTGATATAATCTGTTGTAGACGAAACTGCAGTATCCAGAAGGAGCTGTCACTTTGCAGCAGAGTGTGCACTGATTTGAAACTTTCTGGTAGATTAAAACTGTGCCAGATCAGGACTCAAACCTGGGACCTTTGCCTTTTATTGGCAAGTGCTCTGTAGACTGAGCTATCCGAGTGTGACTCGTGACCCAGTGGTTTGCGGTTTGTGCTCCGATAGCTAAGTCTGTAAAGCACTTACCCACAAAAGGCAAAGGTTCCAGGTTCAAGTACTGGTCTGGCAAACAGTTTTAATCGTACAGGAAGTTTTAAAACTACAGTCCTTTGTAATGTGTATATAATTTTGCATGTTCTTTCATTAGGACAGTATCTTTTTTTTGTTCCTTACTGATTTCTAAATCTCAATTCTAATATTTGCTATTTGTATTAAACAGTAAACAATGAGTGCCATGTATCACCTGTGCTGAAGAGGCAAGCTTCTGACAGAGTGCCCCACAGGCCAGCTCCACCAGTGCCACTGCCTGGCCACAAACCTGTCCATCGTTCAATAAGAAAACCAAACAAGAAAAGTAAGACACCTTTTCAATATCGTATTTAATTTCTTTGACTGGAAGTTCACTATTAACAGAAATGTGCAGCGACTTGGTTATATGCTGCCTGACAAACAAGTGAAGCACTCTGAAGAACTGATTGGATGTCAGTATGGCTTTGTGTACACACACACACACACACACACACACACACACACACACACACACACACACACACACACACACACACCATTGGAGGGTATGTAAATAATTAGAGGTTAAATTCTCTGTTACAGACTGAATGGTCACCAGAGGGCATTAGTGTTGTGTCTTGAGTGTCATTACCAGGCCTGATAGGGTATATAAGGGGGTGTGAACAGCATCAGATGTTGAGTGATCACTGTGAAGGATATGGAGATGCCATGTACTCACGTGAGATGGCATTACCAGCACTTGACAAAGTTTGAATGGGGCGTCAGTATATGTCACCATTTACTCAGCTGGTAGAATTGTGCAATATCCAGATTTGTGATGGATTTGGACATGACAGTGGCCCAGTGTTGGACTGCATGGGAGTGTGATGGCAGGCATACTCGTCATCAAGGTCCCAGTCGACTGTGTCTGACCGCCACTAGGAAAGAACACCGTATTGTGCACTGAGAACATTGTAAACACTTCACATCTGTGCCTTCCATATGTTATCTCACACCATTGATTGGAGACTAGCAGCAGCCAGACTGTGGAATTATTGTCCTGTGTGTAGGCTACCGTTAACTTATATGCCTGTGTTTGGATTGGTGCCGTGACTGGGAAGCATATACTAATGATGAGTGGTATTGTGTTCAGCACTGAATTGTGTATCTATATTACCCCGGGTGAGCATCATTGGTGAGAATGGCAGTGACCCGGGGAGAGATCCCGTGCTTCCAATGTTTTGTAGACACACAGTGTGAGGAACCATCGGGTATGACTTCAGGTTGTGGCTGGTGGTGATTGAGGGAACTCTGATGGCACAACAGTACACTGTGGACATCTTGTGTCCTTGTGTGTTACCTCTGTGGCTAGCAAGATGCCCAGAACTGTTTCCAGTAGAAGATATGTGGGATCAGCTGGGTGTCAACTCTGTCCCAGTGCCAGTATCCAGGTAATTGAGGACCAGTTGCAACAGTTGTTGACCAGCTTGCCTCAGGAAGGCTACAACAGCATTATGACACCCTTCCCAAATGAATCATTGCATGCATCCAGGCCAGAGGGCATGCAACGTCATATTGATAAGTGTGGTCACACTGCCAACTTCTTTTTAAATTTTACTCAGTTTTGTAATAAGTGAAATAACATTACATACTCTCTCAAACCATTCCATGAAATTTCATTTCGTTTCTTCCTTGCCTTCTGGGTGCTTCACATTTTTGTCGGGCAGTTCATAACATCTCGATATTGATTGCTTTTGTTCAGGATGACAATTATTGAACTATATAAAGAAAATGTAAATTAGTTACAAACTATCATATGCACACACTTTATTCAACATGTAAACATCACTACAGATATTCTGATTTGGGTACAACACGTTCAATATGTCTGCCATTATTGGCGATGATGTAGTGCAGACAAATAGCGAAATTCTGCATGACGGGCTGAATGTCAGAAGACTGATGCTGTCGATATTTTCACGATTGGCTGTTTTCAGCTCAGTGATGGTTTTGGGGTTATTACTGTACACCTTGTCTTCAACATAGCCCCCTAAAAAGGAGTTGCGTGTGTTCAGATCCGGAGAATATGGTGGCTAATCGAGGCCCATGCTCGTGGCCTCTTGGTACCCCAGAGCCATAATGGGGCCCCCAAAGTGCTCCTCCAGGACGTCAAACATTCTCCTGCTTTGATGGGATCAAGCTCCGTCGTGCACGAACCACATCTTGTCGAAATCAGTGTCACTTTGGATAATGGGAATGAAATCATCTTCCAAAACCTTCACGTACCATTCGGTAGTCACTGTGCCATCAAGAAATATCACGCCAATTATTCTGTGAGTGGACATTGCACACCACACAGTCACCCGTTGAGGGTGAAGAGAATTCTCAATCACAAAATGTGGATTCTCAGTCCCCCAAATGTGCCAGTTTTGCTTATTGATGAACCCATCCAAATGAAAGTGGGCTTTGTTGCTAAACCAAACAGTACATGCACATACTAATTCCCATCATGCCCCATGGCCAACCGTGCAGTTTTAATGTTCTAACTCAAACTGTTCAGAAGCTATGATTTTATTTCATATTGTTCAATAATTGTCACCCTGTATGAATACCTGTAAGGATCACAGTACACTATGAAAAAAAGTCCCTTATTTGAGTCATTACTTATAAATTTGGTCTGTACAGTTTGTTCCCTTCAATTTTTTGTAAATTACTCATTGTAGTCTCAGGTTGCCTCCTTCGTAATGAAACTGAATTTTGTAAGTTATGTTTTAGTCTAATGTAGCTATTGTACAAATGTGTTATCAGAATGGAATTTGTGCTGTATGGAGTGTACACTGTTATGAAAATTATTGACAATTTAAAGTGTGTGCTTTTGTGAAGTTTGTAAGATCAGAGAAAAGTTCTGTCACATAGAAACTATGAGACAGATCACAATTTGCATCTGGATTGCTCATTTGGTAAGAATGTTGTCTGCAAATAGGCAAGGATGCAGTTTCAAGTCCAAAACAGGCACTCGCTTTTGATTTCCAAACATTTGTTGTTGCATGACAAATGTGCTTGTGTTGTTGTACCTAATTGTTGTAACACAGACTAGGGGCTTGAGAGGTATTCTGTTTATCAAAAAAAAAAAAAAATTGTCACCACCTAGATTCATCTCTGCTGTTCTCAGACTGTTTTTAACATTTCATAGATGGTGTTTTCATAATACACTTTTTGTAGAGCTGCAGATTTATATGGATGAAAAATATATTGTGTGGTATGGAAGAGCACCTTTATTGCTCAAGGTAGAAATGAATGTCGACTCAAAGTCCAGGAGACAATAGGAACCACACATATGCTAGATAAATCTAGGAGAAGCACACAACTGAGTCATTTGATCAGGTGAATATGCTGTAGATCATCCAGAAATTTGTCTCTCTTGACTATCAAAAAGTCATTTGGTAGGTTTCAGAACAGTCAGCATTGTAAAAAAGCAAATTTTATTATGCTGGTATAAGCAAGTAACTTTCTCTAACCTGCAAATGGTAGTGAACTGAGTGAAAAAAAATTGCCTGGGTGGTGTTAAATACTGAACATCTCTGGGATCTGTCTTCACTGGCTGAGTTTGGTGACTCCGAGGTTCCCAATCTGAGGACTGGGTAGAACCACCTGTCCTCTATAACTGTAAACCATGGAATTATTTCCAGTTGAGTCCCGTAGTGCTCAGAGCCATGGAATTATTTCAGTGACTGTTAAAATGTTGTGTGTTACAGAAAATTTAGAATCTTAAATTAACTTTCCAGGTCACAAAGATTATTCAAACTCCATAAAAACAAAACAAAAAAGGCTTCATTACCATAAGCTATACTATATTGCTGAGGGAGTGGATGTTGGTTGTGGAAAAACAGTTTGTATGAGCTGCCAGAGAAGACCACCACCCACAAAGTTAAGAGGACTGGATCTAGCTTTAAAGTCCCTAAAAGAAAAATTGAGTAACAGAACACATGGTGTGATACAGAATATGTTCATCCTCATAAACAGAGTGGAAGACAGTTTGAGGAATTGTCCATTTTATATGTGATACAATTTTAAACATTGCATGTCATGACACACAAGAAGTTTACATTATTGTGTTAAAAGAAGAATGGCATGGTGAAAATGTGATCAATGTGCGTGACATAATCAAGCTTGTGAATGTAATACTAGAGAAGATTGCTTTATGTTTTTGAGTTGTGCAGTGTACCCCTTGATAATGTCCACATGGATGAAATTGCAATAGTGAGTTATACAAATAAAATAATTTACTGTGGAAGGCAACTGTGATATCATTTGCAAAATTTTACATAACTATGAACCTCACGTACGAAAAGTTAATGAAATTTTACAGTTTCAGTTATCAAAGGACTTAGTCATTTCATAATTGAATGCATTGCTTCATCCTTAGCTGTTTTAAGCACTGATTAAAACTGTATTTTATTGCCATGTGTTTTGCTGTAAGTAATGCTCTGACTTTCTCTCTCCTTTAGTTCAAATAATAATCATAATTAATCATTCCTATAGAAAGGAGATGTGCATCTTGTAGGATTAGTAGCATACATGCACTCATTCTCATCAGACTACAGAATCACCCTAATTTTTCCTGTGTCTGACAGTGTGTGTTGTCTGCTCATACTGGGGCAGGGCCAGAAGGATATGGTGTGACAGTCTTTGTAACTAATAGAAACGCCCCTTCTGGTGCTCCTTTGTTACAGATTTTGAAGCATTGTTCCTACAGTCCACATTCCATACAGGAAAATTGTATTCTCTTTCTGTGTACAGTACCACTGCAAGAGACTTTATACTATTTTTCCCATATTGCTATTATAACACTTGCTCTGTCCATTCCTCTTCCTTGATGATGCAGATGTACAAAGTGTGCTATGAGGTTCATCATTGACCTACTCCAGGGGCCATGCAGTAGAGAGCCTTATGATGCTTCAGGAGCCGTGTCCCTCAACACTGAGTCACATCCATCTCAGTATTGTTACAGGGTCATCCTCAACCATAGACTCCAGCCTTTGCCATTCTGCTTGGTTGTAAGTTGCTAAGGACCTTCATTCCAGTGATCACTTCCTGTCCTATATCCCTCTACCAGATGGTGTAGTATATGAAAGAAAGATTGACAATCAGGAAAGTGGTCTGGACTTTGTATTGCCAGCTTGCTGTTCTTGAACATACAGATAACTTCCAGGACTGGGTGGACACATCGAAGTGTGATGCACCATGCTGCAGATTGATTCATCTCAGAGTCCTCAGGTCACTTATGAGGCAGCATATTCCTTGCTAGAACTAAAGAGTGCTGCTCCACAAGCTAGTTCAGTTGTGTGACTCGGAGACAGTTTAAATGCTGACCCACTGGAGGAAACCTTGCAACCTTTTGAACTGCGAAGGCAAAAAGCACAGTGAATGATCAAAGAGAGCAGCGAAAAGTTCTGTTGCGTGTTCCTTGACTCTATCAGCTGTTCAATTTATTTTTTTACAAGTATAAAAAAACAATCAAGTGCATTTCTGGTAAATATAATCAGCCATGTATAACAGCCGTACTGATAGATTGGTATCTCCAAACATCATCTGGAGAAAGGTAAGTTACATTTAAGACCCAACAATGCGAGTCCTACAACTGCCCCTTCTCCTAGTGGGCACTGGATTCAGCAACATCTAGGGCTTGTGATACTGCATCTATACCTCAAACCAGGGAAGAATCAAACAAGCCCTAGTAGTTTCAGAAGGATGATCATAACAAGCTGTGTAGAAAAAGCCACGAATGGTCCACCACCTAGTGTGGTTATTATAGACAAGGAAACTTCCCAGGCGATCTCAGTGCAGGTTCTCTAGGTAGTGATACCCTGTTGACAATCTGATGCTGCTCAGGGCCCTATACAAGAGGCTCTCCCACAGAAATTACGTTATATATAAAAAGGCCTGTGATGCTACTGGGGTCCACAGTGTTCTAGGACCTGTGAAGGCACTGCTAATTGTAAGTGTTATTTTTTTCTCTTCTTTTCACTTTATACATATCTTTATTTTTTATTTTTTGGGTATGCAATAATTTTAATTTTATGAAAAACTGTGTATTTAAAAATGTAATGTGTAAAAGGAAACAGCAATAAGAACAGGGAGATTGAGAGCCATATCAGTACTGAGAGACTTCAATAGTGAAAGACAGTGCGGGTGTGAGTGCTCATGTATGCAGTAACAGGTCAGGTTCCTATTGGATAGAAACATATGCCAGATACTGCTAAACATTTATGTTCTAAAAATGGCATGGTCATAATATTGACATACGCATTGTGAAAAGATAGTATTAAACGGTTTTGCATAGTACGAATCTTGTGCAGTACTGTAAACTGAATTGACAATGCACATTTGAGTGAGCAGTAATTTTTGTCTGTTGGACTGAATTGGTGTCTGTGGCGTGACTTGCAGAAACTAATGTGTTCAAAGATTTTTTTGTTTGCAACTTAATGAGGTTTCACACACATTAAATCATTAACAGTTCCTATAAAAACAGCTAAGAATGTCCCCACACTTGAAAGTTATTTGTCACACTGTGAATTTGCGAATATGGCACATGTGGCAATGCGGAAAAACTGTAACTAGGTGATCTGTGAGCTGAGCTCAATATTGCACTCTTTCAAAACCAATGTATTTAACTGTGAAAATGTATATTTACATATAAAACCTTCAATTTGCATAGTAACATTTGCTTGTGACCAGCCTGCGCCCAAATGAATGCGACAGAGGAATAATATAACTGCCAAGTGGATCGTGCGCCAGATGACAGACTGTAAGCGTTGCATTTTACCACAGATGGGCCTACTATGATTTTGTTGCTGGCACCACCTAGCTACTGACAACATTGCACTTCACTTCTCTCACACATGTAAGCAACATACACTGCCAAAAACATCTCTCTCCATAGATACTTGGAAAGCAGTGTAATCATCTTAATGTAATTTCATTTATGATGAACTTCATGAAATGAGTGTTTCTTTGAGTAGACATAGTTTTATAGTGTGTGGATTCAGAGTTTCATGTTGTCATTTGCTGCCATACTATTATTTCCCTACCACTACTGTTTGCTTACTTTGCCTCTTTTTTTATATTTTGGTTGCTATGGTATGTGTCTTCACATTTATCTTTTGGGGGATGTGCTTAGATGTATGTCTGGGTGAGCAGTGACTCTTTTATGTTGTATTTGGTAAAATGTGTTAGCTGTCGCATCTACCATTAGTTTACAACCTCCAACCAGTCAGGATAAGGCAGATTATATCTCATTGAGCAAGCTATAAATACAGTGGAAATTTGAAATTTTGCAGCTGTACAATGACAGGAACCTATATTTACATTCTGGAACTCTGAGTTTGGTTTACTAAATTCTTCCAGGTCTAAAATCATTAAATTTTATTTCTTTACATTTGTGAGAGAAATATTTAGGCACATTTGTGGTCAAAATTTGATAGTTAAATCTTTTCAGAGTTGGCTCTGTTACATATGGTGACCATAACAGGACAGTAGTCTATTCAGTGCTGGCTTGTTGAAATCTTGCATTGTTTTGGTTCTAATTTTGTACTTTAGTGGGTGGTATACTTTATTTTTGTCTGTTTTGGATCAGAAATATCACAACTACAGAGGATGAACATGCGGCAAGTTTCCAAAAATGGGGAAGAAAACAACTGCGAGAAAAAGAAATGGACCCTATTATGAGAACTATGCAAAAAGGGCTAGTTATTAAATCAGAAGTAGGTATTAAAAAAGAAATAGTCCAAAAAGGGGAGCAGAAGGTATGTTTGAATTACTATTAATGAAATGGAGTGAGGGGAGAAGAAAGCAGCAAAAACTGTTAGAGAATCACAAAAAGAAGTGGGCAGAAAGATAGAACAAAAATGGAAAGAATTTAAACAGGACGGGGGAACTGAGTTAGAAAAATATCTGAGATGAAGTTGGAGGTAAATAAAGATTTTTGGAAATTAATAAACAAAGTTTCTCAAATAGTCAAAGAAGTTAAACTTGAAATACCTGTAAAACAAGGAAAATTATAGAAATGCCATAAATAAAAAGGTAGGGTGCTTGGATAAAAACATTAAAGCCCAAGCTGTTGAGTGTAAGCCGGCCGAAGTGGCCGTGCGGTTCTGGCGCTGCAGTCTGGAACCGCGAGACCGCTACGGCCGCAGGTTCGAATCCTGCCTCGGGCATGGATGTGTGTGATGTCCTTAGGTTAGTTAGGTTTAACTAGTTCTAAGTTCTAGGGGACTAATGACCTCAGCAGTTGAGTCCCATAGTGCTCAGAGCCATTTGAACCATTTTGTTGAGTGTAAACAGGGAAAGCTGAAATAAACAGTTATTGTGCTCAGTTTTTCCAGGAATGAAGTTTCAAGAATGAGGCAGAAGTGGAAGAAATTAAAGAAACCACTTCTGAGACTGAGAAAAGGGTGAATGACTTAGAAAAGACAATTCAACATAAAAATTTTATACAGCACCACCTTTGTTAGTTCAAGTAAGAGATGCTGTAGCTTTAGTAATTTACATTGCCGGAAAAAAATGCAATTGTAAGATAGATCAAAATCATGGAACAGAATTTTAAAACACAACAGTTTGTTTTAACTGTAATCAGGGGTGGTGGAAGCATTGTAAATAAAATTTATTTCGAGTTCATTACCACCACTGGTTATTTCCTCTGAACAATATTGTAACTATGTAATTGACTAAAGAAAAGTTGTAAAACTGAAAATATATTAATAAGCAGAAGACACCAAATCAACCACTTTCTGAGCATCAACCACAATAACATATGAAATTAAATAGCTTCAACTAACAAAAGTATAAAATTACAACAGCAATGCATGATGCTTCTCATTGCATTTACATGTCTTATAAATAAATAATAAATCATTTACAATAAACACCTCAAGGGTGATTCCTTGAACCCAAATTTATGTGATTGCAAAACCAAGATAATTAAGTTCAGTTAAACTCATCAGAAAGATTGTAAAAATAAGTCATGACAATAAAACAGTATCAAATGAACAAATAAAAGCAACAGTTAATGGTAAGCACAGTAACGAAAGTAAGCTTTTCAATAGGCAAATGCAAAATAGTAGTTTAATTAAAGAAAGCAATCCTAGGTGAGATTACAAAATTACAGTCAATGACTGCAGAGAAATAGAAGTCATCATTAACTTTTACATTTCACATCACAATCCACTGTAACTTGACCAAGGCACGTGATCAGCTGGGATGGCTGTACACATCCTACTACATAACTTGCATGTGAAACAGCTGAATATAGTCTAGCTCTAGTATCAGAACAGCAAGCAGTGCGGAAGTCACTGCGAGAACAATTATGTTAAGTAAAATAGTGGGCCAGTGGAATGCTGTAAAATAGGTGGCAACGCTGTCTAGTGGTATGTTGCTGCTCCTGTGTCATAACCTAATCTGAGAACTTGAACAATTCATTGTTGTTACTGTCAGGAAGAACTGGTAGGATGTATACTGAGAGGGAACTTAAATTCTGGACTCAATAACAGGAATGGTTCAATAGTAGCATTCAGAGTTTCTTTCAGTTGCATGTAGAACCAAAGTTCAGGTCCCAGGATGTCACAATGGGATGTATCGAATAGAAGTCTGCTATTAGGTTGGGGCATAATTTTGTAGCATTTTTCCGCAAGTTTAATAAACACAACAGATACATGTAACAGAGACTTTAGTCCTCAGTAATATATTCTCCTTCACTATTTTCTGCAGTCTGCCAATGCTGGGGTAACATTACGGTTATGCGGCTGTAGAAATTTTGTGGTTTTGAGGCAAAGAGTCATGTTTTGGAGCACATTTTCATCTGAAAAGAAAATTCCTTGAAGATTCGCTAGAGAGTTGAAAAGATGAAAATCTCTGGGTGCAAGATCAGGTGATTAAGGTGGGTGTGGAATGACTTCTCAATCCAGCTCCTGTATAGAGTTTTCTGTCAGTCTAGTAGAATGGCGGCAGACATTATTGTGGAGTAGCATCACTTCACGCATTCTTCCCAGTCGTTCACGGATTGCGTCTGCAAGGTGTCTCAGGTGTTAACATTAAATGTCAGCAGTGATTGTTACACTGCAGGGAAGCAATTCATACTACGCCACACCGTGCTGTTCCACCAGATGCATAACATTATCTGTTGTGGAAGTGCACAGGGTCTTTGTACAGGGAGTTGCTGCATTGTTTGGGCTCAATCATCCCTTTCTTTTCCTTATGTTAGCATAAAGACACCATTCCTTATCACCAGTAAAGATACATGATAAGAAGGGGTGGTGTTGTTCATGACCCAATTGATGACCACCAAGAGAGTTCATCACGTTTACCAGTTCTCAATTACACTGACATCGATCATTGCGGATTAATGCATTTGAACGATCTTCATTAAATCTCAAAGGTCTTCCAGAACATGGAGAGTCACTAATGTCAAAATGTTCCTCCTTAAGATGCGAAAAGCATTTTCTTCTTGTGCTCTGCTCAATGTCATACATGACACAAATGTTTTTGGCTGCCTCCACAGCTGCCAATGGCTCAATATAATGGCTCAAAATACAACTGACAGCGACGTTGCTAGCATCACACAACAACAACAAGATAAAAGTTAGTGCAAAATCCAGATAAGCAAAGACTGATAAACTTGTAAGAATTTTTTCAGTTTTAACTTGTCACTCTCTCAGTTTTCTGTCCAGACGAGAGGAGTTCCCTTCTTCAGTAATTTTGTGAAAGGTTTCAGGGTGGCTCCATAGTTCTCTATGAAACAACGATAGTAATTTCTTAAACTGGGAAATGATCTGCAATTTTTAATGTTCCTCAGTGCTGGAAAATTGTACACGGTGTCCTATAATCACGAGTCTGTAGTGCACCTGCAGTTGCGCTATACTGCAAATTTCTAATTTCAAATTTAGATTAGCACCACTTACACAAGTTAGTATGTGTCTTAGTCATGTTGCATACTTTCTCATCATACTTGCAAAGATAATTATGTCATCTTGGTGTACTAGACACATGTTTGGCTTTAAACTTTGTAAAAGTAAATCCGAAAATGTTGAAATGTAGCAGGAGTGTTCAGGAGGCCAAAGGACATCTGTAGGTATTTATAATGCCCAGAGGGCTGTCTTTTCCTGATCTTTGGTAACAATAAGAATTTGATAGCAGCTGAAAAGAATATCTTAAAATGGTGACGAATTTGCGTTTGCCGAGGTGATCCAAAGTGTCATCAGTCTTTTGAAGGGGATAAGTACCTGTTTCTGAGACCTTATTTACTGCTCTCATATTTACACAATTGTGATAAGCCTTTTTTCCATTACTGGTTTTCTTGGGGACTAACATTGTGGGTGAAGCCCAGGGACTGAAAGAATGTTGAATAACAAAAAACAGAACATATGCAAGTACTCAGAACTAAAGTGCACAATAGCACTTAACAGTTTACAGAGACAAGTTCAAGTCTGATGATTAGTTCTGGTAAGTGGAATGGCTTTACAGTTGTAATGAAATACCTGTGGATGTAAATGAAAGAATATCTGATGGCTCCAGATGTGTATATACCCTCAGAGAGATGTTTTCTAGAACCAAGTCACATTATGCAAATATGTCGATTGTTATACACCTCATTGTCCTCTACGGTTCAGAAAGCTGGACACCCGCTAAAAGGAAGGCACAAGAGTACCTAACATTTGAAAGGAAGACAGTGAGAAGATAATATTTTTGAAATTTTTGAAAACATAGTTAGCGGTCTTAAAATTTGTTAAAATTAAAATTTAAAACAGTCTTGATTGCAATCTTGTTAAAATATTTTTTTATTAGAGTGAGTGACTGCTGTTGACTCTTTCATAGAGTCATCTTCAGACTCTGTAAAGATATATTGCCAAAGTAGTGTAGACATTATAATAAGCATATAAAAATATATATCAAATATACGAAAAAGCTAAACAGTAACAAATTATACCCAGAGCGGTGGATGGACGCTACCAGATGAGTTTCGTCGACACTTGTGTAACTGCTGACTGTGCATGGAGGGAACGGGTATTAATAGGGCTGGACACACCCACCGTTCTGAGTATAACGTCATAAGTAGCCAATCAGAAAACATGTTCATGATTAGATAACTTAATACATAACTATGAAGGAACAGTTACAGTTGGAATACATCATAATGTCAATTATTGATCATTATTCATTAATGAATACAAATTATACTATTAAAATGGTTCATTGGTATGAAATAAGGCTTAGAGTATGCTACCCTCTAAACTCAGAACTACAGTCTGCACCAAAGATTGTCATTGCCCCAGCGTTTACATGGATAATTGAGGGTTATGATGGAAATGGCGTCCTGTTCCACTGTGGACGTTAGTAGTGCTGTCAAAGATTGTACTAGGGGGAGATATGTCGTATGTTACAGTTATGTGCCACAGAAATTTGGTTAATTTTGCTCTCTTTTGATGTCAGCACAATGAAAATAACTGTACTATGGTGGAACCACACTAATATTTCTGTAATAACAGCGGAACGATGTTACTAATGTGCATCGATAGTTGCCGTAGAAACGGCATCCTAGCCCGGTGAGGCAGGCATCAGATGATCAGAGATTATTGTGCACTGCGAAAGATATCTCGAGGGTTGACACTTCAACCACGAAAACAGTGTTTGGATAGATATATCAGCAGTTGTTATAGAAATAGCATCTTATTCTCACTGTGACAATCTACAGTGTTACAGCACCATAGATTGTTGCAGTGAGAATAACCGTAACATACGATGTATCTCCCCATAGTACAATCTTTGACAGCACCACTAATGTCCACAGCGGAACCTGATGCCATTCCCATGGTAACCCTCTATTATCCACGTAAACGCTGGGGCAACGACAATCTTTGGTGGAGATCTATAGTTCTGAGTTTAGAGGGCAGCATACTCTAAGCCTTATTTCATACCAATGAACCATTTTAATAGTATTATATTCATTGGCGAATAATGATCAATAATTGACATTATGATGTATTCCAACTGTAACTGTTCCTTTATAGTTATGTATTAAGTTATCTAATCGTGAACATGTTTTCCGATTGGCTACTTATGATGTCATACTCAGAACGGTGGGTGTGTCCAGCCCTATTAATACCCGTTCCCTCCATGCACAGTCAGCAGTTACACGAGTGTCAAGGGTCGACGAAACTCGTCTGGCAGTGTCCATCCACTGCTCTGGGTATAATTTGTTACTATTTATCTGATTTTTATATATTTGTTATATATATTTTTTACATGCTTATTATAATGTCTACACTACTTTGGCAATGGATCTTTACAGTCTGAAGATGACTCTATGAAAGAGTCGAAACCGGTCACTCACTCCAATAAAAAAATATTTTAACAAGATTGCGATCAAGACTGTTTTAAATTTTAATTTTAACAGTGAGAAGAATCTGGGGCCCGGTAAGAGGTGGAAATAAGTGGAGAGCAAGAGAGAATAATGAAATCTATGAGAGATCATGCACCAGCCCAACATTTTACAATATCAAAAGAGCAAACGACACCAATGAGCAGCTTATTTAATCGATATGCCAGAGACCTGACTGTCTCAGCAAGCTGTCATTGCCTGCATTACAACAAAAATACCCCTGGACAGGCTAAGAAACAAATGGCAAGATGATGTATACAATTTGGAGAAAACAGCAAAAGACAGAATGCAGTGCAGACCACGTGTTGATGCAGCGCATGGTCTACAGGGTTGGTGACTGGATATGTAAGAAAGATTGGTAACCTATTTGATTAGCCGAGCGATGCCGTAAAGATGGAAAATTAGTGCTCTCATGTCTAATCTTTTGAAGTAGGCATGTGCAGGTGCCAAATACTCAGGGGCATTGTGACATGAGCATTTCCAGCAAATGCAGTGCTCTTTGGCAGTGACTGCACACCTATTGGAGTTTACCCTGGTGGAAGACTGGATGAATGCATGGCCTCTCTTAGTGTGGTTTGCAAAGCACACTTCCCCTCAACACCCACCTCTGGTGGATCTGTCCTGTGAACAAATATACACAGGGAGCTTTTCCTTCTCTGATTAGTACTTCATTCCTTACATTACACCGAGCGAGGTGGCGCAGTGGTTAGCACACTGGACACGCATTCGGGAGGATGGCAGTTCAATCCTGCGTCCGGCCATGCCGATTTAGGTTTTCCACGATTTCCCTAGATCACTTTGGCAAATGCTGGGATGGTTCCTTTGAAAGGGCACGGCCAATTTCATTCCCCATCCTTCCCTAATCCGAGCTTGTGTTCCGTCTCTAAGGACCTCGTAGTTGATGGGTTTAAACACTAATCTCCTCCTCCTCCTCACATTACTTCCCCTAGTACATGTGTAAGACATGAAACAGTTCTTATTCAATCAGTAAAGTGCTCTAAATCCTCTCTGCAATTTTGGCATATGGTGAAAAGTTTGTCCCTATAGTAGCTAATGCTATGCTTTATCTCCAGATCTATCCACTATCCTTTTTGCAAGGATGTCAAATGCCACGGTATTTCTCAGCCCTTCCACAGAATTTACACAAGCACAAGCCTTTCCTTGCAACTTCAGGTTGGCAACTTCTGTCAAATCTTCGTCACCCAATGCGGACAGTTTCCTTGCTCCCATTAAAATTTATATGTAAGTGTGGATTCTTTCATGTGTTTTATCCACAAAAGTGGGAACCAGTGAATCCGCTAGAACAGCAATCACAGGCCTGGACAGAATTGTGTATGGAAATCCCAGAAATACGGAAGCAAATCTAACTGCAGGTACAGTGCCGTTTTCCGGTTGAATTTGCAAATGCCCGTTTATGGCGTCTTCGGAGGTCTTCGTACTCTACCTGGAGTTGCTCCAGCCTCGCTTGCATTTCTCGATCCATCTCCAGATTTTCCTGTGACCTGGTGGTCGGCATCCCTTTAAGGTACACACATCGAAACAAACAAAAAGTCTTCAGCAGCAGCTCTCAGTGATATCTCTACCAGCATCAAACTCCAGCGGTGTCTTCTCCCAAACGACCAAACTGACATCTTGCATCTGTCAGTTGACGAACAGCACGGAACTGTCGAGCTGTGGTGTGGTGGCACACAGTGTCAGGATGGCAGTGAGTTATTGTACCCACGAGCTGGCTTGTGCAGAGGCAGTAGAGGAGATGGTCGAGGTCACGAGGTGTCGCGCAGCAGCAGCACCGATGGCTGCAGCTCTGGGTAGACTGCAATGGCCAGCTCGGATGGACTGTGCTGAGCACTTGGCCATTACATCACAGTACAAAGCTGAACGATAGTTTCACACATTCCCTCACGGCTTAGTAATTTGTATGCGGCGCATCAAAGCTGAAAACAAAACAAATTCAGCATCCCGATTCTGAAACCAGTTTGTACTCTCCTTCAGGGATGAAGCCAGGAATGTAAAGCAGTGTGGGCTTGTAATTAATATAAGGTACTAAAGTTTACTCATGAGGAGTACACGGTGGGGGTTGCCAGGGGGACAAGAAGGTAACTCCGATAACCCTAGACCCACCTCGGAGGACGAGGGAAAATGTAAAGGTAAAGAAACTGAGCCATTTAGTGTCTGCTGTAGGAGGCAACTGGAAACAGAAGAGAGAGACGTTTTTGATCCTGCAGTGTGGTTCGATTGCCAGGGCAGCTTTGGTGATGACGATTTGCCCTGTTCTGGTGTGAGCTTGTCGATTGTTGTCGTATCATCTGGAAGGTGACGGATGAAAAGGCAACCTCTTTGTAAAGTTTAAATAATAAAGATTACTCGTGTCTGGGGCCTGGTTGTGCCTCCAAGGTACAGTGCTTAATATGTACAAATTTTGATATGCTAACTTTTCATTGATTGTATTTTATACTTAGGAAAGAGAACACACACTAGTTCATCTCCTGATCTGCCCTCAATTGTAGCAGAGAATTAAACAAATGTTGTACAATGATTAAGAATCTGTGAAATGTCCGAGCAGCTCCCCAAATTATAAGGGAGGAGTTTTTAATGTCTGGTGAAGGTTGCTGGCTCATGTGGCTGTAAGTGACGAAGCAGCCAAACGTTCTTAAGTCATTTTAGCATTAATTCTTCTTTCTGTCCTCATTTCAAGATGATTTTAGAATAATGACTGTTTGTGAGACCTGAGACCTGGCATCATATGTTGAAGGAGCTGAAGTGATCTAGATTTCCTTTTTTTCCTAAAGCCAACAAAGTTATCATTCATTTTTGTGTGCCTGCCAGTGCCTTAACACTTCTGCTGTTTGGTGAGTGTTCTTCATTGCTTATAAAGTACTTACATTCTGCCAGAAATTTCCATACCACAGTACATAAAGTAAGCTGCAATGACTATGACTGGTATTACGTTAGCCAGAAAGGATGCTCTTTTTTAACGCAATTTAGGGAGCACACATCTTCCCAGAATAAGACAGCTTTGGGGGTGCATGTCACTGCAGAAAAGCATTCTTTACAACAGATAAACAACAATATGGAAGTATTGCACACAACACTGAAGGATAGGTTGCCTCATGAATTCTCCCAAGCTAATACTCAAAGAGAGTTCAAGCAGAACTGTTACTGTAGTATGTTTGATCTACTTTAAGTAGTGCAAATTTAGTGTTTTAATATCATTAACATGCCGATAGACAATAAAATCCCTATCTTGAAATTCTACACGGGAGACGGTCAACACAGACTGACCATCTTCTTTCCCCATAGCCTACTGCAAACGTGCTTCATCATCAGCTGTGCTAAGCACAGCTGCATACATGTGGTGCCTTAGCCACGGTGGATGACTTTTGGCATTTATCACTAATTTTAATGTTAGATTCAGGCACTGTCCCTATCAGTTTACATTTATACAAAATATAGATATTGCATTTCTTGATTTACCCTTTGTTTTAAATAGCTACAGCCTGATAACGAGTTCTGTTCTTATGTAATCTTGACACAGTTTTTGTGAATTTTATATTTATATTGGGATTACCAGTTTTATGTATGTTTTTATACTGGTTTTCATAACTTTATAAGTGTCATCAAAATGTTAGTTCCTTCTGTCTCTGCTTCTCAGAATTGTAACTGTGTGTCCTTGTGTGGTACCTGTCAGCTATAACTGGCAAATTGTGGTGGTGGTGTGTAAGAACACACAGTGATTAAACTCCTACGGGTTTTGTATGCTAACATTCATGCTCCGACAAACTTTTGGTAATTGACAAGTTACTCCAAGTAACAATGTTACGGTGGTTAACACTTTATTTAGGTACCAGTTACAGTGTAAGCAAGGTAGGTTTTTACTGTTTTCAATGTTTTAATGCTTTATAAAAATTACATTTTTTTTAAAGTTGAAAGGAGTTTTACACATTAACTGAAAGTCCATTTTTTTGTTTGTTTCTATAGACTTTGTGGTGGATGCTAATCAACCAAAACCAATTATTATCTAGTTATTATTGTTTTATATTATGATCGAGACCATTAAAATTTATAATAAATAGTCAACAATGTAGGAAAAGACAGACTGATACTTACCATAAAGGAGACACATCAATTTGCAGACTGCCACAATTAAAGACACTTACATAAAGCTTTCGGCCACCGCTTTCAGCAGTAAAAGAGAGACACACCATTCGCACACACAAGAAAGCACACCTCGTGCACACACAACCACCAACTCCAGCATCTTGAGCCCAGGTATCCTAGTCCCTGCACATTCCACCAGACAGCGTTCATCTCCCTCTCCACCCGTACACCACCCCTTCCCCTTCCCTGATGTGACATTCTGGCCCAAGATGCTGGAGTTGGTAGCTGTGTGTGCATGAGGTGTGCTTGCTTGTGTGTGTGAATGGTGTGTGTCTCTCTTTTACTGCTGAAGGTGGTGGTCAAAAGCTTTATGTAAGTGTCTTTTAATTGTGCCTGTCTCCTTTATGGTAAGTGGCAATCTGTCTTTTCCTACATTTTTGAGATATTCCTACTGCAGTTTCCATTGTTTGATGATAAATAGTCGCTGTGTTTAAAATTGCTACAGCTTACGGAATAGTGCGAATTCACAACACACACACACACACACACACACACACACACACACACACACACACAGAGAGAGAGAGAGAGAGAGAGAGAGAGAGAGAGAGAGTTAGATTGGGATAGAGTAAGTGAAATTTTACCTGAGTTAATATTTTATGCCTTTTTAGTTTTATACATTTTAACCACATTCATCTTGGACTGTTTTAATGAGGACACCAAGAGTCATGCCACTGAGTGCTCAACACTCTCTCTCTCTCTCTCTCTCTCTCTCTCTCTCACACACACACACACACCTGCACCTGCTGGAGATGCAACACATTATTGAAATGAATGAGACTAATCATAGGGCATAATTACATGTCTCAGTAAATTCTCAAACTGGAATAGTTACATTTATTTGGACTGGGATTCAAACCTGGTATCTTTGCCTTTAGTAAGCTCTACCAACTGAGCTCTCCAAGCATGACTCCTGACCCTCCCTCACAGCTTTACTTCCATCAGTACCTCATCTCCTACGTTCCAAGGCAAAGGTCCCAGGTTTGAGTTTTCCTTGAGACATGATTATTCTTATATCATCTATTCCTTCCCTATAATTTGTCAGGTAAAAGAGCCCCTTGATTTAAAACCTTCCTTCAGCTTTAGTTCATGTGTACTAATGTGCTACTAACACAGTTTGAAATTGGAATGTAGGTACATTCCAAAATTTAGGCCCAATGTCTAATTACTGTGACTCCTTGCTTAGAATTTGTGAGTCTGGTGAACTGATTAATGTCACTTGTATCTTTATGTTGTCTTTTCCTGCCAGCTTTTGATGCTTCTTAATTCTCTGTGTTATTGTAAAAATAAGCACACTGACCATTCAGTGGTCTTGCTTTGTCAGGGGTAAAATGTTTTTCTTCTTTTCTCAGTCTTGATTTGTGGTTGGTTTTTCAGCACTTTGTAGTATGTTTCTGTTGCTACTGACATACATGATCTAATCACATTGTATTTGTTTATTGCTCTTCACTGTATTTAGTTAAATACTTGGTAGTATTTCCTTTTACATCTACCACTTCCTCAGTTGTGAGAATCAATTTGCCTTTTATGCAAATCCTGTTTCGGTGATGAATAAGACAGTTATGTTAGCCATGTGTTTTACATAATGTATTTTATGCATAATCAGCATTAACTTCGTGTGACCCTTTGACATGCCTGTGCTGCATTGAATTCTTTTTATATACTACGGGCTGTTTTTGGTGAATTTACATTCACATTTTAATTTTACAGCTGTATGTGTTGTAAGAGTGCTCCAACAACAGCCTGTGGGATAATAAACCAGGAACAGATCCAATGCAACACAGTTGTGAGAGAAGTTCACAATAAATAAATAAATAAATGCCACTGTGAATCCTTCGGGTCTTTGGGTTGAGGGGTGTGGGGTGGGGTGGGGGTGGGGTGGTTCTCTAGCTAAATTTAAGTCTTTTATATAAATCATAGAGATGGACAGTACATAGAAGTAAAAGCTCAGTCAGTGATATCCAGAATGTATGAGAACAGTGTAATATTTCTTGCAAATATCTTTTAAATGCATATTTATTTGTTTTTCAGGTGTCCATCTTGGTAAACTGGGATCTCTCATCAGTGCAAAAGAAAAACAATTACATGTAAGGATAAACTATACTGTATCAGTAAATGCAAAAGTTTTTCGTAGATTTCAATTTGTTGCTTTCATGAAGGTGTGCGCCACTGATATTTTCTATGTATTCTTACATGGTTTGTATAATGCCTATTGCTGACATAGTGATTTTGAGTTTAATGTATGATTTAAAAGGTTGATAAGTGTAAAAAGTTTAAGTAACTGAGTCACAGAATTTTCATTAATTGTACCTGTGTTAATTGAATTGTTTTGTGGTTTAAGATTAACTCTATTATGCTGTCTGGTTTAGTGTCCTCATCATTGCATTTAATTTTAGTGATGGTGGTGTGTTTGCATATACACAGATCATGCAGGTTTGCAGTGTATGAAGCACCTTTTGATGCTCATTTTGTTGATATGTGGTCTAATACAAAGTCCACTTCCTTTCAATGAGTCTAACTTACTGGGCAACGGGAAAAGCCAAAGTAGAACACCAAGAATTGATATAGAGCACAAGAGATGTGTGAGGCTGGTGATTCCAATTGATGATACCACTGTTGAGCCATGGACACTGTTAACAGCCTGTAGATTCTGATGTGGACTCTAAATTGAATATCAAAGGGAGCAGCTTTGTCGTGTATACATGCATTTGGTGACAGTGGCAGTGCTGCTTCTGTCACGTGTGTTAGTGAGAATCAGAGTTTCCACAGCTCACATCAGTTTGTTATATTTCTGGATGTCAAGCTAACTGAATTTTCTGGAAGAACTTCATTAACACTATAGTGATTAGAAGATGAAGTAGTGGGAAATAGATCATTCATGTTAAAGACAATATGGCACCTAGCTCTTGTTTCCATTGATAGTCAAGGGAAAACTGTCATTTTTTTTCCATATCTACAGATGAAACTACATTCTGTCTACCAGTTTTTATTGCAGGTGCAGCTCATATTTTACACTTTTTGTAAAAAAAAATATTATAACTTTTCTAAGACTAGCCTCTGCTTTGTTTCCATTCTGTATACAAATGAAATTGTGAAAACTGGACTCGGTAGGATAAGGGAAGGAGTGCCCTTGCGCCCTCAAAATTGGCAAATCCATAAAAATGAAACCATCAACTTTGCAAAATATTACTTCTGCATGACAAATTCACTCATTACCCAATGTAGGCAGTTCTTTTACTTCAGTCTCCTTAACTGAATGCATTCCCATGTTGCAGATCAGTAGGGTGACATGACAGATCATGATCCCGAGGTAGGTGGAGGGGGGCATGGTGAGCTGAGCTGTTCCCATTTAGAACACAAGCTGGACCACCCCAATAGTCTCATTTTTATGAGAAGTTAACAGTTGTAGTCAGGAAAGGCATTCATCATCAACTTGTTTATGGAAGAAATTTATGGACTCTGGTATCACTCCCGTGAACCAACTGGAAGCAAACTGCACTGTACCAAATAAACATTACAGGCTTTCTTCTACAATTTGTGGGTGTGTAAATTGTTTGACAAAGTGCCACACTATCTGCACAAGAAGTAATGATTTATTTGGAAAAAGCATGAGGTCCGACACGATAGCTGGGAACTGCCTACCAAAATTAGAAGTTTCATGTCAGTAATGAAGGTAACTACAAGAACACTGCTTCTTGCCCATCCTGTAATCAAGATGGAAAAATAAAAAGTTCAACCAGCCTATTTGCTGCATTCCTCACTTGCTCATGTCATCATTTGCTAACTGAGTGCTTAGTAATTTGTATCTAATCTTCTACAGACAGAACATTTGGCATAATAAGCCAAAATTGTGTTGATTGAATTAATTTTCGTATGTCAACTGACAGATTCAAACATCATTGAGTGAGGTGTAAGTTTATCCATCATGTATGTAAGCCAGGTCTTCAGAAGAAGGGTAACTACCTTTGTTGCAGTTTACATGTTTATAAATGGAATTTTCATAAATTATTGAATATGTTAGCTGATTCAATTTTTTTATGTACTTTGTGGGAGGTTTCAGATGAAGTATATTATTAAATGTGGATTAATTATGTTATGTTAGGTTGAGTAACATTTTAGGCAGCAAGTTGTTTACTGCCACTTTATCATATTTTAGTGTAGTATTCTATTTTATTGTGCTTTCAGTTTACTTAGGAGTCACTGAAGTCTTACATTAAGCAATTTGATCTTTCTTCTTCTTAGGAAATAAAGAAAGAAAAAAAGGAAATTGAAAACAAGCTCAGCAACAATCCACACGAGAATGAAGACAGTGTGCAAGAAATGAAATACAGGATAAGAGAGTGTGAAGAAAAGATTCTCTTCATTGAAGCTGATTTAAATCGTATACAAGGTGAAGTAGTTACTGTGTGGTGGTGCGAAACTTATAAATGCTCTTTGCATAAACTTCCATACACTCTGAGATTAAAACAGCACAATATTTCTGTACTTCTATTTTTTGCAGGAAATGTGTCACAAAATAGTGTGGATGATTTGAGCAAACAAGACTGTGTGCTGCAGCAGAAACCACCTAGTGATGTAAACTCCAGTGGCCAGGAAATTAATACTAACCTTGAAGTTATGCAGACTACTACTGTTACAGAAGAGGACCTAAGGTTACATTCAGAAACTTTTGTTTTTTTAAAGTAGTTCTTCTGATTGACAGTTTCCTGCCCAGTGTAAAAGGAGTATTGCTAATACAGTTTGACATTTCTCATACAACATTGTATTTCATTTAAGGCGGTCAGGTACCTTCACAAAATTGCTTTTTCAAAATTATTTTTTTCTTATGCTCCAAATGATAGAAATATTTTGCTCAAAAAATTATTACAATAGCTCTAATAGTTTCAGAGTTATCAATTAAATACTAAAGCAATACCCTCTGATCTGTTCCTTGAAAGCCATGCTCCCTGAGAGTAACTTTTAATTTTCCCTGAGACTAATGTAGCATTTTGCAATATTTATCATATTGTTTATATACAGTTTCAAAATTAAATTTGTCATACTTGTAATGATCAGTCCAGAAGTTAAATTTCTCCTGATTGCAGTCATCTTTTGTGAAGTAAATTAAACATTTGATTGTGATTTTTAAACAGATCATGTGTTAACTTTATTCTAAGCATTTTATGAATGATCATGGGGAAGAAGAAAGTATGCTATAAGGTGAAGAAATTGCCTTTAAATGGGAATCAATATAAGAATATACACTCAGCCAAAGAAATCTATGAAAATAACAACAATGTAAGGGTTTCAAAACAAATAACTTCAACAAGTGACAGTTCTAACAGACATGCGTCGGACATTACTGATGCTCCAGGCAATGTTATTGTCTGCATAAACATAATGTCTGCTGAAATTACAGATGCCTCCACTGCATATTTGGTGGACATATAAATTTTAATACAAAAAATGTGTCAGGGCTAGGTTGCAAAATTGTTATAACATGTGCTAACTGTGCAATGTAAGCTCATTTTATAACTGCCCAATGTCAGAGAAAACTATAAATGTCTACACTATTAATAGAAGGGCGGAGTATGGAATGAAATGTGTAGGACGGGTCTGACAAATCTCAAAATATTTTGTGGTACAATGAATATGAGACCCAAAGTTAGGAAAACTACATATAACCTTATCAGTAGTTAAATCAACATTGTGTCAAAGAGTATGAAGAAATTAATGTGCCAGTAAAGCTGCAGCAGAATAAATTAGATTCTACAAAAGCACCAAGTTAGGTTTCATGTGGTGATACGTGGCTTGCAAGGGGACATTCATCATTATATGGGGTATCCACAGTAGTAGCAAGGAAATCGTGGAATGTTTTGAATACCAAAGTGTCCATTTCTTATTGTAAGGATAGCAAAGGGTGGAAATATAATAAAAAGAATATGACTCATTGACTCATGCAGAATGGAGGGAAAGTTGTGATCCAAATGGTTCAGTTAATCCTAGGGGTACAGCAGGTACTATGGGAATTGAAGGACGAAGAAAACTTTTCTGCAATCAGAGATTAGACTTGTATTGTATTTGTTGTGACTCGCTGATCATTCAAAGCGCCGCCATGCAATTACGCGCGTCCTCTACGCGCGGCGCTGTCTGCCAGCCATGCAGCAGCTGCGCCACCTAAGCGGCCAGCCGAGCAGCGGCCGCTAGACTGGGACTCAGTGCTCATTCGAATGCTAACGTGTACACATGTCTTGCTTGTCAACTTACTCTGTGACTTATGTGTGTTGTGTCGTTCTGAAATATATTTGTTAAACTTGACGTTATAACAATTGGCAACGAGGTAGTGGATTTTTCCTTTTCACCGTTGACCCACAGGGTTCCATGGCTACTGTCGAGCAACTATTGCAAAATCTCCTTGAACAGCAAACGCTTCTAACAGCGGTGATTTGCGATTTCGTCGCGGCGTCAAATGCGGGGCGTTTCTCGTCGTTTGCTGTACCTCCTTTTCCTCCTTACGGCGAGACGGCGGAAGTCTGGTCTGATTATGAAAAACGTCTTCGACAGCACTTCTTGGCATTTCATGTCACGGACGAACAACAACCATGTAAGTCTCTGTTCATTTCCGGGATTTCACCTCAAATGTATCGGTTGTTGTCGCAGTTGGCTCCTTTGAAGGATCCTGCATCTTTGTCCTTTGCTGAAATGTGCTCACTTCTGTCTGTCTGTTTTCAAAAGCAAATGCATGTGGTAGCCTCTCGTGTTGCCTTTTATCGTCGTCAAAAACAGCCGCATCAATCCTATCATGCTTGGGCTGCTGAACTTCACGGCCTCAGACGAAAGTGTCAATTTGTTACTGACGTTCACAAAGAATCCTATGCCGATTCCACGGTACGGGATGCTATTATCCGGTCGGCGCCCGACAAAGAAGTTCGGCAACGTGCCCTTCAGTTGGCGAATCCGACTCTAGATGAAGTTCTCTCCATTGCGTAGTCTTTTGAAATTTCTTGCGCCGCTGGGGCGCAAATAGAGGCATGGGGTGATGTCGGGGAAATACAACCTCTGTGCGCTGTTGATGACGCGTGCGGCGCGTCCCCGCCGGCCGACGTGGCCGCAGTGCGCTCCCACACGCAGACTCGGCCTAGCCGTAAACAACCCGCTAAGAAACTGTAGCAAAACCCCCGGCAACTTCCTTCATGTCCGCGGTGTTTTACGAAACATTCACGTGAGGATTGTCCCCAACGTTGGGCTGTGTGTCACAATTGCAAAAAGAAAGGTCATGTGTTTTCCGTTTGCAAATCCGACCACATACATGATGTTCATGAACATGACGCTGATTCTGATTCTGTGTTGTCTGTCAATTGCACTTCTTCCCTTTCAGGGAAGTTATTCCTCACTGTCCAAATTCTTGGTCGAGATGTTCGCATGCAAGTGGATACCGGTTATGATGCCACTATAATTAATTCTCAGACGTATCTTCAGTTGGGTTCTCCACTCCTGTCACCTGTCACTCGGCAATTACGGACGTACAATAAACAGAAGATTTCTCTCTTGGGACAGTTTAATGCTGAGGTATCTTAAAAATCTGTCGTTCGCACTGTTCCCATATTTGTGGTCGACCAGAGCAACGCAGAAAATCTTTTTGGTTTCGATGCCTTTCGCGTTTTTGGGTTCTCCATAGATGACTCTGTCAATATTGTCTCTGATGCTATTAAGTATGCTCAACTGGATTCCTTGTTGACGACATTTTCGTCCCTTTTTTTCTCCTGGGTTAGGCCGTGCAAACGACTTTGAAGCTCATATCACGCTCAAACCCACTGCTTGGTCTAAGTTTTTTCTGGCTCGGCCCATTCCTGTGGCCCTTCGTGATCGGGTAAAACGAGAGTTGGATCGTCTCACTACTTCAGGGGTCTTGCTTCCTGTCACTTCCAGTGAGTGGTCCTCTCCTGTCGTTGTCATTGCTAAGCCAAATGGTGATATTCGTCTCTGTGGCGGTTTCAAGGCCACTGTAAATGCTCAATGCCTCATCGACACTTACCCTATGCCCCGTCCTGAAGAACTGTTCACTAACTTGCTGGAGGCCAGTATTTTTCTAAAATTGACCTGTCAAAAGCTTATCATCAACTTCCTCTCGACACTGCTTCCCGGCAGTTTCTGGTCCTTAACACATCTTTCGGCCTCTATCAATACAAACGCTTGCCATTTGGAGTTGCTAGTGCCCCTGCTCTCTTTCAGCGATTCTTGGAACAATTATTGCTCCCTGTCCCTGGGTGTATCAATTACATGGACGGCATTGTTGTCACTGGCTCCACCACTGAAGAACATCTTCAAAATCTCCACACACTTTTTCATGTCTTACAGACTGCCGGTCTTAAGTGTAATCTTCAGAAATCACAATTTTTTTAAGCATCTATCACGTACTTGGGGTTTCAACTCTCTCGGGATGGTATTCGTCCACTTCAGCAAACTGTCGCTGCGATCGATGCCCTTCCTCGCCCTACATCTGTTAAGGAACCGCAGGCCTTCTTGGGGAAAATAGCATACTATCACAAGTTTTACCGTCTGCGGGTTCGGTGGCTCAGCCGTTGCATCGCCTGTTGCATAAAAATGTGCCTTTTCACTGGTCCGCGTCATGCGATGCAGCTTTCCAGAAATTGAAGACTATGCTGAAACAGGCCCCGTGCCTGGCTACTTATCGACCTGGCCAACATCTTGTTCTTGCCACAGACACCTCTCATTACGGAGTCGGTACAGTCCTTGCGCACCATTTTTCTGACTGTTCGGAACAACCCATTGCTTATGCCTCCAAAACGCTCATGGATGCCCAACAAAAGTATTCTCAGATTGAAAAAGAAGGTTTGGCCATTATTTATGCTCTTCATAAGTTTGGTGTTTTTCTCTATGGCTCAAAATTTCATCTCGTTACGGATCACAAACCACTTGTTTCCTTGTTTCATCCATCAACGTCACTTCCCGACAAGGCTGCACACCGCCTCCAGCGTTGGGCTCTTTACTTGTCTCGTTTCAATTATGAGATTCATTTCCGGCCAACGGCTCAACATGCAAATGCTGATGCTCTGTCTCACCTTCCCATGGGTCCTGATCAGGCATTCGATAGGGACGAACTTTTGTGTTTCCATCTGGATGTTGCCGAGCAGCGGGTTGTGGACGGGTTCCCCATCACTGGGGACAGGCTGGCGGCTGCTACGAGTTCTGACCCTACCCTCTCCCGGGTTTTATGCTGTATTCAGAAGGGTGGGCCAGATCGCCCGTCCGCTAAGACTTCTGATCCGTTGCGAAACTACTACGCTTTGCACTACCGCCTCACGGCTAGGGATGGTGTTATCCTCCTCTCCACTGACAATCCTTTGCCGTGTGTTGTGGTACCTGCGTCTTTGCGTGCTTCGGTCTTGCGCCTCCTTCACCAAGGGCACTGGGGTGTGTCTCGCACAAAATCTCTGGCGCGCCGTCATGTGTACTGGCCTGGCATCGACTCTGAAATAGCACACATGGTCGCTGCCTGCGGCCCTTGTGCATCACAGGCCGCTGCCTCGAAGTCATCTTTGTCACCGTGGCCTTCACCTGAGAAGCCCTGGTAGCGCATTCGTGCTGACTTTGCGGAACCCTTTTTAGGTACTTATTGGCTCCTCGTAATTGACGCCTACTCTAACTTTCCTTTCATTGTCCGTTGCACGTCGCCTACCACCGCGGCAACCACCAGTGCTCTCGCCTGCATTTTTTCTTTGGACGGCCTCCCCTCTACTTTTGTTACTGATAATGGTCCGCAATTTGCCTCTTCCGAATTTGCGGATTTTTGTGCTCGTCACGGCGTTATGCATGTCACGGCCCTGCCGTTCCATCCACAATCCAGCGGTGAGGCTGAACGACTTGTCCGCACATTTAAGGCTCAGATGCGGAAACTTCTGACTTCTTCTGCTGCTGGTGATGCGCTTCTCCAGTTTCTGGCATCTTACCGTTTCACCCCCATGGGCGACCACAGCCCGGCTGAGCTCTTACATGGCCGACAGCCCCGCATGCTACTTCATCTTCTGCAGCCTCCCACCTCACGGCCACGGGTGCCTTCCCTTGGCTGGTTCGCCGCCGCCGACCTCGTCTGGGTATGGGGATATGGCAGGCGGCCAAAATGGAGCCCGGGCCACATCTTAAGACACCGTGGCAGACGCCTGTATGAAATCCAGATAGACATGGGTGTTGCAGTGCGTCATTTGGACCAGCTTTGGCCTCGTGTGCCAGCAACGCCTGTTCCGAATGCCGTTACACCACTTTTGGACCTACCTGACGCTCGGGATCTTGGCATCTCTCAATACTCACAACGCAGCCCTCTCACCATCATCGCGATGCCAGCACCAGAACGGACGCCACCAGGAGACGTGCCCATGCAGGAACCGGATGACCATCCTCTGTCAGAGCAAATCTACTTGCCTCCTCCTCCAACGGATGCCGACACATCTCCTGTCATATCAACTGGACTTGCCGCAACAGGCAGATTGGTGCATGGGGCCCCAGCAGATTCAACCCCTACGTCTCCTGTCATCTCGACCCGTTATCATTGGGGACACTTCCGTCCGTACGGGAAGCCTCCTCCTCGAGACTTTACGGCGAGTCAAACAACGCCTATGGACGTTAGCCATCTACAGGACACCTCCATTAAGACCAGTGCAACAATTTCGAAGGGGGGAAAAGTGTTGTGACTCGCCGATCATTCAAAGCGCCGCCGCGCAATTATGCGCGTCCTCTACGTGCGGCGCTGTCTGCCAGCCATGCAGCAGCTGCGCCACCTAAGCGGCTGCTAGACTGGGACTCAGTGCTCATTCGAATGCTAACGTGTACCCATGTCTTGCTTGTCAACTTACTCTGTGACTTATATGTGTTGTGTCGTTCTGAAATATATTTGTTAAACTTGACGTTATAACAGTATTGTATGGTATGGATCTGGGGACCTAGAGACGACGGAGAGGCTTCATCGCCATCATAGCCCTCAGTGGTTCACAATCCCACAACAGGCTACAGTAGTCCACTCACGCCACTGCCGCGCCACACCGAACCCAGGGTTATTGTGCAGTTGGACCCCCTCCCCCTCCGGGAACATCTCGCTCCAGATGAGTGTAGCCCCAGAAGTTTGGGTGGTAGAGTAATTATGGTGTACGCGTACGTGGAGACACCATTTGCGCAGTAATCACCAACATAGTGTAACTGTTGCGGAATAAGGGGAACCAGCCTGCATTCACTGAGGCAGATGGAAAACCGCCTTAAAAACCATCCACAGACTGGCCGGCACACCGACCCTTGACACTAATTGGCCGGGCGCATACGACCCGGGGACCGGCACACCTATCTGCCCGGAAAGCAGTGCGTTAGACCGCATGGCTAACCGGCTGGGCGAGATTAGACTTAGTGCACAGTATGTTAATTACATTGGTGATGGTGATCTGGTAAGATCCTTCAAGGCTGTTTCAGAATTAAAGCCATATGAACTTAATAACCCTATCACTAAATCTCTGTATGGTAAAAAGAGATTGACAAATGCTGCCATAAATACAGTAACCTCCTATTATGGAAATGCAATTAGAGAAACTTCTTTGTTATTAACATAACAGCAGCTATATGGTATCGCAAATGCTCTTCTGATTCCAACCTGATGCATAATTTTTGCCCCAAGGGAAATGAATCATGTTATCCATACCAATGTGCAGTCTCTGAAGAAACAGTTAATAGATGTAGGCACAAAAAATACTTTACCATCTGTTTAAAAACTTGGTTGCCAAAGAACTCTTAAAAGATGTGTTGAATCTAATACATGAAATATTAATGAATCACGGAACAGCAAAACTTGGAAAGTTTGTCACAATACTTGATTTTGCGGAAAAATTATTATTAAAATTGCAGCAAATGATACAGTACTTACATTCAATGAAGGCATGAAAGGTAGGCTGGAAGTAATTAAGCAATTAGGAATTGAGCCTAGAAATGGTTCAAATGGCTCTGAGCACTATGGGACTTAACATCTGAGGTCATCAGTCCCCTAGAACTTAGAACTACTTAGACCTAACTAACCTAAGGACATCACACACATCCATGCCCGAGGCAGGATTCGAACCTGTGACCGTAGCAGAAGCGCCTAGAATTGCATGGCCACCGCGGCTGGCTGTGCCCAGAAAGTTTTATAAATTTGCACTGGATGATATGGGTATAGTGCAAGTAAAGTCAACAGAGAAAGAAAGCTACAAACGAGTAAAGAAGCAGTAAAAAGAAAGAGCAAGCTCAGATTAGAGAAGACAGGCCACCAGTCATCATTAGAAAACAAACGTTCGAAAAATGCATTAGCAACATTGAACACTCACTTCCCACATTTCATGTTTTCTTGATCATTTTCACTCATAACTCAAAAACTAAATAACATAAAGCTTTGACTAAAGCTTTTTGACTATATGTAGCCCTATAATATCGACATGATGAAGCAAAATCAGGTCAGTGTATTGAATAGCTCCTCCATTAAACATATATTACTATGTTCAAAAAGTTTAAAAAAGTGAAGTCATAATTTGAAACCTAATTAAAACTGTTATTTATTGTGGTGTGTAACTAAAATATCTCTGTTTTGTAAATATGTATTTTGCCAATAAAGTAAACTAAACACAACATTAAAGAGCTTAAAACTACTCCAGATATGAGGGAAATGCTGTAGTATTACTGTTGAACAGCTGCCATTTTGAAACAATTTAAAAGGTAGTAAAAATAGTTTCTTTATGATAGATTATTTTTATTTTCATCCTGTGTAAGAAGACGAGTTGTTTGAATGTGTCTACTTTTATTCTTGTAAGTTTACTGTTGTAGGAGAAGAAAATTGTTGAATGATGTCAAATTTTTGCTGTTATAAGCTGTATCTGCCCCCCTTAGTATAGTTCTTGTGTTTTTCTCATATCATTTGTGCTTCAATATTACATAGTTTACTCATGCATATGATGTTCAGGATTTTTTGTGGGATCTCTGTGGCTGTTTTTTCTTGTAAGGGAAGTATTGCGGCAGAGAGTCCCAGAGTGACATAAACGGTGTGTAATGAAGAGAAATCAGAAAAGATTTGCAGAGAAAATGGGAAGAGACAAGTAAATAAAAACTTATAAGGAAAAGATCAAAAAATAAAATTACCTTGTATGAAAATCTGTATGGTAACAAAGGCAGAGGAAGTTTTAAGGTGCTCTAATGTTGTTTCTTGGTGGAGGGGTGGGCAAGGTGGTCCTCTTAAGATTCTTATCTCATTTCCTGGCCATCTTCTAGACATGTCTTTCAATTTAATTTATTGTTAAGCTGTATGATGTTCAGAAGACCAGATATTGTGGAGACTTTATGGGAAGACCACTATGAAAGTCTTAAGAAAGTAATGCAAATTCTTTAAGTTATTAAAAATTATCTTTAAATCTTTTTCATGTGTGAAGCAATGCAGCCTCTCAAAGCTCTTTGTGAAAATCTTGAAGATTTTTCATGAATACTTCTTATGAATACAGCTGCTAATAAGGACCCAGAATAATGCTTAGCGAAAGTCTCTTTCCAGTGCATTAAACTTTCACATTAACCCAGATTTAGACTCAAGTATGAGTGAAAAAATATCTGGACTTTGGGCTCCTCAAGAAATGCTTGTATTCTGACTGAATAGTTGGTACAGTGGCACAAGAGTCCTTGCAGACTTTCCTGTGGTCATCTCATTTTGATGCTTTCAAGATGCAAAGGAAGGTGTGATATAGCATAGCAGTCTGCAATCACTCATCTACCTTTTTTTAATCAAGTGTGATTATTAATCTGTGTCCACACTGACTATTTGTTCTAGTTCAGAATAAGTGCACAATTTGATTCATTTTTGAGCATTGTAGATGTGATCCTTACAAAATACCAAGTCCTTTGTGCTTACTCAGGACTGATGTTTATAAGTCAATACAGCCTCTTCTGGGGACCCAAATGATGATGCAGATAGTTTCATTTGCTTTAAAGAAATTGCATGGTGGCCCCATTCGGGTTAATTGAAGCACCAAGGTAATGGTAAATAATACACAAATCCCAAACTTAAATTTTTGTAGGTGCCAATTCACTCCAAAATTGACTTGTAAATTGAATAATAATAATAATAATAATAATAATAATAATAATAATAATAATTATTATTATTATTATTATTATTATTATTATTATTTGAATAATAATAATAATAATAATAATAATAATAATAATAATAATTATTATTATTATTATTATTATTATTTGGTGGTCTATGCAAGAATGGTCTAATGTCTGTATTTGTGTCTTTGTATTCTATATATGTTAGCTGAAATTTTTCTTCTATATCTAACATCTGTGTCACTTCGTGTTCTATTTGTGCTTGTTCTGGTGGCTGTCTTAAGATTTCGTTTTCCTCTGATTGTTTAATTGGTGTGTGTTGTTCTTTGTTTGTTTGCTCTGGGATGTTTGAGTCGATTACTGTATTTTCTTCTTCTTCTGATTGCACATTATTTTGTTCCAGTATTTGTTGTACTTGTTGTTTGATGTTTTCTAATTCTGACTGGGGTATCCTGTTATTTTTGATTATTACACGGATCTGATCAGCTAGTTGTTGTTCTGTTAAAAATTTTAATTCTGGGTATCTGGTAATAAATGTTGTGTATACTTGTGATCTGTATCCAGTTGTGTTGGTTCCTAGGTTTGTTGCTTGGTAATAACAGAACATGAGGTGTCGATCAACTTCATCTGACCATCTCATCCTCTGTCTTTGTTTTCCTTCTAGGGTGGTTGCAGGAAGCATATCCTGCAAAACACCTCTATTTGGATTTAAATCATTTTCCAGTTGGCTAGCAGTGTCGTTACCATTGTGGGCGGGCATAGGGTTCAAGCGTCGTCCCCGACCATGACGGCGCTTGTCCGAGGCTTCTTTAGTTCTGTCCTGAACCAACTAATCACACTAAAAGGGGGGTTAGACCTATCAGTGGTTTGTTCTTTTCATCGCCTTTTACGACTGGCAGAACATACCGGAGGCCTATTCTTTTCCCGGGCCTCCACGGGGAAATAACCCACAAGTCGAAACAACAATAAAAACTATCAACACAATCATACACAACCAAATAAATGAAAACACAACTATGGAAGAGTTACAACTACTGGTTTATATAGGAGCACTCACTACACTAAATATACACACTAGTCAGAGATCAGAACCAACCAACACACAGAAGAAACCCACAAAACCAGCATGGCAACACAGGCTACAGATCAAAATAGAAAAACTGAGAAAAGACATCGGACAGCTAACACAATTTATAAGAAATGAAATCTCGGAAAAAAAAAGGAAAAAGGTTAGGTAAAATCTCACAACAAGAAGCGACAGAGCAATTAGACGAAAAGAAGCAGAAATTACAAGCATTAGCCAAACGACTCAGAAGATACAAAAAAAGTGAAAATAGAAGGAAACAAAACCAAACATTCAACACAAACCAAAAGAAATTTTACCAGACAATAGATGACACACACATTAAAATAAACAATCCACCAAACATAACAGACATGGAACACTTCTGGAGCAACATATGGTCAAACCCGGTACAACAGAACAGGCATGCACGGTGGATACAAGCAGAAACAGACACATACAAGATGATACCACAAATGCCTGAAGTGATAATTTTGCAACATGAAGTCACCCAAGCAATTAATTCTACTCACAATTGGAAAGCCCCTGGAAATGATAAAATAGCAAATTTCTGGTTAAAGAAGTTCACCTCAACACATTCACATCTAACTAAATTATTTAACAGTTACATTGCAGACCCATACACATTCCCTGATACACTTACACATGGAATAACTTATCTGAAACCTAAAGATCAAGCAGACACAGCAAACCCAGCTAAATATCGCCCCATAACATGCCTACCAACAATATACAAAATATTAACTTCAGTCATTAAACAGAAATTAATGACACATACAACACAGAACAAAATTATAAATGAAGAACAAAAAGGCTGTTGCAAAGGAGCACGAGGATGTAAAGAGCAACTGATAATAGATGCAGAGGTGACATATCAAGCTAAAACTAAACAAAGGTCGCTACACTACGCATACACTGATTACCAAAAAGCTTTTGATAGTGTACCCCACTCATGGTTACTACAAATATTGGAAATATACAAAGTAGATCCTAAATTGATACAGTTCTTAAACATAGTAATGAAAAATTGGAAAACCACACTTAATATCCAAACAAATTCAAATAATATCACATCACAGCCAATACAGATTAAGCGTGGAATATACCAAGGAGACTCATTAAGTCCTTTCTGGTTCTGCCTTGCTCTGAACCCACTATCCAACATGCTAAATAATACAAATTATGGATACAATATTACTGGAACATACCCACACAAAATCACACATTTGCTATACATGGATGATCTAAAACTACTGGCAGCAACAACTCGACCAATTACTAAAGATAACAGAAGTATTCAGCAATGATATAAGTATGGCTTTTGGAACAGACAAATGTAAGAAAAATAGCATAGTCAAGGGAAAACACACTAAACAAGAAGATTACATATTGGATAACCACAGCGACTGCATAGAAGCGATGGAAAAAACGGATGCCTATAAATATCTAGGATACAGACAAAAAATAGGAATAGATAATACAAATATTAAAGAAGAACTAAAAGAAAAATATAGACAAAGACTAACAAAAATACTGAAAACAGAATTGACAGTAAGAAACAAGACAAAAGCTATAAATACTTATGCCATACCAATATTGACCTACTCATTTGGAGTAGTGAAATGGAGTAACACAGACCTAGAAGCACTCAATACACTTACACAATCACAATGCCACAAATATAGACTACATCACATACATTCAGCAACAGAAAGATTCACATTAAGCAGAAAGGAAGGAGGAAGGGGATTTATCGACATAAAAAACCTACATTATGGACAGGTAGACAATTTAAGAAAATTCTTTCTAGAACGAGCAGAAACTAGCAAAATACACAAGGCAATCACTCATATAAATACATCGGCTACACCACTGCAATTTCATAACCACTTCTACAACCCTTTAGATCACATAACATCAACAGATACGAAGAAAGTAAATTGGAAAAAGAAAACACTTCATGGCAAGCATCCGTATCATCTAACACAGCCACACATCGATCAAGACGCATCCAACACATGGCTAAGAAAAGGCAATATATACAGTGAGACAGAAGGATTCATGATTGCAATACAGGATCAAACAATAAACACCAGGTATTACAGCAAGCATATTATTAAAGATCCCAATACCACAACAGATAAATGCAGAATTTGTAAACAACAAATAGAAACAGTAGATCACATCACAAGCGGATGTACAATACTAGCAAATACAGAATACCCCAGAAGACATGACAATGTCGCAAAAATAATACATCAACAGCTTGCCTTACAACATTAACTTTTAAAACAACAAGTTCCTACATACAAGTATGCACCACAATATGTACTGGAGAATGATGAATACAAATTATACTGGAACAGAACCATTATAACAGATAAAACAACGCCACATAACAAACCTGACATCATACTCACCAATAAAAAGAAGAAATTAACACAACTAATCGAAATATCCATACCCAATACAACAAATATACAAAAGAAAACAGGAGAAAAAATTGAAAAATACATCCAACTGGCTGAGGAAGTCAAGGACATGTGGCATCAGGATAAAGTTGACATTATACCAATTATACTATCAACTACAGAAGTCATACCACACAATATCCACCAGTACTTCAATGCAATACAGCTACATCCAAACATATATATACAACTACAGAAATCCATAATTATTGATACATGTTCAATTACCCGAAAGTTCCTAAATGCAATATAACACATACCGTACAGTTAATAGGAAGTGACGCTTGATCAAGGTCCGCGTCACTTTCCATTCTTAACCAGACTTAACGTCTGAGAAAGTAAAGAAATAATAATAATAATAACAGGCATGAGGCACAGGGATAGAATGACTCATTATTATTGAAAGTAGTGCAAGAATGATGACAAAGTAAAACACTTTGAAGAAAGAGAGAAAATCTTGAAACTGACTGCTTAGCTTTTGTTGTTTTAGCAGTCTTAGCAAAGAAACAGGAAATGCATCGAAAAAGACAAAACTGTATCGAAGCAGTAGGGGGGGGGGGGGGGGGGAACTGAAATACAAATTTAGTATGAAAAAACTGTATAGATGACTAGTATTAAAGATGCCCCCAAATAGGTGGAATCAAAATATGGAAAAATAAAGCAAGTTTCAGAATTCAAATACTTGAGAGAAATAATCCAGGCAATGCTCTGGACAAAGCAACCAACATAAAGAGAGCCACAAACAATCATAATGTTATTCCACTTAACAAAGAATGTATACAAAAAATTCTTATCTATTAATACAAGACTGAGGCATTCCCATGTGGTGATTAAAACCAGGTATCTGTACACCCCAGGATGCCTCACCATAAAGAGAGCCAAACAGTTAAATAATGTAGAGAAGAAATAAAGATAGAAAGAAAGAAGAATAGTTAGAAAATTTTTGGATTCCAAAGTCTGTTGCTTTCCAGTGTTGTGCCTGATCGTGACAGAATATTATGTGGAACACTATAGTGGAAACCTTTTCAGTACTACCAGTACTTACCAATTCTCTGAAGCTGCAACATTTTTTGTATTTGAAAATGGTATTGCATATTTGTCTTGCAACAGAAATGGAAACTAGTGATTTTCAAAACTTTCCGAATGACTTGCATAAAAGCCTTTACTGTATAACCTATGATTCACAGTAGATGAATTTTGGCAGAAGTAGACAGCATATATTTTAAGAGTTTTTTTTAAAATCATGATGCTCATTTAGTGGGCCCAAATCACATGCACATATTTGAATTACAGGTGTGATGTTTGAATTTGTCACTACACTGATTGCTACAAAGCTCCAGCTAAGTATATTGTAAGACGAAACAGCATTCAGATTATTTTTGAAATATTGCAAGAGAATTTAGAAGCAAGCACTGATGGACATTACTTGTGGGGTTACAAAACTTGAACAAGTGCAGCTTACTAGCCTTTAGCCTGCATGTTGAAATCAGGGGTTACAAAAGTACTGCTGACTATTTGCTTGACAAGATCTGCCATTGTTGAATTGGTATCAGAACAATAATGACAGATGAAGTTTACTTATGTATTACTGAATAGTTGTTTGGGAAACAGTGCCAGTCTGACTGGGCATGTCTTCTCTAGTTTCCTAAACATTCTACAAATGAGAATGAACCACTAATTTGTGGTGCCATTCCATAAGAAAATGAGATTATGAATTCGCTGCTGGGAGTTACAACCGTTCAGAATGTACACATTCATGCTATCTATGTAAGGTTCACATGATCATACCTCATTCTAACTGGTTAGACACATCAGAAGCACGGTGCTTTTCACGTTACCTGTTGTTGTCAGAACCACACATGGAGGTTATTGAATATGATTAGTCATATATAAACCAGAAAGCATTATAAACTGTCTGTTACAGAAATATGGACTAATTATTTGCAGGATTATAGGTTGTGAAACTTGACAATATTCTATTGTTTGTGTCATTTATTATGAATTCGCTGCTGGGAGTTACAACCGTTCAGAATGTACAAATTCATGCTATCTATGTAAGGTTCACATGATCATACCTCATTCTAACTGGTTAGACACATCAGAAGCACGGTGCTTTTCACGTTACCTGTTGTTGTCAGAACCACACATGGAGGTTATTGAATATGATTAGTCATATATAAACCAGAAAGCATTATAAACTGTCTGTTACAGAAATATGGACTAATTATTTGCAGGATTATAGGTTGTGAAACTTGACAATATTCTATTGTTTGTGTCATTTAGTATTTTAGTGTTTGTAATTGTTACTGTTCTCTGTAGACTTGTATTTTTTATGTTAGGGGACATTAAAATTGACTATTGATAAATGAATAGTTTCTACTTTCCCTTTATTTAGCAGATGTCTCGTGTCTTTTGTTTATAAATGACCATTTCACTGCACTTATATAGTATTATTTGTTGTAAGGTCACTTAACAAACTGATACTACAAAAAGTAAAGTTAAAGATCTAAGAATTTTAATTGAAAATGCACAGTTCTACTGTAGTGTGAAAGTGAAAAAATTTAAACAGTCTGATTGCATGCCATGAACACTAACTATCTAATACAGCTTTAGGCCCTACCTTGCATGTTCAGTCGTCAATGAAATTTAATTTTGAATTCTAGGAAGAAGAAACAGGAACAGAGACAAAATGTAATATCAGAACTTGTCTTCACAGAGAAAGAATTTGTCCGTGACCTGAAAATTACCTATGAAACTTTCAATCTGCACAACCCAGAATTTCTTGAGAACAGGGGCATTAATGTTGAAATTGTTTTTGGGAACATACTGGATGTAAGTAACTTCTCGGTTCTGTGTAACATAAAACCTACACTTTTATAAGATGAATTTTGAATATTGCCAGCCATCTATTACTTAACCGTGTGTGGCTATATTTTATTTTGTTGTGCTCACAGTGTATTGTGTTAGCTTTATATCATATATAACTCTAGGAAAGGCCAAAAATTAATTAAAAAATGAAAAAGAATTGAAAGTTTCCCAAACTACTTTTGTATTGAGCAAACCGTGGATAATTGTTTCTTTTGCATTCAATGGATAGTCAAAAAACTGTGTTGAACAAATCAGCAAAATTGAGTACTCCTGTTACCTGTAGGTAATGAATGGAATTGCTTTTGGTAAGATAAATAGTGTTAATCCTTCTAGGTATATGCCACTGCTGATGATGGGGTTAATTCTTACAACAGTTGGTCAAGTTGACATCGAGTCTAAAATTGAGAAACGTAGAAAATCATCAGATTCTAAAACTGCATTAAAGCTACATAGATGGGGGGGGGGGGGGCGAAGTATGTATATTTGTATGTAGGTATTTGTAGCAATGAGAGAGGATATGAAATGATTGTGGGGAAAATACCAAGCCAAAACGGTAGGGGAACCTAACATGAGTAGGAGCTGATGAATTGAGAATGTCAGATGCAGGCAGCTGTATTGGAGTGGAAGAGTAACTTGAAGCTCTGTATCTAATCTGTCATTGAATTTAATGCAGTTAAAATGTGCGTAACTTTTTATCCTGTTGGGGGAACTCCATTAACAGAATGAGTAAAATTGCTACTCTTATTTTTCCACCTTCATTATGGTTGACCAGATAACTTCATGCACGTAAAAGCCAGTTGTAACAAGACTGGGATAGCACTGAGACAGGTAGCACTTAATGAAGGCATGGTAAATACTAAAAGTGCACCAAAAGTAATATTGTGGCTTGTAAAGGTGTTTAGAACACTATGTGCAGTTACGTAAAAGAGAAAAAGTTGTAGGCAACTGAGAGAAAATAATGGTGAGAGTCAACTTTGATCTAATTATATTGCTTTGGTAATGCTCTTCTGGAGTTGTGTTTTTCATTTTGTAAGCTATTTTCAAATCATGTGCTGAAACCACCATTTCACCCACCAGTCCAGTAATATGTACAAGGCGTATTTTTTAAGTACCATTTTGAAATTAAAAAAAGATGTGCTAAGATATCTCAATAATTTTATTTTTACATGAAAGCCTGTACCTTAATTACGCACTGACGCCATTATAGTCTGATTCTTCCTTGTTTACGTTGTGTACTGAGTGTTTAAGATGCCTCTGATAATCGTGAGTCCCGCCGACTGTGAAGTACAGACTGTTATAAGATTTCATAGTGCTAAAGGACTAAAAGTAATCGATATTCATCATGAGATCTGTGCAGTTTACGAAGAAAACATTATGAGTGATGGAATGGTAAGAAAGTGGGTGAGATCATTTAAAAGATGGCCACACAAATGTGCTTGATGAACAAAGGAGTGGGCACCTTCGGTCGTTAATGAAGGTTTGGTGCAGAAAGTGGACAATAAGGTGAGAGAAAACAGATGCTTTAAGATTTACTCCTTGTGGGATGACTTTCCTAATGTTTCTCGTAGTGTTTTGTATGGGGTTGTGACGGAGCACTTGAATTACCAAAAATTGTGCGCAAGTTCGGTACTGAAAATGTTGATGGATGTGCACAAATCCACACGTTTAGACAGTGCATCAACTTTCCTTGAGCGGTACCACAATGACTGTGACGATTTCTTAAGCCAAATTGTTATGGGCAATGGCCGGCCGCGGTGGTCTCGCGGTTCTAGGCGCGCAGTCCAGAACCGTGCAACTGCTACGGTCGCAGGTTCGAATCCTGCCTCGGGCATGGATGTGTGTGATGTCCTTAGGTTAGTTAGGTTTAAGTATTTCTAAGTTCTAGGGGACTGATGACCACAGCAGTTGAGTCCCATAGTGCTCAGAGCCATTTGAACCATTTGTTATGGGCAATGAAACATGGGTGGCCTACATCACACCAGAATCAAAGCAACAGTCCATGGAAGTTGAGCAAGGGCATCGTTTTGCTGCAAGACCATGCCCGTCCGCATGTGGCGAATCAGACCAAAGATCTCCACATCTCTTCGATCGGAAACTCTAGATCATCCTCCATACAGCCATACAGCCCTGATCTTGCGCCCAGTGACTACAATCTCTTCCTGCCCTTTAAGAAACACCTGGGCGGTCAGCGTCTTCAAGACGACGACGAAGTCAAAACAGTGGTGATGCAGTGGTTAGCAAGTCAGGCGGCAGACTTCTACGAAGAGGGTATTCAAAACCAGGTACAACGTTATGACAAGTGCCTCAATATTGATGGAAATTATGTAGAAAACTAGATTAAGATAGAGGCTTTCATGTAAAAATAAAATTGTTGAGATATCTTAGCACATCTTTTTTTAATTTCAAAATGGTACTTACTTAAAAAACACGCCTTGTAAGACACTTGATGGCGTAATAGCTGTTGGGGTTACTAAAAGGAGCTTAGATCACTTGATGCACAAAATGTTGCATGGTATGTCAGTCATGATGAACAGAAGTGAAGAGTTCCAGTGCCAAAGATACTTTTCTCATTTTATTTAGAATAATGAATTTGATTGTGTGTGAAAATGTAATGAAAGATGGAGATAGTAAATGTTTTCCCTATGGTGTAAATGTTTTGTGTTATCAATTTTATTCTGTTTTGTTGAGTCATAATAAGCCTAATTATCCAAAATAATTTCATTCAAGATGTGTTACTGTTGTTGTTGGAGATTTTATCTCTTGTTGTTCACGAGAGCATGTGGGTCAACAAGATTTTTAATAACCCACCTCAACATTTTTTCCCATGAACAGGTAAACAATAAATACTGCCATAATTTAATTGGAAGGGGAGGTCATGTCCCATGGCCAGCACCATTGCTGGATTTCACCCTGTGTATTTTATCTTGTGCAATTATACGAAGTCAGTGGTGTCTGCCGTATAAGCTTGCTGATAGTGTTGTAGATGTCTGTCTCTTTGTAAAACAGACAGCCGGGATATTTGAGAGAGTATGGCAAACTTTCATGTCCATTGTAATACTTGCATTAAGAATAACTACCATCACTTTGAACAGCTAATATAGGCTTAAGTTTTTGTACAAAAAAGGGGGCAGAGAGAGAGAGAGAGAGAGAGAGAGAGAGAGAGAGAGAGAGAGAGAGAGAGTTTTTTTTATACAATGTTCTTTTAAAGCCAAGTTGAAAAACCACCATGCAAAACTTCAGTGCCCTTTAGCTGACTTTATTAGACAATGAAGAAAATGCAGAAAGTGACCAAAAATGTGGACATACTGAAAACCCAACGCATTACCCTACATAATGTGATATAGGAAAACTGTTGACATTCTCATCTTGGAATGTATAAATGGATAAGTACATATCCTGTTTGGTTTTCAGGGAAAATTTATACCATTCTTCCTGCAAAATAGTGTCAAGTGGAGGCAGATAGTGATCATGCACCCTTCTCTCCAAAGTAAGCCACAAAGCCTCAATAATACTGAGATCTGGTGACTGTGGTGGCCAGGGGAGATGCAAAAATGTATCCCCGTGCTGACATGCTCATAAAACCAGTCCCGGAACATACTAGCTTTGTGCACTGGGGCCCTGTCTTCTTGGAACACACCACTACCACCATTCGGAACAAACATTGTATCATAGGTGGACTTTGTCAGCCAAAAGGTCACATAATCAATGGTAGTAATGTGACCTTGCAGAGTAACCATGGAATACTCGATATGGCTGCTCGTATCATCACTAAACCTGTGCCGTGTTCCCCCCTTGGGATGTGAACTCACCCAGAGCTTGGAAACTGTATGGAACAAGGCTCATCTGACCAAATGACATTCTTCTTTTGCTCTGTAATCCAGGTTTTATGGCTTTGGCACCACATTTTTGTGTTATTGGCTTGCCTTGCAGTTCCTTGCTTGAGGAACTCACTTCATGTTGTTTTGGTACTGACAGGATTTGCAAGAGTGACATCAGTTCTACTGTGACTTTTGCAGCTGTTGTCCTCCTATTTTTCATCACAGTTCTCTTCTGTGATTGTCTGTCTGTGACTCTGCACACACTTTTACCTACGTTGTGACTTAACAAATGATATTTTTCTGCTTCCTCTGTATGTGATATAAATCTTCAGCATTTTACCTCTTGGAACACCAAACACTTCAACTTCTTTGGCTACAGGAGCACCCACCATATGGGGACCAACCGTTTGCCCATGTTCTAATTCACTTAGTTCCGATGTCATACACTCACAGCTACATGGAACACAGTTCTGACCATGACTGAAACTTGCAATGTATTGAGGGCACTGCACAGGTTCCCTTTGTGGTCAAATATAATAGCACAACCTGCAGGCTTGACTAACATTTGCCTTTATGTTCAAGCATGCATTTTCGCAGTGTTCACGTATTTTTGTCCCACCCATGTATTCTGTCCAGGTATTGCGAAATAAAGATGGCACCACAACATGCAAGATGTTCATTTTAACTGAATACATTGAGGTATCTCAAAAACTACACATTGGATAAAAAAAAAAGTTATACAGTGAAACGCCGCTTTTACACTTTTCAAGGGACTTCAAAATAATGGTGTAAAAGGGGGGGGGGGGGGGGAATGTAAAATGTGGGAAATAACGTGTTAAGCTGTAAAAGTTACATATAGGATACCCCCTTTCATTTTCGCAATTTATGTATGATGTATGAATATAACAGGCATCAAAAGGCTTCTCAGGGACTTGTTTATTTTCTGATAAAGGTCTATTATCTAATAAAAACCACTGATGTAACTGGAACTGATAATTATCTGGGAAGTCGGAACGTTTGACTCAATTTCATACATCATAATTGATGTTTTTGAAAGCCTGCACTGTCATTCATTATTTAAATAATTAAATACTACACTAGTTATGTACTTTTTCATGCTTAGCATAGTGCATTTTGAGAATTTTTTCTCATTGTCGAGTGCAAATATATGCATTAGTATTTTGCGTGTGAATGTGTGTTGTTCTGCGTCTCTTGCACTCTAGTCATCTTTTTGAAGTTATCAGGTACTGTGCCTCCTCAGTCATGTGTAAAACCACACACATGCAAACTATCACTCACATTGTTTGTTTGTGTAAAATCACAAAAAATACATATGTAAATACTGCACTTGACAACGAGAATAAATTCTCGAAACAAGTTTTGCACAGCTTGAAGGGGGAGGGGGGTGGGGGGAGTAAATGGCACCGTTTTTAAACTAAAAACATTTGAGCAATGCAACGTGAATGATGGTGTCGACTAGCACTACAGATGGCCTAACGCTGAAACATGCTAAATCTGGTTCAATAAAGGTGTCACAATGATCACAGCAATTACGAAACTGCATTTGTGCAGTAGAGAGAGTTGGCAAATGGTTGTGATTGGTCATGGTAACTTTATTCGAATGAGCCTAGTTACTCCCATCAGCCACCATGCCAATTAGAGCTTGGCAGAAGCGGGAATACGGCACGAACTGTTCCAACTTTTACACTTTACCGGTTTAGATCCTCTGAGTAGAGTGCCCTGGTATCAAGAAACTTAACCACATACTATTTGTATAATATTTGTAAACACTACTGGATGGCCAACATCATTTCTGTGTCATTTTTTTCTCCACAAACATTTTTTTGTAATGCGTGAATCGCAGGAAAATATTAAATGTGTTGACGCAAAATCGGGTGCAAATTAACACTATGGACATAGGAAATTTGATGGAAATGATAAAAAAAAGTCGTAAACAGTGGGAAAACATAAAAGTGGGGTTATACTGTAATTCCAATTTGTTTGTCTCTGGGGGACAACCAACGATAGCATACTCAACCTCCCACCCCACCCTGTGCATGGGTGGCATGCGGGGGGCAGAGGGGAGGAACTTTGAAATCTTCAATGGTAACCCCCCTTTTTTTATTGCAGATTTTTTTCGCCACTGATTGGAGGAATAGAAATGGGTACTTAATCATAATTTACGACATGCTACTCAGTGGCCCAGGAATATCCAATGCCACATGGGATCCCACCTCCATGCTGCGAGGATAGGACAGGCTAATATTTCACAACTTCTAACTGGAAACTGCATTCGCAATGTTGTAGTCCTCCGACATATCGAACAGGGGACTACTTGACGTGCACTGTGGCCGTGTAGCAAACTGAGACATATCAAACAGGTAGTACACTGTGTTATGAGCTCATGTACCGTGCAGACATAGAACAGATAGAATCTCTAAACAATGCAATACTTGCACAGTGTTTATCTCCTTCACACCTTCATACCATTCTGAGAACAGATGTGCATGTGGGTGATGAATGTTGCAACCACAGAAGAAAAAAATGAAATGATACTGATTTATGGAGAATGTAGGAGAAATGTCAAGGCCTTGTATGCCGAGCATTCTCCAGAGAAAGATCACTCCCATTCGTTCTTTTACAAGGTTGTGAACGCCTTTATATCTGATGGCCACGTACAGACCGGCAAAAGAAATTGAGCAAATGTGTTACAGGAGAAGCTAATGAAATGCTGTACTAGCAGCAGTGCACTACAACCCATGGATAAGCACCTGGCAACCAAGCCACGAGTCCAGTATGTCCGTAGATAGTATTGTTACAATACCGCATTGTCATAAGCATCATTCATACCACGTGTCACTGCATCAAGAAGTTCATGGCACTGATTTCCATAACCGGATAGTGTTTTGTGTGTAGGCACATCAACAAATGCAAACGACCCACATGTTCTTTGCCAAGGTACTATTTTCTGATGAATCTACATTCACAAACCATGGCAGAGTTAACTGATATAACATGCAGTACTGGAATGTAGACAATCCCCACGGGTTACAGCAAGTTGACCATCAGTGTCCTTGGTCGGTTAACATATAGTGTGGCATCACTGGGGAACAAACTCATTGGTCTGTATTTTGTTGACGGCACATTAAATGTATGCAAATATTAAACATTTTTTGAACAGGAACTACTGGTACTAATGCAGGATGTCAACAATGTATGTGGTTTCAGAATGACGGTTGCCCAACACATTATGCAGTTGTGATTAAAGCAGTTTTCTTGTGGCGTATAATGTAACTTTTCTACTTGGGACCACATGTAACAAAATCACTGGTAAAGTTGAATGGATAACTCTGGGTATAAAAATTTCTAGTGCTAGGAAGAGGCAACTACATAATGAACTGAAATATAATGAAATATACTGAATATGTTAGACGTTATAAAGCTACCTTCAAAAAAGTTGGGAAAGCAGCCAAACAAATGGAAAACAATAAGTTCATTTCACAACATAAAGTAAAACAAAGGCAGTGTGATCTGTTGTCAAATGAGAGTTAGGTGTTAGAATTAATAGAAATGGAAATATCTAGGATTAAAGTAAATGATAGCTTTATTGTAAACCCAGCTCAAATATTGGAGTGTTTAAATGAATTCTTCATAAATGTGGCAAAGTCAGATGTTGATATAGTAGAGTATCAGAGTAAAGTTAACCCCTTTGAACTCCAACAAGGAGCTGAGTATCTCACAGATTTTAAAAAAATCACAATAAAGCATGTGGAAAATATTATATTATCATTAAAAAATAAAAACTCAGCTGGGTGGGACAGGATACTGACTAAAGTGCTTAAAGCAGTCTATCACATAATAGCACCTCCACTAATTAAAATAATTAATAATTTTTTTGAACAGGGATGCTTTCCTGATGTGCTGAAGTATGGTGAAGTCAGACCTCTGTTCAAGAAAGGGTCGAGGGAAGACATGGGAAACTATCATCCTATTTCTATTCTTCCAATCTTGTCGAAAGTGTTTGAAAAAGTAGCTGCAATTCTATTGTAAAAAATGATATTATTATAAATAATCAATTGGCATTCCAACCAGGAAAAACACCCTGGATGTAGTAAATAACTTTATTGAAAAGATATGCAAAGCACTGGACCAGAGGAGTATAGTTGCTGGTTTTTTCGACTCTGTAAACCATCCCTTGCTTATCTACAAATTAGATAAATATGGGATTAAGGGCAATACTCTCAAACGACTTACATTGTACCTGCAGAACAGGAAACAAAGGATAACTATCACTTCAAATGTGGTGAATTATTTTTCGAAGTGGAGTACTGTATCACAAGGTGTTCCTCAAGGCTCCATTTTGGGGCCAATCTTGTTCCTATTCTATGTAAATGACTTACCTACAAATATCAATTCCCCATCAGTTCTGTTTGCAGACGATACTTCTGTTTTAATTGAAGATGGTGATGCAGAAAAAATTCCAAGCTTCATTGTGAGCACACTGGATACCCTAGAAAACTGGATTCAGTTAAATGGGTTGAAACTGAACATTGCAAAAACCCATATGGTAAATTTCCAAACCAAACACTCAAAATGTGCAGAGCTTAAAATATGACATGATTATCAACTTATTGTGATGACTGGGTGTTGTGTGCTCTCCTTAGGTTAGTTAGGTTTAAGTAGTTCTAAGTTCTAGGGGACTGATGACCATAGATGTTAAGTCCCATAGTGCTCAGAGCCATTTGCACCATTTGATAATCAACTTATGGAAGAAGTTGACACTGTCAAATTCCTAGGACTAAATGTGGACAAGAACTTGAAATGGAACAAACATATTGACTCCTTATCTAATAAACTAAGCAGTTTTGCATTTGCAATGCAAATACTTGAAAATTCTACCGACATGAGAACACGAAAAAGAGCATCCAATAGTTATTTTCCATCTGTCATTAGGTATGGTATAATTTTCTGGGGAAGTTCAAGTAGAGTATGTCTTATAATGAAACTTCAGAAAAAACTTATCAGATACATGTGTACTGCACAGAAAACAGAATCTTGTTGCCCATTATTTCGACAACTGCAAATCCTAACTGTACCCTCCATATACATTTATGAAATTATTATATTCCTACACAGCAGGCAAAAATTATCTGAGGAAAATAATTTTAACCACATATACAAAACAAGAAATAAAAATAATTTTATGCTTCCCACACACAAATTGAAATTATATGAACGAGCACAACAGTATATGGGGATGACAATATATAACAAATTAATGGGCAAAAATATATTTAATGTTAAGCCAGAAATCCTAAAAATAAGGCTACGTCAGATACTGGGGGAGAAATGATACTTCTTGATAGAAGAATTTTTAGAAGATGACATAATTTGAACTAGGGTAATTTAGTATTAGATTTTTAGATACTACTATTATTATTATTGTTGTTATTATTGTCTCTGCCTTTTGTGTATATAACACAAAATTGTATTATTATTATTATTATTATTATTATTATTATTATGCTGTATGTAAACATCAGCTTTCTATGTTTACAGTAAATTTTACCAAACTTTTGACGTGTTCCCTGTTCCTGAATCAAATTATTTTGATTATGTATGTTATGAAACCAATAAACCACAATTCACAATTTAAAAAAAATTGAAACATAAGAGGTATTAGACCATTTTACACTTGTTGGTGAATCACCAGAACTGGCCCTATTAATTGGCCTGTGGGGTATTTAAAAGAAAAGGTGGACCAGCAAGTGCCAACAGGCCATTAAGACATGGTCGACTGCATCAGAAAGGCCTGTGCTGACATCCCCGCAGATATGCTTCTGTCCTGTGTATGGTCATTTGGAAAGCGAGTCACTAAGGGTATTGAAGTTGGTGGTACTACATTTGAACACTTACCCTAATTGGAAATGTAGAGTAGCGTTTACCTCGAGCCGTGCCCACAGTGGTACTGTTGTGACTGACAATTTGCAATTTTTCACAAACACTACTTTTATTCATGTAAGTTCACAAGGTCGATGACTGAACATACCAACAAAAGGTAATAATAATGAAAAAAATCTCCTGATTGAGTCAAACAAAAGCTCACTTCTAATTTTCCACAAAGGTTCGTGGTAAACCAACCCCCCCCCCCCCCCCCCACACACACACACACACACTAGTAAAGTCCAATTCCGAGACGAAGATGTAATCTTAAACGGTCGCAGTACATGAGGTCAACATCCGGTGTGAACTGAACTTCAGGCCTGGTTCTAGGCCCTAAATAGCTGTCTCCAGCGAATCAGGTTTTGGTGTAGTGATACTTCCTGTAGGCCGTGGCTCGGTCTCCCCCTGCAGGAAGTAGTGCTCTGAATTTCTGTTTCAATTATCTTTTTTTTACCATGGTGCTTTTGGGTACGCTTTAGGCATAGACAACCTCATCCTCTGTGGTGTTATGTGGGTTGCAGGCCCTCAGGGGCTACTTTGACTCCGGTATAACAAGTAGGTTAAGTCATCCATGTTCAATATGTCAGGAATACAACCTTGCGAATGGGATTTCCAATTAGAAGTTAAGAAATAATGGCCTGCCCTACCCTCACAGCGTGGAGGTGAGGGTCTCATGTGCCACTGGATATTCAAGGACCATAGAGTAGCATAATTTAAATTACAATTGTGTATCCATTTCTGTTCCTCTGATTACAGCGCAACCTGTGGTGAAGAAAATGCTTTAGACAAAACATATGTAGGTTTTGCAATAGAATCATAATCTGCAATAAAAAGTGGGAGTTCCCATTGAAGATTTCAAAGTTTCCTCCACCACTCATGCACGGGGTGGAGTGGGGGGGGGGGAGGGGGGGGGCGGCGCAACTATGATATCATTGGGTTTCCTCACTTTGAGACCTAAAAATTAGAATAACAACTTTTTTTGATCCAGTGTGTAGTTTTTGAAGTATTTCAATGCCTTCAGCTAAAATGAACACTCTGAAGACAAGAAAAGTTTCAGTGGTAATATACGCAAGGACACACTTTTCCTTGGGATTGAAAGCAGTCTTTTATACCAGTATTCATATTTGTATCCTACAACCAATTCTAATGGTCACATTTGCAAAGATCATAGCATTTATATTATAGTGTGCTTCTAATGTTTTAAGATGGTTATGGTGATGAACAGATGTGGGTTATAATGATTAAGGGCAACAGAGGAGAAGAGCCCCTTGTTCAATGGATTATTTTGTTTGACTTGTTGCCTTCTTATGTTTTTTAAATACAATATCATGTATGCTTTATTGAGTATTAAGCTGCTGCTTCAATCATTCCAGCATCTTTCTTGTTATTTATTCTTTTATTCTTTCTTTGTTTCTGTGTTTTCCCCCCCACCAGTTGTTAGCTGATAGAAATGATTTTGTGGCCTTGTTTATTTAATTACTCTAATATTTCCTAGCATACATTTGTTAACATTGTGGGATAAATAAGTGTGTTTTTATTCAACAACTGTGTAGGTAATGCATCTGGCTGAAGACTTGCTGGACAAACTTCAGCTGGCAATGAAGGGTAAAAATGATGATGAGCAGTGTGTTGGCCCATGCTTTTTAGAGCTCGCTGAAAGAATGAAGACAGTGTATGGTCAGTACTGCATGAACCATGATGAAGCCCTTCTGTTACTAGAAAAGGTGAGCAGTTTATGTTTGTTGTATTTAAAACAAAATTTTTTTACTGTTGTCATGGAAACTATCTCCTAGAAGAGCACTGTGGAAATATATCAGTTTGTCATATTAGTAGAATCTGAATGATCAGTTACTTTCTGTTAAGTCTTGTTAATGCAGAACTGATTAAAATATACCTTACCTCCAATAAAGATGATAATGGATAGAGTTGGGTTATGCCTGTACGTTGATGTTTTGTAAGTATTTTTGTTTCCATTTAGACAAATTCTGATATTTTTCCAGTTACATCTGGTACATGTACATCACAATTATGGATAAATACACTGAGAAATAATTTTATCACCAACAGATAGGACCCATTTCTTCTCATTATTAAGTTTCATCTACTGTTAAAGAAATATCACATACACATCCAGAGAGCTAGTTGTTTGCTGCAAACAGGACAAATGATTTAGAAATCATAGTGCATCCAGAACATTTTATCACCACGTGAATAGTAGAAGAAAGAGAGGAATTTTTTTTGCCTCCCTCACAAATAGTTTCAGATTGATAAGGCAGTACAGAAATTTGCATTGTCATGTGTAGTAGTAGAAGTCCCTTAGGAACATTCGGTTTGTAAAAGTGTGAATAGGACTTAACATTCTCATTATGTGAATTTAGTCTGATATTGATTTGTTTTATTGCCAGGTTTATAAAGCTGTGTGAGTGTTAATTCCCCACACTTAACACTTTAGTGACCAAGCCCGAGTGTATCACAGGCAACAGCATTGTGTTCAAAATACCACACTCGAGTATAGTGGTATGGAATAATCTTCTGGGCAGTTCACCACTGTTGAAAACAGTCTTTGCAAGTCAGAAAAAGGTTGTCTGAATTTTGTGTGGAGTGTCTCCAAGAACCTATGTCATAATTTGTTTAAGCAAATAGGGATAGTAACCACTCCATCACATCTGTTTTCAATCATGACATTCATGCTTCACAATCCTTCTCAATATGAAACAAATGAATCAAACCATCATTACAACACAAGAAGGGAACACGACACACTGTGACCTTAAAAAATTGTCTCTGGTTCAAAAAGGCATAAAATTCACATGTACAAAAATCTGCAACGGATTTCCAATTAATATTAAGTGTCTACAACATAATAATATACTATTTAAAGCTAAGCTAAAGGAATTCTTGCTTGAAAAAAGTTTCTATTCTCTAGATGAATACTTTAGCAGAGGTGGAAAAGATTATTTCCCATGTGTTTCTGTGTATTCAGGCATTACTGTATCTTGCTGCTATAATTACATTAATTTGTTTTCTCAGCCACAGCCTTCATCAGTAAAAGAGAGACACACCATTCACACACAAGCAAGCACACCTTACGCACACACAGCAGCCAACTCCAGCATCTCGAGCTGGCATGTAACATCATGTGGGATGCAAGCAGCAATCTGTAGGGGGCGGGGAAGGTGAAGGGATGGTGTACGAGTGGGCAGAGAGACAAACACTGTCTGGTGGAGTGTGCAGGTATTAGAATGCGAAAAGGTGCAGTGTCAGGAGGTTGTGGGGCAGGTAGGTGAGGGAAAAAGGAGCAAAACAGGATAGAAGGAGGGATAGATGTGCGGATGCATTGGCAGAGGGCTGGACATAAACAACAGGGTGGGAGGTGAAAATGAGGAGGAGATGATAGTACAGAGAGGGTGTAAACTGTTGGGTGGAGAGTGTGGGGACAGTATGTTACTGTAGGTTGAAGCCGGGATAATTACGGGAGCGGAGACTGTGTTGAGAGGATAGCTTCCACCTGCGCAGTTCAGAAAAGCTGATGGTGGAGGAGAGGATCCAGATGGCTCAGGTAGTGAACCAGCCATTGAAATCAAGTTTGTTGTGGTCAGCTGCATGTTGTGCCACAGGGTGGGCTTCTTTGCTCTTGGATTGAGTTTGGCAGTGACCCTTCATGCTGGTGGACAGCTGGTTGGTAGACATACCAATATAAAAAGCTGTGAAATGATTGCAGCAGATCTGGTAAATGACATATTTGGTTTCACAGGTGGCCCGGCCTCTGATGGAGCACAATAAACCTGTGACAGGACAGTAATAGGAAGTGCTGGGTGGGTGGATTGGGCATGTTTTGCACCTGGGTCTTCCACAAGGATATTGTCGCAGAAGAAGCTGAGTAGCACAATCACCATGGTGCCATGCCTGGACCCAAGGATCTTGTAGTGGAATGTATACCACTGCATACCACTGAAGAGTAACTTGGTCATCCCAGCCTCTGTCGTCTCATTTAAGAATGGATTCGATGAATTGTGGATAGTTAACTATTGCCGAGAACCGCAGATCCTTCCGAGATGCATGTGCGTAGCAAATGCTGAGCTGTTAATTGCCAGACAGCTGAGCGTAATAGAAACCTCCCATGCCGAGTCTGTGGGCGATATTGGCACTACCACTACGAGACGAGATCTTCTAGCTCGATTATCACCAGAGCTCACTAAGAAACAACAGAAGCAGCTACTTGCCTTCTTCAAGAGTTCTCTGATTGCTTCAACCCACAGGTGAAGAGCAAATTAGAGAAATTGACGGTGAAGCACCGGATTAGCACTGCAGACCATCAACCAATAAGCCAGAGAGCATACCTTGTGTTAGCAATGGAACGTCAAATAATTCGCGACTAGGTAGAGAAAATGATGAAGAATGACATCATTCAGCCTTCGCAGAGCCCACGGTCGTCACCTGTGGTTCTCGTCAGGAAGAAGAATGGCAGTTGGCGCTTTTGTGTTGATACAGGAAGCTTAATAAGATAACTAAAAAGGATGTTAACCCCCTTCCACAAATTGATAATACACTAGATTGTCTGAAGGGGGCTAAGTTTTTCTCAACCATGGACATGTACTAAGGATACTGGCAAATCGAAGTAGATGAGGCTGATCGTGAGAAAACTGCATTCATCACGCCTGAGGGCCTGTATGAGTTTAAGGTAATGCTGTTTGGTTTGTGTAATGCACCAGCAACTTTTGAACGGATGATGGATAATCTTCTAAGTCACCTAAAGTGGACGATGTGTCTTTGTTATTTAGATGACATTATAGTGTTCTCAGAGACATTTGATGAACATGTAAAAAGACTGAGGGCTGTTCTTAAGCATCTCCAACAAGGTGGACTGAAACTTAATCCAAGAAAGCACCTCTTTGGAGCAAAGGAAATCAAAATACTTGGACACCTCATGTCAAACGAAGGTGTGTGGCCAGACCCAGAAAATGTGAGATCTATAATGGAATTTCGTATTCCTAAAAGTATTAGAGATGTGAGGAGCTCCCTCAGATTATGTTCTTATTACCGTCGTTTAATCAAAGACTTTTGTATCAAAGCCAGGCCACTCCAAAGGTTGTTAAAAGCCGATGCTAATTTTATCTGGGGTGGTGCTCAACAAGATTCTTTCGACGTACTGCAAAAGGCTCAGACGACTGACCCTGTACTTGGTCTGTATGATGAGAGAGCACCTATAGAACTACACACAGATGCCAGTGGGTATGGGATCGGTGCTGCTCTGGTGGAAATTTCAGATGGAAAAGAGAAGGTTATAGCCTATGCTTCTAGGACACTTACAAAAGCCGAGAGAAACTACTCAACTACAGAAAGAGAATGTCTTGCTGTGATCTGGGCCATGTGCAAATTTCGACAGTATCTCTAAGGAAGGCTATTCAAAGTTGTTACAGACAATCATTCAATTTGTTGGTTGACAGGTCTTAAGGATCCAACAGGACAACTCACCAGGTGTGCACTACATCTTCATGAGTATGAAATTACCATAATGTACAAAAGTGGAAGAAAACACCAAGATGCCCCCTGTCTCTCAAGAAACCTTGTGCAAGACCATCAAGACTTTGATGAAGATAGTGACTGTCTCGCTGCACTCCAGGATCCCTCTGCTGAGCAGGAGGAGGACGCCAAGATATCTCAAATTATGCTTGCCTTAAATCGGTCAGAGGATGTGAAAGGACAATTTAAGGTAGTTAATGGATTACTGTGCAAGAAAAACTTTGATCCTTTTGGAAAGACGTGGCTACCCGTGATTCCTAAACACATGCGCTTAAATGTTCATCAGAAATTCCATGACACATCTGAGAATTTATTAAGATGTACGGTAGGATCCACAAGAGATTTTTCTGGCCAGGTTTATTTAGGACTGTCCGTCACTGTATGTCGCACTGTTGAGAGTGCCAGAGGAGAAAGGCAGTTCCTCAGAAATCACCTGGCCGACTCATACCAATTCCACCATCTGAAACGCCTTTCCAGCGTGTTGGGTTGACCTCCTCGGACGATTTCCAATGTCTGCTAGTGGTAATAGATGGATTATTGTTTGCACTGATTTTCTGACACGCTATGTCATTACAAAAACCATGAAAACAGCCAAAGCATTCGAGGTCATCAAATTCATCGTGGAGGACATTGTATTAAAACACCGTGCCCCAAGGTCATTAATTATGGATCAAGGGAAAGTTTTTCATTTGAATCTTGTGACAGAGGTAAACCGTCGATGCAGCATTACTCAATTACTCATCACATGAAGACTGCCTACCATCCACAAACTAACGGGCTTACTGAATGCCTCAATAAGACCTTGGCCGACATGCTATCAGTGTTCGTCAGTGTTGAGCAGAGCAACTGGGATGAGGTGCTACCCTTCGTGACGTTTGCCTACAGCACAGGCCAAACAAGACATCACGGGATTTACCCCATTTTTCCTGGTGCATTGATGTGAGGCGACTAAGACGATGGACACTGCTTTTCCATTACATCCTGATGACATGAACGATGACTACATCGGCCAGGTGTTAACCAGAGCTGAGGAAGCTCGGCATTTAGATCAACTCCACACGCTGCAGGCTCAAGAAAACGATGCCGTAGTGGCATGTTTTTTTTCTGTAAGTATTCTATGAGTGACACAGTCGAAGGCCTTAGAGAGGTTACAAAATATGCCAGCAGGCCATGTTTTCTTGTCAGGGCATTCCAGAACATTATTGATAAATGAAAATATAGCTTTGGTTGTGCAGATACTTTCCTCTGAATCCAAACTGGTTTTTACTAATTCTTGCAAAGTTGGCAGTGACAGTCCTGGCTCATATTAATTTTTTTAGGACTTCTTTAGAAATTGTAGTAGTAGTAGTAGTAGTAGTAGTAGTAGTAGTAGTAGTAGTAGTAGAAGAAGAAGGGGGGGGGAGGAGAGAAAGAGAGAGAGAGAGAGAGAGAGAGGGGAGGGGGGGGGAATAGTTTGTAACATTCGAGGCATCATTTTTGTTGTTGAGGATCTTTAAAATGGCATATTTCATCCTGTTGGGGAAGATACCGTGTTTGAGAGAGCCATTGAATATATGAGCTAGGACTTTACTGAACTGATTACTTCAAGCTTTTAGCAATTTGCTGGAAATATTGTCGGTACCAGTCAAATTTTTACTTCTTAAAGAAGTTATGTTTTTTCTTACTTCCTGTACTGTTATACCTATCTCCTCTAAAGAATTTGGGGAATTATCTTTCAGTGTTCTTATGACATGTTATAAGGAGGCATTATGTTGTGTTTTTTTCAGCAGCACTTACAGTGCTCATTAAAATGTTTTGCCACATTCTTGTTCTTGTACCTGTCTACCTCCATTGTTGCGAACAATGTTTTGGGTCATATTGGGGCAGTTGCACCTCTAATCACTTCCCATACAGTTTTGATTTTTTTACTAGATTTATTAATTTTGGAGCTTAGATATAAACTTTTTGACTTTTGAATAACTTCACTTAATATTTTGCAATGTTTTTGTAGTGAATTAATTGGTTGGGATTGTCTGAATTTTTTGATGCAATTTACAGTTCTCATTTCTTTTCACATGAAATCTTAATACCAGTGGTTATCCAGGGATTTTTGGTGAGTTTCTGGGCTTTGGTCTTACATATCCTTTTTGGGAAGCTACTTACAAACGTTAGTGTCACTTCATTACTGAAAAGATTGTACTTGGAACTGACATTATCTAAATTATACACAGATCTCTGGTCTAAGTCTTGGAGATGTGATGTAAAAATTTGGATAGTTTCATCATTAATTATCCTAGCTATTTTCCAGTGGGGCCACTTTCATTCTTGTGGCTATATGCATTGTTAATAGTGAGTCTTTGTTCATCATGGTCAGAGAGACCATTCAGGACTTGTCTGGTAGTTGTATCACCTATTATGGTCTGATTTATGAATATATTATCAATTAGTGTGCTTGTAAATGATGTTATTCTAGTAGAGAAACTAACTACAGAAGCAAGATTATATTTGGACATCAAATTTTCTAGGTCTTCTCTGTCTCTGGAACGTGTTAAGTTTGGTCTGAAATTCCCAAGCACTGCCACATGTCTTCTCTATTCGAATATGTATATTAGGAGAGCATTTAACTGCTTGAAAAAGAGACTAGAGTTCACTGAAGGTGCTGTGTATGCTGCTACTACTGATGTATGAGAATTATTTAAAGGCAATTCCGTCTCGCACACTTCCTGATGTCATTTTAAACAATAATTCTGCACATCAATTGCTCTACATATGACATTGTTTTTAACATAGATGGCAACACCACCTTTTTCTTTATGTTTTGTTCAGAATTATATTGCTAAGTAATAATTATTTATCACAAGTTTCTCTATACTAAAATTACTATCGTGCTAACTGAAGCACAGAACATGGGCATAGTCTACACTTTGTGGCTCATGGACATTGACTATAATTTCATTGATCTTACTGCAGATGTGTCTAATGTTTTGGTGATAAATTTCAAGTTTTTGTTATGCAGAAGCAGTTATACAGTTTGCCCTAAAAAATAAGTTTGAGTTGAAGGTATGGGCAAGGTATTATTCACCACCCATTTTTCCAAGTTGGTCTGTTTCCACACACTGAAAGATTGCGAAGAAGCAATTTTATCTTGATATTTTTTTCCATCAGCAAATTGTCCAGTGCAGTCTGTCTACACTCATTCCTCGAGTTTTGTTGTGTTATGGTGCACAAATATGATTGTCCTGAGCTCTCGTTGTTCCTTGTATTTGTAATGATGTCACAAAATACTGTATCCCCCACAGACAATGCCTGAATTTGTTTTTACATAATTATATCAAAAAGTTGTTAATGTGGCACTAATATGCCATTTTGAGTATGTTCCAACATTCTTTCAGAAATGATCATGATTCCCTTTCTGCACCATGCAACACGTTGCTTCCATAAATAACCCCCTGGTCTTCGTCCCTGCATGTCTTACATTGACAAAGTGATTTATGGAGCAACTTTGAATTACATTCTAACTTTAAACAGGTGTATTAGTAAATTTCATATACTCAAAACACATTATGCAGTTCTCCTTAGTATTTACATTCTATTTTCCTCCCTGATCTGAAGATGTCCATACAAGGATGGAACCAGTCTCGTTTTATTAAAATTTCATAAGATGATCAATGTTGAGAATAAAATAGTTTTTACATATTGTTTTAGATGATGAAACAAAAAAGACAATTAAGTGAGCTCACTACACATGTAATTTATGTCTTTGCACAACTACACTCCTGGAAATTGAAATAAGAACACCGTGAATTCATTGTCCCAGGAAGGGGAAACTTTATTGACACATTCCTGGGGTCAGATACATCACATGATCACACTGACAGAACCACAGGCACATAGACACAGGCAACAGAGCATGCACAATGTCGGCACTAGTACAGTGTATATCCACCTTTCGCAGCAATGCAGGCTGCTATTCTCCCATGGAGACGATTGTAGAGATGCTGGATGTAGTCCTGTGGAACGGCTTGCCATGCCATTTCCACCTGGCGCCTCAGTTGGACCAGCGTTCGTGCTGGACGTGCAGACCGCGTGAGACGACGCTTCATCCAGTCCCAAACATGCTCAATGGGGGACAGATCCGGAGATCTTGCTGGCCAGGGTAGTTGACTTACACCTTCTAGAGCACGTTGGGTGGCACGGGATACATGCGGACGTGCATTGTCCTGTTGGAACAGCAAGTTCCCTTGCCGGTCTAGGAATGGTAGACCGATGGGTTCGATGACGGTTTGGATGTACCGTGCACTATTCAGTGTCCCCTCGACGATCACCAGTGGTGTACGGCCAGTGTAGGAGATCGCTCCCCACACCATGATGCCGGGTGTTGGCCCTGTGTGCCTCGGTCGTGTGCAGTCCTGATTGTGGCGCTCACCTGCACGGCACCAAACACGCATACGACCATCATTGGCACCAAGGCAGAAGCGACTCTCATCGCTGAAGACGACACGTCTCCATTCGTCCCTCCATTCACGCCTGTCGCGACACCACTGGAGGCGGGCTGCACGATGTTGGGGTGTGAGCGGAAGACGGCCTAACGGTGTGCGGGACCGTTGCCCAGCTTCATGGAGACGGTTGCGAATGGTCCTCGCCGATACTCCAGGAGCAACAGTGTCCCTAATTTGCTGGGAAGTGGCGGTGCGGTCCCCTACGGCACTGCGTAGGATCCTATGGTCTTGGCGTGCATCGGTGCGTCGCTGCGGTCCGGTCCCAGGTCGACGGGCACGTGCACCTTCCGCCGACCACTGGCGACAACATCGATGTACTGTGGAGACCTCACGCCCCACGTGTTGAGCAATTCGGCGGTACGTCCACCCGGCCTCCCGCATGCCCACTATACACCCTCGCTCAAAGTCCGTCAACTGCACATACGGTTCACGTCCACGCTGTCGCGGCATGCTACCAGTGTTAAAGACTGCGATGGAGCTCCGTATGCCACGGCAAACTGGCTGACACTGACGGCGGCGGTGCACAAATGCTGCGCAGCTAGCGCCATTCGACGGCCAACACCGCGGTTCCTGGTGTGTCCGCTGTGCCGTGCGTGTGATTATTGCTTGTACAGCCCTCTCGCAGTGTCCGGAGCAAGTATGGTGGGTCTGACACACCGGTGTCAATGTGTTCTTTTTTCCATTTCCAGGAGTGTATTTATGTACAGTAATTCCTGATATTAGTCATAATATATAGACACAAAAATCCAGTGAGGGAGTTTAATTTATAATATGTTGATTTATGTCATTTTTGTAAGCTAGCATACAACTCCAAGACTTGAGTCATACCAGGCCTGAGGCGACTGAAAAAGTTTTGCAGGGTTCTTAACATTTAAAACCTTCCTTCACATCAATGTAGTGTGGACTGATGCATTGTGCATTGTGATGGATACAAGCATTGTCCATTTCTGGGTGGACACAAACGTTTTTTTGTTTTGATTGTACAGCTACCTGGACATAGAAAGCTATGTTTACTGTTTGTCTGCTCTGAACAGACTCGGTTAATGAGTTCAGCATAGTAAAAAAAAAAGTTTTTTTACTTTTGATTTGTTCATTCACTTCTGTTGAGTTGCAGCAGAACTGGAGTGTGTCTCTCAGAACTCTGCCTTCCCTCATTTCAGTTTTTATCATCAATTTTTACTAACTGAAGAAAATTGTGTTTGTTTATGTAATGTGTGTTCAGTTTGCATGAAAACTCAGATATGCATGTTCTTCTAGTTAGTAGTTGAAACTTTGGAAAAAAGCATTTCACAATTATTTTTCAGGTGCAGATGTTCAGATATAATGCAACACACAATAGTCACAGGCAGTTCAACAGTAGTAACAATCGTCCTCAAATTGATCAAATTACACTTCTTTTACTTGTCATATTCATAGGACCAATGTCTATTTTGAGATGTATGCAGACTGTTGTTAGTCTTCAATTTGTTTTCATCTATTCTTGAAGACATTATACCAGTGCAAAACTAGAGCAAATGGGAGATCTTACTTTTTTCAGGGCTTGGTATAACATTTCATATGTTTATGTGGCAATTATTCCAAATTACATGTAAGACATCAAGTAACACCGGTAAATAGTGCATTGCAATTTCACACTGAAATAGCCCATTATTTAAATAGCGATCTTCACTGTGAGAAAACTTTGAGATTACTCTAGTTTCACAGCATGCTTCACATCCCTCAGCACTTGTCCAAACCAATAAATTTGTCCACCAAATTCCTGGTGATCAAAATAAAATACATTGTCATTGCTTGTTTAACACATGGCGTGTCTCATTGTATGTTGTCCTCCCAAAGATTTTTGAGAAGACTTATGACAATATTGCTATTAACTTCTCATTTAATATTGCTCAGCCTTTCTTTGTTTGCAGGAAAGATGGTACATGCATGCAAAGATTCAGCTTATTGCCCTTCAGAAAAATCATGTCCCAAGGTTATTTATTTATGACAATACAGATAGAGGTGTCTCATACTGTGGGTGTGGGCAGCCTGTGGGACATGATTTTCAGCATCCACTGTGCATTGAATGTCTGAAAGTCAAAAGTCATTCTTTAAAGTATTCCTTTAAGATGAGGAAAAAGAAATAATTGGCAAGGGCAAGGTTTAGTGAATAGAAACTGATACACAGTTATGATTGTATGGGTCATTATCATGCAACAGACACAAAGATCCATTTGCCAATAGTGTGGGTCCACATGTCTGATTTTCAGGAGGTGATAAAATGTGTTAACGTAGATGACTGCATACAGTGGTTTGCATTTTGGTAGTTATTGTTTATGAATGATCGCTTCAGCATGAAAGAAGGTAATCAACAGTGTCTTGTATTTCTGGGTTTAGGTGACTCTTACTCTGCACTTCTATACGGAACCTCTTCCATTCTGTAATGTACCTCAGGCACCACAACTTGTTGCTCACAACGATTTTTACAAGGAAGATAGGGCCATTATCCACTGTGTGAGGAAAGGTTCTGCACATCCAGCATTCGAATGTCAGTTGCAGATCTGCACTAAATGTCATGGATGGAAGCTTTTGTGTCACTGATTCACTTTGTGCAACCCCCCCTCCCGCTGCACACACACATTGCAGTATGTAATATTTCTGTCTCATTTTCCCTGGTTTGAGGCACAATTTCATGTTCCTAGAGTGTTACATTTCAACCTTAACACTAACAGAGTTGCAGTACATCTTACTTCCAAAAATCAGAAACTGAAACTATATTGTACATCTAGATGACCATATGGCCTTACAAAGGATGACTGACTGACTGTGACTGACTGACTGACTGACTGACCTGGAACCTGTTATGCACTGAAGGGACAAATAAACTGGTATAGACATATGTATTCAAATACAGAGATACGTAAACAGGCAGAATACAGTGCTGCAGTCAGCAACGCCTATATAAGACAACAAGTGTCTTGCACAGTTTGTTCGATCGGTTACTGCTGCTACAATGGCAGGTTATCCAGATTTAAGTGAGTTTGAATGTGGTGTTGTAGTTGGCGCATAAGTGGTGGGACACAGCGTTTCTGAGGTAGCGATGAAGTGGGGATTTTCCTGATTGACCATTTCATGAGTGTACCGTGAATATCAGGAATCCGGTAAAACATCAAATCTCAGACATTGCTGCGGCCAGGAAAAGATCCTGCAAGAATGCAACCAATGATGACTGAAGAGAATTGTTTGACGTGGCAGAAGTGCAACCCTTCCACAAATTGCTGAACATTTCAATGCTGGCCCATCAACAAGTGTCAGTGTGCGAACCATTCAATGAAACCTCATTGATATTGGCTTTCGGAGCCGAAGGCCCATTTGTGTAACCTTGATGACTGTAAGACACAAAGCTTTACGCCTCGCCCAGACCTGTCAACACCGACATTGGACTGTTGTTGACTGGAAACATGTTGCCTGATCGGACGCATCTTGTTTCAGATTGTATTAAGCGGATGGACATGTACAGGTATGGAGACAACCTAATTATCCATGAACCCTGCATGTCAGAAGGGTACTGTTCAAGCTGGTGGAGGCTCTGTAATGGTGTGGGACACCGCTGCTGTCACATTGTTGTCCTTGAGGGACGTCGGTCAGTGTGCGATTGGCTGACCTCCTTTCACAGCTTTCTCTTCTCTGTCGTTTGTGACTGGCATGCCAGCACTGACTTTGTGCCATAACATTCCTCCCCCCCCCCCCTCCTCCCCCAAAGTGATGGACTGTCGTCGTGTATGAGCACAACAACAGGGGAGGAAGGCAGGAGTGTGGATGCTCTGATAGACCGGAAGCCGTGGCTGCAGGGGACGTCAGACTTCCAGTCATACGCCGCCATGTGGACTTCACTCTGGTGTAAACATCCAGCAGAAAATGCCCAGAAGGGTATGCATTCACATCCTGAGGCACATACCGAGATGTAGAAGCCATGGCCGCTGTGGTGTGGCTGGGTCCAGCTCCATCGGTAGGATGAGAGGATACAGAGGAAGCGAAGACTCCGTCTCCATGTTATCATCCCATGGCATCATGATGACACCCTCTGGTGGCTGCTTTGGCCACGCTGTCCTCAGGATCCGTGAATCTGGGGGAAGAGATAGAGAAGGATCACTGTGCACATGACAGTGACAAATTTGATTGTGATCTCGGCGCTGCAATCCGTCTGGGCCTGAAATGAGATACATGCATGTGCCAAGTTGACGAAGGATCTCGCCTTGCGCCCACCATCTGCTGCCACTAAAAACCCTGAAAAACACAATATCATGTGGCGCAAAGCGATACTTGTGGCCTTTCTTCGTCGCTGGATGTGGAGGAGAATGGAGCAGGTGGAGCAGTGTCCTAAGGCGGCGGTGGTAAAGCAATGCGGTTGGCAATAGTCCATCTCATGGATGCGAACAATATGAAGTGACAAACAGGTGCAATGCTTGATCCCTGGTGTGTGCAATGTGAAGTTTGGCCATCTGCTGCTTGAAGGTTCTGACAAAACGTTCTGCTTTGCCATTTGACTGGGGATGGAACGGAGCACAAGTTAGGTGCTGTATGCCATTGCACTCACAGATTGTTTCAGATTCATTTGACATGAACTGAGGGCCGTTGTCTGACATTATGACTTCAGGTAAACCTTTGAGGCAAAAAAACAGAGGACAACACCTGAACTGTGCTAAGTGGCGTTGTCGAGTTCATTGGCACAGCAAAAGGAAACGTGCCGTAAGAGTCTACCACAATTAACCAACAAATGTTCCAAAAAGGACCCACAAAGTCTGTGCACATGTTGCCATGGTGATTGCGACTTAGGCCAAGCAGAGAATTTCTGTGGCGGAATGGACTGATTTTCCACTCATGCATGACAGTGTGACATCATCTGTTCTATTTGGGTGTCCATGCCCTACCAGTTACAGTGTTGGCGCGCTAACGGTTTTATACTAACAATCCCCAAGTGTCCTTGGTGAAGTAAGTGCAACACTACTTTTTGCAAAGCTTTGGGGATCAACACACGTGACTGTCCACTGTCATTTTGAACAAGAATCACACCTTGCTGTATAGCGAGGCTATGCCAATGTGCAAAGTATCAGTGCACTACAGAGTTCTTCATGCTAAGCAATGAGTAAGTCCAAGATGTGCGAAAGTATTTTAGCAAAATGTTTAGATCTGAATCAGCTTCTGTGGCCTGTGGGATTTTCCTATAGTTCAGAGGAAAGGATTGAAGCAATTCAGAATCGTGAGCATCAATGTGACAAGAAGTCTGTATCAGGGCCAGTCAGAAGATGTGAAAGTGCGTTCACATTACCATATTGAGCTGTCAGACGATATACAATCTCGTATTGGTATTGAGACAACAGCAAAGCCCATCTTTGCAATTTTTGGGCAGTTCGTACAGGAATCGTCTTCATCGACTGAAACGAGGACTGCAATGGCTTGTGAACCATTACTAAATAGAATTTTCTGCCATGCAAATAGTGGTGGAATTTGGTGACACCATACTTAATAGCCAATGCCTCTTTCTCTATTTGTGAATAGTTACACTGAGCTTTGGACAACACTTTTGATGTGGAAGCAGTAGGGCTGTCTTTATCACCAAATCTGTGCAAAAGCACTGCACTGATTCCGAAAGAGGTAGCGTCAACTTGCAACACAACTGGTTTGTCATGATCAAAGTGAACCAAGCATTGGTTCAATGCATCTGTAAGTATTTGAAAAGCTTCTTGGCACTCATCTACCCAAACAAAGGGAACGTTCTTGCGACACAAGTGATGCAATGGAGCTGCAATTTGTGCAGCATTTGGTATGAGTATAATAGTTCATTTTTCCATAAGACCGACTGCAATTCTGTGACATTGCAAGGAACTGGCAGGTCACATATGGCTAGTAAATGTGGCTGAAGAGGATGTACATCTTGACTATTTATGACATGACCAAGATACTCCAACTCAGGTTTAAGAAAATCACCCTTGTCCAAACTACACTTTAGTACTGCATTAGATAACACACAAAACAAAGCACACAAATTTGAAATGTGTTCTTCAGGTGTACGACCTGCTATGACAATATCGTCCAAATAATCTGAACAGTTCGGTACTTGAGCAGTCAGCTGTTCCAAATACCATCAGAAAATGGCAGGTGCAGAAGCACTGCTGAAAGGCAAGCACAAATGTTTAAACAAGCCCAAATCAGTGTTCACAACACACACAGTTTGAGATTCTTCATCTAATGGTATTTGAAGATATGTGTCGCACAAACCAGTTTTTGAAAAGTAGTGACTAGTGCCTAATCTGTCCATGAGATCCTCTGGGCTTGGCAATGGATAAGTATAAATCACAGTTTGTGGGTTGATTGTAGATTTAGTCAACACAGAGGCGAATGCGACCTGAAGGTTTGGGGAGCAAAACCAGTGGACTTAACCGTTGACTAGCTAGTATGGGCACAATAGCTCCACTATCTTTCAATTCTTTATGTTCAGCAGCTACTTTGTCCCATAATGCAATGGGAACAGTTCTGGCCCGGCAAAATTTTGTTTGAGCATTGTCTTTCAGCATAAGATGTGCAACAAAATTTTTAGCCTTGCTTAAACCTTCAGAAAAGAGTTTAGGGAATTCTTTCAGCAAGCTAGCTACACTCTCTTTGGCACTGAATGCAGTCACTAACAACAAATTGTGCTGAATTTGAAAGCCAGACAAATAAAATGAATCAAATATGTTCTACAGTCACGGATTGTAGCATGGTGAAAGTCACAGTTCGCATATGTGAGCGATATATGGCAGGCAAAATACATTTTCCAAGAACAGGAATGTCTTGGCCATTATAGCCATCAGGTGCTTGCTAGTTTTAGACAGGCATGGGGAGCCTAACAGTTCATATGTGTTACTATTCAGCAGTGTAACAATGGCAACTGAGATTTCACACGTCTTCCAGCTAGATGCAAATGAACAAAAGTTTGTCAGACTGGCATAGCACTGAGGAAACATTTTGCTTGCTAGTTTTGCTAATGCCTGCAGCGGGCTTTGAATACACTGCATTGATTACATGGGCCTTGTGACTAGATTTTTGTGAGTGGTCAGAATTGTTATGTTTGTTCCGTTGCAAACATACGGATTGTACGTGACTGTTCTTGCCACAAGCGTGACACTGTGCTTGTCTGGACGGGCAGTCTTGGCGTTAATGCCGTGAATAACACCTAGGACATGACTTAATTGTATTCACTGATGGAGGTGCCTGTTTAGAGAACTGTTTATGTGGCTTTGGGCGTGCGTGCTGTTGCTGCTTACTGGGCCAGTTGTGAGCAAAGGATGACTCAACCTGACAAATTGGTGGCTCCTCAAATTTATTGGCCATACAGCATCTGAATCATACGGATTTAGAATTTGCACTACATGATAAAATGATGAATCTGACTGTTTCAAAATCTGTTCTCTAAGTTTGACATCAGTTACATTGTACACAATCACATCACACAACATACCTTCTGAATATAAAGAACCGCAAGCACATTTGAATTTGCATTATGTCATCATACCACTCAAATCTGTTACCCACTCATAATAAGTTTGTTCTGACCTTCTCTTCCAATGAAAGAATTGGTACCTAGCTGCCACCATATTCACTTGTTGGTCATAATAGTTAGTTAGAGAACCTACAACCAGAACATAGGAAAGTTCACTCAGAGTGGCATTTGGGAACAATTTCTGAATGAGACAGAAGATTGCGCTTCCTACTGTTGACAAAAAGTAATGTAGTTTCACAGTAACTGATACTTTGTGAGCAATGATGTGGGCTTCGGACTGTTGCAACCACTCAAGCCATTCCTCTTCTTTTTTGCTAAACTGGCGAAAAGGTGGTATGGCACTTGGAGTTACAGTTGTTGCATGTTGGTCGGGTGGTCGCATTGCATTTGTTGCTTGGTTGTCCAATAACTGCTATACTGTGTTTAGAAGGGTTGCAATCTTCTGCGTCTGAAACTGAAACATCTGTGTTAGCTGCACTGCATCTATCACTTGCAGTTCAGGTGCCTGAGCAGCGTGTGTGAGAGGTGGGTTGCACATTTTGGAGTAGACAATACAAGCAATATAAGAGACACTGTTAAAACATGTAAACACACCCTTGCAAAGAAAAGACAAGGTTGAATTAAGGTGCCAGCAAAACACACAAGCCCATGACAAAACAAAACAGAGACAATCTGTGGCCACTGTTTCTCTGGGTTCGAAACTTTCATAACAGGTTGTTGCTATGTTATTCCTCCTGTATCGTCAATGTCATGTTATTTGTACATCTCGTTGCCATGTTGTTGTGGCTAGGAATCCTGCATACTCAGTTCGCTGGACAATCAATCAAACAACTCATATTAATGAGTTTTATTACAACAAGACAAGTACAAATACTTAACTTAGATCTGAGAATTCTTCTTGTCCTTTATACATGATCATCAACAAGTGAAATTACACAGATGTGCCAGAAGCAAGAGTCTGTCAACTGAACTGCAGTGACTGCTGATCTCTAACTGTGCTACAGAGAGAATGCTAATGAAGTGGCTACGATGCGTTGCCTAATGAAGGGGCTAACGTTGAAGCTGCTATTGAAGTGGCTACCACCAGGCGGGCGTTGCGCTTATGTTGTCTTCACCTAGGGTCCGCTGCTGTCACGTTGTCGTCCTGGAGGGAGGTCAGTCAGCATGCGCATGGCTGACCTCTTTTCATGGCCTTCTCTTCTCTGTCATTCCCAGCTGGCATTCTGGCGCTGACTTTACACTGTAACATCAAGAATGAGAAAAAGAATAACACAGACTGAAAATGAGGTAAGAGGTGGTATGCCATGAGTTACAGTCACAAATACGAATAAATAACACCACCTTTTCAGAACATAAAGCTTAAAATTGCTCATCAGATCAACAATTTCATTCCAAAGTGGTTCCCTAAAATAACAGAAAACCACATATAGAGTGGTACAAAATAGGTTTTAGAAATTATTTGTGTACTGTGGTTTAATTGTAGGCCATAAATGATTCTCCTCATGATATAGTTGTATTGCAGCTCTGAAAATTCTATAGCTCACTCACCAATATCTCAGTTCACATTTTAGACTGGAATTAGTAACATTGGAATAGTGCGTGTTGTTCGTAGAGGCATTTTACACAAATCCTGACTGCATCAGTGTGGTGAGACATGCATTCAAGAGCACACTGCGCCAAGAACAGCCCCACCCGAAATGACCACTGCTCAGTGAGATTACAGTAGAGAATGGAAGTAAAATTGTGATGAAAAAATTTAAGCGTCCTCCAATACAGATTTTGTATAATGTTTTCCCTGTTTTTTTTTTTTTTTTTTTTTTTTTTTTTAACAGGTTGATAAATTGTTTTGAAAAGACCAGACCCCCACATTATTCCAGGAATGGTCATTCAGGATGACCATCCTCGGTTTTAGCACTGGGGGATGTGGAACTAGTGCAAACCTTATTCAATGAGGAGCCCACTGCATCAACAAGACATGCAGTCCAGCAACTCAAGTTTTCACAACAGTCTCTCCAGAGGATAATGAAAAGGAAACTTTATCTTTTCCCTAACAAAATTCAATGGTACCAATCTTTGAAGGACAGGGATATGGAGCTTTGATACTCTTTCGGAAATGAGATGATTCAGGCCTTTGAAAATGGGACAGTTGATACAGGTCAGATCTGTTGTAGTGGTGAGGAATGCTTCCATCTCCATGGGTACATCAACAAATAGAACTGGCACCACTGGGCTGTTGCAAGCCACATCTTCAAACTGCTACTCTATATCATCAACAAAAAGCCACTATTTGGTGCACAACCAGTACACAGTGTATTATTGTGTCCATTTTTATTGATGGACCTGTCACAGAAGACAAATACAGACAGGTATTGGAACATAAATTTGTACCAGCTGCACAACACAACCAAATGCTCCAAAACTAATGGTTTATGCAGGATGGAACACAGCCAAGCTGTAAAGCAGATGTGTCAGATTTCTTGTAGAGTCAAGGATCAGATCATTGTCCAGGACACCTTAGCATTCACTAGAGTGGCCCCCTTATAGTCCTGATCTCAACTTATGTAAATATTTTTAATGGGGTTACATGAATGACAATCTTCAAAGATGCAGCTGCAACACTCAGAGATATTGGTTCTGCAGTGTCAAAAAAGATTGATTGCAGTCTAAAATAATGTTCTTCAGTGAGTCATCACAGAATTTAGTTCGAGGCTCTACTCACACATTGCTGCAGAAGGAAAGCCCTTTGAAGACCTTCTGTATTGAATTTCAGATTGTCTGCTATAGCATAAATACAATAATAAAAATCTGTCACCCCATGTTTTGTTATAGTAGAGAAAAACTTACTGAGACCTATTTTATGCCCCTTGTATGCACCAGAAAGCAGGAATTAAGCAGTTATGTACAGCACACATGGCAGGAGATATGGGGGACAAATTAAGAGAAGATGGAACATCGGATATAAAAAGCCCACAAGAGCATGGAAATATTTTGCCAAGGCAACTAGGAACTGATGACAGGAAATGTAGGCATGGAAAGCATAATGATGTACATCTAGAAACAGTTTTTCACCTCTTTGCACTCCAAGAAAATTATCATATTTGTAAGAGGGAAACAAAACAGAAACAGTAAATGTTAAGAAGTGTATGGCAGACAATATATTTTCAAAATTATTAGAGCATACAGTATAACATCAAATGTAATGCTGGAGTGTACTCTTCTGTCCTGCATTCATCCTCTCTTTCTTTCCTCTCCCATGCCAAACCTCTTATTTTTCCTATCTCATAACCCATTACGGAGAAAATTCTTCACCAATTGCTTTGAATTTTGACACAACATTGCATTCAAATAACAATGTGTGTTTTTTTATACAGGGTGGTCCATTGATCATGACTGGGCTAAATATCTCACGAAATAAGCGTCAAAAGAAAAAACTACAAAGAATGAAACTTGTCTAGCTTTAAGGGGGAAACTAGATGGCGCTATGCTTGGCCCACTAGATGGCACTGCCATAGGTCAAATGGATATCAACTGTGTTTTTTTTAAATAGGAACCCCCATTTTTTATTACACATTCATGTAGTACGTAAATAAATATGAATGTTTTAGTTGGACCACTTTTTTCGCTTCGTGATAGATGGCGCTGTAATAGTCACAAACATATGGTTCACAATTTTAGACGAACAGTTGGTAACAAGTAGGTTTTTTAAATTAAAATACAGAACATAGGTATGTTTGAACATTTTATTTCGGTTGTTCCAATGTGATACATTTACCTTTGTGAACTTATCATTTCTGAGAACGCATGCTGTTACAGCGTGATTACCTGTAAATACCACATTAATGTCCGTCAACCTCAATGCATTTGGCAATACATGCAACGACATTCCTCTCAACAGCGAGTAGTTCGCCTTTCGTAGTGTTCGCACATGTATTGACCATGCGCTGACGCATGTTGTCAGGCATTGTCGGTGGATCACGATAGCAAATATCCTTCAACTTTACCCACAGAAAGAAATCTGGGGACGTCAGATCCGGTGAACGTGCGGGCCATGGTATGGTGCTTCAACGACCAATTCACGTGTCATGAAATATGCTGTTCAATACCACTTCAACCACACGCGAGCTATGTGCAGGACAGCCATCATGTTGGAAGTACATCGCCATTCTGTCATGCAGTGAAACATCTTGTAGTAACATTGGTAGAACGTTACGTAGGAAATCAGCATACATTGCACCATTTAGATTGCCGTCGATAAAATGGGGGCCAATTATCCTTCCTCCCATAATGCCTCACCATACATTAACCCGCCAAGGTAATTGATGTTCCACTTGTTGCAACCATCGTGGATTTTCCGTTGCCCAATAGTCCATATTATGCCGGTTTATGTTACCGCTGTTGGTGAATGACGCTTCATCGCTAGATATAACCCATGCAAAAAATCTGTCATCATCCCATAATTTTTCTTGCGCCCAGTGACAGAACTGTACACGACATTCAAAGTCGTCGCCATGCAATTCCTGGTGGATAGAAATATGGTACAGGTGCAATCGATGCTTATGTAGCATTTTCAACACCGACGTTTTTGAGATTCCCGATTCTCGCGCAATTTGTCTGCTACTGATGTGCGGATTAGCCACAACAGCAGCTAAAACACCTACTTGGGCATCATCATTTGTTGGAGGTTGTGGTTGACATTTCACATGTGGCTGAACACTTCCTGTTTCCTTAAATAACGTAACTATCCGGCGAATGGTCCAAACACTTGGATGATGTCATCCAGAATACAGAGCAGCAAACATAGCACACGCCCGTTGGGCATTTTGATCACAATAGCCATACATCAACACGATATCGACCTTTTCTGCAATTGGTAAATGGTCCATTTTAACACGGGTAATGTATCACGAAGCAAATACCATCTGCACTGGCGGAATGTTACGTGATGACCATGTACTTATACGTTTGTGACTATTACAGTGCCATCTATCACAAAGCAAAAAAAGCGGTTCAACTAAAACATTCATATTTCTTTATGTGCTACACGAATATGTAATAAAAATGGGGGTTCCTATTTAAAAAAAAAAAACTCATTTGATATCCGTTTGACCTATGGCAGCGCCATCTAGCGGGCCAACCATAGTGCCATCTGGTTTCCCCCTTCAAGCTAGACTAATTTTGTTCTTTGCAGTTTTTTCGTTTGATGCTTATTTCTTGAGATATTTGGCCCGGTCAGTATCAATGGACCACCCTGTATACTTACTATATACACACAAATCATGTTTTTGTGTGATACTCTAAAGAATATTCATATGGATACAGGTTATATATTTTTTAAACAACAATGTATGGGTTTTCTGTTAAAACCTTGCAAGAAAGAGGCTACTGTGCTTTTCAGTGGTTTGAATTAGTGTGGTTTTGTTTTCTTTCTCACAACTCTGATTGTTGGGTATTTAAACCATTAGAAAAATTGTTTCTCCCATACATATTCTTCCTCATTAAATATATTTTTAAACAGAAACTGTGTATACAGCAATGTGCCATTTTGTTTTCTTCATTGCAGTCTGTTTTCACAGAAAACAGAAAATTTGTATTTGTGGCTTATCAGCTTATGATTACAATACTGCTACAGAGTCTGAATTGGCAATAATAATAAACAAGGCTCAAGATCAGAGGGAGGGCGAGGAGTAGATAAACAGAGAGGGGGGAGGGAGGAAATGGACATAGAGAGGGGGGAAGGAGGAGATGAACAGAGATTTAATTACAGTAAATTTTTTTGTCATAAATGTGTATCTGATAAGAAATGAAAATCTAATTTGAAGACTCTCCTGGTGTTACACATGTCAGATACATGCTATACAAACATTTAGAAGAAACATTCTCAAACTTGAACATGATGTTTACTGTAGACACAGACAGATGTGGTATCTGAGTTCCATCCTGGCAGGAGAGGTGGTGTCAAGAAGGTCATACAACCGCCAGTTACCACTTATATTCCCACAACTCATATAATAATGCTGATACCATAGAGAAATGGGAAAAAATGAAGAAACCTTAGTGTAACAGTGTCCCCCCCCCCCCCCCCCCCTCCCAGCAGATGAAGTTACACACACTTAAATTATATGTCTAACACCAGGAGATGTTACAAATAAGATTTTCATTTCTTATCAATTATGACAAAAAATTTACATGAATTACATAATGCAGTGTTACCAACATCCTTGATATGTGAAATCATATGCTTCCCAAAGATAGTGCACTGCATGCCATTTGTGATGTGTTCTCTGTACCCTAGGACTGAAGCAATTATGTCAGCCATACTACTTACACATTCAAAGAATGTTGTGCAGAACAAGCATCATCACATACAAAGAAATTGCTCATATCAGCAAATTGTCTCGAGAATTCTAGATAGATGAAAACTGACTGTTTACTTACCTCTGTGATTTGCAAAATATATCTTGCAAAGGCTTTGAGCTGTATTTTCACATAAATAATGACTTCTAAAGCCACCTGTATTTTTGGGGAGATTTTCTTTGTCAGGGCTCATCATGTCTGAACGTGTGGTTTGTTTCTGGACCCTGAGAGAGATATTGCTCTACAATGTTCTATATATGTTATTTATTCTGTCTTATTACTGGAACTGACTTGTGTTCTTTCGTGCTATCTTGGTACTGGAAGATTCATGATGAATGCAGACTGATAATGAGGAGTATCCTCATTTGCAATTGATTTAGGTTCCTAAATTACTAAAAGTACTTATCTGCCTGTATTATTACTCTACAGCATGACCCTAACTGAAAGATCTATTGAACAGTTTCAATAACTTTAAGCTTTGCAAAGTCACTTTAATCATGAAAGTATTTTTTTGCTGGTACATATTGGCAAAAACATCATGTTTCATGCATTACCTATTCTCTATTGATATTGTTTCCTCTCACTCATCACAACCTAAGATAATGTGCATTGTGTTCTTCACTCACGCTTAAGCAAATTATCAGTACCAATAACTATTAATGCAATTAGTTATTACAAATATTTTTCTTCCCATTGATCTGTCATTAATTTGCTATTGTTTCCCTCTGTTGTTGACTGTTGACCTGGGAGTCTTTTCCCTTACTGATTGCTGTATGTGCACAGTTCAGTTGTGTTGACCTGTAACAGAACTCTGAAAACTTGTTGTTTCCCATTGCCAATGCCAGAAGTTGTATAGTGATTGATTGATTGAATTGAAATGAGGGAAAATTTTGGGTACTATTTATAAAAATGTTCAGTATGGCCAAAATCAGAAGCAATATTTTTAAAACTACTGCTGTACCAAGACACTCTGTAAGCACACCATAAGGAAATCTACGTCTACATCTACATCCATACTCCGCAAGCCACCTGACGGTGTGTGGCGGAGGGTACTTTGAGTACCTCTATCGGTTCCCCCTTCTATTCCAGTCTTGTATTGTTCGTAGAAAGAAAGATTGTCGGTATGCCTCTGTGTGGGCTATAATCTCTCTGATTTTATCCTCATGGTCTCTTCGCGAGATATACGTAGGAGGGAGCAATATACTGCTTGACTCCTCGGTGAAGGTATGGTCTCGAAACTTCAACAAAAGCCCGTACCGAGCTACTGAGCGTCTCTCCTGCAGAGTCTTCCACTGGAGTTTATCTATCATCTCCGTAACGCTTTCATGATTACTAAATGATCCTGTAACGAAGTGCACTGCTCTTCATTGGATCTTCTCTCTCTCTTCAATCAACCCTATCTGGTACGGATCCCACACTAGTGAGCAATATTCAAGCAGTGGGCGAACAAGTGTCCTTTAACCTAGTTCCTTTGTTTTCAGATTGCATTTCCTTAGGATTCTTCCAATGAATCTCAGTCTGGCATCTGCTTTACCGACGATCAACTTTGTATGATCATTCCATTTTAAATCACTTCTAATGCGTACTCCCAGATAATTTATGGAATTAACTGCTTCCAGTTGCTGACCTGCTACATTGTAGCTAAATGATAAAGGATCTTTCTTTCTATGTATTCGCAGCACATTACACTTGTCTACATTGAGATTCAATTGCCATTCCCTGCACCAAGCATCAATTTGTTGCAGATCCTCCTGCATTTCCATTGTTACAACCTCTCGATATACTACAGCATCATCCGCAAAAAACCTCAGTGAACTTCCGATGTCATCCACAAGGTCATTTATGTATATTGTGAATAGCAACGGTCCCACGACACTCCCCTGTGGCACACCCGAAATCACTCTTACTTCGGAATACTTCTTTCCATTGAGAATGACATGCTGCATTATGTTATCTAGGAACTCTTCAATCCAATCACACAGTTTGTCTGATAGTCCATATGCTCTTACTTTGTTCATTAAATGACTGTGGGGAACTGTATCGAATGCCTTGCAGAAGTCAAGAAACACGGCATCTACCTGGGAACCCGTGTCTATGGCCCTCTGTGTCTCGTGGACGAATAGCACGAGCTGAGTTTCACACGATCGTCTTTTTCGAAACCCATGCTGATTCCTACAGAGTAGATTTATAGTCTCCAGAAAAGTCATTATACTCGAACATAATACGTGTTCCAAAATTCTACAACTGATTGACATTTGAGATATAGGCCTATAGCGCTGCACATCTGTTCGACGTTCCTTCTTGAAAACGGGGATGACCTGTGCCCTTTTCCAATCCTTTGGAATGCTACGCTCTTCTAGAGACCTACAGTACACCGCTGCAGGAAGGGGGGCAAGTTCCTTCGCATACTCTGTGTAAAATCGAACTGGTATCCCATCAGGTCCAGCGGCCTTTTAATTGTTTCTATATCCCTCTGTCGTCTATTTCGATATCTACCATTTTGTCATCTGTGCGACAATCTAGAGAAGGAACTACAGTGCAGTCTTCCTCTGTGAAATAGCTTTGGAAAAACACATTTAGTATTTTGGCCTTTAGTTTGTCATCCTCTGTCGGTCTGGTGAAAATACTTCCATCAGTTACCCCACAGGTACTTCCTTCAAGCATTTTATGGGCATGGGGAATCCAGTTTAAAGTCAAGACTACTAATGCTAATGCCATTCGTGCTAATCATTTAAGGCTTTTTGGATGTATTACTGACCAATAAAAAAAATCATGCCTCTCAATGAAATCCATGTAAGACATTTCTACCTCTAAATTACATTTTCAAAGAAGCATATGTGGTGGTTATGTCGTGCCATTTGCATGGCTGCCAATTATTACAGATTGTCCATTATTGTTATGGATTTATCACCCTACTTAGAAAGTTGTGGGATGTTACTAAAAATTATGGAAACAAACATTTTTTTAAAAAAAGTTGGAGAAGGTGCTGTGTACATTTTGCTAATCATGTACTAGTACTACTACTACTACTATTAAAATGTTGTAAAGGTTTCCTTCATGAGTACGTAGGAAGCCTGTCTATGAATAATTTTGTCACCACGACTTACTAAGATAGGTGACACCAAAAAAATTTTGTTCCCTGTGTCAGGTTAAAGGGTAGGAATGAAACTGCTTTCATACCAGGCTACGTCACAAGCTTCAAGGCATTCGTCTATCAGCTGGTGTGGCTTTTGTAACCAGGTAATATTTTTAATCTCTTGAGTGAAGAGCTTCTAAGAAAAGGAATTCCCTGGAAAAACTGCATTTCATTTGCATGTGATGATGCAAATACACTGGGGGCCATATAAAAGGAGTTGCTGCTTTTCCCCCCCCCCCCCCCCAGAAAGTTCAACTGCACATAAGAATACAAACTTATTTCTGCCACTTGCTTCATTTAGCTGAACAAAGAGGTGTGAAAAGCCTCAAATATTTTGGTACTGAAGATTTTGTAATCGATTTTCATTACATTCTCCTAAAAGTTGAAACAGACAGTCTACTTTTAAGCTTTGTCAAAATACACTCCTGGAAATTGAAATAAGAACACCGTGAATTCATTGTCCCAGGAAGGGGAAACTTTATTGACACATTCCTGGGGTCAGATACATCACATGATCACACTGACAGAACCACAGGCACATAGACACAGGCAACAGAGCATGCACAATGTCGGCACTAGTACAGTGTATATCCACCTTTCGCAGCAATGCAGGCTGCTATTCTCCCATGGAGACGATCGTAGAGATGCTGGATGTAGTCCTGTGGAACGGCTTGCCATGCCATTTCCACCTGGCACCTCAGTTGGACCAGCGTTCGTGCCGGACGTGCAGACCGCGTGAGACGACGCTTCATCCAGTCCCAAACATGCTCAATGGGGGACAGATCCGGAGATCTTGCTGGCCAGGGTAGTTGACTTACACCTTCTAGAGCACGTTGGGTGGCACGGGATACATGCGGACGTGCATTGTCCTGTTGGAACAGCAAGTTCCCTTGCCGGTCTAGGAATGGTAGAATGATGGGTTCGATGACGGTTTGGATGTACCGTGCACTATTCAGTGTCCCCTCGACGATCACCAGTGGTGTACGGCCAGTGTAGGAGATCGCTCCCCGCACCATGATGCCGGGTGTTGGCCCTGTGTGCCTCGGTCGTATGCAGTCCTGATTGTGGCGCTCACCTGCACGGCACCAAACACGCATACGACCATCATTGGCACCAAGGCAGAAGCGACTCTCATCGCTGAAGACGACACGTCTCCATTCGTCCCTCCATTCACGCCTGTCGCGACACCACTGGAGGCGGGCTGCACGATGTTCGGGCGTGAGCGGAAGACGGCCTAACGGTGTACGGGACCGTAGCCCAGCTTCATGGAGACGGTTGCGAATGGTCCTCGCCGATACCCCAGGAGCAACAGTGTCCCTAATTTGCTGGGAAGTGGCGGTGCGGTCCCCTACGGCACTGCGTAGGATCCTATGGTCTTGGCGTGCATCCGTGCGTCGCTGCGGTCCGGTCCCAGGTCGACGGGCACGTGCACCTTCCGCCGACCACTGGCGACAACATCGATGTACTGTGGAGACCTCACGCCCCACATGTTGAGCAATTGGGCGGTACGTCCACCCGGCCTCCCACATGCCCACTATACGCCCTCGCTCAAAGTCCGTCAACTGCACATACGGTTCACGTCCACGCTGTCGCGGCATGCTACCAGTGTTAAAGACTGCGATGGAGCTCCGTATGCCACGGCAAACTGGCTGACACTGACGGCGGCGGTGCACAAATGCTGCGCAGCTAGCGCCATTCGACGGCCAACACCGCGGTTCCTGGTGTGTCCGCTGTGCCGTGCGTGTGATCATTGCTTGTACAGCCCTCTCGCAGTGTCCGGAGCAAGTATGGTGGGTCTGACACACCGGTGTCAATGTGTTCTTTTTTCCATTTCCAGGAGTGTGTAAATGTCCCTAAACCCCATAAAGTACTGAAGTACATCTGCACAAGATGGCTCTCTTTGCTCCAATCAATACAAAGAATAATTGAACAGTGGGAACCTTAGGCAAAATCTTTCAGTGATGAAGCTTCAAAAAATATAAACAACCCTCTGTTAAGTTGAATACACTGTATTCTGAATGATCCAGTTGTGAATCTATATCTTCTTTTTTGCATAATACGCTTTTGTTACTTACCAAAGCAGATGTATTCCTTCAGAAACAAGCGCCAGTAACTCATAAATTTCGTAGCATCCTAAATACCTTATTTACAGAATTGATTGTAAGATTGATCAAACCGGCTGTCTGCAAGAATTGAAACGCATATACACACTCACACAAAGGAGATGAAGATATTGTCATTGGTGTCGACATTAGAAGCTACATTCATCATGTGAGGTTTGAAAAAATCTTTTGCTATAACATTTTATGAAGATATCAGAAGTTTTTTGTCAACTCATGTAGTTACATGAGAGAAAAGTTTCCATTCAATGATGATTTCTTAAAAATATTAGTAAAGTTGAATGAGCCATTTTCTGACGTCCTGAGTGGATATGAAAAAAACACAGTAGAACTTCAATTTTTCAAGATACCAGTTTGGTGTTTTTTCCACTTTTAACCTGATTTTTTTTTTCTCATTTACAATTGTAGGGTGTCTGAAATATAGAATTTAAAGGCCCAAATCAATCTTCTAACTTCTAAAATTTCTGGCAAAGTCCCTTCCCAAAACCTGCTTCCATGTTTGCCATGTGATTACCAACAGACTGGTCTGAAAGTTGGCAGCCATGCATTTGTTACATGTGAAAATGGAAAAGAATAATTTTATACAATCATAGAGTTGTTTGCTAGTTTTAACTGCTTTGAAGCACAAACATTTCTGCAGGACAAATTGTAAATACTGAGACATTCAGTCATTGTGTACTTATGTTTGTAGCCTAACTATTTTGCTAAGAACTTACAGGAACACCTTCTTTTAAAGCTTTCTTAAAAATACAAGGCAAACATTTTATCTTTTTGAAACAATTGTATAATGAAAACTGTGTTTTCACATAAGAGAAGAGGATGTTACCTTATCACTACTAAGAAAAGTTAATGTTTCATTGTGAATAATTGTTGCATACTGAATAATTAACATGGGGTTCACTCCTTTAAGAAAAACAGGCAAAAAATTGTTGATTTATTGTGAACACTTTATTTGGAAATATAGTCACATACTATATGTTGAAACCTCCTGCAGTTGCAGAAAAAAAAATCCTTGAAATTCAGCTGATTCCTACTTATGAATGTGTTACACGATAAATTCAGTAGTGCCAATAATGTAAAGGAGGACCATATATTGGGCATCAAAATAGGGAGACAGACAACATTGAAAGTAAAATCTCTAGGTTGTTATGTCGTGTCATGTTCCTCTTCAATTATGTCTACACAATTAAATTTTTGAGCACTCTTCTGAGATTTTCTGATGTTCATGTTTAGCTGAGTGCTGTCAAAAACCAATGACATGTTCACGTATAAAAGGGAGCTTTCCTCCACATATTCTAAAGAATTATTCGGTAAAACTCTTCCAGTAACTACTGGCAGGCCATTTTCATTGGATAGAAATATGTGTTAATCTATAGAAGATCTGACAACACTTTTGTATAGAAAGTATACAAACACAAATGGGTATCTAAATTCCCTTGTGCACCACCACCCATCCCAGAAGCAAGCAGTGCCCAACACACTGTCTTCATGTGGCTTTCACATTGGTGAATCAGAGATGGATTTCATAAAAAAGACAAGACTATGTGGCTTATCCATAGAAAAATTTTTCAGACAAAATATTATTAGTTATGCTAAAAAGGACAACAAGGAATCATCATCTCACGCTGTTATGGAACCTAACAATACGAGAGAAGGAAAGTTGCTACTCACCATATAGCAGAGATGTTGAGTCGCAATAGGCACAATAAAAATATTCACACAATCATAGCTTTCAGCCATTCGCACGCACTCCTGTGTGTGTATGTGCGTCTAGTGCTGACAAAGGCCTTAATGGCTGAAAGCTATGATTGTGTGAATATTTTTATTGTGCCTATTGCGACTCAACATCTCCGCTATATGGTGAGTAGCAACTTTCCTTCTCTCGTATTGTTACATTCCATCCTGGATTTTCCATTGTCTGTTAGGCAACCATTAGTTTCTAGAGTTACTGAGTGTATTAGCAAAATTCTAGGGAAAAATGGCATACAGACAACATTTTTCAATCAGAACAAAATAAAAGACTTTTTCTGAAACAAAGTGACTGCACCTGATTACCTCCGCACTGTGGGAGTCTATGAAACCACGTGTCGCTGTGACGTAGTATGTATAGGTAAAATGGGAAGGACAGGAAAACCACCTCACATGCCGTTGGAAGTATGAAATCTGCAGAAGCAGAACATCGTGAACTGTGGGCAAGACATTGATGTCAACAACTTGTGTGTGCTGGCCAAGAAAACCAACATTTATTGAAAGAAAGTCTGAGAAGCAGTTGATATTTCCTAGAAAAAAGGTAACTTCAATAGAGAAGGCAGCCATAGGCTTCCAGCTTCATAGCTTCCTGCCATGAAAGAAGTAAATACACCACCACCATCATGATGAGCACAAACAAACAGGAAGCTGCCTCTGCAGCACAATAATAATACTTTGATAAACATGTCTCCTCTCTTGCTCTGATTGTTTCACTTTCTTTCCAATGACGATAGCTTACCAATAGTAGCCCGAAGAATTTTACCCAATAACTCCACTTCTTCAGAATAAGTGTGGGAAAACTCCTTTCTATAAGTGAACAGGACACTATTTTTTGACAGGGTTTAGTTAAACCTAAGCACCAGAAGATCCTGAAGAAGATCACAGCAGAGGGGTCCAAGTGTCAGTCATGTAGAAAAAATTGAAGAGTACCAAGATGCAGCCTAACAACCTAGAAGATCCTACCTTCAATGACAATGGCCATGAAAATCTGCAGTTTTGCAATTGTGATAAGATCCAAGGGTGTCACAGATATTTTGCATAAAAAAGATAACATGAAGTTCTTCTTGATTAGTTGCTACTGCAGTCACAATCTATTCTTTATGTGATGCATTTAGTTTCAGTTTATAATTATTGTTCGGTATTCTTTTGTTAATTTGAAATTCTTGTTCATATTTACAGTATGAATCAGATGAAGGTATACAGAAGATCTTTAACAAAGGCTTGGAGACACTACGATACCAAATTGCATGTTTTGATATGGGATCAATTCTGATCAAGCCTGTTCAGAGGATATTGAAGTATCCTCTTATTCTCAATGAACTTATAAAGGTAATATGGTTATTTTGAAACTTATCTTCAAAAGTTGTTAACATGATTTTTCATAATAATGTGGAGATTTTCCAAATTTCTTATTTTAATAAAATACTGACATAGTTGTTAATTGTTTTTAGTGATATTAATAAATTTTCATATATTCAAGTGTAGCAGTGTTTACTTAGCTTATCATAAACTTTCAGTGCATTTTCATTAATTTTTCTAGTGACAATCTGTTACATCTTATTTGTAGCATTTGTGAGCAGCAGCAACAATAATAATACTTACAGGCTTAAGTTATGTTAGTACTGAGGGTGATAATATTCCACAATACAACTTTCAATGGCCATTAATTTTTAAAATAGTGTAAAAGATGAGATGCTCCAGCTTCTCAAATGGGTGAAAAGATGAATAGATAATTATATTCATAATGGACTTATTTACAATCTGTGTGCAGAGAGGTGGAGAGCAGCTCATGCTTAGTCTTAAAAAGAACACTCCTCCCCCCACCCCCACCCTCTTTCCCACACCACCTGCATCCACTAAGATTCAGTGCAAATGTAAAAAGGAGTTCTTTCCTGATGTTTAAGTAATTAATTCACCAAATCATGAAACTATAATAAGAGACATGCAAAATCTACTGTAATTCAGAACATGGTAATACTGTTATTTTAAATGTTGTTTAATATTATATAATGCCATCTAATCAAACTTTTTGCCAGCTCGTGAAATTTTTATATATATTATTTTGCTTTCTGAAGTGAGATCTGTGTAGTGTAATTCTGGCATTTGTAAGTTATTTCCAGTGCACAGAGGATGATCACAAGGACAAACCTGCTCTCCTGGATGCTGTAAGAACAATAACAGATGTGGCAACATACATCAATGAATACAAGAGGAGGAAAGATATTGGTAAAGTTGTGCCACCTCACAATAATAAATAAATATACGTAATGGATGATTCACTCATTTTCATCATCTGATCACTCATTGCCTTAATATTTATGTTGGAATATTTATACATGAAAAGTGAAAGAAAACTGATATAAGGACAATTTGTACCCATTTACAACTACTTAAATATTACAGCCTATGTTTATGAAAATGTGCAAAAATTCATGATTTTCACAATGTGTAACAAAAATACATATAACAGTCAATTTAACTTTCTAGAGAAAAACCCAAGTTGCAGAAGGAGAAATGATTTACACTAACCATCATTCAGTTTTAGTCTGGAACAAAGGAAGCGAGATAGCTATTCAGCCATAAAAATCTTTGACCTCCTCCACAGTGTTGTGAGGAATTAAATAGCTAACAAAATTAACTGTAAACACAAATTTAAGTCCTATCTGCTTGATAGCTTTTTTTCGTATCCCTCCTTTTACAGCCTGTAGTATTCCTGTCCCAAGAGAAGAATTACAAAAGAATAAGGAACAAAGTTGCTCACATTATACAGCATTTCAAGTAGTTCCTCAGTGCACCATTGCCCTCTCAGGCAGCCACATTACTCGGTCATGGTATAATGCCATATATATAATAAAAAAGTAGCACTATTAATACCAAACATTATCAAATATCATACTTTGGTGCCTTGAAATTAGTGGACAATCTCTATTGATGTAACCACATATGAAAATTTGTTGCACAGAACTTAGAATCTTATGATTCTTTATGAAATTTGCCATTCTTTCTTTGTTGATGATTTCAGCAGTTCTATGCAGTAGCTTACCTTTATGTTTAGGAACTGCTTTACTTCATTTCTCTAGTACAAAATTCATAAAAAAATTTAACATGTTTTGTTACATAGCTACAAAGGTACTTTATTTCAGAAATTTTGTATTTTAGCGGTAAATTTATTTTCATGACTTCTAAATAAAAATTGAGCAAAGAGATGTGAAACATATATTGCAATTTGAAAAACAAATGGGAGATTGAATTGAAGGTGAACATTGATAAAATGTGAAGAATGTGTCAAAAGTGATTATCTTGGTTTTTCAATAATGAGATGAATGAAGGCACATCTCTTTGCTCTTACAGTCTGTCATTGATAACATAATATAAATCAGTTGTTCCCTTTTTAACTTTTCATTATGTACGTTTCAAATTCCATTAGTGCTGAAATATCTGGAAGATGGCAATTCTACCATATCACAAAAGATGGCCAGATTATCTTTACATTCAGTAGCAAAGAAGTCTTCACGATTGGGAGCAATGTTTACATCAAGCTTAGGACTCAGCTCTGCGGTAAGAAATGTTTCTACATTCCTCTCCAAAGTACTTTTGTCTAGATGAGGCTATTACTGTTGGAAGAAGTTAACTACATACACTGCCTGACAAAGAAAGTGAATCACCTAAAAGGGGAGAGAAAACAAAATCAAACTTCAAGGGTTAAGGGGATGTGTGATGTCATATTTCAGTGCTTATGATTCCGAGTCAAATTTACAAAGAACTTGGCCCATTTGTTAGTGTGAGACTACACCCTCTTTGGTCTGGATGCTTGCACAGATTTTTTTTAGCAAGGGTGTCATAAAGCTATTCTATCCTCTTCCAAGGAAAGCTGGCTCACAACTGTTGTAATTGTTCCTTTATATCGTGGATACAGGCACTGAGGTGGAGTTGATGTCCAAACCGGTACTACATATGTTCTTTCAGGGATAGATCTGGGGATCTTTCAAGCTGTGGGAGTACCTCAACATCATGCAGACAGTTCATAGAGACATGTTTCCTGTTGAAAAATGACACCACAATTCTGTGGTTTGAGAGGTAATGCTTGAGGATGCTGGATGTCCCTGATGTACTATTGTGCATCAGAGCTCCCTCAGTCACTACCAGCCATAAACTGAAGTCATACATGATGGATACCTGCACAGTGATATGAGGAGTAACACCTATGTGCCCCTTCAAAACATTGGAAGCAAGGGACCTCTCCCCATATCGCCACCATGCTCGCCAGTGCTGGTGATCTGGGGTAGTGCAGAACTCGGGTTCATCACTAAACACGATGTGATGCCATTCATTGGCAGTCCCAACTTCTCAGTCACGGAACCACTACAGATGCAGCCATTTGTGATATGGTGTTAACAGCAGCGTATGCACAAGTGATAATTCCCAAGTCCAGCTGCTGCTAGTCTCCAACCAGTGGTGCAGGCTGACACACAATGTTGCAGGGCATCTATTACTTGTTCTCAAATAGCAGGCAGAGATGTGAATGGATTACGATGTACTTGGTGGAAAATATGGTGATGCTCCCATGTGGTGGTCAGATGTGATCAATTATAATATTTACAATGAGTATTCCTGAAATATAATACAAGTCACTGTTTTCAATTAACAGACTGAGTGAGTCACATTTACACTATGTGATCAAAAGTATCCGGACACAACCCAAAACATAAGTTTTTCATATAGGGTGCATTGTGCTGCCACCTGCTGCCATGTACTCCATATCAGTGACCTCAGTAGTCATTAGACATCATGAGAGAGCAGAATGGGGCACTCCGTGGAACTCATGTACTTCGAACATGGTCAGGTGACTGGATGTCTCTTGTATCATACGTCAGTATGCGAGATTTCTGCACTCCTAAACATCCCTAGGTCCACTGTTTCCAATGTGATAGTGAAGTGGAAACATAAAGGGACTCGTACAGCACAAAAGCGTACAGGCCGACCTCGTCTGTTGACTGACAGAGACCGCCGACTGTTGAAGAGGGTCATAATGTGTAATAGGCAGACATCTATTCAGACCATCACACAGAAATTCCAAATTGCATCAGGATCCACTGTGAGTACTAGGACAGTTAGGCGGGAGGTGAGAAAACTTGAATTTCATGGTCGAGTGGCTGCTCATAAGCAACACATCACGCCAGTAAATGCCAAACAATGCTTCGCTTGGTTTCAAGAGTGTAAACATTGAATGATTGAACAGTGGGAAAACGTTGGGTGGAGTGACGAATCACGATACACAATGTGGCAATCCAATGGCAGGGTGTGGGTCTGGTGAATGGCCGGTGAACGTCATCTGCCAGCGGGCATAGTGCCAACAGTAAAATTCGTAGGCAGTGGTGTTATTGTGTGGTCGTGTTTTTCATGGAGGGGGTCGCTGCACCCCTTGTTGTTTTGCGTGGCACTATCACAGCACAGGACTACATTGATGTTTTAAGCGCTTTCTTGCTTCCCACTGCTGAAGAGCAGTTCAAGGATGGCGATTGCATCTTTCAACATGATCAAGCACATGTTCGTAATGCACAGCCTGTGGTGAAGTGGTTGCATGACAATAACATCCTTGTAATGGACTGGCCTGCACAGAGTCCTGACCTGAATCCTATAGAACACCTTTGGGATGTTTTGGAATGTCGACTCCATGCCAGGCCTCACTGACTGACATTGATATCTCTCCTGCTTGAGGACGCTGGATGTCGCTGATGTACTATTGTGCATCAGAGCTCCCTCAGTCACTACCAGCCATAAACTGAAGTCATACCTGATGGATACCCACACAATGATATGGGGAGTAACACTCTGTGATGAATGGGCTGCCATTCCCCAAGAAATCTTCCAGCAACTGACTGAACGTATGCCTACGAGAGTGGAAGCTGTCATCAAGGCTAAGGGTGGGTCAACACCATATTGAATTCCAGCATTACCAAAGGAGGGTGCCATGAACTTGTAAGTCATTTTCAGCCAGGTGTCTGAATACTTTTGATCACATAGTCTATATGTAGACTGCACAAACGTTTGTTTACATTTTAAACTGACGTTTAATATGTGGGATTATCAATTAAGTCAGTGTACAATACTCAGTATTTACATTTATTAGTGTCATTTAGAATTGATACATTGAAGATAGCAATTTTTATAGTTTTATTAGGTCATTTTCACGTGTACGTAAATGTTTGCTTATATTATAAATATGAGGGATAATCAGTAGGTGTAGCTTACTGTAGGTTACTGTTTAATTCTTTAATAATTTCACTAGATAACCTCTAGCAGATTGCTGTAGGTCACTGTTTTTATCTTCTTTAGTATTCACTAGATAGCCCCTAGCTGGAAAATAAGTGCCAGATCTAGCTTCCAACATACATTTTTATTGTTTTTCATTGTGGGTGGCGGACTGTGTCGAGGTCTCGAGCCTCAAGGCAAAGGTTGCATGGGGGACGCAGGTTCCTGCCAAATCCCATGCACTTTGCTAATAGATTCAGTGTGTAATCTGTTCAGGGGGTGGGGCTGAGGCTGAGCTGGTTGAGAATGCACCTTCTGCCAGGATAGTGGCCACTCCTTTAGCAAGTTCGGGACAGGTATGTGGGATAGGGATTTGTTAGTTATTGGGAGCTCCAATGTTAGGCAGGTCATGGAGCCCCTCAGGAACATAATGGCTAGGGTGGGGAAGAAGTCCAAAGTTCACTTGGTGTGCTTGCTGGGGGGCCTTGTCCAGGATGTGGAAAAGGCTCTTCCAGTGGCTATCGAGTGTGCAGGTTGCAGCCAGCTGCAGATTGTTGCACATGTTGGCACCAACGATGCCAATCATCAGGGTTCCGAGGAAATCCTTGGGTCCTTTCGACAGCTGGCTAAATTGGCATAGACGGCCTCCATCTCTCGAGGGGTGGAAGCCAAGCTGACGACTTACAGCATCGTAGCCAGGGTGGACCGGGGTCCTCTGGTTTGGAGTCTAGTGGAGAATCTAAACCAGAGGCCATGTCGACTGTGACGAAAATGGTTGTAGAGTCCTCAACTTACACTATGGGGTTGTAGGATGCCCCTTGATAGATCAGTGGTGGACTACATATAGGAAGCAGCTACAAGGGTAGCACAGTAATTGTGGCATGCACATAGGTTTTTTTTAGATTAGGTTCCTCCCCATGGGAAACAAACCATTAGCCTGAAAAAATTACCAGTTCGTGACAATGATGTGGGTGTGCCAACTGTAAAAATTCTTAGTTCGCCTTAACAGGTCATTCCAAAGAATTTAAATATGCTTAATCTCATGTTAGTAAATTGTCGAAGTGTCTGTAGCAAGTTACCTGAGTTGCTCTCCGAAATAAACAGTAGTAATGCCAATATTGTATTAGGTACTGAAAGCCGGTGGAAACCAGACATAGATAGCAGTGTAATTTTGAACTCAGATTGGACAATGTTTTAGGAAGGATAGAACTGATGCTATGGGAAGTGGTGTGTTCATTGCAGTTAAAAGCTGTTTAAACGCAGTTGAGATCAATACTGGACCGGACTGTGAAATAGTCTGGATAAAGCTGTCAATTAGAGGAGGAGTGTCCATTGTATTAGGATGTTTTTATAGACCACCAGCATCTGCAACAAATGTCGCAGAATGTTTCAGAGAAAGTCTTGAGTACATAGGAAATAAATATACAAATTATCCATTAGTTATAGGTGGAGAGTTTAATCTGGTATCCATTGACTGGGAAAATTACACATTTATCACAGGGGGCAGAAGCTAAGACTCGTGTGAAGTTATTCTAGGAGCGCTCTCAACATACAACCTTGAGCAATTGGTTAGAAAACCAACTCGAGATGGCAACATATTAGATATCTTGGCGACAAACAGACCTGAGCTTTTTGAGGAAGTTAATCTAGAAGAAGGTATTAGCGACCATAATGTCACTGTGGTTTCTATGCCCGTGGGGGGAAAAAAAAAGCGTACAGTTTTCTTGTTTGGGAAAGCAAATAAAAGTGTCATTAATGAATATCTTCATAGTCAGCTCCAAGTATTCACTACGGCACACAAAGGTACTGAGCATCTTTGGTTGGAATTTAAAGGTATTGTCCACCACATTCTGGAGAATATAGGGGAGGGAAAGGATCCTCCTTGATTCAACAAACATATTAGGAAGTTACTGAGAAAGCAGAGAATTTTGCAAAGTCGTTTTAAACGTAGTCACTGCCCTGCTGACAAACAGAAATTATGCGAAATGAAAGCATCTGTCAAAAGGTCAATGAGAGATTCTTTTAATAAATTTGAAAGCAATATTTTATCTGCAGATTCTAAAAACAACCCCAAAAAATGTTGGTCGTACGTAAAATCTATGAATGCTACAAATAATTCAATACCTTCGCTTGCTGACAGTACGGGCCGAAATTCTAAACCTAGCTTTCAAAAACTCATTTACAGTAGAGGACTGCAGCACCATTCCCTATTTCAATTATTGAACAAATGCAAGGATGGCTGACATAGTGTTTAGTGTATCTGGGACTGTAAAACTGTAAAGGCAGGGGTCATAGATTTGTGGATGCTATACCAACATTGACCTACTCATTTGGAGTAGTGAAATGGAGTAACACAGACCTAAAAGCACTCAATACACTTACACAATCACAATGCCACGAATATAGACTACATCACATACATTCAGCAACAGAAAGATTCACATTAAGCAGAAAGGAAGGAGGAAGGGGATTTATCGACATAAAAAACCTACATTATGGAGAAGTAGACAATTTAAGAAAATTCTTTATAGAACGAGCAGAAACTAGCAAAATACACAAAGCAATCACTCATATAAATACATCGGCTACACCATTGCAATTTCATAACCACTTCTACAACCCTTTAGATCACATAACATCAACAGATACGAAGAAAGTAAATTGGAAAAAGAAAACACTACATGGCAAGCACCCGTATCATCTAACACAGCCACACATCGATCAAGACGCATCCAACACATGGCTAAGAAAAGGCAATATATACAGTGAGATGGAAGGATTCATGATTGCAGTACAGGATCAAACAATAAACACCAGATATTACAGCAAGCATATTATTAAAGATCCCAATACCACAACAGATAAATGCAGACTTTTCAAACAACAAATAGAAACAGTAGATCACATCACAAGCGGACGTACAATACTAGCAAATACAGAATACACCAGAAGAAATGACAATGTAGCAAAAATAAATCAGCAACTTGCCATACAACATTAACTAAAAAAACAACACGTTCCCACATACAAGTATGCACCACAAAATGTACTGGATAATGATGAAAGCAAATTATACTGGAACAGAACCATTATAACAGATAAAACAACACCACATAACAAACCTGACATCATACTCACCAATAAAAAGAAGAAATTAACACAACTAATCGAAATATCCATACCCAATACAACAAATATACAAAAGAAAACAGGAGAAAAAATTGAAAAATACATCCAACTGGCTGAGGAAGTCAAGGACATGTGGCATCAGGATAAAGTTGACATTATACCAATTATACTATCAACTACAGGAGTCATACCACACAATATCCACCAGTAAATCAACAAAATACAGCTACATCCAAACTTATATATACAACTACAGAAATCTGTAATTATTGACACTTGTTCAATTACCCGAAAGTTCCTAAATGCAATGTAACATATACCGTACAGTTAAAAGGAAGTCATGCTTGATCAAGGTCCGTGTCACCTTCCATTTTTAACCAGACATAACGTCTGAGACAAGAAAGAAATAATAATAATAATAAAAGATGGGTGGGGGATGTATGTTACCAGAAGTTAAACCCAGGATTCTGGTCGGATGCAGGAACATGTTAGAAAGCAAGTTCTCCTCTCTGTAGTTCAGGAAAACAATTACTCAGGTAGGAAGATCCAAATACCCATGGGTGTAGCAGGCACACAGGTCCCTCAGACTCAAGGGACCTAATTGCCAGCTACATCACTTGGGATATTTGGTGCTGACAGGATTGTCTGGGCACACAATATAGAGGTCTTTTGCACCCAGGTTTTCGGATTGTGGCAGTTGTTCACAGACATTTAAACATTTACAGTATGTTTTACAACTTATTTGGAATTTCATAGCAATAAACCTAGTTTCCTTGGCTTTTAATAGAGCTAATCAAATGCCAGGATGTCATACTTTAAAACTTTTCTTTACATCATGATGCACTGTGCTGATTTTGTTTTTCTGTAAGGCGGTGTAGCAGCTTTGCTGCCATGTAGTTTTTCAGAGTGTAAAGGATTTCAGGTACAGGCAGTGTAATGGATTTCAGATACTGGCAGTGGAATGGATTTCAGGTACAAGCAGCCCCAAAGAATTATCTGCCTTACAGTATGACACACACTGGTCATCGTCTACACTAGCTTCTGAACTTTAAAGTAATTCAGTGGCTGTCCCTCTGAAAAATTGTATTTCTTAACTGTTCACTGCTCTTCTTTATTTCAATTGGATGATCATGTGATCTTAAGTGATCAACATCACTTGATAACAGTGTAGTTATCGGCAAGATTAAACAAGCACAGGAGGAGGTTGTGACTTTTCATGTGGAGTCCCATCTATTAAAACATTTTCATTACTTCTAGTAACCCTTCCGGGATGTAAGGTCGTGGTCCATGAAACTCTTCAGCTCCTAACGTTTCGTCCAGAGCTGCGCTGGACATCTTCAGAGGGGTGTTTCTCCTCCGGTGAGTCTTGCCGACTGAGGAGTTCTCACTGGAGGAGAAACACCCCTCTGAAGATGTCCAGTGCAGCTCTGGACGAAACGTTAGGAGCTGAAGAGTTTCATGGACCACGACCTTACATCCCGGAAGGTTTACCAGAAGATATGTCATCCAGTCGTGAAAGCCTTCATACTATGATTTTCATTACTCCTTGTACAATGGCTGTAGGTTTTCAGTAGCTTTGGATTTTCAGTGTCAAGTTTACCATATACATTGACAACTGAACTTGACTAGTTTTGTAAATTACCCACTTATTGGGAAGCGATGTAGTCAGGATTTAAAAACAGAGTGGGCTTACAAATAACATACACATGTTCAGTAAAAGAAACAGTATCTCTTTATTTTCTTATTACCATGTTAAGGACCGCCGGCGGGCGGGGGGATGTAACTCTTGTACCTGCAGACCCATAGACCCATCTTGGAGGAGAAGGGAAGTGAAAAGGTAAAGAAGACTAAGCCATTTAGTGTGTGCTCATGGTGGCGACTCACAACACAAGAGAGCTCCATTTTGTGGCCATGGTTCCAAGAGCCCTCCATCTCAGAAGTACAGTGAACCTGTGGCATGATGATTTAATTAGCAGAGTAGCTTTGCTGATGATGATTTAGCCTAGTCTGGTGTGAATCAAAGGGCATATTGTCAACAGTTCATGTTTCAGGGAAACAAACAACCTCTGCTGAAGTGATAATTTTACTTGACAAGTAAATCACAATGAATTATACTTGAACAATATAGGAATATATTTTAAAGAGAAATTTTAGATAATTGTTAGACTGGCTAGATGACCAGGACAGGGATAACAACATTGGTTTTTAATGTAGTAAATAAACTGTATCTGAATATAATAGATTCTTAGCAACATTTGTGCCATATATTCAAGGTGAGACTAGGAGAACACAGAATAGCTCAGAAGCCTGAAAAGGTTTTGAAACAGTTTGTTACTTATGTACAACTTTATCTGGTACGTACTAGCCTTCTTGCTTACTGCCTCATGTTCTGTGCTGCAGTAAATTTTCTCACTTCACCCATCTTTGTTCCATGCCTGACATTATTAATTTTCTTTTCACAGACAAAAGATCCTATTTTTCAAGAATATGAAACACAATTCCATCTACTGGAAAAAACTATTCGACTGTTTATGAAAAATGTAGAGATTTTTATGAATCATATTCATGAAATGGTAACAGCCCATAGCAATTTGGGTGAATCAGTAAGTTACTTCTATCAAGAAAGACATTCAGAAGTTGAAGACTTCAGCCGAATTCAAAGGCTTATAAGTCGGCAGTTCTGGAAGGAGTTTGTGAGTATTATTATTTCTCTAAGTTGTTACATTTTATTTGTGCTGTTTAAAACCATTATGTGTGTAGGTGTGTGTGTGTGTGTGTGTGTGTGTGTGTGTGTGTGTGTGTGTGTGTGTGTTCAATCTCATTTTAAAATGTTATGTAAAAGTGGAGTTTTAGTAGTTGGATTAAGCTATTGTAAATAATATAGTAGACATGTTTGCGCAGATATTGGTATGACCCTCAAATCCATGAGATGGAAACATATAAATGTGCATGACTTACAAACCAAAATCATACTCAAACAAAATCTTGAAATATGTCTGCACATGAGGGGATGTTAGGTGCAAAAGCACATATAAGTGTCTGCTGCATTAAAATAACATTTTTAATCAATGAATGCCTTCTCTGTGCGATAGCAATGGAGATACTATCAAAGACAGTGCTGCCAAAGCAGAGTTCCTAAACATAGCCTTCTGAAATGTCTTCACAAAAGAAGACGAAGTAAATTATCGGAGTAGTGAAGCAACTTAAATCACTTAATAAAAGCAAGTCTCCTAGTCCACACTGTATACCAGTTAGGTTCCTTTTAGAGTATGCTGATGCAATAACTCCATACTTAACAATCATATACAACCATTTGCTCGACAAAAGATCTGTACCGAAAGACTGGAAATTGCACAGGTCACACCAATATTCAAGAAAGGTAGTAGGAGCAATCCACCAAATTACATGCCCATATTATTAACACTAATATGCAGCAGGATTTTGTAACATATATTGTGTTTGAAAATTATGAATTACCTCGAAGAAACGGTGTATTGACACACAGTCAGCACGGATGTAGAAAACATCGTTCTTGTTAAAGACAACTAGCTTTTTACTCACATGAAGCATTGAGTACTACTGACAAGGGATTTCACATTGATTCCATATTTCTGGATTTCCAGAAGGCTTTTGACACAATACCACACAAGCGGCTTGTAGTGAAATTCCGTGCTTATGGACTATTGTCTCAGTTATGTTACTGGATTCGTGAGTTACTGTCAGAGAGGTCACAGTTCATAGTAATTGACGGAAAGTCATCGAGTAAAACAGAAGTGATTTCTGGTGTTCCTCAAGGTAGTGTTGTAGGCCCTTTGCTGTTCCTTATCTATATAAACTATTTTGGAGACAATCTGAAGAGGCGTCTTAGGTTGTTTGCAGATAACGCTGCCATTTATCGACTAATAAAGTCATTGGAACATCAAAACAAATTGCAAAACGAAACTTCCTGGCAGATTAAAACTATGTGCCGGACCGAGACTCGAACTCAGGACCTTTGTCTTTTGTGAGCAAGTGCTCTAACACAGTTTTAATCTGCCAGGAAGTTTCATACCAGTGCACACTTCGCTGCAGAGTGAAAATTTCATTCTGGAAATTGTAAAATGGTTTGAAAAGATATCCGTATGGTGCAAAAGTTGCCAATTGACCCTAAATAACGAAAAGTGTGAGGTCATTCACATGAGTGCTAAAAGGAATCCGTTCAACTTTGGTCACACAATAAATCAGTCAAATCTAAAGGCTGTAAATTCAACTAAATAACTAGGAATTACAATTACGAACAACTTAAATTGGAAGGAACACACAGAAAATGTTTTGGGGAAGGCTAACCAAAGACTGCATTTTAGTGGCAGGACACTTAGGAAATGTAACAGATCTACTAAGGAGACTGCCTACATTACACTTGACCGTCCTCTTTTAGAATACTGCTGCATGGTGTGGGACCCTTACCAGATAGGATTGATGGAGTACATCAAAAAAGTTCAAAGAAAGGTAGCACATTTTGTATTATCACGAAATAGGAGACAGAGTATCACTGAAATGGTACAGGATCTGGGGTGGACATCATTAAAACAAAGGCATTTTTTGTTGTGGCAGAATCTTCTCACGAAATTTCAATTACCAACTTTCTCCTCCAAATGTGAAAATATTTTATTAAATGTAACAAGTAGTTTACTTTTACCAGTCACTGTTTATTTATCACCACAACACGTTTCAAAAAATTTAAATCTCCATCACCAGGTGGATTTGCATTTGTTAGTATGACATTTGTGTGTGTTGTGTTAAGATTTTTTTGAGGAACTTGTGGCACTGTCTCCAGTGGTCACAACTTTCTTTCACTGTCGTAACACAACACATGTACACTGTCATATTCTGTAAACAATTTTACAAAATAGCTTGAGTATTTTGCAAATGGGCATCACTATGGGGTGGCTGTATGTGGGGATCCAAGCTATATTCAGGACCCTCAATTGGTCCAGAGATTGCTGAAGCTGCTGCCTGCATTGAGGTTAGGAAAACGATTGAAGTGCTACCCCAATTTGTCTGGCAAACAGGTTTCAGTCACTGTCTATGGCTGATAATGATCCTGAGCTGGCTGATAATGATCCTGAGCCATCTGTCATTGTGTGCCCTGTTTCAGCCTGCAGGGTCCAGGTATTCACAGAGGGTGCAATTGTTATTGGTCGGGAGCTCCATTGTTAGGCAAGTGATGCAGCCCATTATGGATATGGCTGACAAGTGTGATAAAAACTGAGTGAGTGTGCACTTTATGTGCCTCTTGGAGGGGGGGGGGGGGGGGCATCACAGAAGATGTGGAATGGGTCCTTCCGGATGACATGAAGAGCACAGGGTGCAGCCAACTGCAGGTGGTGGCTCGTGGCACCAAGGATGTGTTTCATTTCAGATCAGACTAGATTCTTTCTCCTTTCTGGCAGCTATCAGAGGTGGTGGTAAAGACAGACAGTCTTGCCTGCAAGATAAAGGCAGAGCTTACAATCTGCAGCATTGTTGATAGGATCAAATGTGAATCTTTGCTACAGAGTTGAGTGGAGGTCTGAATCAGAGTCTCAGCTGATTCTTCAACTTTGTGAGGATGCTTTGTTTTGTTTCATAGAGTGTAGAGATTTTGGGATTGACTTAATTGACCGGTAGTCCATTACACTTAGAAGGTGGCTACATGGGCTGTGGAGTGGTGTGTGTGTGTGTGTGTGTGTGTGTGCGCACATGCATAATTTGGGGCTTGTGGGTGTGTGCACATGTGCGTCTGTGTGCTTGTGTGTGCACAAGTGTGGAGGGAGGGGGAGGGGGGGGGCTGTGTGTGTGTGTGTGTGTGTGTGTGTGTGTGTGTGTGTGTGTGTGTGTGAATTTGGAGTTAGTTAACATTGAAGTTAGCCAACAAGACCATTGCGAGTGCAAATTCAAGTGTGCCGCCAGAGACAGTGTCACCAAACATGTTCTTCATTTCGTTTTCTAATGGATAAAGCTATAGGAGAACTTGGAGTGGAAGTCGTAGCCCAGGACTGCAATGAGGCCACATCCAGAAAGCAGCATGATCAGCTCCTGTATCATCAGGCCACAAGGCGTGGACATCAGCCACAGCCGGCCATTGCCCATGCCTGATCAGCACCACTCAGCAGCAGCAGCAGCAGCAGCAGCAGCAGCAGCAAGACTTCTGTGACAACATTACAGGTGTCAGTGCCCTGGTACCAGTCTTCAAGCCACTCAGGCTTGGCTTATTTCCATGTCATTGATGCGTACTGCTGATTATGCCAGCCCCATCCATTGCCCTATTCCAAATGGTTCTGAGTGACAACAAAACATTGCCCCTCTTAACCCATGGAAGGGGATGCTCAGTTTGTGTCCTCCTGCACCATTGTAACACTGCCTCCACTGGGCAGTGATGGAGAGACCCCTGCCTATCTACCTTGCCTGGGCAGCCAGCAACACTCCAGCTGCCGCCGTCTCAGGATCACTCATCCTCGCCAGAGTCCAGGCAGCAGTTTGCAGTAAGGTTCTGAGCAGCAATGTGATCTTCCACAAGACTGGCCAACATCACCCATTGCCTGCTCTGCACCGCAGCCGAGCCACGTGCAGTGTCCACACCATTTCGAAATTAGTACGCCGTGTGAATGCTCCATTGTGTAAACACACACCTGTCTGCACCTCTGGCTGTTACCTTGCCAGCCACTGCAGTGCTGAAGATTATGTGAAGAAGAAAATGCACTTCACTGACTGTACTAACAGGATGGAATAATTAAAGACTTGTTGCGTTCCTTCTCATGCCTGCCCATGGACACTTCTGACCAGTAACATGGTGAAATCCAAACAGTGTGAACTTTTAAAGAAGCTGTAAAGATGTATTTTATCCTCACATGGATCCACCTCTGCTGCTGTCAACATCTCTTATCTTCAGAAGAGAACCCAGCCCACAAACAACCTAAAACTGAACAAGAAAGCAGTACAAAAAATTGGATTTGGGATGGTTGTGATGATTGAAGCCAAGCCAAAGGCTGGGCAGTCTCATGTGCTATCATCTGTGCTGTAAGAACAACTGACACCATTTGTATCTGGTGGGCTGCTTAAATTTGTGCATGCAATGACCTGATTGGTTAACCTCAATGCTGATTAACTCGGAAATGCCACAACATATCAAGTTTATACTAAACACTCTTACAATCTTTCCAGACTGTTTATGACCATCATATATATAAATCAGAGTGAATGTACGAGGTGTGGCTAGAAAAAAACCGGACTAGTACTGGTGAAACAATAAAACGAATGCAATAAGGCTGAATGTTGCGTGGACTGTCACGTGACTCTCGCTCCGCCTACTGCTCGAGTTTCATCTGCCTCCTGCACTCAGTCTGCCCGTGGCATCTGTTTTAAGTAGTTGACGTTTTGTCTGTGCGTCGGAAAATGTTGAGTGTACAGAAAGAACAGCGTGTTAACATCAAATTTTGTTTCAAACTAGGAAAATCTGCAAGTGAAACGTTTGTAATGTTACAACAAGTGTACGGCGATGATTGTTTATCGCGAACACAAGTGTTTGAGTGGTTTAAATGATTTAAAGATGGCCGCGAAGACACCAGTGATGACACTCGCACTGGCAGACCATTGTCAGCAAAAACTGATGCAAACATTGAAAAAATCGGTAAACTTGTTCGACAAGATCGCCGTTTAACAATCAGAGCAGTGTCTGAGTTAACAGGAGTTGACAAGGAAAGTGTTAGGCAGATTCTTCATGAAAGTTTCAACATGAACAAAGTGTGTTCAAAAATGGTTCCAAAGTGTCTCACAACTGAACAGAAGGAACGTTGAAGAATGATTTGTTCTGACATCCTGGAAAACATTGAAAGTGATCCCACCTTCTTACAAAATGTTATTACTTGCGATGAATCGTGGTTTTTTACTTATGATCCCGAAACTAAACGCCAATCGATGCATTGGAAAACTCCTGGTTCTCCACGACAAAAAAAAGCACGAATGTCAAAATCGAAATTCAAGGCAATGATGATTGTTTTTTTTGACATCAAAGGGATTGTGCACATTGATTGGGTACCAGAGGGACAAACAGTGAATCAGCATTACTACATTAGCGTCCTAGCTACCCTACGTGAGCGAGTACGGAGAAAACGGAACGATTTGTGGAGAAAAAAGTCATGGATCCTTCACCAAGACAATGCCCCAGCTCACAGTGCGTTGTCAGTGAAGACGTTTTTGGCAAAACACAACATTCCGATCTTAGATCATCCACTCTACTCACCTGATTTGGCCCCCTGTGACTTTTTTCTTTTCCCTAAAGTCAAGTCAGCTTTGAAAGGAACTAGATTTGAGACTGTTGAAGCAGTAAAAGAAAAAGCGACGGAAGTAATGTATGGACTTACCGAAAATGATCTGCAGCATTGCTATGAACAGTGGAAAATTCGTATGGAGCGGTGTAGAGACCGAGGAGGAGAGTACATTGAAGGAGATAACATGAAATTGTAAATAAATGTTTTTTCCAGCATCAGTCTGGTTTTTTCTAGCCGCATCTCGTATGTATGTCCAGGATCTCCTCCAAAAGCTCCTGATTGATTTCAACAAAATTTGGCACAGAAACAGCAGGCCTCTCAAGTATCAATCTTTTAGCTCCAATAGGAACAGAGATATGGGCAAAAATGTATTTCTTCTGGCCCCTGCCATATAGGCTGCCTTGCGCAACAGGCAGATTGTATGGGGGTAGAATTGGTTGCCTTACTGCCCTGCTTTGCAAGACATCCTGCATGTCAGGGGCAAGAAATGTTATTCCAACCTCTGACTTGCAGGCTGCCATGTGAGTTAGGTATATTGTATTGTCATATCAACCTGCCTTCCCGACTTGCTATGCAGGAGAGCCTACACAACAGAGGCAAAAAGCTGAGAGGGGAATGAAGAGATAAGAAGGGTGGGTTGGGGAGGATAGATGTAGGAAGAAGAGGCAGGAGTAGATTGATAGGGGAGGGGGCCAACGGGAGATAGAGATTGAGGCAGGAGGAGATTGACAGAGAGAGAAAGAGAAAGAGAGAGAGAGAGAGAGAGATGGACAGGGAGAAGAAGGAGTAAGGAGTGATGCAGGGGGCAGGGATGTAGAGAGGTAGGGGGCAGATGGAAAAGGAAGAGAGGGAGGAGGTGATGGACAGAGAGAGTGGTTTAGGATATGAACAGGAGGAGGGGTAGGACAATATGTTCCAAGAGAGAGGAAGGAGAAGGAGGACCTAAAGATGGGGAGGAGGAGTGGACAGACAGAGTGGGGAGAAGGAGATGGACAGATAGAGGTGGGAGGATGCGGTGGACTGAGAGATGGGGGGAGGAAGAGGTGGATACAGAGATGGGAGAGGAGGAGGTATATATAAAGCAAAGTGTATGCCTATATTGTCCAGGACCTGCTCCCTAACCCCTGGATCGATTTCAACCAGCTTTGGTAAAAAGAAAGCGGGCCTCACAAGTATCAGTGCTGTGGGATTTGTAAGCTCCTAGCTACAATAGGACAGAAGATACAGACAAAAACCTGTTTTTTTTCCAGCCCCTGGCATATAGGTTGCCATGCATGACAGGAATGTTGTGTGGGAACACTATTGGCCTGCCAGATCAACCTATTTTGCAGGGCAACTGTTGTGGCGTAGTAAGACAACCACGCCACTTGGAAGTAGCCGAAAGGCACGCGTTAACTCACGCAGGCTAGTAGATAGGTCTGAAACAGGATACGTAATGAATGCTATAAAGAAAAGTACGTAGCTCCTGTAATACTTAACTTTAATCCATCCTTGTGGTACATCGCTCTTGATGAGACATGCTTCATACGATAACTATCAATTGCTATGTAATGCTAATGGCGCCTTGCTAGGTCGTAGCCATTGACTTAGCTGAAGGCCATTCTATCGGCTCTGCAAATGAGCGAGGCTTCGTCAGTGTGCATCGCTAGCTAAGTCGTCCGTACAACTGGGGCGAGTGCTAGTAAGTCTAGCGAGACCTGCCGTGTGGTGGCGCTCGGTCTGCGATCACTGTCAGTGGCGACACGCGGGTCCGACATGTACTAACGGACCGCGGCCGATTTAAAGCTACCACCTAGCAAGTGTGGTGTCTGGCAGTGACACCACAGCAACCTACATGTCAGCAGCAGAAACAATTTTGCAACCCCTGACATGTAGGCTGCCCTGCAAGACATGTGCCAATAAGTATGACTGAAATCTGGCTAAAGCTGAAGCTAACTTCAACTGAAGTTCTTAACAAGATCTAGTGGTGTTTAGAAGTGATAGATGAAATTTAGTTGGTGGTGGTATGTTTGTTGCTGTTGGAAGTGGTTTGTCGTTCAGTGAGATTGAAGTAGATGTTGTTGTGAGCTACTATTAGAAGTACATTATTAACTGGTTCTCTCTCTCTCTCTCTCTCTCTCTCTCTCTCTCTCTCTCTCTCTCTCTCTCTGCCGCCCCCCACCCCTCTCTCTCCTCCCACCGTTCTCCCCCTTCTCCCTTTAACTTAGATGAGATAGTTGCTGAAAGGGTCAAGGGCAACTGGAGTCTCCTAATGAATAGGTACCCAACTCATAGTTGATTATGATGTCAATCTATCCTCAAAATGATAAGGAAAATAAATGTTCATATTTTGTGGTAGGCATAAAACTTTGTCCAAAATTGTAGTAAATGCTTTCTGTGAAAATTATTTTGATCAGTTAGTTCAGGAGCACATGAAGTTTTAGCAACAAATAATTCTGAACAAATAGTGTGTCTCATGATGGCTACAATAAGTAGTGACTTCAAATTTGCTATAGCAAGATTGAATACCTAATATCTGCATCTATTTAAAATAAATGCTAAAATGTATCTATTTAAAAAGGCAGATAGAAATTCACTTCACACCTGTAAGAAACAATCTCCACTCTTTGCATACCAACTATATAAGCATCGAAAAAAAGGTGGCTCAGATCAAAAGAAACAATGTTGACAGCAGTTCAGAGGTTTATACCAAGTACATTAATATGAGATGAAACAGATGGTACTCACAACAGGTTAGGACAACGTTGCAGAAGCAGTGCAAAAAGCCTACCAGATTTTAAAAAAATGAAAAATTTGGACTGTTTACAGAAGCTGAAAACTTGGTTCGAACTCCAATGCGAGGTACTCTTAATAGTTTCCACAGTAAAAACTCTTTTTTAAAATGTGACAGAAAAGCCAAAGAGGTTTTGATGCTATGTAAAATAATCTAGTGTCTAGATACAATCAGTACCTTCAATGCATATCAGGGACAACAGTGCTAGTAAACACTATTTTGTTGAAAATTGACATTTTGAGAACTGTGGCTGTAGTACTATAAGGTTTATAATGGAAACAGCAACTGGCCGTGAGTATGGTTTCAGTGAATTGAACAGCAGTCGCATAGTGCACGTCCACAAATATTTTGATTTTAAAATTCACAACATAAACAGAGGGTGATTTTGTCACAAAGAATCATACAGCACGTTCATCACGTTGCAGGTTTTAATGACTTTCAAACCTTTTCATAAATGCTTTGGTAGAGGTCATAAAAACTAAATCACTTCTAAACTTTACTAGACAGTGAACAAAAAAACTTTGTCTATCCTAGTGCAGGAAACCCATAATGAATACAAACAAGTCCAGCAAGAAAACAACGAAATATGTAACAACCATGTGCAGATGAATTTGTAGGAAGTCTGAAATTGGTCATGGTTTATTCAAATAAACCTTATTAAACTGTACTTCTGGCTGGTTACTGTTTCAATTATAAACCTCTTAGTGTTACTAAAAGCCAAGTCACTAAACACAGAATTACAAAACATGATTTTCTGTAATTCTTTCACCAAAGAAGATGCAGTAAATGTTCCATAATTTGAATCAAGAAGAGTAACCTGGAGGTAGATACCATAGGTACCCTAAGTGTAGTGAAGCAACTTATGCCACTTAATAAAGGCAAGTCTTCTGGTCCAGATTGTATGTCAATCATGTTCCTTTGGGAAATAATTCCATTTTCATCAATCATATACAACCAAAGGAAGATCAATACCTAAAGACTCAAAAGTTGCACATGTCACATCAGTGTGAAAGAAAGGAAGTAAAACTGATTTGCCAAGTTATAGACCCATATCATATTGGTTTTAATACAGAGGGGTCCAAAAAAAATGTATCCACTGTTTAAAAGTCCATAACTGGCAAACTAATTGACGGAGTTGTCTCATCTTTGGTAGTGTAATAGTTGTAGTTCCGGCAATCACCACACAAGCGTTGTATTGTGTTGTTTTGTCAGATGACAGTCGCCAGATAGTCAGTGTTTTGTTCTTAGTTGCACCTAGTTACTCGAGTAAACATGGCTGGCGCAAGGCTTACATTCGATGAAAGGAAGTCAGTTTTGAAATCGTATTTTAAGTATGAAAACATTAATGAGGTTCAACAGCAATGGCAAAATGAGTATCAAACAGACCCACCAACATGTTTAACAATTTGTTGCATTCGAGACAAATTTGAAGCTGAAGACTGTGTTAAAGATGTACATGAACAACGATCTGGGCGACCTGTAACAGTAACAAGTCCAGCTAACTCCCGTCGTGTGTTACAACAATTCACTCGCTCACAACAGACGTCTGTGAGACAGTGTGCCCATGAAACTGGAGTGATTCGCTCAAGTGTTCAGCGAATTTTGAAGACAGCACAGTGGAAGTGCTACATCCCATGATTGCTACACGCAATGAACAAGGACGATCCAGTACTGCGAATGGTTTACTAACATGGTGCGCAACGATGAAGAGTTTGCAGAGATGATTGTGTGGTCTGATGAGGCACAGTTCAAACTCAATGGTACAGTAAATCACCATAATTTCATCTACTGGGTCACCAAAAATCTGAACGTCCATGTAGACAAAGCCGTGAATTTGCCAGGAGTACATGTGTGGTGTGGGTTATCTTACTGGGGCTTAATTGGCCATTCTTCTTGGATGGCACAGTTACCGATTGGGTGTACCTTCAGAAGCTTCAGACACCCATTTTACCTGCCATCTGAGACTTGTATGGAGACGGAAAAGTTTACTTCCAAAAATATGGTGCCCCAGCCCACTACCAAAATCGTGTTAGGGCGTATCTCGACGAAAATCTACCAGGAAGATGCCGTAGAGCTGCTGTGGAGTATCCACCACGTTCCCCAGACCTAACTCCTCTGGACTTTTACCTGTGGGGAACACTAAAGGATGTCGTTTATCGACAAAAGCCATGCACATTGGATGAACTTCGAGAATCCATCATACATTCATGTGAAAATAGCCAACTGAACACATTGCAGTCAGTAGTTCGTGCTGCAGTTCGGTGGCATCGTTTGTGTGTTGATGTTAATGGTGACCATTTCGAACACCTACAGTGATATCTTTAAGTTGGACTTTAAGCTACACTTTCACCAAAAATGAGTAGAATTTTGGAACATGTACTGTGCCCCAACATAGTGAAATACCCAAAAGAAAACAATCTGTTGACACACAACCACCATGGATTTGGAAAATATTGTTCTTATGATATACAGCTGTCTCTTTATTCAAAATAATGAGTGGTATCAACAGGGGACCTCAAGTTAGATTTTCAATTGGCTTTTGACACCATTCCTCACAAGTGGCTTCTATTTAGAAGCTTCCTGGCCAATTAAAACTGTGTGCTGGACCAGGACTTGAACCTGGGACCTCTGCTTTTCATGGGAAAGTGCTCTAATAACTCAGCTATACAAGCACAACTCAAGACCCCACCCTTTTAACTTTACTTGCACCAGTACTTCATCTTCTGCCATCCAAATTTCATGGAAGTTCTCATGCGTAGTTTATGGGAGTAGCACTCCTGAAGGAAAGGACACTGTGGGGATATGGTTATTATCCTTTCTTTCAGGATTGCTAGATCTGTAAGATATGCAAGAGAACTTGTGGGGAGTTTTGAAGATAAAAGATGATGTACTGGTGGAAGTAGATCTATGAGGACAAATTTTGAGTCATACTTGGCTAGCTCGGTCATTTTAGCACTTGCTCACAAAAGGCTGTGGACCCAGTTTTGAGTCCCGGTTTGGCCCTCTGTTTTAATCTTCCAAGAAGTTTAAAGTCAGTGTATACTCTCCTGCAGAGAGAAAATTCTTTCTGGCTTCTAATCAGATTGCAGACCCATGGAGTATTGTCTCAGCTGTGTGACTTGATTCTTTATATTCTATCAGAAAGGTACAGTTCATAGTAACTAATGAGAAGTCATCTACTGAAACCAAAAGTTTACCTGGGTCCTCATGGAAGCATTATAGGCTCTCTGCTGTTCGTGATGTAAATAAATGGTTAGAGGATGATCTCATGATGCCCCTTAGATTGTGTGAAAGCAATGCTCTTGTTTACAAAATGATGCTTGGTGCAAAAAGTGGTAGTTGACCCTGTACAATAAAAAGTGTGTGGTCCTCCATATAAGTACTAAAAAAATCCATTAAAGTTGTCGATTAAACTATATATTTAGAATTACAAACAACTTAAATTGTAACCATCACATATAAAATGTTCGGAGGACAGCAAACCAAAAACAGTATTTTATTGGCAGAACACTTAGAAGGTGCATAAAATCTACTAAAGAGACTGTCTACACTACACTTGTCTGTCCTCTTCTGGAATATTATTTTACAGTATTGGATCCTTACCAAATAGTATTGACAGAGAACAATGAAATGTTCAAAGCAGGGCAGCTCATTTTGTATTACTACAAAATAAGAGAGAGAGCGTCATGATTATAATGATCAGTTTGGTGTGGCAATCATTAAAACAAAGGCTTTTTGATTGTGATGAGATCTTTTCAATAAATGTCAATCACCATCTTCCTCTTACAGATGTTGAAATATTTTGTTGATTCAAACCTCATAGAGAGAAATGACCATTGTGATAAAATAAAAAAAATCAGTGCTCGTAAGGAAAGATTTAGGTGTTCATTTTTCCCCACAGGCTATTCAAGAGTGGAATGGTTGAGAAGTAGGACTAACATCTAAATGTGAGTTGCCGAGAAATCATGTAGATCTAGAGTGAATGTAGGTGTAGAGAGTGCCTCATATAAATTGTATTAATTATCCAATACCTTTATCATTGTCATTTAAATATTTAAATGGTTATAAATGATTGATTCATAACATACTTTCATATGTCCATCACATGGCCAAAGGGTACTTTATGTATCTGAAGTTATTATTGATATAAACACCATCACACGTTTCAGTTGCCATAATATGTGGTAAGAACAGCTATCTGAAAAAGGCATATTTTAATCAGCACAAATAATTTATGTTTGTATTGAAAGGTAATTGTTTAAGAGCTTTTTGTATTAGCTAGTAACAAACACTATCTGAGTTGACAATATGAGAAGACAGTAGTTATAGGTGTATATTATTATAAAGTTTTTGTTTCGTTTATTTCCAGGAAAGTATGATACAAAGGCAAACATTTATGCCCCTCAGTTCACTCTTGGAATTATTTGAAGGACCATCAATATTGATACAGAAGTGCAATGATAAGTTTCTTGACTATGCAGCATGTTCTGCAAAGGCTGAAAAATATAAAGACTCACGATTGGTAAGTATAAAACAGAAATATGGAGTTGTATTTATGAAGAAATTTAAAATTAAATTCTCAAACAAAGGTCTTGAAGATACTTTATTTCATTTTAATAGCCATCTCAAAGTAGATGTGTTTTGTAATTATACATTTCTCTTAAGATGTTTTAAGATTGTGATTTCTTATCTGAGACTTCCCCCCCCCCCCCCCCCTCTCTCTCTCTCTCTCTCTCTCTCTCTCTCTCTCTCTCTCTCTCTCTCTCTCTCCCTCCCTCCCTCCCTCCCTCTCTCCCCCCCCTCTCCCCCCCTCCCTTATCTGTATTATTTCTGAATGTAAGTGAGGACAGTACAGGTCTCATGCTGAGTTCGGTCAAATATATGCCTGATTTCTACATCAGGCCATGTGCTGATGTTGCTAAGCTCAAAATTACTACTCCTTTCCTGGCATTCAGTTGACATGATGACTCTATTACATTCCAAATAAACATTATACTCTGTCCAAAATAGCTTTAGGATTGACACTTCAACAGGAGCACGTGGAGGCGAGGAGCAGAGTTATCACATACCACATGGGACACAGACAATGTCTTACATTTTGTTTAACTCTCTCAAACTCCACTATTCAGTGTGCAAAGATTGAACTGGCATAATTGTGTTCTGGAAGAGCTGTAGTGTGTTTTTATTTTAATTTTATTTAATATAAAAAATGACTATATACAGAAAGCATGTGAAACCACATTTCCTAATGGCATCACTGAATTTTTGACATGTGGGAAACTTACTGAATTTAGGTGAACATGTCACACAGAGTAAATCTTAAGAATTAATCCAATTTTAATCTGTTCAAAGCTGGAACTCTGTTAGAGGTGTGTAACACACGATGATTTAACTTAAATGAGACATCTAATGCTCTGCTTCCATGTCAACAGCTAAGCTATTATCGATTTGATTTCATTATGAGATATAGATTGCTAGGTTTATAATTAACCTATTATTATATTTTCTGATCAGCCTGCACATTTCTATCATAACAAAGGAAAATTAAAATTATGCATGTTAATTAGTGTGAGAAAACTTATCTTAAATAAGCCTGGCAGTACAGGGAGGAAGACGACTTGATATGAAATTAAACTACCTCAGTATTGAAGCAATAATACTGCACACAGTGATGATTATTTCTTTTGTTGGGTAAGATCAAGATTTCTGAGGTGAACTTCATGTGGTCTCGGTTGCTGACAATAGCCTTCCTATTAAAATGTCAAAACTTGTTAAATTATAAATATGCTAGTCAGCTACTTACCATTGTAAACATCACACTTCAAATATCCAGCAGACATCACTATTGTATCATTTCTGCAGTGACAGTGAAAAATTCCTCTGACATGACCCTTGTCACTATCTCAGGTGCTTGAAATGCCACTGTCACTATCATTATTAATTAAATGATAAGTTTCCCCACTTAATTTTTGGAAATCTTCATTCTGCCATGATTTTGTATCTGGGGAACTGTGGGTCACGTAGAGAGATTAGTGCTGTAAGCTGTACCTTGTTAAGATTACCACTTATTTTAATGATGTAAAGCTGAATGCAATCAGTTATCACCTCCTTTTGCTATGCCAGAGTAGGCACCTTCTCAACAATAACAGAATGAGAGTATTATCGAAAACAATTGACAGTTTTCCCATATTTGGTATTAAAGAGCCTATGGACCACTTAGTAAATGTATCGTGATTCATTTATTTATGACTATCTCCTGTATTTGTTGATTTAAAAAGCAAGAGTCAATTTGAATAAAACCTGCTGTTGTGCCAGCATTCAAAAGGGTAAGTCTGCTGGAAGACATTACCATTGATCCTGTAGTTGTGTCGTCATATAGCTATATTTTCTCTCCCGATCAACAACTTATGGCCACAGAAATGTCCATACTGACAGCCCAGGTTATGAGAACCATGAATAATGTTATGTGATGGCCTCAAAACAGCATTGCTATCTTAAAGGTGACCTCCAAATTCCTACTGTCACATGTTCCTTCTGTAATAATAACTGTAATTGTGGGGTATTTGAGCAAAATCTTTTTCTCTGGATTTTCCAACTTTATTTGGTGAACAAAATGGTTTATATATCATTTTTATTCAACTGTAATAACTGGTGTCAACCAGATTAGGCCATCGTCAGGTGGAGATGCCATCTCCGGAAACAGATGCTGCATACGGGGCCTGAAGATGGTGTATTGAATTGCCAAAACTGGTAGATAAAATAAAATAAAATAAAATAAAATGACTTCTTAATCTGCACAGCTCTTTGGCAAATTTCTTTGTTAAATGTTTAAAACGTGTCTGCTGTACACGAATGTCATTCTCTGGTCAGAAAACTATTGTCAGCCGATAGTGCATTGGAGTGCGATTAACTCTGTGTATTGCCATGGAAGGTGGCCTATAGATGCAAAGAAGTTTTCCACATAGTCGTGGTGAGTGATGTCATTGTCATATGCTCTCACTCTCGTCAACAAGCAGAAGTGTTTTTATACCTCGCTACTAGTCTGTTCATATACATTTGGTGAAATGGAAGACAAAATAACACCACCAAATTTTTTGAAGTATGAGATGGATATACATCTTGAATTAGTCTGTGTGAATGCATCAGTTCTTGAAAATAAAAGAACTGACAGCTGCAGTATAAAAGAAGAAATGTACAGTGTTTCTTTCTGGTCACTATTTTTTTCCATTTTTTTCTGTTCAGTTTAAGTACCTACATAACTTCAACATAAATTTCATTAAATATATGCTAATTAACACATTCAATTGTCATTTTTACGAAAAATGCATGTTGTCTTATTATTTACAGTATACTGCATGCAAAAATTCAATTTTCATTGCAAACAAAAATTCGTAGTTACTGATCTTTTTATGAATGATTGTTAATGAAGATTGTCTAGTTAAAAAATTACAAATTAAATTTTTTTTCATGTTATTGTATTTTCTGTCTCATGAAAGCTCATTGAACATGTGCCTTTGATTAAAAATTTGAACCCACCAGAAACTGAACCCATCCCCCCCCCACCCCCCGACACACACACACACACACACACACACACACACACACACACACACACACACACACACACACACACAGTGAGCTAGCGAGCATGCTCACATGGCCACACTGCCTATGTTAGTACATTAAATGTGGTCAGAAAACTTAGAAATTGATTTTCTCAAGAATTTTTGAGAGTTGCATCGAACTGATTTGGAAGAGGTATATTTGAGTTTTGAACTTCGTGTACAATAAATATAAAAAATTACAAAAATCAGATTGTCATGTAGTCTCCTTGACAGAGAAAAACAGGCAATATGGTCATATGTGGAGGCACACTCCTGGTAAGTTTCATTCATAAATTAATACACTTTCTGGTCTCATTTCATGTATAGGGTATGAAATATGATGCCTTGAGCCTGTCTCAGGCCATCAAAATGCATCGCCATCTTAATACTGTATGCTTATAAAACTGTAGTCATCCCGCAAAAACTGGGCTTGAGCTACAGTCAACGTCCTCATTTAACGTTGATCAGTGTTGGTGCACCAGAATTTTATGCAGAATGGAGTTAAGTTCTGATTTTACCACAGTTAACTTTTAATTGAGTTTGGTGCAATTGGCCTTATGTCAGGAGATGTACAGACACCTATGTCACACACGAAAGACTGTGGGTAGGACAATTAATATATAGGATGTACACATTTGAAAATGTGCATATGACTTCACCTATCCAGGTCAGTGATTGGGCTCAAAATGACTCTCCTGGATCCCTAAGTATCTGGAAAAATTTTAAATTCTTGTGTCACAGTGATGACACAGTTCCACTTGTGGTAATTCAAACTGAAAAACAAAAACATTTTGTCAAAAGCCAATGCAGGAGGGTTCATTAACAAAGCTAAATTTTTCATACATTTTCGAGTGTAGCTGGGGTGAAACAAATGATCTCCATGCATATAAATGCTGTTCATAGTTATCCTTGATTTGTGAGGGTAGCCTTTTAAGTTTTACCAAGAAGTACGAGATGGTGCTGATGAGATGTGACAACATTACTGTTGCTTTTCATTTGTTGTTCGTTTTGCTAAAATAATGTCAGCTCAGGAACTGGCCATGTAGTTTGCTTACAGTGAGCATTTAAGCAAACAGTGTCTCGAAAATATGGAAATTTCATGCAAGTTTTCATTGGATGGTTTTTTTTATTTTCATAATGGCCCATCTCGACAATCGTACCTCGAGCACTTTGTTCAGCTTTTGGTCATCTACCACTATTACAAAAGGCTGTTTGCAATTGTTTTGCAGAATTTCATTGTGGTTGTGCATCTGTCAGGGATCAATTTCATGAACATCAACCAAGATCAATTGTTGTTAAAAAAAAAAAAAGACACCATTATTCTCTGCACACTGAGACTGAAGAGGTTGGGCATGTGACTGACCGCGAGGCAGAGGCAACCTTGAGCATATCAAAGAATGCATGAATATTTAACTAAAGAGATCTGTTCCTGATGGTTTCCCTGAAGCTAAGAAACAGGCTTGTGTCAATTGATGTATGGAAATTCTAAAAACATTCGGCTAATGAAATGTAAAATCCATATTCATAATCATAAAAGGAGCTGAAAAGTTTGTACAAGTTCAAATTTGAGTGGCACTCTGCATTGAAGTAGATCGATAAGGTTACGACCAGAAGTCACAAAGAATGACAAATGTACCAACGTGGGAGGAAATACAGGATCCTCACATCATCTTCCTCTGGTTTCCAAAACTTTTCTACACTTTCTGGTTTGCCTTTATATTCTGAGTTCAGTTTTTCATCTGTGAAATTGGTTCCTTGTAATACAATCATTTTAATTTGCTGTGAATGAAGTGTTTCTCTTAGATTGGGTTTGCCAATTTTTATCATTTTATACTTTGTTTCAAGTCAGTACATTCATTTGAGTTTGGATTTTAAGGTTTGGTGTATGAGCTGCTCCCACTTGTCACTGAGTGTATGTTTAGGCTTCCCAGAATGCAAAGACCCATGTGTGTTACTTGTTGTGACAACAGTTTCACCTTGTAGTTTACTACATAGGGTACTACTACCTTCTCGAAGAGACACTGTTTCATTTGTTTCAAGTGTAAAGATTATTGGGAAGACACTGGTATAACTTCAACGGTTAGAACCAAGTTTCATAACCCCCGAACTTCTTATTCACACACCACTAAGAGATGGTACAGACCCTATTAAACTCGGTCACTGAAATGAAATACAAATGTGATCTGCGATTGTCAGTTTTGATTTATCCAAAATATTTTATTTCCTCACTACCCACCACACATGATGAGGATTCCCCTATCTGTTTCTTACCTGGACAGGTGTCTTAACTGGAGACTGGCATGAATTGTAATTTGTTTTGTTTTTGTTACTATTTGGTATTTTAAGTTTCTAAAGTGTCATTACCTGTACCTTGCTTAGGAATGAAATAATTTTTTGGCGAGATTCTAAAAGCATGTGTCATTTGCGCAGAAAGCAAATGCCATGTGTTTCCTTTGACAAGGCTGCAGCTGCGTACTTTTTCCAATCCAAGCTTGTGTTCCATCCCTAGTGCTTTACTATTGATGGAATGTAAAGCTCAACTCTTTGGTTTGTGTTTTGTAATTGGATTCTTTCTCATGGGAGGAAAACAACATTAATTGTGTCATTCAGAAATTTTCAAGACTTATGATACTTTGTAACAAATTTTGTGAAGCCGTTATTGGGTTTCAGGTGCAAGAAGAACTGTTGGCAGCAAAAAACAATTATGAAGCATTAAACTCACATCTACTTGATGAACTCCCAACCTTAATTAGGACTGCTTTAGATCTCTTTCTGGAATGCTTAACAGCATTTGTAACAGCAAGAAAGTTGTTTTCAGGAAAGATTACAAAACAGTACCTTTCTTTGATGGATGTAAGTAAATCTCTGTATATTTGCATTGTAAGTGAAATGGGTTGTGAGCAGATAGTGTGTGATTTTCATGGTTCTCTGTCTGTAATAAGATCACTGCGAGAATATTAACTGTAAGAATAATTCTTGTCTATTTGTGATTCCATTTATTTAAGTCTTCTCTTTGTAGATAATTTTAACTAAAGTGGCTGCACAAAATTCCACGGTTGATGTCTATAATTTTCATGCACAATTTTAACCTAAGTATCGGCTTATTGCCTGTGATTATAGTATGTAAAATGTTTACCCTTGTCCCTGCACATTTCTTTTATTTACATGCATCTGAAGTTACGGCGTTCAGAAAGAATGTCCCAAATTTGTAAAAAATGTAGAAAGCTCTATTAGCAATAGGTGATTCATGCTGCTGAAAAATGGCATTACACATAAGCCAGTGAACATTACAAATCTCGCACTAAGTAAGAATCCTGATGAAACTGAACATATTAATTCCCTGGAAGATAATCAGCATGTAATATGTCCTAAAATAGTGCAGATGGAAGCACCAAAAAAATTCACAAAATTGATGTTGGATGTACTGAACAGTCTACTGATTTCTCAATCACGTATCATATACAGGTCTATAATCCAAATTGTTTGTGTATGGTGGTGTCTCTAGTTTTTATGAAATGCATTTCAGTCACATCTATCCTTTTTGCTGTTATGATTTCCACAAGTAGTGTACACTGCTTAACTCTGGATAAATATATTGTGGCAACGTATTTTCAATTCTTTAGTCATTCTTGTATCATAATATGAGAGTAGCTTATTAATGTTTGTGACCTATCCCATTTGCTATACAGACTTCGGTTAAGTATCAGAAGGAAAAGTCGTACAGTAAGTTATGGTTAGTTTTTGATTCCACCCATCAGCAATTATTGAGTGGTATCTGGGATTGCATTACTGTTCATTGAAGAATGACAGAAGTCTGCTGTAGTCTTCTGACTTATTTCTGAATTATCTTCAGAAAAGATTATAAAAGAATATCTCTCAAGACTTTACAGCAATGTAAAATCTTGTTTTACAGCTTCCTCTAATGCAGTCTGCTCAAGCTGATGCTTTGGAAAACTTTGCTGTTAAACATAGCCTTGTCCTAAATCAACTGGCACGTTTAACATGTCTCATGAAGAATACAAGACTGGATGTAACTGTGAAAAAGCCTGCAAAATCATCTCCTACACCATCACCAAGAGTGTCCCATGTGGAAGCATCTGATCAGGTATGGACTGCAGTGAAATACAAAGTGATGTATTTTGACAAGCTTGCTGCTCATTATACTGTTACACAAGGTCTGACTTATTGCATGAGAGATCTTGAGTAGAACACATCTACACTAATTGAATGGCTTTTATGTCCTCAAAATTGCCGTCTGTTGATGGATAGTATGAGTGTTGTCTCTGGAGTGTAACTTTTCATAGGCAATGATTTTGTTGAATGTTTGTAGAGTGTAACGATGTAAATTCATTCATATTATTGAGGAAAAGACCTTTTTTTACAAATCACCTAGCATCCAGCATACGTTGGTCTATCGATTACTCGTATGATTTTGAATGCATCCCTGTTGGTTTTTGAACATTCTTTAACAAATTCTAATTTGATTTTTGAGTGAATCATAAGTTGATTTTTGAATACGTGCATAGTGTATGTGATGTCTCTGCCAGGGGAATCCCCGTCGCATCTAGAAATAAACTTTCCTGCAGACGTCCAGACAAAAGGGGACGGGTCTATATGAGCTGATCGGAATAAAGCTGAACGGTTGAATGCCAATCGTTGTTTATGTGGTTGACTGGGTTTGCAAATGATCAGCATTGCTATAATTACTAGCGAATTCCACAGATTTAGACTACCAGAGTGGAAATAAACGACTAACGGGAATAACAGGCAACAAAGAGTACGTATTGTCTTCTCCGTGTATCCAAGAAAATGAAATTTTGACAGAAAATTTTTGGCCAGACCGCTACACTACTAAGGGCCAGTTACACAGCCCCCAGCTAGCAGCCACTAAAGTTCTATTCTGGGCATAGTGCAGAAAACGTGTTGTACGAACAGGTAATAACGCCTAACCAGTGAATAAATGCGGGATAACTAAACCAGTGCTTGTGGCAGGGTTAGTTAAGTTAACCAGAGAATAAGTTTTGACACTGGCAGGAATAGTTACAGAATTAGTGATGACAAGATTGTTTGTTTGAACGAGAAAGGAGAAGAAACGCGGACTCACACAAATTACGGAAGATTATGATGATTCCAAATTTGTATAAAAATTTTGTACTACTACTTTTTGATCTCATGCTTCAGAAGCTACAGAGTATGAATGAAACATGAAACTATTTCCTAACATAAAACTTTTTGCTGTTAGTAGGCCTATTAGGCATTTGATATTGGTACTTCGTGAAATATATTCTGCCGTGTTATAAAAATGACCATTTGTGCCAAAACAGTCTCGTTTATTTGGTGTGTGTAACAATTGCTGCAATATTAGGCAGGCCTATTTCGTTTTATCTTGCAGACAGTGACAAAATACACGTAATCAGATCGAGAAACCACACCAGTCTTGGGTACTGTTTGTATTTGTTGTGTCTTGTTCATACAGCATAGACACAATGAGGTAGCTAGGTGCACGCTAAACTAACGCAGACGGGCTTGAAGTTCTGGAACATGAGACTTATTAATGAATAAGAAGAAAAGTACGTTGCGTTTTAATACTTATCTTTAATTCTCTTGTTGGAATACATCTCTCTTGAATATTAGTAAGCTATAAGCACTGATACAAATGGCACCTTGCTAGGTAGTAGCTATGGACTAAGCTGAAGGCTATTCAATCTGTCTCTCGGCAAATGAGAGGAAGACTTGGTACGTCTGGTCGCAAGCAATGTCGTCCGTACAACTGGGGCGAGGTCTATTCCGTGTCTTGTGACCTGCCATGTGGTGGCGCTAGGTTTGCGATCACACAGTGGCGACACGCGGGTCCGACATGTACTACAGGACCGCGGCCGATTTAAGTTACCACCTAGCAAGTGTGGTGTCTAGCGGTGACACCACATTCCTCCCCCGCAAATCGGCGAACGGTCGTGAGATAAGGCTTCCGCCCGCCGTGGGGAGGACCCCATGTTGACGTATGCGATGAGGTGGGGAGCCTAACAACAGGCGAGGCTGTGCCACCCGCACCCGGCCATTCGGTCCGAGGGGAGCTAGGAAACGCCTGCAAACCTAGTCCAGGGTGCACGTCAACATGGGGTGTATGCGCACGTAATGAGACAGGAGGGGCCGAAGGGTCGACCTCCATGTGGTCGGAGCACCCGACGGGCGAAGACGACATCTGGTCCGGAGCGGGCAAGAGGTCCATGGCGGAGGACGGCTGGTCACGGGAAGCGAGCGGCGGCGCGTGACCCAGGGAGGCGCCAGGCGGCTGCAGCGAAGCGTCCGCTGCGGGCGGCGCCGGCGGCGGCTGCGGCGGCGGCGGCGCGACGCCATGGGGCAAAATGGAAGGCAGCGTCGGTAACACCTGGGGATGAGGCGAGCCAGTAGATGGGTCCCCAGGGCGCTGACCTGACGGCACCGTCGCTGAAAGCAGACGGGGAGCGGCAGAACCCAGGCGACGACAGAGGCGCAGCTGATTGAGATGCCGACGCACCTCACCAGAGGCCCCCAAAACCAAATACATCGCGCGGCCGAGGCAGCGAAGAATGCGCCCTGCGAGCCAACGCCGTGAACCGCGATAGGTGCGATAATAGACAACGTCGCCAGGAGCAAAAGCAGAAGTCTGCCGCTGCACAGGAACCTGATGTGGCGGATGCAGCAAAGACATCAAGGTGCGATGAGAACGACCATGGAGCAACTCAGCCGGCGAGCGACCATCGCGGGGCTGAGAGCGATACGAAGACAAAAAGAGCAATAATGCGTCCTCCCGAGAATGCGACTCTTTCAATTTCAACATCTGGGACTTGAAAGTCCGGACCAATCGTTCAGCGGCACCGTTTGACTGAGGCGAAAATGGCGCGGAAGTCAGATGTTGAATACCATTGGCTTTGCAGAATGACTGAAATTCTGCGGACATGAATTGTGGGCCATTGTCGGAAACAATAGTCTGCGGAAGACCCTCAATGCAAAAGATAGCAGACAAGGCTTGGATTGTGGCAGAAGACGTCGTGGAAGACATCCGGACAACAAAAGGAAAATTACTGAAAGCATCGACCACAACCAACCATCGAGCATTCCAGAATGGACCAGCAAAATCGATATGCAATCGTTGCCAAGGGGAAGTGGCTTTCGGCCATGCAAAGAATTTCCGCGGCGGTGCGGATTGTTGTTCGGCACACGCCACGCAAGAGGAGCACATATTCGTAATCGCAGCATCGATTCCGAACCAAGTACAGTGCTGACGAGCAAGTTGTTTCATGCGCACTATACCCCAATGTCCTTGGTGAAGAAGCCGTAAGACAGAGGACTGTAACGAACGTGGGACCACGACACGGGACTGATCATTATCGGAACGCAACAACAAAACACCACGTCGTACAAAAAGTCTCTCCTTGTGAGCAAAACAACGGCGAACCAAAGGATCCGCGATCCGTGACTTTGACAAGGGCCATTGCGCAGCAACAAAACGCAAAACAGCAGCAAGGACAGGGTCAGCAGCTGTGGCTGTAGCTACACGACGAAAATCAATCGGAAACGATTCGACCACGTCATCGGTTTCCGAATCAATGAACATGCAAGCAAGTTCGGAAGAATCGAATGCTTTATCCTCAGCAACAGGCAAACGGGACAACGCATCAGCGTTTCCGTGCTTAGCAGTGGACCGATACAAGATATCGTAGCGGTACTGCGAGAGAAAAAGTGACCAGCGAATGAATTTCTGCGCTGTACGTGGAGGTACAGGCTTGTTCGGATGAAAAAGCGATGTCAAAGGCTTGTGGTCCGTGATGATGGTAAAGTGACGACCATACAAGAAGTCATGGAACTTGGTAACACCAAACACGAGAGCTAAAGCTTCTTTCTCTATCTGTGAATAATTTCTTTGCGCAGATGAGAGCAATTTGGACGCAAAGGCAATAGGGCGATCATGCGAGCCATCTTTGTGCGCAAGCACAGCACCGATCCCAAAATCCGATGCATCTACCATCAACAAAAGGGGTTTCTGGGGATCGAATGGCGTAAGGCAAGTATTTGAAAGTAACGCCGATTTCAACTGGCGAAAGGCGCGTTCGCATTCCGTCGTCCAGACGAACGGAACACCTTTACGGCGTAAGCGATGAAGCGGAGCTGAAATGGAAGAAGCATTGCGCACAAACTTTGCATAATAATTAATTTTACCCAGCACACACTGTAGCTGTTTCAAATCTTGCGGAGCAGGTAAGTCCTGTATGGCACGGAGGTGCTCTGGACTCGGATGTATACCTTGGGCATTTATGACATGCCCCAGGTAGGGTAAGTCCCGAGCAAAAAACACACATTTGTCCTTCCTCAAGCGAAGACCATTTTGATGCAAGACCTGAAATAATGTTCGGAGATTTTGCAAATGTTCGGCTTCTGTCTTTCCTGAGATCACAATATCGTCCAGATAGTTCGCAGCAGTAGGGACCGACGCACACACAGTTTGTAAATATTGCTGAAACAAAGCAGGGGCGGATGCACACCCGAACGGCAGTCTTTTGAAGCGATACAAGCCAAGATGCGTATTTACCACTAAGACGCGCTGGGATTCTTCATCCACAGGTATTTGCAAGTACGCATTGGCGAGGTCCAATTTTGAAAAATATTTTCCCGGGCACAGTTTGTCAAAAAGATCTTCCGGGCGGGGCAAAGGAAAAGTAGCAGTCACAAGTTGTGGATTCACAGTTGCCTTGAAGTCCACACAAAGTCTCAGTTTTCCGGAAGGTTTTGGCAAAATTACTAAGGGTGAGGCCCAGAGAGAAGCCTGCACACGTTCAATTACACCTTGAGATTCTAAACCGTGCAATGTTCTTGCGACCTCATCACGCAATGCGTGGGGAACATTGCGCGCTCTGAAAAATTTCGGTTGCGCGGTGTCTTTCAATTCCAAATGTGCAGCATAGTTCTTAGCGCAACCAAGGCCCGGTGCAAAAATGTCTGCAAATTCTTCACAAAGGCTAGAAACACTGGCGGAAGGCACAGTCTGATTCACTGATAGGACCTGATTTACTATAGACAAATTAAACAATTGAAACAAATCTAAACCAAACAAGTTCACTGCACTAGAAGAACGAAGAACGTAAAATGACACAAGTTTAGTTTGTCCCTTGTATGTTGCAATAAGGCTGCACTGTCCTAACACAGGGATCGGCTGTCCTGAGTAACTAGTTAACGTAACCTTTGCGGCACGCAATGGCGGTTGGCCCAGTTGTATGTACGTGTCGTGATTGAGCAATGAAACTGCAGCTCCGGTATCGAGCTGGAATGGTATCACTTTGCCTTCAAAGTCTAAGTCAACAAAAAGTTTATTGCCCTGTTGACGACAAGAGCGACTGTCACGTGCAATTTGAACTGATACAGGTACAGAAGCACTTGCGACTGTACGGGATTTTCGGCGACGTCGACGCACACTTTGGGTGGGACGAACACAGTCACTGTTAGCTAAAGTATCACTGGACGGGTGGGAATGAACCACATGAATGTCCATGGGTGAAGGTCCACGAGCCGGATTGTCTTGGGTTCGATTCCGGCGCGAAGCAAAGGGCCTGGAATTATTGTGATTGTCTGATCTAAGCTTTTTCTGGCAAACACTTTGAACATGTCCTTTCTTTCGACAGTAAAAGCAAATAGCTTGGCGTGACGGGCAATTTTCACGCGAATGTCTAGTTGCACACCGCGGGCATGATTTCACTGCAGTTGCTTGCTTACGCGGCGCACGTGTTTGCAAGCTAGGCTGCCGCTGCTGTGCGGACGGGCGCGAGGGCCGTGTAGCGTCCCGTGCAGCGGGCCCGGCGGGCCGGTGAATGTGACACACTGCTGGCGAAGTTTCAAAAGATGCCCGAGCAAAGTCAAGTGTGTCTTGCCTATCCAATATGTCTATCACTTGTTGAAGGGAGGGATTTACTAGTTTCAAAATCTGTTCCCGTATGCGAACATCAGAAACGTTCTGTGCTATTGCATCACGCACCATAGTGTCTGAATAAGGAAGTCCACAGTCACATTCAAATGCACACTCCCTAGTAAGTCCTTGCAAAGTTGCTACCCACTCCCTATTAGTCTGACCGGCCGTACGTTTTGTACGAAAGAACGTATACCGTTTTGCAACTACATTTACTGTTTCTTTGAAATAGGCATCTAAAGCAGACAAAATTTCTTCGTAGGACAGAGTTGCTACGTCGCGTCGGGGAAACAATTTCACAATCACACGGTAGGTAGCCACACCGACACAAGAAAGCAAAAATGGCTGCCGCTCTTTACCTTGAATTCTGTAGGCTGCTAGATGAAAGTTGAACTGGCGAGACCACTCGTGCCAGGTCTCATCGGCCGCCACGTATGGCCGAAAGGGAGGTGCAACAGCGTTTTGTGGCAGCGGTAGCGAAGAAGCGGCGGCTGCCGCATCGTTTTGCAGCGCACGTTGACCCTGGACTAGCTGTCCAAGGGCTTCCAGTAACGCCTGCGTCTGCTGATTCTGCAAGCGAAAAAATTCGGACAGTACATCTGGAGATTGTGGCGAAGCCATGACACAAGCGAATTAATACAAACTCTTTTGCTCGTCGCCAAATAATGTTGTGTCTTGTTCATACAGCATAGACACAATGAGGTAGCTAGGTGCACGCTAAACTAACGCAGACGGGCTTGAAGTTCTGGAACATGAGACTTATTAATGAATAAGAAGAAAAGTACGTTGCGTTTTAATACTTATCTTTAATTCTCTTGTTGGAATACATCTCTCTTGAATATTAGTAAGCTATAAGCACTGATACAAATGGCACCTTGCTAGGTAGTAGCTATGGACTAAGCTGAAGGCTATTCAATCTGTCTCTCGGCAAATGAGAGGAAGACTTGGTACGTCTGGTCGCAAGCAATGTCGTCCGTACAACTGGGGCGAGGTCTATTCCGTGTCTTGTGACCTGCCATGTGGTGGCGCTAGGTTTGCGATCACACAGTGGCGACACGCGGGTCCGACATGTACTAATGGACCGCGGCCGATTTAAGTTACCACCTAGCAAGTGTGGTGTCTAGCGGTGACACCACAGTATTAACAGCTTTTCTAGTATTAGACAACGACATTTCGTTTTTTCATGTAGCAAAACGTTGATGAACTTTGATGAGGTAATAGATTCTTTCCCAGAAAGGAAAGTATGCCATATAACGCTTGTGGCAAGATTAGAGAGGAAAAAAAAGACAGGACTTACGGATTGAAGAAACAAGTACTGTCTTGCTTGTCTCTTGTCTTTACTCGTTTTATGTATCCCTTGTTTAATTTTATGTCACACAAAACAGCAAGTTATTAGCTAATAGGCAGTAAATACTGTAAATTTTCTGAAGGGTTCTTGTTCTGCCGGTTACAAATAATCCCATCCAGTATTAATTGCGAGATTTTTTTAAAGAGAGACAGGATGTCAAACCACCCGATTGGGAGCAGGAGAGGCACCACAGGAGATTTTAATTTTCACTGGCCTGAATATAGTTTGATGGCACCCATTACAATTACACGTTTGAGTTCCACAGAGCGAAATACAGAGACGTGCGGTGGAAGAATGGTGTGTGAAGAGGCGTGGCACTGCACTTTGGCACACTTAAGACCAAATAACATGTCTTTCATTGCCTCGTACATATATGTTTTATGTGTCAGACTCTTAAGAAAGATGTGTGCTACAAAATGAATATATTTTTGAAACGTCAATTTTTTTTAAATTTTTGGCATCCTACCTCAAACGCTCAAGGGAGGGGGAGTGCCACTATCTAATATTGCCGCAGTTCGGAAATATCATAGATCCAGACGTGAAGCGCAGAGCATTCTGAGTTGTAGTGGGGAGGTGGTAGTCTCCACATGACCCATGTTTACATTAAGTGATTTTGCTGTTTCCTCTTTATTTGTTGCTCTCACGTCAAATGAAAACAAAACTGATTTCTGTGGCTGGGAGCTACCAAGTGAATTAAAATACATTCACATAATTACGGAAGGGTCTCCCGCATTGTCCCCTACTCTCTTCGAAGTATGGGACCTCATCATCATCATCATCATCATCATCAAAATATGTTATGAGTTTCAGATTTTATTTTGTTTCCATCTTTCTGACAATCAAGCGTTAATCACCTTGCAGAACAATGAAGTTATTTTTGTCAGTTTTTTAAAGAAATTTGACTATTATTAATCTTTTATGCTGAGGCAGTTAATTTATTTTTAAAAAAAGTGTTTAATTCCACACTATTGGCTAGTGTTGACTGTTCGCTGTATTTCAAGTTCACGTTTTCATCTGTCTGGCATTATTCCGGAATAAAGAACCAAACATGGAGATAATACAGTACTGGTACTCCAAGAAAATTTACATCTTAATCTGGACATAGAATGTGCACTTTAAGCCGAATTATGCATTTTAGTATGCCTCACAAAATTCCCATGCTCTTGGAGTATCCTCTAATGTCTTGTTCCTTTTATGACATAATGTAAGTTCTTTTAATGTTTTACACATACGAAGATATGGGCTTCCTGCGTGATCGTAGCTGCACAAGCACGGCGACGCCTGTTCTCTGGCGCTCTCTAGCAACTGCTGAAACGAATCTATTTCTAACAGGTCGCGGGAAAATATTCCAAATGGTTGTTTGAAAAGCGTTACTTTCTAAGTAAATTTCCTTTTACACAAGATGAACTCTGTGCATGAATGTCTGATGAATTACTTAAATCACAGAGTGTTTGACTCTCATTCAAAAATCAAATCTTTGAGGACTACCATTTAGAATATTTTCGAGCCCAGAAGATCAGACATTTATGTCGTTGTTAAAAATTTTACTGGCACATTTGTGTGTTAAAGTGTGACACGTGCAAAAAAATCAACACTATATGTGAAAGCTTAGCTTGTCTTGCAGCTTATTAATCTTAGAGACCAATAATATACAGGAAAGCTTTTCTTTTCTTTTCTTGTAGCAACACTATGTATATTAATTTAAACCATTACCTTTCCCTATGTGTGTGTTCGTGCTACATGACAGTGATGTTGCTATTGGCTGACTACATCACGTGTCCTATGATCTGAATATCTGCTGTCATGAGCTAGCAAGATTGCTTGACATGAGCTACGACTGGCTTACTAAAGCGCATCGCAATCTCGATTTCAATCTGTCGGAAAGTAGCATGCGGTGTTTGGTGGAATTCAAATTTATACTTTCATAATATGAAACTATCCAGTGTACATGTTGCTGCACATCAGACATCTTTCCAAAACATGTTTTTTCCCCTGAGTTTCGTTTTCTAAAGTGCTGGGAAATTCTACGCCGGTGTATAAAACCACAACCATGAAATGATTGATAAGTTTTACAGTTCCGAGGAAAAATATACTTTTACTTAACACAGAAAAAGTGTGTTTTCATCCAGGAGAAAGGATTGATAAGTTTTACAGTTTCGAGGAAAAGTATACTGTTACTTAACATAGAAGAAGTGTATTTTCATCTGGGAGAAAGTGTATTTTTAACCGGGAAATCCGGGAATTTTTTTTTTTCCTCGTCCATGTATAAACCCTGCATAGGGTTAGTATTGCCTTGTGTGTTCCAATCTTTCTCCAGAATGCAAACTGATCCTTCCCAAGGTTGGCTTCTACCAGTTTTTCCATTCTCCTATAAATAATTTGTCAGTATTCACCAACCAAGATTTATTAAACTGATAATTCAGTACTATTCACACCTATCAGCACCTGCCTTCTTTGGGATTGGAATTACAACATTCTTCTTAAAGTCTGAGATATTTCCCACATCTCGTGCATCTAGCACACCAGGTGAAATAGCTTACACATGGCTGGCTCTCCCAAGGATATTAGCAGTCCTGAGGGGATGTCGTCTACTCCAGGGGCCTTCTTTGTGTAATGCTTCTGAATTCTTAATGTGAAAAGTCTTAAAGCTTTTTAAGTAAAACATATGTTATTTGCATTCTACATCTTTATTCTTCATTTCTACATACTTGTTTCTCAATTATTTCTCAATGTAGTCACCCTGACAACAAATATATTTCTCCCAAGAGACCAAATTGTTGATACTGTCACTGCAGAGTGTTTGGCTTTATTGATGGAGCCACAGCCTCATCTCTGCGTGAAAAGTTTTGGCAACAGATGAAACTTGTATGGGGTCAATCTTGGACTGTATGGAGCATGATCGATGACAGTGAACCCAAGACATTGGATAGTTGCAGAGGTTGCAGAACTCGTGTTCTGGCATTGTTGTGCTGAAGGAGGGGTGCTCCATGTATGTACAAACTCTTTGAATTTGAAACTCAATTACAGCACACTGTTTATCATGTACTGACATAGTTATAATTCACAGTGCTGTGTTCCACACAATTCGGAGCCTTGAGTGGCAGAGGGCTGCAAATATGTAGACATGAAGAATAAAGATGCAGAATGTTAATGGCATTTGTTTTATTTAAAAAGCTTTAAGAGTTTTCATGTAAAAAATTTGTAGGCATTACTTTTCACCATGATTTCATATTTTCCCTTCCCTGTTTGTAATATTTCCTTCAAGTTCATTTCCCTTGTATAGCCCCTCTGTACATTCCTTCCACCTCACCTTTCCCTTCTTTGCTTAAAACTGGTTTTCCATCCGCACTCTTGATAATCATATAGCTGGTTCACTTTTCTCCAAAGGCATCTCTAACATTCCTGTATGCAGTATCTACCTGTCCCCTAATTATATGCACTTCTAGAGACCTGCGTTTGTCCTCAAGCTGCTCATGCTTAGCCTTTTTGCACTTCGTGTCAATCTCATTTTTTAGACATCTGCATTCCCATGCACCTGCTTCATGTGCTACACTTTTATATTTCCTCCTTTCATCAATTAAGTTCAGTATCTCTTGTGATATCCAAGGATTTCTGCTAGGCCTTGTCTTTTGACCTATTTGATCATCTGCTGCCTTCACTGTCTCATCTCTCAAAGCTACCCATTCGTCTTCAACTCTATTCCTTTCCCAAGTTTCCATGAATCATTGCCTAATGCTCCCATTGAAACATGCAACCAGCTCTGGTCCTTTCAACTTAGCCAGGTCCCATCTCCGTAATTTCTTATCTTTTGCAATTTTTTTAGTTTTAATCTACACCTCATAACTAATAAATTATGATCCTGTCCTAGAAATGTCTTAAAGTGTAAAATCTTGTTCCTGAATCTCTGAATTACCATTACATAACAGTCTGAAACCTTTCATTGTCTCCAGGTTTCTTCCACATATACAACCTTCTTTCAAGATTCTTAAACAAAGTGTTAGTGACGATTTAAGTTATGCACTGTGCAAAATTCTACCAAGTGGCTTCCTCTTTTATTTATTTACCCCAGTCCATGTCCTCCTACCATTTTTTCCTTCTTTTCCTCTTCCTACTAATGAATTCCAGTCACCCATTATAGTAAAGTTTTCCTCTCCCTTAGTTATCTGAATAATTTCTTTTATCTCATCATACATTCTTTCAATCTCTTCATCTGCAGAGCTAGTTGGCATATAAACTTGTACTATTGCAATGGGTGTTGCATTTGTGTCTATCTTGGCTATGGTAATGCATTCACTATGTTGCCCATAGTAGCTTACTTGCATTCCTAGTTTCGTATTCATTATTAGACCTACTCCTATATCTATATTTGATTTTATATTTATAACCATGTAGTCACCTGACCCGAAATTCTGCTCATCCTGCTGTCAAACTTCACTCATTCCCACTAAATCCGACTTCAACCGATCCATTTCCCTTTTCAAATTTTCTAATCTACCCACCTAATTAAGGGATCTTACATTCAATGCATGATCACAGAATGCCAATTTTGTTTTCCTGATAACATCTCCTGAGTAGTCACCACCCAGAGACCTTGCATGGGACTCTATTTTACCTTGAGAATATATACCCAAGAAGATGCCATCATTATTTAACCATACAGTAGAGTTGCATGTCCTTGAGAAAAGTAATTGCTGTAGTTTACCCTTGGCTTCAGCTGTTTGCAAAACCAGTACAGCAAGTACTTGGCTAATGTTATAAGGCCAGATCATCAATCATCTATACTGTTGCCCGTGCAACTAGTGAAAAGGCTGCAGACCACCTTCAGGAACCACATGTTTGTCTGTTCTATCCAATTTCACTTCAGCAGTGTAAAAAATGTGAATTACTCAGTTGATTTGAATGTCAGTGACCATCCCCTTCAGCAAAATTGAAAACTTGCTTCATTTACCCATGAATCGGGGAAAGAAATGCAACAGGCACCCCGTCTCCTTATGTACGTACTTTGTTAGAGCACATCATATGGCATATTCTGTGATATACAGAACATAGTACAGGTATCATAATGATCTGACTTGAGAGTGTATATTTTGATAGACTAAATAAATAGAAAAATATATACAATATGAACATAATGACACTAAGCAGAGCAGAGGAATCTGATATGAGAAGGTAACCAAAAATTCTATGAATGAAACATTCCAGATAATGGTGTACACTGATGTTGATTTTGCACTATCCTTTTAACAACTGCTGTCTACTATCATGGACACAAAGCACACATGAATTTAATTCTTTGACTGAAATTTCTGTATTCTCTGCAATATATTTGAGTATTTGTAGCTACAACAAAATACTTCTCTTATCAAAAGGGTGAAGCTGAGGACAAGAACATTAAAGTTTCTGCAGTTTATGTCAAACAAACCGAAGTGATTTAGAATGTCAAACCTCTTACGCTAGACAGATAAAAATTCTAATTTCCAAATATCAACTGTCAGTTACACCAAGGAAATCTTTAAAAAGGCAAAATAATGTGCACTGCAGTGAAGACTGAACTCATTCAGAAGTTAGCGAGGAATTTTTTGCTTTGGATAGTTATTACCATAACTCAACTGATAAAAAAATGTATATCACTGAAGAATGTTCTCTTCTATTTTACTGATGCTTTGCCAATTACAGAATGATGTATGTAATTTCACAAGTTGTTCATATGCACCATTGAACCTGCTAGTTCATTTTCTGTAGCCCCTTATGTTCACAACATATATAGTACTATCATTGTAAACCTCACAAGGAAAGGATCGAAGAGTAAAGTACAGAAACAGTAGTACGTCTGCATTGTTAAGTACTGCATAAGAGATAGCTATTGTGGCAAGTATTCATGAATATTTCATAAGCTCTTTGATATGACTTTTTCCTTGTTATTAATGAGTGTGCTTTGATCAAACCTTTTATTAACAACAGCATTTCCTAGCGATATACAGAATGTTCAGGAATCAAAACATGCAAAACAAGGACTCATACATTTGACACAGCTTTGTTGCTGTGTCGGATTTTCTTTTTTCCTAATGTCAGTTCTAAAACACCTTCTAACATTGTCCGATGACCAATCTCTCTGACACACTGTTGTCTCAATGATCTTTTCTTAAATCTCTTGATCTCATTACTTTTACAATTCCCTCTTTCCAAACCTTCCTTAGTCTTCCACATTTTCTGTCATACAAATGTATCCACAGCATAGTCTCCTTGGGCAACCTGGATTCATCTATCCATTGGCCATTATCATGCCATATTAACTGTTTCCATTTGATATCAGTTGTTACACCCATTTGTAATTGAACCTCTTCATTATGTGTTTTCTATCTTCTGCTTATTCCCAATGACTGTCAGAACATATCTGTTTCAGTCGTGTCGAACTTTCTCTTTTTGTTCTCTGTAACTCTCTGTCTCTCTACCATATACAACAAGGAACCTTTAATTAATTTCATAGATAATGTATTTCAGTTTCCTTTCTATTTCGCTACCCCAATGGATTCCATTTTAAAAAAAAGAAGTCAATCTTCTAGTCTGAGGTATTTGTTTTGTAATTTCTTGATCATCTTTATATGATTTTATTCCTAGATATGTGTAACTACTGCAAGCTGCAATTTCCTCCATATCATGATGGATGCTTGATAGTTCTGTTCCTGTTGTAACATATTTTGTTTTCTGGGTGTTAAGTTCTAAATCTCACCATTTATACTCTTCTTGTAGTAGTGCCATAAGAGGTGTGATAAAAAAGTAATGGCAATTTTTGTTTTTCTTGAAGACTGTTTTTTTATTCCTCAACATCAACTTTTTCCCATGCATAGTAATCCCCCCAGATATAATACATCTGTGCCAGCACTTTTTCCAGTCGTGGAAGCACTTCTGGAACTCATTTTTCATTATGGTGTTCAGCTCCTTCAACAGTTCTGTTTTATCTCCTCACTGGTGACAGAACATCATCCTGTCATGGTTATCTTCAGCTTCAGGAGTGGAAAGTTGTTGTAGGGGGCCATGTCCAGTGAATATGGTGGCTGAGCCAACATCACAGTTTTGTTTTTTGCCTAAACAATCATCAACAAGCGTTGAGGTGTGAGCATGAGCATTATCATGATGCAGTTTCCATGAGTTGTTTTGCCACAATTCTGATTGTTTTCTTCCAATTGCTTCATGCAAACAGGACATAACTTCCAGATAGTTTCCATATTGACAGTATATGACCATAAGTCAGGAACTTGTGGTGTATTATCACATTGTAATCAAGAAAACAGTGAGAAGAACCTTCATGTGTGATTGAACGTGTCAATTTTTTTGTCTTGGCTCTTTAGGCAGTTTGCATTGGGATTATTGGGCCTTGGTTGTGACGTCATACCCATATACCCATGTTTTGTCACCAATTATAACCTTCTTTAGAAGTTCCTCAGTGATGCCTACACGATCTCGTTTTTGATCGAAATTAAACGCTTTTGGAACAAACTTTGCTGCTACATGTTCCTGCCAACACATCTGAAAAAATTGCTTGGCGTGAGCCACATGATATGCCGACATTATTAGCAACCTTTCTGATGGTGATTGTGATTTTCCAGAACCATGTTCTTTACTTCTTCCACATTATCATCAGTAATTGATGTGCTAGGACATCCAGTGTGGCTGTCGCCTTCATCATCTTTTCAACACTCTTTGAAATGTTTATACCACTTATAAACTCATATCTTACTCATTATAGATTATCCAGAAGCCACAGTCAACATTTTGAATGCAGTGCTGCACTTAATTCCATTTTCAACCAAAATTTAATGCAAATTCTTTGGTCTATCTTTTCCAAAAATATAAATTTGCCAAGTGCTCAAAAACACACATAACCTTTTCAACTCTCAGTAATAAACTAAACATTCAAAACAGCTGAAAATGCAAACATACATCAGGAACATGCATACTGACAAGATAAAAAAATTGAAAATTGGATGTATAAAGCTTGCAAAATTAAAAAATTTCTATTACTTTTTGATGACACCTCTTACATTCCAGATCATCTTTTTTCTTGGCAAGCAGGACCTAATTGTGTACATGTTGCAGTGTATACGAGTAGGCCTAACCCATGTCTACACCAATTCCTCTGCATTTCTGTTTTCATTGATTTACAGCTTTTGCTATGTATGTTTTAAACAGGGTAGGTGATATACACCAGTCTTGACGCAAATCTTTTTTGACAGAAAACCTTCGAGGTAGTCTATTACCAAGTTTTATTCTTGATGTTGGACCATTATACAAATTTTGGAGAGTCATTGTTAAAGTTTAATTGATGTTTGAATCCTACAATACTTTCCACAGCCTTTGTACAGTATCGTATGCCTCATGAAGATCTACAAACATAAGATGGATTTCTTGGTGTTTGACCTTTTCTCTATTACTTGTTTCTAATAAAACACATTGTCAGTACAAGTTCTACTAACTCTGAACCCTGATAGCTCTTCTTCCTCTGCATTCTGATTCCACAAGATCTGTGAAATGGTATTGGAATTTACGTACCGTATTTACTCGAATCCAAGCCGCACTTTTTTTCCTGTTTTTGTAATGCAAAAAATCACCTGCGGCTTAGAATCGAGTGCAAAGTAAGCGGAAGTTCTGAAAAATGTTGGTAGGTGCTGCCACAACTAACTTCTGCCGTCGAATATATGTAGCGCTACACAGGCATGCTTTGCAGGCACAAAGATAAATACTGGCACCAAAACCTCTGCGGTAAATAAATTAAAAAAAAAAAGGGGGGGGGGGTGGAAGACGAGCTTTTTTCCCTCCGCCCCGAGTTTTGATCACTGCATTTTCATACATTATCCATCGAAGTAAATACAAATTCCGTATTATTCATCTTCGAATGTTGCAGCCTTTCAATGTACTACGAAAATCCGACTGGCAAGACTGTTAGGGATATTTGTCAATATGGCCAACTCTACGTTCTGAATTTTTTCCTACCTGTGAGAAGAGATGGTTGCTAATAGGAACTTTTATGAATTGTGAATCACATGCAGTATTCTCTTCACCATAAGAATAATACGAATATAAACATTTTGCCACGTATTCTTTTGCGTTTGCTGATATCTCGTTTAAATTCTGTCTGCCTAATAAACTACGAAACTAGAGTGAGACAACAGCAAACACGGAAGAATATACATATCATGTCATGTTTATATTCGTATTATTCTTATGCGTAATAGTGATACAGTCATAAATGAAGCACGGCAATTGACTAGATTTTTAAATCTAAGATGACTCTAATTTCTGTGCAGAATGTAATGTACTAAAGAGGCGTCTGCAAAGATCTTCAAACGGAGAAAAATTTTCGTGAAACTCTCATTCAGAATATCTTATATCATACGCAGTCTATTATTTGGTTCTTGTTGATCATTATCAAAGAAAGCAGCAGTGTAAGTAACAACAAATAGCAGTCTCCTGCCATTGTTTCACTTATGAGACAATTCCTCTTTTTTAATTGCGGTAGCACGCACAAAAGCAAGCGATGCCGCGAGTGGCGACAGGCCATAAACACTCATCATCAGAATGCGACAAACAATGCACGACACAGTACAGTAATGAATCTTCAGCTAAGAATGATGTAAATACCTATAACAAAGAGAATGGCACTTATCAGATCAAAGAAAAATAAGCAATCAATTCAAACCAGACGAAGCACGTGAAAAGGGAAGGGTACCCATATAAATACGGACGGACACATAGCAATGGCTACCTGGTAAAGCTTAACTGCTAAGCTTACGTCTCGAACCAAACTACTATAGCTGTATCGTCATTCATTCGGCCTAAATTGTGTCTCATATTACAATGGACCAACTTTGTTTCGATTTGGAGGTGCGGCCTAAAACTTTTCTCTCCCCTTGAATTTCAAGTCTCAAATTTCAGGTGCGGCTTAGATTCAAGTGCGGCTTAGATTCAAGTAAATACGGTAATTGAAAAGAGGAACATTAAAGTTTTGGTATTGAATGTCATTGATACAGTGTACTCATATTTGTGAAAGAATAACAAGAAAGATAGCAGTTATTTCTAGCTGAGTAGGAGCAGATGGAGAGCAAAAATATTTTCCACCGAAAACAAGTTTTGTGGATATCGTGACTTGCCAAAATTAAGTTACTGTTCAACTGAATATGCCAAAATCTACCATTCATGCAGTTGTACAAAATGTGTGGTTCTATGGGGGTACAAAGAACAACTGTTTCGTGTGGAGGGGAAAAGAGGCATGGAGGTGGGGGGGGGGGGGATGTGTGGTGTGGCCCTTACGCTATTTTATGTTTGTGGCAATAGAATCGTTCCACAGTCTGCTTCAAATGCCAGTTCCCTAAATTTTCTCAGTACTGTTCCTGGAAAAGAACGTCACTTTCCTCCCAGGCATTCCCATTTGAGTTCCCAAAGCATCACCATAATAATTGCATGTTGTTTGAACCTACCTGTAACAAATCAAGCAGCCTGCTTCTGAAATGCTTCAGTGTCTTCCTTTAATCCACCTGGTACGGATCCCAAACACTAGAGCAGTACTCGAGAATAGGTCACACTAGTGTCCTGTATGTGGTCTCCTTTACAGGTGAACCAGTTTCCCAAAAGTCTGCCAATAGATTGAAGTTGGCCATTCACCATCTTGACTACAGTCCTCACGTGCTCATTCCATTTCATATTGCTTTGCAGTGTTATGTCCAGATACTTAAATGAGGTGATCGTGTCAAGTAGGACACTACTAATGCTGTATATGGACATTACAGGTTTGTTGTTCCTTGTCATCCACATTAACTTACATTTTTTTAACATTTAGAGCTAGATGTCATTCCTCACACCAACTAGAAATTTGTATCCTCGTACAGTCACTCGACTTTGACACCTTCCTGTACACCGTAGCATCGTCAGCAAATAACCACAGATTGCTACCTCTCTGCTGCCTGATCATTTATGTATATAGAAAATGACAGCTGTCCTATCACACTTCCCTGGGGCACTCCTGATGATACCCTTGCCGAACTCTCACTATCGAGGACAGCGTACTGGATTCTATTACTTAAGAAGTCTTCGAGCCGCTGACATAGCCTGGAACCTATACCGTGTGCTCGGATCTTAATTAACAGTGTGCAGTATGGCACCGTGTCAAATGCTTTTTGGAAATCTAGAAATATGGAACCTGCCTGTCACCCTTCGTCCATAGTTCACAGTATATCAAGGGAGGAAAGGCAAGCAGAGTTTCAGATGAGCAATGCTTTTTAAAACTGTGCCGATTCGTGGACTTCAGCTTGTTGGCCGCGAGGAAGTTTATTTTATTCGAAGTCAGAATATCTTTGAGAACTCTGGAGCAAATCGATATATTGGTCTGTAAATTTGCAAGTCCGTTCTTTAACCCTTCTCAGATACAGAATTCACTTGTGTTTTTTCCAGTCACTTGGGATTTGGTGCTGGGTGAGAGATTTGTGATGTGTGCAAGCTAAGTAAGGGGCCAGTGCTGTAGAGTTCTCTTTGTAAAACTGAATTGGGATTCCATCCAAATGTGCAGACTTACATGTTTTAATTTCTTTCAGTTGTTTCTCTGTGCCAGGGATGCTTGTTACTATGTCATCCTTATGGGACTCTGTGCGATGGTCCAATGACAGTACGATTGTTTGATTCTCCTCCGTGACCCATTTCTTAAACACAAAATTTAAAACCTCAGCTTTTGTTTTCTATCTTAATGCCACACCAGACTGGTCAAAGAGTGACTGGGTGAAGGCCTTAGACCCACTTAGCAATTTTACGTAGGACCAGAATTTTCTTGGGATCTTGGCCAGACCTTTTGCTAAGGTACAGCGATGCTAGTTGTTGTGATGGAAGATGTATATTTTCTGAACGTATTTCAAACCATGAGTTTGTTCTCAACCATTGACTTTTCTGTCTGTTTGCCTATTCTCATATATTGCTGGTGGAAAGTGGCTATGATGCAATATCTGGATGCACTTTCCTGATAGAAGAGACATGAAAAGAAAACCAGCTTAATGGATGATAAGCAAAGAGACATTTTAGAGCCAGAAACCTTGATTTGAATATTGAGACAGCATCTGGGACTTGGTAAATCAAATTACAAGCATAATTCGTTGTGCTGCTAAAGAATTTGGAATATCTTAAGTTGATGCTTGCTCCCTTGTGTAAAGCTAAATGGGTCTATGCAATCAGGGACAGTGGGAGAGCATGGCAAATGTGCAAGTCCAGACCATTGGAGGAGAATATAGAAGTCTTTTGGATTGTGATGGCAAAAGGAGGGTGTGGCATGCATTTTTGAATTCTGTCAATTATTCCACATCAACCACAAAAATTCTGAGTCAATCAGAGAGATCTCAGGTAAGAACAAATGAGCACTTATCCATGTTATAATGAAAAACGGGACCTTTTTTTTTTTTTTTCATTCCTCCACTTGACGAAGGACAAACAGTGACCGTAATTTTAATAAAATTGTGGTGTCACCGCCAGACACCACACTTGCTAGGTGGTAGCTTAAATCGGCTGCGGTCCATTAGTACATGTCGGACCCGCGTGTCGCCACTGTCAGGATCGCAGACCAAGCGCCACCACAATGCAGGTCTCAAGAGACGTACGAGCACTCGCCCCAGTTGTACGGACGACATTGCTAGCGACTACACGTACGAAGCCTTTCTCTCATTTGCCGAGAGACAGTTAGAATAGCCTTCAGCTAAGTCCATGGCTACGACCTAGCAAGGCGCCATTAACTATATCTGGAGAGAGTCTCACTTGTATTATCAAGAGCAATGTACAACAAGAAATTAAAGTTAAGTATACGAGAAGCTCCGTTCTTTTCTTTATAGCTTTCATCACGTATCCTGTTTCAGACTAAACGCAAGACGGCTTGAGTTGACGCATGCCCTTTCGGCTACTTCTCAGTGTGGCGTAGCTAGCTTGTTACGCCACAACAAAAATAATATCGAATGGCAGCTACAACCATATGTGTGTAGGTTGGAAAGAGGTTTTACAAATGAGACTGTTGGATTTTAGTTGAAACAGTGGAGAAAAAAATATAACTACCACTTTTTCAATGTGAATATTGTACACAATCAAGTCAGATTACAGTGAATACCTGCCAGAATTGTGAATAAGCACCATTTGCAGTGTGGACATGCAGGAAGAGAGTCAGTGAGTTTCTGGAAGGTACCGACAGGGATGTGGGGCCATGCCGACTCCAGTGCTGTGGTCGGCTGCACTAGGTTCCATGGTTGAGTGTCCATGGCACGAATAGCCCAATCGAGATGGTCCACAAATTCTCAATTCTGTTTAAATCCAGGGAGTTTGGTGGCCAGGGAAGTATAGTTAACTCATCATAGTGCTCTTTGAACCACGCACGTACACTTTGAGCTGTGCGACACATTGCATTGTCCTGCTGGCCAATGCCATCATGCCAAGGAAAAACAAACTGCATGTAGGAGTGGACGTGGTCCCCAAGGATAGATGCATACTTGTATTGATCGATTGTGTCATCCAGAATGATGAGATCACCCAGGGAATGCCACAGAAACATTCTCCTCTGGCTTGGGTGCTTCCAACAATTGTTACTGGGTGTTTGTTTTCAGACAATTCATGCCAATGAGCATAAAACAACATTCATCTACAAAAGCCACCTGTCACTATTCAGTGGACATCCAGTTGTGGTATTGGCATGCAAATTCCAGCCTCCGTTGCCAACGAACAGTGGTCAGCATGGGTGCACGAACCAGGCACCTGTTGCAGAGCCCCATACACAGCAACATTTACTGGATGGGAGCAGAGACATTGTTGGTAGCCCCTTGGTTCATCTGGACAGTAAATTGCTCACCCATGTCATCTATGGCCCATGGTGCACCACAGTTGCCTCGCCACCAGTGCAACGGTGCTGAGTAACTGTGATGAAACCAGAACAAGACATAAACCAGTTCTTGCTTATCAAGATGTGCTAGAGTCTTCCTTGGGTGTTGTAGGGTTGGTATGTGGGGAATCAAAAAGCCAGGGGTGATCATAAAACAGTTCTTTATTGATTTATTTAACTTAGTCTTCTGAGAGTGCCTTGTTCTCTGGTATGGTCGAGTGTTCTCTCATTATACACTCCTGGAAATTGAAATAAGAACACCGTGAATTCATTGTCCCAGGAAGGGGAAACTTTATTGACACATTCCTGGGGTCAGATACATCACATGATCACACTGACAGAACCACAGGCACATAGACACAGGCAACAGAGCATGCACAATGTCGGCACTAGTACAGTGTATATCCACCTTTCGCAGCAATGCAGGCTGCTATTCTCCCATGGAGACGATCGTAGAGATGCTGGGTGTAGTCCTGTGGAACGGCTTGCCATGCCATTTCCACCTGGCGCCTCAGTTGGACCAGCGTTCGTGCCGGACGTGCAGACCGCGTGAGACGACGCTTCATCCAGTCCCAAACATGCTCAATGGGGGACAGATCCGGAGATCTTGCTGGCCAGGGTAGTTGACTTACACCTTCTAGAGCACGTTGGGTGGCACGGGATACATGCGGACGTGCATTGTCCTGTTGGAACAGCAAGTTCCCTTGCCGGTCTAGGAATGGTAGAACAATGGGTTCGATGACGGTTTGGATGTACCGTGCACTATTCAGTGTCCCCTCGACGATCACCAGTGGTGTACGGCCAGTGTAGGAGATCGCTCCCCACACCATGATGCCGGGTGTTGGCCCTGTGTGCCTCGGTCGTATGCAGTCCTGATTGTGGCGCTCACCTGCACGGCGCCAAACATGCATACGACCATCATTGGCACCAAGGCAGAAGCGACTCTCATCGCTGAAGACGACACGTCTCCATTCGTCCCTCCATTCACGCCTGTCGCGACACCACTGGAGGCGGGCTGCACGATGTTGGGGCGTGAGCGGAAGACGGCCTAACGGTGTGCGGGACCGTAGCCCAGCTTCATGGAGACGGTTGCGAATGGTCCTCGCCGATACCCCAGGAGCAACAGTGTCCCTAATTTGCTGGGAAGTGGCGGTGCGGTCCCCTACGGCACTGCGTAGGATCCTACAGTCTTGGCGTGCATCCGTGCGTCGCTGCGGTCCGGTCCCAGGTCGACGGGCACGTGCACCTTCCGCCGACCACTGGCGACAACATCGATGTACTGTGGAGACCTCACGCCCCACGTGTTGAGCAATTCGGCGGTACGTCCACCCGGCCTCCCGCATGCCCACTATATGCCCTCGCTCAAAGTCCGTCAACTGCACATACGGTTCACGTCCACGCTGTCGCGGCATGCTACCAGTGTTAAAGACTGCGATGGAGCTCCGTATGCCACGGCAAACTGGCTGACACTGACGGCGGCGGTGCACAAATGCTGCGCAGCTAGCGCCATTCGACGGCCAACACCACGGTTCCTGGTGTGTCCGCTGTGCCGTGCGTGTGATCATTGCTTGTACAGCCCTCTTGCAGTGTCCGGAGCAAGTATGGTGGGTCTGACACACCGGTGTCAATGTGTTCTTTTTCCATTTCCAGGAGTGTATTCTGGTGTTGTATGCGTGGGCAATATGTGCTGCTTGGACAGTGGTGTACTCACTAGGCATCACAAGCACTCCAGGACTGAGTTATCAGCGATGTGTGTAGCACTGCACTCGGCTCAACTGTACCACAGCACGGCAAGGGCAGCCAGCAGCATCTTCTGGCCACAGCCGATCTCAATACTGCCCAGAGTCTTAACTCTGAACAATGTCTGGATAGTGGGAGTGGTTGGCCGGTGCATTCCGGCAATGGCCGACAGCCATGTAGAAGCGGCAGCAGTGTGTTGGGCACCAGGTTCTGGACAGTCGGGCACTGGATCTTATATTGCAGCCCCACGGTACCAGTGACGACAGTGATGTAGTTACAGTGAAAATTCCAAGGCTGTGGCTGACATAGGCTGGGCACAGCTATGTTGCCCAGCCGGTAACACACAGGGGGTTGGCTACATACAGGTTTAAATGGAGCCACTCTACACTGACTATGCAGAAGTGCGGTATTTGTATGTCACTACTGAAAGTTCTGGAACAGCGTTGGCAACAAGCATCCATCTGTTGTCAAGCAGCAGTGTCTCAAACTGCAGAAGTTTCCTGATCACCAAATCATTGACATGCAGAAGTGGCGGAACACAAGCAGTCACACGGCGATAGGTGCCTCTGTCAGCAGAATGTTGACTGCGGCTGTAGGTGCTCCAGATACAGCACTGGCACTGGCTGTGGCTTAGGCTGTTAAAACTCCTCTCTCCTAAAAATATCCACCCTCAGATTTCAGTTGAAAATTTTGTTGTGACATAGACACTAATTTATTTACAGGTATTTATTCTGTATCTTTTTGGCTTCACTCATGCTAACACTAGGTCCTTTACATTATTTACACTTCTTTCCCTTTCAACCACACTAGCCCTTATCTCACTAGTATGTTCTCATTTACTCTCTCTTCTCTTCAAATCACTTTTTTCCTTTGAAAGGGCACGGCCGATTTCCTTCCCAATCCTTCCCTAACCCGAGCTTGCGCTCCGTCTCTAATGACCTCGTTGTCGATGGGACGTTAAACACTAACAACCACCAACCAAATCACTTTTAGCCCTGCTAGCTGCTACAGCATTTCATTTTGTGGGGAAGGAGTGGTGTGCAGGCAGGTACCCTATCGGCTAGTCTTTCCATTTAATATTTACATGCTAAAATGTTCATCTCCTACATCACCCCATTACATGCACCAAATATGTCTAGTAACTACAAGAAAAACTTCAAAGATTGTCATACATCACATTAAGATATGTCCTATGTCAACACAAACGATACCTTTCTCTTTCTGGTGCTGATACAAAAAAAAAAAAAAAAAGGGCAATCCCTTGATCTGTATAACTCGTTTACATTGATGCATATTCATACTATCCTGTTGCCTTATCATTATGATCTAAACAAATAGTGAAAACTATTTGCAAAGGGAAGGACTCATGGGTAACATTTCCATTGTCATGTTATTAATTGTATTGACCAAGAAGGACTCTTTACGATGAACACAATTCACAGATTTCATCATCACAATACACATGTAACACTTACTCGTCATATTCCTCGTGTGTCTTCATAATGAACCTCCTATCTCGACACACAGATATCTCTCATTCCGAGAGAGTACAAGTAGTTCACTGGCCTCCACTTTGAGCTCTCCGATACCACCAGATCTACTTCCTGTGTCACAGTCGCTTTCCAGCTGCCCTACTATCATCTAATTCTTTCTTACCTCTTTACCCAGAGAGACTATTTCCTGGGCTACCCTCCTGACCATAATAAACCTCAGAAAAATATATAAAACTTTCTTGTCATGCTCTCCCATAATAATGAATTTATACAGACACCATTGGCAGATTTACTTCCGTGGTTTATGTGATGTCCTGATGTCTAACAATCATTTTGCATCTATGTGATATCTCAGCATATTGCTGCTTTGTGCTATTCATGTACAATGTAAAGACATGAAATCTGAACCATTTGATTCCAGTGTGGCTATTGGATCATGCTCTAGTTGGTCAGTGCTGATCTACCTCTGGTTATGTCTCTTATCATTAAACATGCTAGGTTCCAAATTCGAATATTCCACATAATTTAAGGCTACCCTAAAATCTCCTCCAACCTGTCACCTAACCTTTAACTATTTACACTTCTCATTCTGCTGTACAAAATTTGTATTTGCAAGAAAAACTTGTGGCTGCTTTGGCCTTTTCCTGAGTCCTCTCAGCACCCATGATTTCCTATTTTTAAGCTAGGTGCACTCACATCAGTGGCTTGTGTAATGACCGTCTGGCAAACACAACAAACCTGTTCATCTGACTTGGTGCATAGGGCTGAATGCCTTTGGAAATTATGTTGTGTTGACATCACTGACATTAGGGATTCGACCCTCAGGCCTTTGTCAAATGTGACTCGAGTTATGCTGTTCGTACTGAATAACACAGAAATGAGATACAGGGCTTCAAGGATACAAAGATAACGGAATATACAGATCCCACGAGTAAAAATAAAAGTCTGTGCCACTACTCTCATATGTTGCCATCCCAGTTGAATCACCACTTGCAGTCTTCTGTCATCAGAACTATGTGTACCTTCTTTGCTGTCATTGATCCATCAGTCTCAAACCATCCTGTCCCTGTCAGCAAAATGTGATGGTGCAGAAGAAGCAAGATTTTCAGGTGGCTGTGGAGAAACAAGAGTGACAAGTAGACCAGTTCTTGTTCGTCAGGATGCACTCGAATCCACCTTGGGTGTTGTAGGGATCGTAGATAGTTTGGGAGACAGTTGTGACATGTGGGGAAGTTTCAGATAAACCAGCAGTGATCATAAAACAATTATTTGTGAATTTATTCAACTTACACAGTCTTTGGAGTGTGCCCTCCTCTTCGGTGCAGTATGGAATTCTCTCATAATATTTCGGAGTTGTAGCAGCAGGCAAGGAAGGCACGGTACATGGACATTCTGCACTGCTCGGGTGGTGGCGTATAACTTGGTGTCGTGGGCACTCTGGAGCTGGGTTGACAGTGGCATCCATAGTACTGCACACGACTGTGGTGCAGCGCAGCATGGGGCGTCCAGCAGCACCTTCTGCCGTTGTGGTAGGTTTCATTGCTGCCCAGAGTCAAACTCTGAACAATTGGCTGGCAGTGGGTGGCTGGGGGACTCCGGAGACGGCGAGAGGCTCTGTAGTGGTTGTGGTAAGGTATCGGGTGCCAAGTCCCGGGCAGTCGAGCACCATGCCCGGCAGTGGCAGAGAGCGACACGGTTACGGCAAAAACTCCAAGGCTGTGGCTGACACAGTTTGGGTGCAGCTACATTGCCCAGCGGGTCACACATATTGGGCTGCCTACGTACAGGTTTAAATGCAGCCACTTGACACTAACTTCACACAAATGTGGTGTTTGTGTGTCACCGTGAAAAGGCCTGGAGTTGGATCGGTGAATGGCATCTGTCTGTTGTCAGGCAGCACTGTATCAAACTGCAGAAGCTTCCTGATGTTCCTGTTCATTGACATGTGAAAGTTGCGGTATGGAAGCAGGCACATGTGGTGGTATGGAAGTAGGCACACGGGGAGGGATGCTTTTGTCTATAGGATGTTGACTGTGGCTTCTGGCAGTCCAGATATGATATTGCTGGTGGCTGTGGCTTAGGCTATTAGAATAAGCATAAATTACAATGCATTACAAACAAACACTACGTAGACAGTATAGTGTACACTTATGGTTCCAAGCTAGCAGACTTAGTTGACTATTCTCTTGTCTTCAGATGCAATGTGCTGATAATCCACCTACGGCTGAAGTAAACATCTTTGGTTTTTTTCCTATCCTAACGTCTCTAAACCAGATGAGATACATCAATGCAGTTACTTTCCTCAGCTGTTAACTCGTAGATTGCTCTGCAGATGATCAGGAGAATGTGTCCAGTAGAGATGCATGTCCAGGACATCCTACTCTGTCTTCAAATACAGAGTGAAGTAATGAAATTATGTTGTATACTGAGGCATATCAGAATCCATATCAAAAACTATAGGAGTAACCAAATAAGTTTTCTGAAGAAAGCACAGTGACATTGTGCAACAATCCCATGGAGTCAGTGATGTAATTGGTGAGAAAGACAGTTACAGTTATATGGGGAAGGGATTGGCTGGATAGGAATGAAAATAAACTCTGAATGATTCAACTGACCATTTGTAGTCATGTGAAACACAATGAGGTTATTTTAGCTTGTCTTTGTCTAGGGAATTGCTCTTTAACCAGTGTTTCCCTACTGCATTATTAACATCTAGCGTGTGACGCACATGGATTACCATAACAGAGCACCATATTTTACCAGAATGTTGTTTGTATGTGGCATTGAGTGGCTTGGCTAGATGCAATCTCTATTGTAGGTGACAATTAAATTAGCGTAATGTAACTTCTAAATGACTGACTAGTTCTTCTCCCTTTTTTATAACAGTAATTGTGCAGCCATATGAATCTGATGAACTGTTTTTAAGTTATTTTTGCATATTTATTTGATAAAAAAATTTCAAATGATTATCACTATGATTTCATCAGTTTCAATGCAATTCTTTGTATAAATTCTAAGTTTGCTTGTGGAATAAGCGGAATGATGATAACCACAGTGTTGGATGCCCTAAAACTGATCAAGTGGCTGTTTTGTGGTTTTCTATCAGATGATCCCCCAATGGAAAAAGGTTGCTGCTATGTTCCAAAAATTACTTGCGTATTATAACCTTTTCCGACATAGCCATGTATCATATATGTGGTAAAAATAAGCAGGCATAGTTGAAGACTTGGGGAGACTGAAAAGTTGCACAACATGATCTTTAAATTTGTATTATTGTGGAGATGGCCACATACTTGAAGGAATTCAGAAATATTTTATTGCAAATTTTGGGCTGGAAATTTTTCTCTCTCCAGCCAAGATTTGTTTTGTGGCGAAGGAACTGCTCTCGTGGCTCACTCTCCATAACCAGCCCATGTTTATGGGCAAGCATAGTTCACACCATTGAGGACTCCTGATGAGAGACTCCTTGCGAACATCACGTACAGCCCTTGGTGATTAGAAAATGTGGGAAAATGGTTACATGGGGTCACGGTAGATGAGAGCAGAATGGTGGGTCCAGAAGAGACTTGCTCTTTGTGACATTTACCCAAACTGACAATACACCTTCTCCCTGCACTCTCCTGTTCCACTCCATAATGTAGACATAATGGCCCCTTCAATCAATTGGAAGTTTCCCCAGGTTGACCTTGTGTAACCTGAACATGAAATGTAGTTGAGATTCTATTTAACAGAGCTCTGTTCTTAATGCAAACACTCCCCTCAGATGTCCTTCCTTTGCTCCTACCCTCACCACCTGTTTGTTGTTTAAAGGAGTCTTTTTAGTACTCATATGGAGGACCTTACACTTTTTACTGTTCAGGGTCAGTTGCCACTTTTTGCACCACACAGATATTTTTCTAACATATTGATCTCCTGATGATGACTTTACTATATGGTATCAGTAAGCAAGCTAAGAGGGCTGTTCACATTGTCGTCCAAATGGTTTATATAGATTAGAAAGAGTGGAGAACCTGTAACACTTCCTTGGGAAATGTCAGACATCATTTCAGTTTTGCTTGATGACTTCCCATTAGTTACTAAGAATTGTGTCCTTTCTGACAGGAAACCATGAATCCAATTACACAACTGAGATGTTACTCCATAGACACACAATTTGATTAGTAACTGGTTGTGAGGAATAGTGTCAAAAGCCTTCTGGAAATCCAGAAATATGGAATCAGCTTGAGATCTCCTGTCTATACCACTCATTACTTTGAGTGAACAAAGTGTCAGTTGCGTTTCACAAGAGTGATATTTTCTGAATCCATTCTGACAGTGTGTCAATGGATCATTTTCTCCAGTGTTTCATAACATTCAAATGCAGTATATGCTCCAAAATCATACTGAAAATTCTTGTCAGTGATATTGGTCTGTAATTCCATGAATTACTTCGATTTACTTCCTTGTGTATTAGTGTGACTGTGCAACTTTCCAGTCCTTAGGTATGGATATTTTGTCAAGTGAGTAATTATATATGATCATTAAATATGGAGTTATTACATCAACATACTCTGAAAGGAATCTAATTGGTATACAGTCTGGACCAGAAGACTTGGCTCTATCAAGTAACAAGTTGCTTTGATTCACCGAAGGTATCTACTTCTAAGTTACTCATGTTGGCTATCTTTGGATTTTCAGTCAGAGTATCACTGTAGAAACTATGAAAAACATCTCACATTAAAGTCCATGCTAAATTTCAAGTTTCTTTAAAACATTGCCAATCTTGGAGGTGGTGTATTTTTTTTTAAATCTGGCACACTTCTTTTGTTGTATTTGCAGTAGTATCCTGACCTGTTTTGTGTATGATGAGGGATGTGTTCCATTTTGGTTTGCCTCTCTGTTGCCCACAATACTATTTCTACGAATTTAAGCTACATTTGGTTTTCACGTACATAGTTAGTTTGGAAGAAATGGTGATTGTCTCTCAGAAAATCATGAAGTGAATTTTTATCTGCTTTTGTAAGTAGATATATTCTGCATTTATTTTTGGTGGCTTTGGGTGTTATGGTATTCAGTCTCGCTACAACCACCTCATGGTATCAATCATGATGCTCTCTGTTTGCTCAGGATGGTTTGTTGTAAGAGGTGTAGTATGTTATCGCAACCAATTCATGATGGTATCCATCACGATGCTCTCTATTTGCTCAGGATGGTTTGTTGTAAGAGGTGTAGTATGTTATCGCAACCATTTACAATTTGTGTGGGCTCCGGAACTAATTTTCAGGGAGTGCATTTAGTACAGTTTCAAATGGTGTTTTCTGCCTGCCACTGACTTTAAAAATGTCAATGGCAGAGTGAAGTTACCTATAACTAGAACTGTGTGAGTCAAGTACCTATTTGAAATGACTCAGTTTTTCCTTCAACCCACAGCAACTATATCATCTGAATGGGAGTGTTGATAAAAGGAGCCAGTTATTAATTTATTCACTTTGTTGAGTATAACCTCTGCCCACATTAACTTGCAGTGTCACTGCAGACACACACTCCATAGATGTTCAGGTTAATGGGAATGATTTTTCTGCTGTAGAAGATATAACATCTGCCTCAATGAAGGTAGTGTTGGTGGTTAGTGGGTTTGATATGGATGGAACCATTAGAAAGCTGGAGTATTGGCCCTGGGTCTAGATAATGAAGATATCATCTATGAATATGAACCAGGCAAGGCGTTTGGGAGGCTAGAAATGTTTCCTGTATATGATCCATAAACAGGTTGGCTTAGGAGGGTGCCATACGGGTGCCCATGACTGTGCCATAGGTTTTTTTATATGTCTTCCCCTCAAAGAAGTAGTATTTGTGTGTGAGGCTGCCATTGGTAAGCAGTATAAGTCATGAGGTTGTGGGTTTGGAGTCAGAACAACATTGGCATGAGGGATGCTGGTGTAAGGGAGGTGTTATCAACAGTGATGCATAGGGATTCAGATGGTAATGGGGTGGGGATGTTCACAATTCGGAAAAGGAACTGATTTGTATTTTTCATATGACAGACTAAGCTGTAGGCAACTGGTTGAAGGTATTGGTCGACAAGAGCTGAGATTCTTTCAGTTGGAGCATGGTAACCAGCCACAATGAAGGATCCAGGAGTGTTGGGTTCATGGATTATGGGAAACATGTAGAAGGTGAATGGTTGATGGTACATTGGTGTGAGGAGGGAGATAGATTCTAGGATAGGCCTAAATATGTGAGTAGTGATTGCAAGTTATGTTGGATTTCTGGGATTGGATCACTATGGTAGAGCTTGTAGGAGGGGGTGAAAACAGTTGGCAGAAGCATTCTGTTAGATAGAACAGTTCATCAAGGCGGTGGTGGACCCTTTGTCTGGAGAGAGGATGATTAAATCAGGGTCTGTCTTGAGGTTGTGAATGGCTGTTCTTTCTTCTGTTTAGACATTTGTGTGCTTGGGAAGGCGCGTGGGCAAGGATGATGAGGCCAATTGGCGGTTAAGGAATTCCTGTGGAAGGCAACCAGTTGGTAGTTAGGTGGGAGGGGGAGGAGGATTCCTGTTGGATATTGGTTTAAACTGGGATGGGCAAGGTTCACTGTTGGGATTAAGTTAACTTGAGTTGGAGGGATTGGTAGGAAAGAAGTGTTCCCTCTGTAAGGCTCCCAAGAGAAAGAGTAGGTCTCTGACAAGCCCATCGTGGTTGACCTTGAATGTGGTGCTGAAGGTGAGACCTTTCAATGGGACTGAAACTTCTATAAAATTGAGTTTTTTGGTGGATGGGCTGACAACAGTGTTTTGGGTTTGTTAAGGTTCTGGGTTTCATGAAAGTTGGGAGGAAGTCTTAGAGGCTATGGCAAACAAAAAAGATCAGCACGGCAGGGTCTGGGTGCTATGGTGGATTGATGAGGGGGTTTGCTGGGGAAAGATAGTGTAAATGGATAGTAGTGTGATGAGGTTGGAGTAGGATATCAATAAGTCAGATAATAATTTATGGAGGTGGTGCCTGGATTGCTCTTATAGATGTTGCAGGCCAGGATTTCAGTTTGTGAGGTGTTGAATGTGTAATACTACTCCATGAATTCTGACGTCATTGCACTTTTCATCATCATCATCAGATTTCTATGACCTGTACCTCTCAACCAGATATGCTGGAAGATAATGTCCTTTGTGATTCCAGTCTCTATTGACAACTATCCTTTTGCAGGGTGTGTCCCTGCACATTACACCAGCATAGTGCACACCTTTTGTGATGAGACATTTCCTGATTGTTTGATTGAGTGAGTGGATCTGTGACATAGTCACTACGCTTGCTGGACTATATCCCATTACATTTCACTCTGTAAGTGATTTGTAAAGAAAGTATCACTGTTCTTTTCTTTTTTATTGCTTATTTGGTGCTGAGTAACAATGTTATTAGTAAGTGCTGTTTTTGAACATGCACTCCAAGCGTCAATCTCATAGAGGTCTAGTGAAACTCTGCAAGCCCCTCTCCTGATCTCTGTGAACACTGGTGTTATAAAAGACTGTGACTTCAGAGATAACAGATCCTATCTTCTTCAATTCATTGTCGAAAATCCTTTAGAAAGCATGGTGGAGGCTTGTAGACCTGCCTTTCTTACAGTGCTTTTGTGATAAAATATACTGGGGATGATCATGTTCCTCTGGTACTCAAACAGTTGTAACACCAAGCGATACTGAGAAATTCTACAAGGACTCTTCGGGGCATCAAGTGAAGTTACAAAATTTCAAAGTTATTGTATTGTAATAATTGTATTTACTAAAGACATAGAAAATAATTAGCTCATTTTGACAGTTAGTTTCATAGCAATTACAGCTTTATTTTTTCACTTAAAATCACATGTTTAATAGTTTGTCATGTGTATCATAAGAGTCTCCTAATGGTTTTTTTTGGTTGGTTGGGATTATTGTGTATTTTCTATTTTGAATAAGCTTAAGCTCTATATGTAAGAATTTTAAAAACATTTGCAAATATATGTATGTATATGTGATTATGTTCCCATGCTTTCAGGTTGCATTGACTCAGAGTGACAGTCAGAAGACATATCTGAAAAATCGTTATGGAGTTGATACACTATTTTATACTACCAAATCATACACAAGTAAACAGCCATTAGAATTGTCAGTTTCCACTGGGCATTTAGTAGCAGTTATAAAGAAACAAAATCCCATGGGAGATAGTTCAGTGTGGTTTGTAGATGATGGAGGTAAGTTACATTTTTTTCGCATTTGTAATAGTCTTATTTTAAATTACAGTAAAGAAATTTGTATAGAAATTGTACAAATTTGGCTAACCATTTTTGAAGGATAGTAGGTAAAGCGACAGAATAAAAAATTAGGGTTGCGTGTCGTCAGGCAGTAATGTTTTAAGACCATTTAAAAAGTTCATATTTCCGTTATTTAACAACTTTGCATTCTGTTGCAGCCAATCAAGGTTTTCTTCCAAGTAGCATCTTAATTCCAAACAGAGGTGAATCGCCAGTTATGGACACAGAACAAGGTACAAAATCAAAACGAAGTCAGCAACAAGACATCACTGATTCAACTAAACAGTTTCCGTCTCCACCATCATATGATGATGCCCTGGCTACATCCATACAGATCCCTAATCAGTCTGATATTACAAACAGTCAGACTCCTGTCCTAGAAGCTGAAGATCTCAAAGAAGACAACTATGAAGAAATTTATGATCAGAGTGTAAGAGCAGCTTAATTTTAAATAACTTTTATATGACTGATAATTTAACAAATGCATAAATCAGTCCTGTTTATAATGAGCCAAGTAGCAGGCTTTTTATAGTTACAGAGACATTTATGCTGTCATGTGATGATTTTATTTTTGAGATAGGTGTAAAAAGGGGATAATGTAGACTTAAATTTTTTACCTAAGAATACACTCTAGTTTGACTTTGCAGATTATCTGCTGGTGTTATTTTAGTGTTGTGAGTTAGTTAACCACCATAAATAATAAGAGCTCAAATAACTGAGCAAGAATGCAGTTTATTTGCATAGTATTTTTGTTACACTTCAGAGCTTTGTAAAGCCCAGAATAAGGAGGTTGTACTGGCAAGTGGGCAACGTCTGTTCTCAGCATAATGTACACACACTTCTTCAAATCCTTAAGAATGAAAATGTTTGTGTTTCCATGGTGGGATACTGGTGTAGGGAAAAGCATTTAAAATTGTCTGTTGTTACATTAGGAATGGTGATTTGTGTGTGGGTAGGGACTGTTGTGATATGGAAAACTCTGATGGAAATTGCAGTGCTGTCCAGGCCATGTCACAGAAAATAGGTACGGCTTTGAGTGTCATGTGCCAGCACTCTACCATCCCATTGCTACGTGGGTGGTAACTAGTGGTGTTTAGTGAGTTCAAGAAGTAGAGCAAATTTGAACTGGTGCCTTCAGTATGTTGCGACATGTACTGAGCAGCCAAACTAGTCAGTTCTTGCTGTGAGGAATGTCCTGTTTGTTGTTTCTGCAGAAAAGTATATGATAGGACTAGCTTCTGGTGTACTTCTCAGTGCTGTAAGATTATATTTCAGTCCTCCAGATGGAGGCAATGGACCTACCAGGTCATTGTGGATGTTTGAGAAATAATGTGTCATTTCAGAAAATTGGTGTGTTATTTTAAAAAACTGGCCTTTTGGTTTCTGGGTCAGACACTTGCTTGTGAAAAACAGCAGGTATGAATGGCTTAAAGAGCATGCTTAGAGACATAGTGCAACAGTGGATTTTTTAAAAAATCACACAAGAGGCACTTTTTTAAGCTGCATATCCTTGTCTTGCACAAGTTTTTGTAGCTGTGTATCAGCTACTTGTGTTGCAGTGAATTTATCAAAATCAGTCGTATGTGAAATTGTGTTTAGCCTCAGAAAATAGTCTGAAACAGTGTTACCTGTCCCTTTTACATGTCTTAGATCTGTAGTAAAGTAACTGATAAAATCTATTTGCTGTGGGGAAACATTTACTTAAATTTTTTTAAGGCAAAAGCGATGAGTTTGTGGTCCGTGTATATTGCAAACACCCCCGTGCTTCCACGTACAAGTGGAAGTGCTGGATAGCCTCATATATTGCAAGCAACTTATGATCATAAACACTCCACCTGGTCTGAAGCATAAGCCAGGAAAAAAATCCAGGGGTGCCATACACCGTTAACTTATTGCTGGAGTGCCATGCTAATTGCCAGCTGACTAGCATCCACACTTACAGCAAGGCTGACCTTTACCTGGAATGAAATTTTCACTCTGCAGCGGAGTGTGCGCTGATATGAAACTTCCTGGCAGATTAAAACTGTGTGCCCGACCGAGACTCGAACTCGGGACCTTTGCCTTTCGCGGGCAAGTGCTCTACCAACTGAGCTACCGAAGCACGACTCACGCCCGGTACTCACAGCTTTACTTCTGCCAGTACCTCGTCTCCTACCTTCGCAGGAGAGCTTCTGTAACGTTTGGAAGGTAGGAGACGAGGTACTGGCAGAAGTAAAGCTGTGAGTACCGGGCGTGAGTCGTGCTTCGGTAGCTCAGTTGGTAGAGCACTTGCCCGCGAAAGGCAAAGGTCCCGAGTTTGAGTCTCGGTCGGGCACACAGTTGTAATCTGCCAGGAAGTTTTCTGACCTTTACCTGTTTGAAGGTGCACTGCATTTCCATGGTCCAAATCAGTGGGTGGCAACCAGCGGTGTTGTGGCCCGCCAAAGCTACTGTCAGGGGTGCCTGCATTGCAGCTGTTCTTGGCATGTGTCATCGATAAAAACTGACCATTCCTAAAAATATTTGCAGCTTAAGGGAACAGATGCCTACTGCAGAAACTGTGACCTAAGAATTGCACTTGTTATTTCCAGAGCACAAACTTGTTGTTGTCATTCAATATCAAACCGTTGTCTGCTAGCCTATTAAATACAATTTGTAAATGGTTATCATGTTCAGCTGATGTTCATACGTGTAGTACATCATTAAGGTAGATGATACAGAAAAGTAGTTCATGCAGCACTTTATCTGCAAATTGTCTCCAGGACTGTGCAGCATGTTTCAGCCAAAAAGGCACTTGTAGATATTCAAACAGACTGAAAGACTTTATTGCAGTCTTCAGAACATCCTGTTGTGCCACCAGAATTTGGTTGTAAGCATTTCTGAAGTCTATAACACTGAATATGGTTGCTCCAGGTAGTGCACTTTTAAAGTCTTTAATATGGGGAATAAGGTAGCAGTCTGGTAAGGTGCAAACATTTAGTGCATGGTAATCCTGCACAGCCTCCATGTTACATCTTTCATTTTATTGAGATGCAGTAGAAACGTCCAGGATCTGTTCGATCTGCAGATTATTCCTGCTTGAAGCAGTTCTTTGATTGCTGTTTTTGTTGTGGCATATTTTACTGGAGCTAATCATCACAGTTTCTGGCCAATTGGTAGACAAGGTGTGATCCCAGTGTGGTGCAATATTTTGTGCTTCACATCTTGCAAATGTGTGCTCAGTCTAGAGTGTGAGTTTGTGTGGAAAATGCTACTATTTCTGGAAGCCTTGCCTAATTTCTGTGTAACCATTTCTGTCACCATTTGAAGCCATGTTGCGCGTAGGGTGATTTCCAAGCTGTAACAGTGTAGGAAACTGGCACTTAACATAAACTCAGATACATCAGCCAGCACAGAATTCCATTCCACCATAGTTTTGAATTCATTTTAAGTCAAAACAGGTTAATTATTAGCTTCAGTAAGCTGTACACGTGTGTGAGACTTTCTCTTTAGATGCAGCATTGCCATTAGGGTGCTCATGTCAGACTCAGAGTCCACCAGATATGTATGAGACTATTGCTTGTCTGTTATGTACATTCATTAGTATTCATTAAAAACATTTGCCTGGTCTGTATGGGTTGGTGGCCACAATGCCATTGTTTCTAGTTGTTTGATAGTAGCCACTTGTCAAGAAACTGTCATGTGGGTGCCACTTTGTTTTGGCAGCTGGTGCAGAGGTATGTTGGTGTGTGGCGAATTTGGCAGTGTTGTGTTCATTGACAGACAGATGCTTATAAATGTTCTTGCAGCCTGATGCACCTAATAATAGGTCACTGTTTGCTTTTGGATAAATGCAAGGTGCAATGTACTTCGTATCCTGTGCACGTGAAGTGGTGTGAAACCAGCATTCGGGTGAGCATTGCTTCACTTACCGTTCTTTTTTTTTATCATTGCAAGGTATGGAGCAGTGGAATTGTAGAATGGTAATGTCTGCTTGTTTAGCACAGAGTTGTCTCATCTTGCTTCTCAGCAATCTGTTATTTGAGTGTGTCCAGGATGTGTTGGAAAGCTCAGCATCATTTGTTTTGCTATGACATGGTTTTAATAACATCTGACACTAGAAGCAATTTCTGAGAGTTGAAGACTGTCAGTATAAATTGCAATTCATCACTTTAAACACCATATGCAGCACATAAAATCTCCAGCATACAAAACAATAATTATGGTTGCTGTGGTAAATATCATGGAATTTCCTTTTCACTTCACAGCATAGTTGGAACATTGCAGCGATAGGTAGAATGTTTGTCACTGCTATGGGAAATCCAAAACTTTGCAGAAATTGGGCCTTCACCATTAGAAGTTGCTTTAAATGTTACCTGAAGTGGTGTTACTTTAAATGTTGCCTGCGTCAGTCATTGGAGGCATTGTTGGTTCACTTTTAATTTCTTGTTATTTAGTGTCAATTTTTATTCTCTGTGTCATCAGTGTGTCTTGAAGTTAACCACAATAAATAATATTAACTCACAATTGCTAAGTAAGGACTCAATTTATTTACATCTTCCAAATAATTACACAGCATTGATGTGCCTATATAACATGAGTGATTCAAGTAGTACCAGAGAGGAACTAAACAACAATCTGCTTTATCGACCAAAGAGAACATACTATACTCAAACAGTTGTCACACTTCTACTCCCACAGTGCTATTAAGTGTTGAATGGTTGTTATATCTACCCAAGAAGCTGAACACTCATTCTAATCCACTGTATGCAGTAAATGTTAAAGTGGGTTCATGTTTGATCAATTCTTTGATGTATAAGATTTGCTTTATGGCTATCATGGTTTTACCATGACGAAACCATCAATAAAAACTTACTGTCTATACAATGTGCCATTGGAACATATACAGAAAGTAAGATCATGTATAACATAACACTAAGAGAAATTAAAAATATGTTACCCATTTTTCACTTACTTACTGACCTGCCCAAATCCAACAAACCACAATTTAAAAAAAGATAAAAATAGTATATTTGTATGAAAAGTGATGACATTATAACTGAGTAAAGGGAGTGTTTTGTTAAAATCTCAAATGAAGAATGTTGGTCACAAAATGTAAGTAAGTGTCAGTTGTGAAAGATGCAGTGGTGTGTCATAACTTTGATTACAATATTTTCCAAGAAATTGACATGCACAGTGCTGCTGTTGAATGACAAGAACACCACCCATACCATCACCTTGTGCCTGCCATTCAGCAGTAGCACCATATGTGTCAGTTCGCTGGAAAATACTGTGAGAAGGACACCACTGTTGTTTCTTACAGAATGCAAGATATGCATATTATAAAACAATTATCAAATGAGAACTCTGCAGGCATACATCTCACATGTGGTCTGGCTGAGGACAGTACTAAAAAAGCAAATCATCTTTATAGTTAGTCATATAGGATGCTCTTAAATGCCAAGAATATTTATGCTATTGGTAGCTGCTCAAGAGAAGCATCATACTTTGCACCATGTTGCAAAAATGCCATTTGAGCCAAGTAATTTTAGGAATGAGTAACAGTGCAAATGCTGTTTTGTGGCAGGTGGGCTGGTTGTGGTGGGGTAGTGTCGGGTGGGGTGGGTGAGGGAGGTGGGAGGCACAGAGAGGGACTGCAGACGATGGCTAGCCGCTCAAAGGGTAGCTGGTTTGCTGGCTAGGAATGCAGGAGGGAGGGATAGCAGATATAATTGTAGCAGCTGGTGGGAACTGGCACATACTGAAGGTGACATGGAGACATGAATTGGGAGGTGGTGACAGGGCAGAGGAATATGAAACCATTTGGGTGGAGAAAGAAGAGAGAGTGGGTTACCTGATGTCGAGGCCAGGACAATTATGGGAGAGGAAGATGTCTCGTAAGGATAACGCCCATATGTGTAGTTCAGAGAAGTTGGTAGTGGAGGGGAGGATCCAGATGACTCAGTTCATGAAGCAGCCATTGAAATTGAGCATGTTATGCTCAGCCGCATGTTGTGCCACTGGATGGTTAATTTTGTTCTTGACAACAGGTGGTTGGTAGTCATACCAACATAAAAGTTTGTGCAATGTTTGCCACAGAGTTGGTATATGACACTCTGATGGGGTAGGCTAAGCTGTGGGTGGATTGGGCAGGCCTTGCAACTGGGTCTTCCATAGAGATATGGTCCCTGTCGAAAGGGTTTGGGGTTAGGATTGGGAGTGGCATGGGGGTGGACTAGGATGTTGTGGAAGTTGACTAGGCAACAGAACACTGAATTAGGAGGCGTGGGAAGGGTCTTGGGAAGGATGTCCCTCATTTCAAGACACGATGATGGGTAATCAAAGTCCTGACGAAGAATGTGGTTCAATTATTCCAATCGAGGGTAGTATCGGTTGATGAAGGGGCACTCTTTTGTAGCTGATTTTTTGGGGTGGCGGGAGGATTGGGATGTGTGTGGGAAATGGTGCAAGAGATATGTTTGCGATGTAGGTCTGCGGAATAGTGCCTGTGTGTGAAGGCCTTGGTGACACCATCAGCATACTGGGCCAGGGGCTTCTTGTCACTGCAGATATGGCATACCCAGATGGCCAATCGGTATAGGAGGGATTTTTTGGTGTGAAAGGACTGACAGCTGTCGAAATGTAGGTACTGTTGGCGGTTGGTGGTTTTAATGTGGACAGAGGTAAAGATGGAGCTATCAGGGACTAGGAGGTCAACATCCAGGAAGGCAGCCTGCTGGGTTGAGGAGAACCAGGTGAAGTGGATGGGAGAGAAGGTTTGATGTTGTAAATTAACTAGGATAAACTGTCTTTGCCCTGAGTCCACCTCATGGAGATATCAACAAATCTAAACCAGACTAGGGGTTTGGGGGTTTTGGAAGGCTAGAAATGTTTTCTCTAGATGGCTCATAAACAGTTTGGCATAGGAGAGTGCTGTGCCAGTGCCTATGGCTCTGCCCTGGATTTGTTTGTATACCTTCCCTTCAAAAAAAATGGTTCAAATGGCTCTGAGCACTATGGGACTTAACATCTGAGGTCATCAGTCCCCTAGAACTTAGAACTAATTAAACCTAACTAACCTAAGGACATCAGACACATCCATTCCCGAGGCAGGATTCGAACCTGCGACCGTAGCGGTCGCGCGGTTCCAGACTGTAGCGCCTAGAACCGCTCGGCCACCCAGGCCGGCCTTCCCTTCAAAGGAGAAGTAGTTGCATGTCAGGATAAAGTTAGTGAGGTGCATGATGAATGAGGTAGTGGGTTTAAAGTGTGAAGCACATTGGGAAAGATAATGTTCAATAGCAGCAAGACCATGGGCACGAGGGATGTTGGTGTTTCAAGGATCTGGCATCAACAGTGATGAGTAGGGTTCATGAGGTAAAGGGGTGGCGATGGTGGAGATTCGATGTACGATGTGGTTGGTATCATAGTGGGAAGTTAGGTTTTCGGCAATTGGTTGGAGATGTTGGTCACTGGCAGCTGAAATTCTTTCAGTGGTGGCACAATAGCCAGCTTCAATGGTGTATCCAGGATTGCTGGGTTTGTAGATTTTGGGGAGCATGTAGCAGGTAGGGTATGGTGTGTCATAGGGGTGAGAAAGGAAATATTTTCAGGGGGGGGACGTTCTGCCAAGGGCCAAAGGCTTTAAGCTGGGATTGGGGGTCATGTTGGGCTTCTGGAATGGGATCACTCTGGCTGAGTTCATAGGTGGAGAAGTCAGATAATTGGCAGAGGCCTTTTGCCAGGTAGTCACTGCGATTCATAAAATAAGCGGTGAAATTTTTATCTGCAGGTAGAATGATCAGGTCAGAATTTGTTTTGATGTTGTCTATGGCTGTTCTTCCTTATACTGAAAGGTTGATGGTATTAGTAAGAGACCTAGGGGAGGATGGTGTGGCCAAGATGGAGGTAAGGGATTCCTGGAAGGTAACTGGGGGGGGGGGGGAGGAATGGGGGAGGACGGGCACATGATTAGATGGTGGTGTGAACTGGGAGAGGAAGCTCTCAATTTTGGGATTAGGTTAGCTTTGGTTGGAGGTATTGGTGGCAAAGAAATGTTTCCATTGCAGGAATTGGGAGAAGGAGAGTAGATCTTTGCCAAGTTAAACATAGTTAAATTTGGGTGTAGGGCTAAAGATGAGGCCTTTGGTTTTGGTGGAGATGTTAACAACAGTGTTCTGGGAATCTTTCGGCTCTGGATTTAGTGGAGTGTTGTAGGGAGTTTTTGGGAATGTGGTAGGCTGAAAAGGTCAGGTAGGCAGGGTCTGGGTGCTATGAGGTTGACGTCAGCAGGTTGGATAACGTATGGAGGTGGTGTCTGGGATGCTCTTCTAGGTGCTAGAGAGCAAGGGATTCAATTTCAAAGATGTGATGTGTGTAATAGAGATTTTACAGTAGCAGTTTCTTGCAGAGGGAGCAGAGGTGGTTCTTACGTATTTGTGCATGTTTTTGCATGTCTGTACATATTTGTACATGTCTTTTCTGTTATCCAGCTCCCCTCTCAACCATCTAACACCTTCATTTGCCCATTTCCACATAATTTCCGTTTTCCAAACGCCATCCATGTCACAGTGGACTCCTGCTCCATCTTTCTGCACCGGTTCAGTATCCCTTTCCCTGGTTAAAACTCTCAGTCCCACTTCCTGTTCTTAAATATTATCTGAACCATTAAATCCCCCCTCCCCCCCCCCCAAAAAAAAACTGTCTAACCATAAAAATTCCTTTCTCTGAGTCACATCTCTCCTTTCACAATGACCTTCACCTTTACAGATTCCACAAGTCCCTGGCCCTTAGAAACCTGGTACTGCAACCTCTGCTCCTTCCACAAGATACTGCTACTGTGCAATCCCTACTACTTATAACACCTCTCTGAAATTGAATCCCTTCCTCTCTAGCATCTGGAGGAGCATTCCAGCGACCAGCTACATAAGTTATCCTATGTGCTGATATCCTACTGCTCCCTTGGGGAACCACTATCCAACTTATTCCATCCACCGACTCCCCTTGCTCTGATTCCTGCAATGAAAACACTTCTGTGCTATCAATCCCTCCAACCAAAGCGAACCTAATCCCAACATTGAATGCTGCCTCTCCCAGTTCAGTTCATACCACCATCCAACAGTGATCCTCACCCTTCTCCCATCTAATCACCCCCTGGTTACCTTCCAGGATTCCTCAAGTCCAACTTGACCTCACCATCCTCCCCAGGTCCCTTCCTAAGAACATCAACCTTTCAGTAGATAAGGACAGCCATAAACCACCTCAAAACAAATCCTGACCTGATTATCCTACCTGCAGACAAAGGTTTCACCACTTTGTTATGAATTGCAGTGACTACCGAGCAGAAGGCCTCTGCCAATTATGTGACTCCTCCACCTAGAAACTCTGCCAGAATGATCCCATCCCAGAAGTCCAACATAACCTCAAATCACTGCTTAAAACCTCAGGCCTTTCCCAGAACTTCTCACCGAGCGAGGTGGCGCAGTGGTTAGACACTGGACTCGCATTCAGGAGGATGACGGTTCAATCCCGCGTCCGGCCATCCTGATTTAGGTTTTGCGTGATTTCCCTAAATCACTCCAGGCAAATGCCGGGATGGTTCCTTTCAAAGGGCACGGCCGACTTCCTTCCAAGTCCTTCCCTAATCCAATGAGACCGATGACCTCGCTGTCTGATCTCCTTCCCCAAAACAACCAACCAACCAACCAGAACTTCTCACCTGAATCCATGTGCCTCCTCAGTCCTATGACACCTTGCACACCAACGTTCTACATGCGCTCCAAAAACCACAAAATCTGGACATCTCATTGTAGCTGGTTATTGGGCCACCACTGGTAGAATTTCAGCTCTCATTTACCAATACCTCTAACCAATTGCCCAGAATCTAGCCTCCCATGTCAATGATATCAACTACTTCTTTTACTGACTCTCCGCCATCTCCACCCCTTTACGTCCTGGATCCCTACTCATCACTGTTGCTGCCACATGCTTATACATCATCATCTCTCATGCCCATGGTCTTTTCCAACTGACTAACTTTATTCTAACATACAACTACTTCTTCTTTGAAAGAAAGGTATACAAACGAAGCCGCAGCACAGCCATAGGCACTTACATGGAACCTTCCTATGTCAAACTGTTTATGGGCCATCTAGAGGAAACATTCCTTGCGGCCCAAAACCTCAAACCCGTGATATGATTCAGGTTCATTGATAATATCTTCATGATCTGGACTCAGGCCAAGACTCCCTCTCGCCATTCCATCACAATCTTGACACCTTCTCTCCCATCTGCTTCACCTGGTCCTTCTCAATCAAGCAAGCCACCATCCTGGATGTTGACCCCCTCCTTTCTGAAGGCTCCAATGACACCTCTGACCACATTAAACTCATCAGCCACCAACAGTACCTGCATTTCGACAGCTACCATCCCTTCCATCGAAAAAAATCCCTCCCATACAGTATGGCCACCCAGGGACAGTGTGTCTGTAGTGCCTTGCCCAGTATGCTGAAGGTCGTCTCACCATCGTATTCACAGCCAGACACTATTCCCCAACCTAGTCCCCAAACAGATCTTCTTTTCCATTTCCCCACATGCCCCAGTCCTCTCACCGCCCCATACTGGAACAAGTGAACCACATCCTTCATCAGGTCTTTCATTACCTATCATATGGCTTGAAATCAGGGACATCCTATGATACAGTATGAAAATCCTTTTATCCAGTAAAGCAAGGTTTATACTCAAGGGATAGCACCTGACCAGAATGTGTCAGCAACGTGATTCAGTCTTCAGATTAAGTGTATTTAGAATTCCTCTGGAGTATAGTTGATTTAAGAATGTTGCATGAATACATAGTTTTCTTCTTTAATAATTTAAATTCCTTTTAATAATTTTTTCCAGTTGTAATAAAGCTGTTTTGTTTTTCACAGCAGCAGCATCTGTATTCAGAGCTTGTATTTGAGCCAGACCAGAGAACAAGAGAGGTAAGAACACACTTTAGGGGGAAAAAAAATACAAACAAACCAGTGACATATTTTGTGTGTGTGTGTGTGTGTGTGTGTGTGTGTGTGTGTGTTTTCATGATTATTATGCTTCTATTAAACTCTCCTTTATTTTTGTGCAAAAGTTATGGCATTATGTTGACTATGGCATCATCTGAAGAACTGTAAATTGTAACATGCGTGAAAAGCATTTGAAATGTAAGAATTACTCTTCTGTGGATGCTCCGAGTCCTGAGAGTAGTGGGCATCGTGGTGGACTTTAAGAACTTTGTGGTACCATAAACAATAAGAATTAGTATTGTCACATCTAGTAAAAAGGTTAAGGAGAAACATTTTACCAAGCTGGAAACCAAAATGTAGATGTAGTAACAAAATGTCATAAAGCCATTGTGTCCTCTCCTGAGGTAAGTTGGCTCGCAACTGTTGTGACTGGTCCTTGATATCATGGACACTGACACTGGGACAGGGTTGACATCTGGGTAGTTCCCATACATGTTCTATCAGGAATATATCTGCAGAGCTTGCTGGCCATGGGTGTACGTCAGCAACATGCAGACAATTCATAGACACACATGCTGTTCATGGACAAGTATTATCCTGTTGAAAAGTGACACCATGGTACTGTCACATGAAGTAATGCAAGAGGATGCAAAACATGTGTGACATATCATTGTGCCATCATAGTTCCTGCCGTCACTACCAGCCGTGTCTTGAAGTCATACCCGATGGCTCCCCACACCATGAACCAGCAGTAACACCACTGTTGCCTCTCTGAAACATCAGAAGAATGTCATCTCTTCCCAAACCACCACCATACTCATCAATGGTGGTCATCTGGGGTAATACAGAACTGTGATTCATTCAATGAACACAGCACCATACCAAACACAGATGTTTCTGTTGTTAACAGCAGCCTATCAGGGGACAGTAATTTCATAGTCCAGCTACAGCTAGTCTCCAAGTAAGGGTGTAAGGTATCATAGAATGTTACGGAGTGTCCACTACTTGTTCTCGGATGACACGCACCATTGCAAATGCGTTACGATGTGCTCAACCGGAAACTTGACGGTGAGTATGTCTGCCTTCATGTTCACACCCAGTTCTACATTGGGCCACTGTCGCATCTGAATGCCTCAAAAATGTGGATATTACACAGTTTGACCAGCTGGCCAAATGCAGACCTGTAATAAAGCCCCTTTCAAAGTCTGTCTTGTGCTGATAAAGCTGTCTCACATGAGTATGCAGCACCTCTGTGTCCTTCCCAGTGATCACTCAATATCTGATGCTGTCCATGCCTGTTTTATAACCTAGTAGGCCTGATAACAACGTGAAACATGAGCAGCCCTAATACACTCTGATGATCATTGTACCTGTCACAGAGAATTGCTACTCTTTATAATCATTTAGAGACCCACCAATTGTGTGTACGTGTACAAAGTTACATTAACATCTGATAATATCTCTTGGGTGCTTCCATTTTTTGGTATGGCAGTGTACTTTCATTCATTACTCCATAGAAATTCATGCTTTTAGCAGTCGCTGAACGCAGTTTATGGTGCCTTGTGCTTAAGAGAAGCTGTAAACATATTTTGCCATGTATATAATAGTTTTACTTGTTCATGTGTGAATATTGATTCATAATCAAAAGAATAGGTGCTTTTCATAATTTTTCCCCAAGTAAAATAAGAATTATTGATACATCTAATTATATAGTTTTATTCCTTACATTTTTGTCTGTAAGGAATTGTCTTTTTGTTCACATTGGATGCTCCCTGTAACCGCTGCACCAGGTGGAATGACCTCATGCAGCCGGTACACCAGCCATCGGTCAGAATTCACAAAGCCCTCCTATTGGACCTGTAACAAAGTAATTTGGCATAACTCATTTTAAATATATTTTCTGTCAGCACATATAAGATAATTGGAAAATATTGTGTTCTAACAAAATGGTAATGTGTTTAAAAAAGACTTTGTTTTTGCCCAAAAAGTTGAAACAAAAATGTGCACTGAAAATATACTTTTGAGGATATCACAAAATGGCCACATGCGGATAGAGAATTCAGTTAGAATGCAGACATCAAATTCCAATAAAATCATATTTACCATCCTAAAGTTATGTTTCACACCAGTTTGAAAAATACTGTTTCAAGAAAAACACATTTCGATCCCTGGACCGTACAGCAATCCTTCAGATTCAAAAGGTGGTGGTCCTCCTCCATCTTCTTCTTGGCCATGGTGGTCCTGTGGGCCTCTGTAGTAGTTTGTCATCCATTGCTCTGCTCGCTCTGCACACTTTTTGCGTACTTTTGTGCAGAAGTTGTGACAGGTTGGTCCAATCTCAAATTGATGCACTTTCAAAATTTCCGTAATGCATTTTAGGCAGTCATTGAAATTGCGTGGTGCTACATTGGCCATTATGTTGACACTCTTTTTTTCCACACCGTGAATAGTTTTTGGAGACACTTTTTCACAAATCACTTAGTAACTTGATAAAGGAGTTTCTGGAAAACTTGGGATGAATACCACAATGAAGTAGACACCCCAGAGAACATTTTAAACAAAAAAATCATTTTTTTGAAATTTTCCAAGAGGACCTACTTCTGATGTAGTCCCGCTCCCTCCCCCTCCCCCCCCGCCCCTCCCACACCCCACCAAAAAATGCCTCAAACGTAATGGAATACAAGGTAGAAGTTCCAGTATGTAATCAGTAATCAAATTTACAAAGTAAGTAATTGTTTTAGTTAACATCAAAAATAAATTCTTATTGTTAGACTGGAGTCTCGCTAATGCAGAATTAACAATTTACTCATCTAACCTTCACTGTTCTTTGTCAATAACAGTAGAAAATAATTCACTTAATAATATTCAGCACAAGAGCATTTACATCTCTCATGGACTACATAACTACACATCACCTTAACATATGGTAATGGAGGCATGGTCTTCAGAAAATACTGTATTCCAACTAAACATATATTTCTCTATAATGTTCAGAGCTGCTTCTTGCTTTGGAGGCTCAGTATTAGCTTCTGATGTGGCTCAGGTAGCAATCAGCACAACTTTTTCTGCCATACAAGCAGTACTCTGACTCATCATGTGGCAACTTCGACTCTTACCTACAGCAATCTCAGTACACATCAAATAATTAACCTTCTACCAGATACAGTATAAGTGCAAGCATTCAGTTCACCAGTTACAATATTCCTCATAATGAAAAGGAAGGTATGAGGAAAATGAAGGAAAGGGGAGTGGGTAAAAAGTAAGTCCTTTTGTTCTGCTATCCAGCATAACGCACAGCATCCTAGCGGTTTCAGCAACACAAGTGATTATAGTGTAAATACAACTCTGTATGCAATTGTGGCCTAAAGTTGCTTAGTCCCACAAGTAACCTGATAAACACTACCAAGATTATCAGAATCCAGTTGGGTTTTGAATCTGTGTCTGGTCGTGCAGTAACAACTTTCTACCATCAAGCCTTATGGTTTGTCTCTTTCTGTGGTGCACCAATGTAGATGCAGTTTTTTTGCGTAAAAGAGGTTTGCACGGTCTCTAAAGCTCTTACGCCTGGTAACATCAAGGTGCCCACAACGCAGCACACTAATTCCATCGACTGTAGGGAGTGTTGATAGGAAAGATGAAAGAAGTAGCATGTATCACGACATAAAAATGAAACAGAAAGAAATGTCATGAAGAGCTATGAGCAGAAAACTCTACCCTGGAGTTATCTTAGCACATAACATTCAGAAATATACATCTACAAACTTCTCATCATATTTCCATATGTCAACCGTCAACTAAATATGAAAAGTGGACATCAGAAATCAACATAAATGTAATACTCCAACAACAATGATGCTTAAAACTGTGATAAGAAACTCACTGCAGCACACTGTTTAAATGGAAGTATTTGTGTAAATCACACATGCATTAATCGTCACACCAATATACGTCTGAAGTGCTTATCTGGAAACAAATATGCATTCATCATACCTCATTGTAACTACACTGAAACAAAAGTTTAAATTTTGAATCATTCCACTAAGTAAAAACACCTCCAAACACAGATGTAATAACCGAGTAACATGGAAAATTTAACACTAAACAATATGATTGTCCATTTAAAACTATAATTTCAGGGTCTGAGAGTCCCTTTTCATTCTAAACATTACAGTGCCCTAGTACATAGCAATACTTACCATACCTCTGATGCGCAGAGGGCAGTGGTAGGTGGGTGTGGCTGTGGGCCGTACACACACGGTACTCGTGTGGTAGCTGCACAGGCGGTGGGGACGGCTGGCTGCACGATGACAAAGATGGAGCCACCGGTGTCTAAGATAGACCTCAAGCTGTGCAGATGGGCTGCTTCAATGACTGGGTAGCCAGGCCACGTGGACACAGAAAGTAGCAGAACAGTGCTGCTGATGTGAGGGCGACACAATGCTGATCTTTATGGGGGCCACAGCATAACCGACGGTGAACAGCCTGGCACACAGTTCTGGCAGCTTGGCTGACAGATCCAGCTGTGGCGCGATGTGGCTCCAGCGATGCTCTCAGGCAGGGCTGGCAGGCAGCACAGTGGGAAGGCAGTGTGGCCAGCGATGTGCCACTCCGCTGATGGGCAATGCCTTTGGGCAGCAGCAGCAGCAGCAGCAGCAGCAGCAGCAGCGGCAGGTGAGCCGCACCAACCGTAGATTGCGTCTGTGTGCTTGGCGAGGCCTCAGGAGTGGCTCAAATGCACTGTGTGTTTTTGCACGCTCCATGCGTGTGGATGGCTTGGTGACAGCACAGCGCACAGTTTTGCAGCAGTCAAATGCACCTGACATGGTGCAAGCTGGAGCACCTCCTGCATGTGGCTGCACTGGCTGGCAAAAAGGCTGTGAGCAGCATGCTACACTTTGCTCCAGGAATGGTGGGAATGTGCTGACGTGACTCACTTTGGATTACTCTGCAGTGCCCGGGTCACGACGAAATAACAGTGGTGAATATTTCTGATGGGCCACACAACAACCAAGCGAGGTGGCGCAGTGGTTAGCACATTGGACTCGCATTCGTGAGGACGGCAGTTCAAACCTGCATCCTGCCATCCTGATTTAGGTTTTGCGTGATTTCCCTAAATTGCTTCAGGCAAATGCTGGGATGATTCCTTTGAAAGGACACAGTCGACGTCCTTTCCCATCCTTCCCTAATCTGATGGGGCTGATGACCTCGCTGTTTGGTCCCCTCCCCTAAATCACACCACCCACCCCACCACACAACATTTAACATGAACTGGAAATTTTACAACCTCCTTTCAGACCAAAATGTGGGTTAGGATGCCACTTCTGACACCAATTTGTACAGGGTACAGAGTGGAATAGGTGGGTGTTGAGAGATTTGGCAAATTAAGAGTTACTTAAAGAAAACTATGAATATATGGTCAGTGACAGTATACAGAAAGGGGCTTGCTGTGGGGGCAGAGATCAGAGGGTGATTGCCAGTTTATGAGTTGGGCCTAACTACTTGGAGAAAGGGAGCAAAAGAGGTGTTGATTCACATTCATGAGGTTGGTTGCTGGTCCTGGTGAACAGAGCCAGGGGTAGATGGCAGGAGCCATCTGCCCTGTACGGAGACTTGAGCAGAAGAGAGTTTGCTCTGTTCAACCACAGGAACTGAAGAGTAAGTCACAACTGTCCTCTGTGCTGCGGGACCCTCTAGCAACCACACAAGTGATCCATCTCCCACGGTCCGTGTTGGCTAAATGGTGGCACGGAATCTCCAGTTCATTCAGCAGAGATGCCGGAAAAGTGATGTGATGTCCAGTTCGACAACTTATTCTGGATTCAATCAGTCCTTTCCTGAAAGGGGGGCAGGGACTGACTGAAGCTGTATTGGGAGAGTGTTTGTAAAGACTTGGTTGAGGCCTTTGAAATAACTTTTTTTCACTAAATTCCCAAATATTCTTAGACCGACTAGCCTCTCTGCACACGTGCATCAGGTTCATTCACAAGGATGTCATCAAACGTGCTATACACAAACTAAAGTTTGATGTATTTACAACTATTTAAGTACTCTTTGAGTTTGTGATTCAGTTGTGAATATGTGGTTCAGCAGTCAATTGTCATTGGCATTTACTGACAGACAAGCAAATTTTAAGGCAGCAAGTGCACAGGATAGGAAAGTGACTGCAGTAGGATAAGCTGGGTGGCTACATAGACGTCTTGCATCTTGGTCTTCCACAGGGACATGACCCATGTGACAAGAGGATTGGAAATAGATGTGACGTAATGATGGAACACTATAGTTCATATATTGGATGGGCACTGGAGTGAGGTGGGAAGGATGTTTCTCATTTCTAAGTGCAATAATAAATAGTCAAAGCACTGTTGAAGGATACACTTGATTTATTTCTGTTCAGGATGGTATTGCGTGATAAGGAGGGTGCTCCTTTGCAGCTTGTTCCTGAGGGTGGTTGGAGGATTAGGGATGTGTGTGAGGATATGGCACAGGAATTCTGTTTCCAGACTAGATTTTGAGGGTTAAGCCTGTCGGTGAATGTGTTAGTTACCTCTTCAGCATACAGAGCAAAGGATTCCTCATTCCTGTAGATGTGCCATCCTCAGGTTGCCAGATTGTATGGGAGAGACTTATTGGCATGGCATGAATGTACGGGTGGTAATTACTGGGCTTCATTTTTTTTCTCCTCCTCCTCCTCCTCCTCCTCCTCCTCCTCATCCTCATCCTCAGGAAAATCCTGCATGGGTCTTAGCTGCTTCAAAAAATTTCCTCCATCCCCCCCCCCCCCCTCCAGTGCAGCTCTGCAACATCCTCTAAGAGATTTTATATCCTCTTTCACATTATTTGTCCACCACTTTGTGGGGCTTCCTCATTGTTTTGTCTCAGCTGGCCTCCATTCATAAAAAAATTTGTTGTTCTTTCAGCACTCTTCCCAATAAAATGTCCAAGCCAGGCCATTTTCCAGTGTTTTATTGTGTCAGCTTCTTGTATTAACATTTGTTCAAGACCTGCATGTACTGTTATTGATCTGAACTGCTCCATGGATCTTGCATGGCACCTTGTGTTCAAATATTCTGAGCTGCTGCTCATCAGTACTTTTTTGTGTGTTGTGTCTGTTTTTTCGGTCATGTCCAAAAGAACAGATACATTTTGATTCTATGGTAATTGTGAATCAACACAGAAAGGAATTATTAACATTAGCTGCTGGTGGGCATTGATTTAAATCAATGAGGAAAGTTGAAAATTTGTGCCGGACCGGGATTCGAACCCGGGTTTCCTGCTTATTAGATGATGCACTGATCACTGCACCACCTGGACATGGTGGTCATTGCAGCTGCAAAGACTACCTAGCACACCTCCCATCAGACCCAAATTCTCAGCTTATCCACATACTTCAGATGTAGTGCCCCTTATGCATTATCCTCATTACTCACAGCATGCTACGGTAGTTCGTGCAGTTGCGATGACCACTGTATCCAGAAGGCTCAGTGGTCAGCGCATCTACCTAGTCAGCAGGAGACCTGGGTTCGAATCCCTATCCGGCACAAATTTTCAACTTTCCCCACTTATTTAAATCAGTGCCCACATGCAGCTAACATCATTAATTCCTTTGTGTCTGGATTCATAATGGCTGCAGTATCAAAATTTGTCTGTTCTATCATATATGTCGAAAAGGGCTGATACCACATATACACTATGTGATGAAAAGTATCCGGACACCTGGCTGAAAATGACTTATAAGTTCGTGGCACCCTCCATTGGTAATGCTGGAATTCAATATGGTGTTGGACCACCCTTAAACTTGATGACAGCTTCCACTTTTGCAGGCATATGTTCAATCAGGTGCTGGAAGGTTTCCTGGGGAAGGGCAGCCCATTCTTCACGGAGTGCTGCACTGAGGAGAGTATCAATATCAGATGGTGAGGCCTGGCACAAAGTCTGTGTTCCAAAACATCCCAAAGGTGTTCTATAGGATTCATGTCAGGTCAGTCCATTACAGGGATGTTATTGTCGTGTCACCACTCCGCTACAGGTCGTGCATTATGAACTGGTGCTCGATCGTCTTGAAAGTTACAATTGCCATCTCCGAATTGCTCTTCAACAGTGGGAAGCAAGAAGGTGCTTAAAACATCAATGTAGGCATATGCTGTGATAGTGCCACGCAAAACAACAAGGGGGTGCTAGCCCCCTCCATGAAAAACACGACCACACCTAACACCACCACCTCTGAATTTTACTGTTGGCACTAAACACACTGGCAGATGATGTTCACCAGGCATTCGCCAAACCCACAGTCTGCCATCGGATCGCCACATTGTGTACCGTGATTCGTCACTCCACACAACGTTTTACCACTGTTCAATCGTCCAATCTTTACACTCCTTACACAAAGAGAGGTGTCGTTTGGCATTTACCGGTGTGATGTGTGGCTTATGAGCAGCTGCTCAACTATGAAATCCAAGTTTTCTGACCTCCCGCCTAACTGTCATAGTACTTGCAGTGGATCCTGATGCAGTTTGGAATTCCTGTGTGATGGTCTGGGTAGATGTCTGCCTATTACACATTACGACCCTCTTCAACTGTCAGCAATGTGTGTCATCAAGAGACGAGGTTGGCCTGTACGCTTTTGAGCTGTACATGTCCCTGCTTGTTTCCACTTCACTATCACATTAGAAACAGTGGACCTAGGGATGTTTAGGAGTGTAGAAATCTCACGTACAGACATATGGCACAAGAACACCCAATCACCTGGCCATGTTCTAAGTCTGTGAATTCCGTCGAGTGCCCCATTCTGTTCTCTCATGATGTCTAATGAGTACTGAGGTCACTGATATGGAGTATCTGGCAGTAGTGGCAGCACAGTACACATAATATGAAAAACTTATGTTTTTGGGGTGTCCGGATACTTTTGATCACATTGTGTTTAATTAAGGTGAGGATCACCAATTGATCACTTCAGTGCAGATGTACACATCACTTGAACTCTTGTGGGAAACAGCAGAATGTCATAATTAATGAGGATAATTGGCAAGGAGCACTACATCTATAGTACATGGATAAGTTGATAATTTGGTTCTGGGGGGATGTGTGCTAGGGTAGTCTTTGCATTTTGCAATGACCACCGTGTCCAGATGTCAGAGTGGTCAGCGCATCTGCATATTCAGCAGGAGACCAGGGTTCGAAGCCTGGGCCAGCACAAATTTTCAACTTTCCTCGTTGCTTTAAATCAGTGTCAACTAATTTAAATCAGTGCCCACTATCAGCTCATGTCATTAATTCCACTGTGACTTTTTTGTGTACATATTTCACATTTATAGGTTCTGACTGACTTGATCATGACCTTGTATACCTGTCGTTTAATCTGTCTGTGTAATATCCTGGAGGCCAATAACTTCTTAAACATGTGGAAACTTCTATTACTACTTAAGATGCAACATTTTATTTCAGTTGCCATGAATTAATCTTATTAATATTAGATCCCAGACATTCAAAGTTCTGTACATGTTCAATCCTGAAGCATGCTGCTGATAACTTATTCAGATTGTCATTTTCCTTCATGGTGAACATTATGTACTTGGTCTTCATTTCATGATTACAAAGCCCCCTAGTTGTAAGGATCCCTTCAGCTCATCCATTGTTCTCTCTGATGAGCCTCTTCTATTAATAATCGCCACATCACAGGTGCATGGTAATATCTGAGTAGGCTTTGTAACTTTATAATTAGATATTTGGAGTTCCCAAATAGCTGCCTCCAGTGTCAGGTTGAAAATAATGGTAGAAAGGGTGTCCTCCAACCTTACTCTGGTACTGATGCCAAACCAAGTATTTCATTCAGCATCCAGTTGCACTGCCACCATGGAACCAGCCAGGGTTGCTTGAATGAGTGAGACATACTTAAATGCTATGTACTCAGTAATAACATATCATTTGGCATTTTTGTCATGTTAAGACCATCAAAAGTTTACTTACAGTCTACATAAAGTTTATGAAGTTCATTATTACATTCATATGCCATTTCATGTATTTGCCTCAGGGGAATATCCGATCTGTTGGTGACCTATTAGGTAAGAAGCCATTCTCTCAAAATCTCTTTTGCATATAGAGTGGCCTATTGTAGATAATATTAGACAAAGTGTTATGGGGTACATTCAACAGGGTAAGTCCTCAGTAATACAAACAGCAAGGCTTGCCCAATTCGTTATGTATTGATTAAATCATGCCTAGTGTACGTTCTTGTGGGATTCTTTCTTCGCTTCCATGTCAACTTGATAAATTCCAGAAAGAGATTTTCACTCTGCAGCGGAGTGTGCGCTGATATGAAACTTCCTGGCAGATTAAAACTGTGTGCCCGACCGAGACTCGAACTCGGGACCTTTGCCTTTCGCGGGCAAGTGCTCTACCAACTGAGCTACCGAAGCACGACTCATGCCCGGTACTCACAGCTTTACTTCCGCCAGTTTCATATCAGCGCACACTCCGCTGCAGAGTGAAAATCTCATTCTGGAAACATCCCCCAGGCTGTGGCTAAGCCATGTCTCCGCAATATCCTTTCTTTCAGGAGTGCTAGTTCTGCAAGGTTCGCAGGAGAGCTTCTGTAAAGTTTGGAAGGTAGGAGACGAGGTACTGGCGGAAGTAAAGCTGTGAGTACCGGGCGTGAGTCGTGCTTCGGTAGCTCAGTTGGTAGAGCACTTGCCCGCGAAAGGCAAAGGTCCCGAGTTCGAGTCTCGGTCGGGCACACAGTTTTAATCTGCCAGGAAGTTTCATATCAGCGCACACTCCGCTGCAGAGTGAAAATCTCATTCTGGAAACATCCCCCAGGCTGTGGCTAAGCCATGTCTCCGCAATATCCTTTCTTTCAGGAGTGCTAGTTCTGCAAGGTTCGCAGGAGAGCTTCTGTAAAGTTTGGAAGGTAGGAGACGAGGTACTGGCGGAAGTAAAGCTGTGAGTACCGGGCGTGAGTCGTGCTTCGGTAGCTCAGTTGATAGAGCACTTGCCCGCGAAAGGCAAAGGTCCCGAGTTCGAGTCTCGGTCGGGCACACAGTTTTAATCTGCCAGGAAGTTTCATATCAGCGCACACTCCGCTGCAGAGTGAAAATCTCATTCTGGAAAAATCCCCCAGGCTGTGGCTAAGCCATGTCTCCGCAATATCCTTTCTTTCAGGAATGCTAGTTCTGCAAGGTTCGCAGGAGAGCTTCTGTAAAGTTTGGAAGGTAGGAGACGAGGTACTGGCGGAAGTAAAGCTGTGAGTACCGGGCGTGAGTCGTGCTTCGGTAGCTCAGTTGGTAGAGCACTTGCCCGCAAAGGCAAAGGTCCCGAGTTCGAGTCTCGGTCGGGCACACAGTTTTAATCTGCCAGAAAGTTTCAACTTGATAAATTAATGGATTCACTTAACAAGATTGACTGCCCCCCCCCCCTCCTTTTTAAAAATACAATTCTGCAGTTGTTCCATCAGTTGCTGGTGCTTTTTAGCTTTTTAGGCCATTCTGTAATTTCAGTACTGCTGCTAAGATGGCCTCTTCTATCTTCGGGTTTGCAGGATACAGGACATAGTCAAAGTTTTAATTATCACCTTGAATAAACCTAGCAGCGACCATGAAACTTTGTGATGGTGTTGGGTCCTTCTCTACATAATCATCCTTCAGTGAGACACATTTTCCAATTATATATGACCTGGCAGAGACCTCATTTGGAAACATATGCATTGTGACTGTTCAGGAAATGTTCCACTTCAAAAGTCTCTTCATTGTCATGCTGTAAATGCCTGTTATGCAGTGGTTTTACTGTCTGAGGAAAGAGGAAGAATCATTGGGTGCTATGTCAGGAGAATAAATGTAGAGAGGCAAATTTTGATAACCCAAAGAAGCAACATGTGTGATTGAGCCCTGTGATGAATAATATGGACCATCCCCCTTGGGCAACTTCCTGTAACACTTTGTTTGCAATGCCTCCTGTTGCTTTGTCAAGAGAGTTCAGTTGCATGATCCTGTGATAGTTTGCCCATTATGAGCATAATCTGTTGGCACCACACCAGCACCATCTTGCCCAGTGGTCGTGAAACTCACTTTTCCACTGCTCAATTTGTTCCTTTGTGTCGGTGTCACAGTGATGCACACAGCACTCATCCATGGTGACAAGATGGCTAAAGAAGTTATCTGGATTGGTTTGACACAATTGCAACATTTCAACTACTCTATCGATTTGGTAGGCTTTTTGAGTGGGCGTGAGCACTAACAGAAGCCAGTGGCCAGCAACCTTTTCAGTCTTCAAAATGTCCTACAAGATATTGAAACCTGATCTGTGACTAATTTTCACTTTTTCCACTGTCACTATTGGATTGTGGTGTGAGGATGTTACCAGCACTGCAGACACATTCCTGCAAACAAACAAAATAGTTATTACATAACTTTATTTTTCCTAAATGAGAAAAAAAACTGAGATACGTCTCATAGTATGGTAGCTGCTCACTTGTAGTATGACTGTCTTCCAAAATTCCATTAAAATAATCTCCCTCTGTCAAGAACATCTTGGTTATTGTCAGCAAATCTCCCTCTTTATCCATATACAATGTTATGTAGGTCTGTATTCCAGAGTTCCTTCTTTGATTTTGTTATAAAATTACCTGCTTCCATTTTTATCATAATGTTTGTCCATCTCCTGTATCTTTCTCCTCATAGCCTCCTTTTTTCTCTTCCTCCAAACTCATGAGGCCTTTAACTTGTTATTGTATGTTGTGTGATAAGATCTTGTTTGTTGTAAGCATTTCAGTTTTCTTCCTTTTTCTGTTTAAGTGTCTGTCTTTATTGGTCATTCTACCATTCTTCATTTATGTCTTTTCAGTTCCGCCATTATTTCATGTGCCATTATAAGAACAGTATTTTTAGTGAAGTAATATTTTCTTTCTATGTAGTCTGTGTCTCAGTCTGCTCCGATGCTCTCGGACTATAGATCTGGCTTTCAGGTGTGTTATGTTACATTTCTTTGCTCTAGGATTATTTCCTTTGGTGGCCATGGTAAGTTTCCTCCTCATGATTGCAAGCCCTTCCCTTTTCCTAAAAATACATAATAATCATTATTAGCTCCTGTAACTTCCCCTTTTATATTGATTAATTGTTAATCAATCTAGGCTCCAGCTAGCTCGCGGTAGAAGGTTTGTGAGGAAAGTCACAAAAAGAATTGTCTTGCTGCACTGTATTTACACCGAGTGCGTGTTGGTTGTACCGGCTTACTCAGATGAATTTTTGCTCCCCAACGTGTACGAGCCTAGTTACACATAAATGCATACAAACTGAGATTATTGCCCTAATCATGATTACAGCCTATATACACCCACACTTTATCTGTGAAAGTTTACAATTCGCATGAGCTAAATAGTCTGAATCAGTACGATAACTTTCTAGAGCGCCAAAGAATATCTGTGAATGCTGTGCTCTGTTGATAATCTATGTTGTCGCACAGATAAATGTTTCATGAACACGTAATATTAAATTGGTTGAAAGAAATGTCAAACACTGTAAATTCACTTTATGTTGGTTTATTCTAGTCTATGCACATCCTGTAATTGTCTTAAAGAAGTAACCTTTCTTTCTGATGGGTGGAATTAGTTGTGTGAATTCAGCCAAAGAGTTTACAGTAATATCCAGATCACACTATTTACTTTAACGCAGTTTGGGTATGTTCCTCACAGTTTGCACTGTTAATCACTTCCTATCAGTTGAACTATTAATTGTCTATTGCATTGTTGTATTCAGTCTTTTGTTGATAAAAATCAAATTAAGACAATATATTCAGTTATTTTCCAAGCTTGAATTACTTCAAAGATATTTTCAAAGTTGCTGATTTACCTCTTTCAGTTTAATACTCCGTGATCTACAAGTCTGCTACTTTGCGATCTACTATTATTTTATCTTGAAACGAATGCATTCTGTTTCTTTTTTATTCTTTTTCAAAATATTAAGTTACTTTGCTACCAAGATTCCTTTCTATTTCTTTTTATATTACTTTCTTTTCAGTCTACTTGCTACTAGTCATGCAGTGTTAGTACAGAGGGACTTTGTTTTTCTTTTTATGAAATTTGGATCTTGGGCTTGGGGCTGGGGAATAGATTTATATTTTTCATTTTTGCGTCCAAAGGGTAGCGGCGTTACACTCCTCTGAAAGTGCGCACATTTTCCATACTAGATGCCCATCTTTTGATTCCAACACATGATCTATTTGGTTTGTTTAATTCATGTCTGGTCTCTATGTAGATTTTTTTTTTTTTTTTTTTTTTTTTTTTCTGATGAAGCGGGTACTTGCTGCCCTTTTAAGTTGTTCACTGAAGCATACTGGGAAACCCTCAGAGCATTATTACTGGTTTAATCGTGCAGACTTTCCTCTCAGAACACACTTCTAAAAGCCTCTTCCTTCCTCAGTTTGGTATTACAGACACCAAAGAGTGCTTTGAGGTCATATCTAGGTATTTTATCACAAACGTCCTGCTGTCAATCATGAAAACAATCTTCCACATCATCATATGAATCTTCTGTTGAGGCATATGTATCCATGAAGGTTACATTATGAAGTTTCCCTTTGATACATACAATACATCATTCTCCATTATATGGAGTAAAAGTTACAACAGATCTAAAACTGTCTTTGTACACTATAAACCCAATCCCAAACTCTCTTTTCCTGGGTAATACAGAGAGAATTTCTATGTATGTATCTCTGTACTTCCTTTCCAACTAAATTCTCAAAGTGCAACAACTCCCATTCCATACCCAAGTGTCTCTTCAGCAACACTGTTCGTGACTCCTATCTACAATAATCATCCACATATTCCAAATTTAGGTATGGTTATATTCACATCCATGTTTCTTGGCATAGTTTCTCTTCTTAAGGGCTGTTTGTGATGATAGGCTTTTACAAGCCAGGGATATTAACAATGTGCTCAACTCCCAACCTGCAAGACAAGGCTTCCATTCAGGGTTAGCTGCACCCATGAAATTGATGACAAAGTCTGTATTGTGGGCCACACTGAAGGCAGTATGAACTAGTCATCAGCTACCCTACTGCAGGCATTGTCCCCAGCTTCTTTGGAGCATACAAGCGTATGTGTAATGTGTTAGCTATGGAGGACAACTCGTCCAAAAGCTCAGTTATGTTTTCAGTCTTGTTTATGCACATATCAACCATTCGACACATCAGCTATTTGACAAGTGTGATTTTTCATTACCATATTTACATTGTTTATGGTATAATCCTTAACTTAGCAGTATCTGCATTAAGGTATTGATAACTAGACCCATATGTGTGGCTATCTGGTGATAACTAAAACCAGTTTGTTGTGTCCCAACAATCTTCCATGGGTAATGCACTTTCTGTCTTTGTGACTCATGGGGTGGCAAATTCCTGTTCTTGCAACACGATGGCTCACCACTTATTACTTGTACAGTCTCCATTGAGCTGGTATTTTTACTTCAATAAGTACAGTTTGCAAGTCATTGTTCCAAACTATGTGACTCATGAAATTGTCAGTTATACATCCAGAGACAGCCATGTTACATACCTGCTGTGAAATTTGACTCAACCAGTTTATCATTTTCTGCTGTTTATTTGTGTAGCATTAATTTTATTTGTGTTTATCATCTTCAAATAGGTGTGCTTGTTGAAATTATGTGCTCTCCTTCTCCTCTTCTTCTCTCTTTCTCTGAAAATGTTGTGGTTTCTTTAAATACTACATATTTTTCTACAACTAAATTGTGTTATTTCTTTTAGGTAATTATTCATTGTCAAAATTCTTAGTAATCAGGTGTAACATTAGTAAACATTGTCTTCTATTTCCAGTTTTAATCTCTCTGACATTATTCCTGTTGCTCTTCTTATAACATTTACAAATTCAAAAAATCACTTTCAGGGGCTGTAGTTTAGAGCCTTGCATCTGCATCTACATCTACATATGTACTCCACAAGCTACCATTATGGTGCATGGTGGAGGGTACCGTGTACCACTACTAGTCATTTCCTTTTCTGTTCTACTCACAAAAAGAGCGAGGGAAAAAATGACTTTCTGTATGCCTTAGTAAAGGGCTTAGTCTCTCTGATCTTATCTTCATGGTTCTTTTTCTTTGAACAGTACTGCATTAGTCTTCTTGCAGCTACAGACTGTTCAGTGGAGCCACAAAATACTGATAGCTTTCTGTGACCTTTTAAAAGTGGTACAGATTTTTAATAAAAATGATTTTGTATACATTTGTGTGAAAGTGAATGCTATTTCATATTTGAACCAATGTTTTCATAATAAGATAGGAACTCATAGTTTCATTTGGGGAGTCATGAGCAAGTTTTCAACTATATTAGTGAAGTAATAAACCAGTCAATTCATTCTTAGCACTGTACTGGTGGGCATGACTCACTGTAGTTGACATTTTCACCAACTTTTGTCCAAGTCATTTAATGCCTATTTTTTGTCACACATGCAATCACTCATTTGAACTTTTTATATGCCCACACATTAGTCTGCTTCCCCCCCCCCCCCCCAAAAAAAAAAAAAGAGAGTGAGTGGAGAAAGATAGATTAAATTGGACATAGAAACCTATTTACATTTCAGCTGTAGAGATCTGTCTGGTTACTATTTACTTACTTCTTCCTGTTCCAGATGACACAAACATTAAGCCAAGATGAAAAAGTTCATGTCTTGACATGGACTACTGTATTTATTTTAAGTAGCAAATGCACATATATTTTGACATTGTTCTCCTCTTTTTCAGTGTAATTTAGGCAACCTGTTCCTAGTCAATAGACTGTATCACAGAAGTTCAGATATTGAAGGTCTGTAAAATATTCATGTATAGCTGTTGTAACCTCTTCGCCATAAAAGTCTGAAATTAAAAAAAAAAATCTGATGAAGCAGATGGATGCTCCAACAAGTCACACACAAAAGCCCTAGTCTTCACACTGTCAAAGCACCTTTGCAAGCATGTAAATTTTCTTCATGGAACTTGATTTTTACTTTTGTCAGGCAATTGATTCAGTAGATTTGCATAGTATTAACCATGTATATAACTTTAATCAAGAAGAAGAACCACTGCATCCCAGGAAATATTGACCATAAAATTTCTGGCAAATGGCATCTACTTCATCCCACTGCTCCGATTGCTGTTTTGTTTTGGACGTGCATGTTTTTCCAGCCTTTGTTCCTCCATCTTCCGAGCTTTTTGCACCTATTACCTTCTCCCAGTCTTTTTAAAACAGCGCAGTAGAACTGCCCTGTGACTGTCTGACCATATGGAAGAAATTCCTTATGGACAATTCCATGAATGTAGTAGTAGTAGCAGTAGTAATAGCATTGACTGGCTTGTGTGAACTTGCTTTTTTGGACTGTGGAGTTGTTGGAGTCTTCCATTTTTAGTACTGCTGTTTTGTTTCCATGCCATAATTGTACATCCACGATTCATACGCAGTTATGACCTTGGACAGAAAATTTGTGTCATCTTTAACTGTTGTTTGAAGTTCAGTGCCCACCTCAACCTGTCTCTGGCTGGCATTAAAAAGACAAGGAACAAACCGTGCTGCAATTTCTCTCATTCAGTTCATCGACTAGAATGCATTTTCACAAAATTCCAACAATTTCACAAACATCAAAGATTGTCTGCCTTTTGTCCTTGGGGATCACTTCATGCACCTTCACAATTGTTTCTGTAATTGTGCATGTTGATCCTCAGCTTGAGTATTTTTCACCCTCCACAGACTCCTGGTCATCTTTCAGTTGCTTAAACCAGTCAAATATTTTATGCTTGGCTCAAAGCATGCTTACCAAAAGCTTGATCGTCAAGTGGTGGGTTTCAGGTTTCGTTTCATCGAGCTTAAAACTTACAGCAGATCCATTGTGCTTCAAGTCAGCCATTTCAAAATTTGCAGACACAGTAGAACACTATGTGAAGAAATCAACAACAGTGTTTACACATGGCACTGCCAATGATATCACATTGCAGACTGACAGTTGAAACACACAACTGGAGGTACCTAGTGGCAGAAGTTTGTTTGGGTACAGTATTGAAATTCTCAGAAATTTTTGATCGCTCCTCATATCATGCATATTAACAAACTGACACACACAATCAGTTGAAGTCTGTTAAAACTGAGTGAGATGGTGCAGTAGTTAGCACACTGGACACATATTCGGGAGGACAACAGTTCAAACCCACGTCTGGCCGTCCTGATTTAGGTTTTCTGCGATTTCCCTAAGTCGCTTCAGGCAAATGCCAGGATGGTTCCTTTGAAAGGGCACGGCAGACTTCCTTCCCGAAACCAATGGGACCGATGATCTCACTGTTTGGTCCCCTCCCCCAAATGAACCAACCAACTGAATTCTGTTAAAGCAATCCCAAGATCGCTCTTAAATTAATTTTCACTTTTGACTTTGTCAGCAATCAAGAAATGCTGTACTTGCTTTCATAGTCTTAATTATTCATTTAAAATAGATCATACCCTTCTCTATGTGATTCTGTAACTTTTTCTGACATATTGAATATTCCATCATCTGACTCTATGTGATTCTTGAAGTTTTTCCAGTGTACTGAATATTCTATGAGGTTTCAGAATTGCAGCGAGATCATGTTGACTTTTTGCCACAATATTTTGGCTGGCAACTATCCAGCCATCTTCAGATGAGTGTCCACCACTGGAGACTGCAAGTTCCTGGCGTTGGATTTATAGCAAAAATTGGCAAGGAAATGCAAGCATGCACATTGGCAGCCATCACAGGAGCATCCTCTATCGAAATCCATGGCCTCTGCAAATACTGTTCTATCTGCTGAGTGCAGACACATGTGTAAAGGTGTAACTACATGTCCGCCCTCTGTCGGAATGCGTGCTCGTGTCACCAAACCCAGATGTCAGATTTCGCCAGATGTGTCATTATGAACAAACTGTTTTCTCTCAGAAGAAATTAGAAAAATCACCGGGTCCCAAGCCTTGTCCAGTTGAAAGCCCCCATCAGGATTTATAATATTTTGTGCTAGACATATTTCCACAGATTTTTAATTACTGAATCCCAAAAAGTTCTCACTGGAGCCAAGATTTTTGTGGCATAATAATCCATAGGGTGTCCTGTGGAAATACAATGCTCAGCTATGGACAACTTACTGGGCTGTGAAAGGCAAGTGTGGTGCTCATGTTGTATACATCTTTTGTGTACTGTGTGTATCATCTGATCTATGTAAGCTTTGACACACTAGTAAGGAATTTTGTAAATCCTGGCCTCCCGCAGACCCAGATCGTCTTTTACCGAACTAAGAAGGGCACTAATCTTTGCCAGTAGCCGGAAGATTACTTTAACTTGGTGTTTCCTTAGAATCCTGCCTACTTTAGACGAAAGGTTGCCAACGTATGGAAGGAACATCCTGGACTTGAACAGCTCCTTATCTTCTTGATGTGGTGGCTGGTCATGTTTCTTCTGCCTTAGCACTGTGCTAATCTGATGTGGAGAGTAACCATTATCTTTGAACACTGACTGTTGATGTTCTAGCTCCTTTGTAAGACTGTCTCCATCAGAAACAACATGAGCCTGGTGAACCAACATTCTAAGGATGCCGGTAGTTTGTGAAGGGTGATGGCAGCTTGACGCTTGGAGATGAGGGTCAATATGTGTGGGCTTATGGTAGACAGAATGCTCTAATGACCCATCCACTTTCCTAGTAACCAATATGTCCAAAAACGGAAGCAACCATCCTTCTGTATTTCTGTCATAAATTGGATATTCTTGCGGACTGAGTTCAGATGTTGCAAGAAGCCTGACAGTTCTCCTTTGCCATGGGGCAACACTACAAAAGTGTCATCTACATATCACCAGAGGACTCTTGGTTTAAGTTCTGCTGAATCAAGAGCCCTTTCCTCAAAGTCTTCCATTAAAAATTTGTTACCAATGGGAAGAGAGGACTGCCCAAGGCAACACAATCAGTCTGCTCAAAATATTATTTGTTAGATAAAAAGTAGATCGGGGAAAGGACATGATGAAAAAGTGATGATATATCAGCCGTGAATTTATTGCTGATGAGTGACAAAATGTGTCCATAAGAGGAACCTTAGTGAAAAGTGAGATGACATCGAAGTTCCCTAGTAAGTCAGTTTCACTGAGTTGAAGTGACTTCAGTCTATTGATAAAGACAGCTGAGTTGCAAACATGATGTGTGCACTTCCCCACAAAAGGTCTCAGTACATGAGGGGCATCTATATTACTGACAATCAGCCATAACAGAACCTCCTTTTAATGAATCTTCAGAAGACCATATAACCTGGTGGGTGGCACAGACCTATGAGGTCTCAGTCTTTTGACCACTTCTTGCAGAATAGAAGAAGAATTCAGCAGTGCTGATGTTTTCCTATCCACGTTCCCCTTTGGGCTATTTGTCAATCTTCCAGTACATTGGTTCACTCAGCAATTTATAAATCTTGCGTTCATAAACCTCAAGTGGCAACAGCACAGTGGTGTTTCCCTTGTCCACTGGTAAGACCACCGTGGGAGGATCTTCTCATAGCTTTCGTAGTGCGGCCCTTTCCATTGCAGAAATGTTGCTATTCCGAGGTGGAGCTTATTTCTTCTGCAGCATCACTAGGAAGAGGCCTAACAGCTTTGTTAACAGTGCTAATAAAATCAGTCAAAGGCAGGGTTCTCAGCGTAGGGGCGAAGTTCAACCCTTTCCCAAGCACAGACAGTGTTATGTTGTCCAAAACCTTATCCGTTAAATTGACCATGTAGCGTCGAAAAGTATCTTCATGCAGTAACGTTGCAAACAGCCAGCGAACTTCGAAAACTGTCTACTTGTAGACTCCTTATGGACCCAGTCAGATTTTGCCCAGGTCATGCTGTCAACCCATGCCCATGAAAGTGATGGCAGGCTGAATGCAATCTCCATATGCAGATGAAACAGCTGTTTCGATATAGCATCCAGTTCACGATCAGTACAATGGATCCTCTCCTCCTCTAGTGCTAGGCTTGCCTTTCGTCTAATGAATTTTGCAGCAGCCCTCTGGATGAAATGTCTCACTCTGGAAAACTTCGGAATAAGGCCATTGTCCTGATACTTCAGTAAAAAACACAGACAGCTTAACTATTTCCCTCACTTAGTTCATAGCTTGTCCAACCTCTGGATTTGTAATGCCATCGCCTCCCCAAGGAGGTATCTGATGTGATTCTTGAAGTTTTCCCGGAGTACTGAATATTCCATGAGGTTTCGGGAAATCTCGCCTAGGCACACAAGTACAATTGATCTTTCCTTTGAAATAGAGAGAGCGCTAAATTACTAATAGTACCAGAAAACTCAGTGTAGTTAATATAGCCATTTGTAAAAATGATTACTTCCAAAAACTGTGCAGAATTAATGAATATAAATCAAATACACTAACTGTGGAGGCTTCTGATGAGTAAACGTTGCTCTTAAGGACAGCTTCAATATGTACACAACAGTACTTTTCTTTCAATATAATGAGAGCATCATCATTTCACTGACAAGGATACATAATACTCAACCATAGTTTGTGCCTTTGGGAACCAAATTGAAATATAAGGAAGACCAGAGATGATGTAAGAATTACAATCATAAGACAAGGGAATAAGAAAAGAGCTAGACATAATTTATGAAATACAGCCAGAGGAGACTGAACACTTAACAACAAGAGCACTCAAATCACAAGTGAGACATACTTTGGTGGCTAGAGCAAAAGTAATAGATGTAAATATCATTTGATCAAATTGTATGAGAGTCCTGAATGAAGATAAGGACAATATCTGGAAGTGATCAGAGGATTAAAATATCTTTATCAAAAAAGGGGGAGAAGGCTGGAAGAGTAGGCTTCACTGTTCTGGTGTGTACAAGGTCATGAGATGGAAAACGAGCTTTGACGGGGTAAGGAAATTAGCTGTGTCAGTTTCAGAGAAACCCTCCTCTTATTTGACTTAATTTATTTAAAGAAACCATTGAAAACCTAAATCAGGGTGGTCAGAAGAGTGTTTGCATCGCCATCCTCTTCAATCGAAGTCCAGTGTCTTACTATTTCTACGCCGTGATTGGTCCCATTATTTACAGGAATGAATAAAAATGGGACATAGCATTAGGTATTAAAATGAGAATTTGTGGGTGGTGGATAAATACAGTGTTGAATAATCTGTGAAATTGCAGTGTAAATTAAGAGCAAGTGAAGGGAAACACGAGATGAAGAGCATTTGCTGGTGATCAAGTTTCCACCTCAAAAGTACTGAATCTATCGAGATAGGTGGCTTTGTGTGGACAAATAAGGAAATTGTTGAAACATGTTCACTGCATAAAAAAAGTTTTGGCCCACTCTCATGATTTGCATAATTTGTGTTATGTAATGCAAACCTCTCTCAAACTTTTTTGACGACAGGAAATTGCTGTGAATAGCTTCTGGTATAATAGAGGTGTAAGGAAACCATCATTATCAGTGCAGTTTAGTAATGTTTGCCTTGTCTCCAGAATAGGACAGTGATCAGAGTCATTTCAAGCTTGCTTGTATTGTGACTAAGGCAAGAAGGGTCATCAACATGGGAAGTTGCCTGGGAACTGACATACACCACAGTGATATCATTTGAACAAATAGCCACTATTGTGAGAAACATAATGGTGACGATATGCCTCAGAGTGGTCACTTAACAGCACCAGCTGATGAACACTACATACAAATTATGGCTTGTAGGTACCCTGAGAATAATGCAAAAGAAATGCATAATGCTTTCAAGGAGGCAATTGGGAAGGCTCTGTCAATGCAGACAGTAGTAACTGTCTTCACACAATCAATTTGGCCTCTAGGCTTCCATTACACACCCCATAGCACCATGGTGTATGCAGGAGGTGGGCAAGGGAACACTTGGAGTGTAACCTGGATCAGTGGCATCAAGTTCTCTTTCCAAGTGCAGGATTTCCATCCATCCATCTTCCAATAGATTGTGGGATGACAGCTGTTGCTATATCTTTGTGTAGTAATCATGTCACCTTCAGCGGTTATTGTAGATCGTATTGCATTTAAAATTGATTTCAGTGTTACATTACACCATCTCGAGTTACCCACCTGGATACCTGCATGTGTTCGTGCCACTTCTGGGACAGGGAGTTGTGCCAGCCCCAGATTGAATCTACATGGTGGATTAACGTTGAGGATAGGTGTGTCGACCAGCCTGGATGTGGTTTTTGGGCAGTTCTACATCTACATCTACATCCATACTCCGCAAGCCACCTGACGGTGTGTGGCGGAGGGTACCTTGAGTACCTCTATCGGTTCTCCCTTCTATTCCAGTCTCGTATTGTTCGTGGAAAGAAGGATTGTCGGTATGCCTCTGTGTAGGCTCTAATCTCTCTGATTTTATCCTCATGGTCTCTTCGCGAGATATACGCAGGAGGGAGCAATATTGCTTGACTCCTCGGTGAAGGTATGTTCTCGAAACTTCAACAAAAGCCTGTACCGAGCTACTGAGCGTCTCTCCTGCAGAGTCTTCCACTGGAGTTTATCTATCATCTCCGTAACACTTTTGCGATTACTAAATGATCCTGTAACGAAGTGCGCTGCTTTCCGTTGGATCTTCTCTATCTCTTCTATCAACCCTATCTGGTACGCATCCCACACTGCTGAGCAGTATTCAAGCACTGGGCGAACAAGCGTACTGTAACCTACTTCCTTTGATTTCAGATTGCATTTCCTTAGGATTCTTCCAATGAATCTCAGTCTGGCATCTGCTTTACCGACGATCAACTTTATATGAACATTCCATTTTAAATCGCTCCTAATGCGTACTCCCAGATAATTTATGGAATTAAATGCTTCCAGTTGCTGACCTGCTATATTGTAGCTAAATGATAAGGGAACTGAGAATGACATGCTGCCTAATGTTATCTAGGAACTCTTCAATACAATCACACAATTGGTCTGATAGTGCATATGCTCTTACTTTGTTCATCAAACGACTGTGGGGAACTGTATCGAACGCCTTGTGGAAGTCAAGAAACACGGCATCTACCTGGGAACCCGTGTCTATGGCCCTCTGTGTCTCGTGGGCGAATAGCGCGAGCTGAGTTTCACACGATCGTCTTTTTCGAAACCCATGCTGATTCCTACAGAGTAGATTTCTAGTCTCTAGAAAAGTCATTATACTCTAACATAATACGTGTTCCAAAATTCTACAACTGATCGACGTTTGAGACATAGGCCTATAGCTCTGCACATCTGTTCGACGTCCCTTCTTGAAAACGGGGATGACCTGTGCCCTTTTCCAATCCTTTGGAACGCTACGCTCTTCTAGAGACCTACAGTACACCGCTGCCAGAAGGGGGGCAAGTTCCTTCGCGTGCTCTGTGTAAAATAGAACCGGTATCCCATCAGGTCCAGCGGCCTTTCCTCTTTTGAGCGATTTTAATTGTTTCTCTATCCCTCTGTCGTCTATTTCGATATCTACCATTTTGTCATCTGTGCCACAATCTAGAGAAGGAACTACAGTGCAGTCTTCCTCTGTGAAAGAGCTTTGGAAAAAGACATGTAGTATTTAGGCCTTTAGTCTGTCATCCTCTGTTTCAGTACCATTTTGGTCACAGAGTGTCTGGACATTTTGTTTTGATCCACCTACCACTTTGACATAAGATCAAAATTTCTTAGGATTTTCTGCCAAGTCAGTACATAGAACTTTACTTTCGAATTAATTGAACGCCTCTCACATAGCCCTCCTCACACTACATTTCGCTTCGCGTAATTTTTGTTTGTCTGCAAGGCTTTGGCTATGTTTATGTTTGCTGTGAAGTTCCCTTTGCTTCCGCAGCAGTTTTCTAACTCAGTTGTTGTACCACGGTGGCTCTTTTCCATCTCTTACAATCTTGCTTGGCACATAGTCATCTAACACACATTGTATATATGACGACAGTAACTGTTATCGAAAGAACAGAATACTGTTGATGACCATGCAGCTTTTCCCTGGAATAAATGATGACTAACTGAAACCCCCAGCTGCTGACAGGTGTTGTCGATATAACTCGACGTGGACAGCTGAAAATGTGTGCCCCGACCGGGACTCGAACCCGGGATCTCCTGCTTACATGGCAGCTAATCTGAAAATCACATTTAAGTGCCTGGCAGAGGGTTCACCAAACAAAGTACATTAGTAGATTTTGAGGTTTGTTATTACCAACCGTTTAGGATTTGAAAACAACATGAATAATGAGGTTGACAGCTTGCCTCTGGCAAAGAAAGGAGCAAATAATGCAGTCATAAAAATCCAGGGTTACCACCAGACCTGGAAATCAGGGAATTTCAAACATATAAGGGAAATTTGAATAAAAAAACAATAGAAAAATCTCGTTTTTTTCTCATTAGATTAAATGGTTTGTTTACTGAGATGTAATGCTTCGTCACTGGCTGGTTACAGCTGAGTACGTGTGCCACTTCCCTACTCCCTCATCTTACTGCTTATCCCCTTCCTACCATTCCCCTCGGTTTGCCATCAGTGCTGCCACTAGCTAGCAGCTGCCGATGAGAGGCAGGGAGGCGTGAGGAGTGGTTTGTTTGGATCTGATTCTCAGAGATTGTTGACTCAGCAGCCAGAGACTGTGGTCACGAGTGCACGAGTTGTGTCTGAGTAACTGTGTGAATGTTTGTATGCTCTTATTTTCTGACAAAAGCTATGGCCGAAAATTGTTGTGAGAGTGCGATTGTCTTTTCTACGTGCCTGTCCGCAGCTCGCCGATCACCTTTACAGTGAGTTCCTACCTGTCCTCATTAGTATTAGATTCTCAGAGTATTTGCGCAAGTTATCCATTTTGATCACCACGGTCTCATTTCATCGACACGGTGTCTGTGAGATGCGGAAGCTGGCCACACGAGTGGACTTCCACAAAGGGCCAAAGCCAGAGGCCATTTCTGCAGGTATTTCTGACGGATCGGGCTTGCCGATCTGAAGCCCATTGTTTCCCACTAACGTGCGAGCTCTATCCCGTCGGATCTAGTCTCACCGATCTGCCTGCAGGTCGGGTCTGTTTGTGTGTGTGGCATAATGTGGTGGATTTTCACGGTTCGTGCACGGACTCGGGACTGCAGTGCTCCTTGGCAGGCCTGAGGCCACGAGTGATGGATTTCACATACTGTGACTGTCTCACCGCAAGTATGTTGTACAGTGTGGCATTTTATGGACATTTTATTTATTCTAGTACATTTTGACACTTCAAAAATAATTTATATATTAGAAAGTATTGACAATAAGAAGAAGAAAATTGTGGCGGTCACTGGCAGTTCGTATATTATGTACTCGTATATTTCCTGAAATAAAAATCACACAATACTTGTTAACTAATAGACATAAGGTAGTCTTCAATAACGAACATTGTAGAACCAACATTTTATTGGTGGTCACCTACAGTGTTGGTTTACACAACTCTTCCCTGCCTTATACACTTCTTTCAAAAGGCCTACTTTTTTCTAGGGTTATTTCTGAAATCAGTGAAGGTATTGTAAATCTGTCTTGCGACTCCAAGGAAATGGGCATTTTTGTCACCAAATGTGTTTTGCTTTATTGAAATAAAACAACAAGTGATCCTAATGAAACACATACCATTTGGCTTGCTTTCTCCATCTAAAAACAGTTCATTACAAAAGATGATGATAGTACTTAAGATTTCGCTCACACAGGGGAGAAATACAGAAGTCCTTACTTCTTTTTGTCAACTTATGTCTTTACTTACCCTTGAGATCTCAAATTTTGTCAGGGAAAAATGTTAAAACTTGTCTGAAATCAGGGAATTTCACCCAGGGAAACTTATGGCGATCCTGAAATCTTGTATTATATTCCTAATTAATTAAGGGGGGTAGGACATCAAACGGGACGACTTAAAGCAGGAGAGACACCACAAGAATTTTTAACATCCACTGCCTGTACTTTTACAAATAAATTCATAAAACTTTGTCAGAATGACCAGAAAGGATTCAGGATTTACACTTATAGTGGTGGAAGTTCAAAAATATAAGAAAATAATTTATTTTTTTACATTTTTTTCACCTTTTTTACCATTGGCTGCATTTGTTGCTATAGGTGCACTTTTCTTCATAAGTAAGGGAGATTCTTCGATTAATTTTGCACAGCATACAAACCATACTTACAGTTGTATGAAACTCAAGAATTCTCCAAATATATTAAAAACTGTGGTAAAAATTGAGATAATTAACTATAATATTTGAGTTTTTTCTAAACATAAAGTTTAAAATGTAACAGCACATTCATTTTTTCATAAATTAAATAATTTCTAGAGTTTCATACACCTGTAAGTATGGTTTGTATGCTGTGCAAAATTCATTGAAGAATCTCTCTTACTTATGAAGAAACGTGTACCTATAGCAACAAACGCAGCCAATAGTAGTGAAAAAATGATGACCTTTCACATGTACAATTTTTTTTTCTTTTTTCCTTTTTTTAACTTCCACTGATATAATTGTGAATCCTGAATCCTTCCTGGTCATGCTGACAAAGTTTTATGAATTTATTCGTAAAAGTATAGACAGTGGAAATTGAAATGTCCTGTGGTGTCTCTCCTGCTCCAAGACGTCCTACCCGCCTCAATGGTGCTGGATATATCACTTGAGGCTGATTATTCATTTGAACCAAATTAGAAAGAACTGTATAGGTTAGAGAGTACCTCCAAAGTAAATTATAACATGCTCCCCCTTCCTGATCCAGAACTCCATGCTGACTTCTTCCCATCCTACCAGCTATAGACCCAAGAGCCTCTACTCTCTCTCTTTACATTCCAACTCCTCTCTGTTCCAGCTCCAACATCACTCCATCCCACCTATTTTGTCCACTCCTTCCCCCACCATCACTCTCTGCAGACGCAATGCAGCAACACCATCTGTTTTCTATGGAAATGTTATCAGTAGAAATTATCATTTATTATTATTAAACTCTATTCTATCAATTTAAAATTCTAAAACACTACTCACATCTTAAGTCATATTAGGCTGAGAACAGAAATAAACTAATATTGCCACCTAAGCAGCTTTATTAAACTCACCTCCCTAGTTGCTTTCCAATGGCATATTAACTATGCCAACGTCTTAGAAAATGTATAATTAACCTATCCCGTTAACAGGTTTTGCTATTGACTTTTCCCCCTTGTGTATTCCCTATTATATCTCTTCATTTCATATGTTATGTCTGTGTTTAATTTTAACAATATTTTTGAAGTGTACCACATTCCAAATGTTTTGTCTCCTCTCCCTCCCATCCATGATTTACCTAAATCATTGTATGAAGTGTTGTATACCTTTACACACACAAAAATTAGCAGTGTTATTAATGTGAAAAACATAACAGTTATTAATTTATGTTTCCTGCCACAGTTGCATACATATTCCTTACTAGAGACTAGTTTTGAACAAGTTCTTTGATTTTCAAACCATTGCTTGTGTCTTTATTATGTGATTGTAAAATAATTCCAATGAAATTTATAAAAGTTTTAGTCTGTCATTGGCAAATTGACTTCCTAGCGTTAGGTCAGCTTAGCAAAAATGTAGTATATGGAAGTTAGTTGTGCCAAGGACAGACAGTTCAAAGGTATAAATACTTTAAGAACCGACCAACACTTTTACATGCAACACTGGAATTATTTTACAATCAAATGATGAAGATATAGGCAATGGTTTGAAAATGAGTGGACTCATTCAAAACTAGCCATCATTAAGGAATGTGTATGCTAATGGGATAAGAAACTGAATCAGTAAAACATATATATAGTTGCTGTTCCTTTATGCCATCACATTCTGTAATTGGCTATAGTGGTATTGTTTGTTTACTTGCAGTTCTACTATGCTGTTTACAGCTTTGAAGGCCAGGGACCTACTACATTGGCTATAAAGGCTGGGCAAGTTGTTAATGTTCTCCAACATGAAGATGCCCAAGGAAATTCCGAATGGTGGCTAGTAGTTGACAGGTTTGGGAACAAAGGATATGTACCAGCAAATTACCTTGCTAAATACGATGATTACAGTAATTAAATTTTGTATGATGACAGCAGTCAGTTTCTTTCTGTATACTGTATTCATTTTGTTAATTATGTGCAGACTGTAGTCTGTGTGAAACACTGCAACTGTTTTTGTAAGTGCCAAAGCCAAACAGACTATGTGCAGCTAAGAACCACATATCATTTCATTATTGTATGCATTTAACTGACCAGAATATTCAGTTATTAATAATTTTAACTGCTCATTTTGTGTGCTTCTGTGGTTTCAGCTATATCACAATGCTCTGTTTTTGTAATAATGTTGTATTTTAATGCTCTGAATGCATGTAATGTTTTTTGGAGGAAAACCTAATTATTTTACTTTATTTGAATAGCATCTGTTTGGGCATATGCTATAAACTCTTAGTTGTTTTCTCCCATGCAAATGAAGTCGTATCTGTGATATTCTGCCTGCTATGTAGTTTGGTGCTAACTAAGAGTGAAAGGAAAATGTTTCCATTTAAGAGTCACAAGATTTTCTGGGCTGTAAGTCTGCCAACAAAGCTGTTAATCATTCATCTGTATAAAGTGCATAGAGAGAGAGAGAGAGAGAGAGAGAGAGAGAGAGAGAGAGAGAGAGAGAGAGAGAGAATATGAATGCATGCCATTACATCAATGTTTTGCCAGACTTTACAAGTGTAAGATATGAAATATTTGTTCCTGTACTGATGGCAGCTTAATATTTTTGTAAGTGGTAAGAATACTAGTGTGTGCAATGTCTGGAAAAGAAGTGGAAAAAAGGTCCACTCACCAATAAGACTCAGTAAGGGAAAAAAACTGTTTTTGGGCCTCAGATCCTTGTGTAATCTGCTGATAGGCACTCTAGGGGAAAGGGAAACATACGGGACCGAGAATACCATAATTATATAGCAGTGGCAACATAATACAAGGAAATATGAACAAATTGGTGCAGAAAAGGAACAGACTATCAAGATTACAAACTTCCCAAGAGAGAAATATTGTGTGTTGTGGGACTTAAACCAGACCATTGCTTTTCAAGGGTGATGCTCTTACACACAGCCATCCATCCAAGAATGAATCATTTCTGATCTTCACAGCTTTAATTATGTAACACAAGAGAGTAGCATTCCCTGCTGCCCTAGTAGAGAACTTGAGAAGGGGAACTGCTGCTGCTGCTGCTGCTGCTGATGATGATGATGATGATGCTGTGTTCATTTTTGATCAGTTCATGATAAAATTTCAAATGCCGATCTGATACCTGCACAGGAATGTTTACTGACAAATTGGAACACTTCTGGCTGAGATGAAGACCAGCTGGTCCCAACATGTGAGTCAGCAGTAACTCTAAGGTACTGAATTTGAGCAACTTAAAAGGGCAAAAGATAAATTATTTTTGAAGTTATATGCCATCCAGTCCTTTGTATTTTTCAGGATGGGTGGGGGTGGCACTGCATTACAAAATGACCAAAGTTTTAGTCTGACCTGCAGTGTTTTGGAAAGTGGTTATATCCAATGAATGACAGTTCTTGTACTTTTGAAATGGGAACAGAAAATACAAAGTACCTTGCTAACAGTCAAATAAGTTGATTCAATAACATATTTGGACATGTAACAAATATTAACTTTCAAAACATATAATAAAGACCTTTGTTGTTGTATTTCAGTGGATTAGCCCCATATTTTGTTTCATTTCACAACACTGAGGAAACGAATTTGCACCTCTCAGAAATTTTATATTAAAATTTCTGGTGCAAGGCAGCTGGGTTTGTTATACAATCATCTCCAGTCTCTTATAGGCTGCATTTGCAGCACATGCAGTGCTTTTAAAAATTGCATTATGATTTTGCTACCTAGACATTTATAGGTCACTTGAGAATCCTTGTGATGCATAGTAGCTACCATGGGTTGAAGATCTGATTAATTAATTAAAGAATTAAATGCTGTTAGTATTCATTCCCTCCTCTTCCCTAAACAAAAATTATGGATGCCAAGTCAATTAAATGTTTCTTCTTTCTTGCAAACACAAAAAATACTGGCGTGGAGCAATATTTATTAACATCAGTATTTTCTGTAGAAATTGTATATTGTTTGTTCTGACAAATTAACTTATTCTAGCAGTAATTCAGTTCCTTATGTAATCTTCATTAGAATGATTTGCATTTTAAATGTGATCTTACTTTCGTTATTTTAAACATACTGTACAGAAATTATATTTGTTGTGGAGTAATATGTTGTATATATTTTGTTGTATGTGAACAAATTTACCCACATTTTAATAAAAATGTTCTGAACATTACTGTAGTCTTGCTTGTATTGTGTGTGTGTGTGTGTGTGTGTGTGTGTGTGTGTGTGTGTGTGTGAGAGAGAGAGAGAGAGAGAGAGAGAGAGGGGGGGGGGGATATTGGATTGAATACATTATGTGGTTAAACATATTGGCAAGGTCATTGTACATAGAGAAATAGTTCAACTGAAGGAGAATGGCATCTAAGAGCATGTAGCCTGCTGAAGAACAGTGAATTCCGTTTTATAAGTAGAACGATATGCAATAAATAAAATATATTGAACAGATTGTTTGCCTGAGCTTTCTAAACTCTGCAGCTGGAGAACCTTTGTAACTCAAAACAGTTTGACAATACTTTTGTTGGATATACATTTTTTATTATTATTTTTGCCTTCCATTGTATAATTAACTATTTTCAATTTTCTACTCTGTAATTTCAGGCATGGAAGTGTTATCTTAGTTATTTAAATCACTAAAACGCAAAATTATATGGTATTTACATCCCTCAGAGATAATTGAGTTTAACTTGAATTTCTGTAATGTTGACCTAAAACTAGATTTATGATAGCCAGACACTGCTTCATTTGTGGAAGAAGGTTCCAGTCTTGCTCCAGCCCATGGCTGATCTAGGCTGTGTCATATGAATATGCACCCTTTTAACACTGCATGGGCAGGGGAATGACTGCTGCCTTTGTTTGATAAGTGAAGCTGTGTGTGAAGATTACAAATATGGTCTTAAGTTGAAATTGCGATAACTGGACTTTTATGTCTTTACAGTGTTGTTGAAGTTTTTGTGGCCACTCGATGTATTGCCTGTTGGCTTCCATTTCTGGATATTTTGTAAACACAAGTGACTGACATTCGCAAAATTTCTCTCTGGTCTGCCACTAGCAATGCAGGGTAAACCTGAGAATGGTGGCGAATCATCATAAAAATCAGTAAACAAATGTTGCCCAAAGATCCTGAGACAAACCAACAGGCATTACACACGTATCTCTCAGGTATGTATTTGTATGCTGAAAATCATTTAAAATGAGGAATACTTCTGCACTAGTGCTCTTCTTTTTTCAGATAAGTGGAAAGGCAAAAATAGCATGAATTCAGTTCTGCAAAAGTGAAGAGTTAAGTGCAATTTCCTACTCCAAAATGGATAGTACTGTATTGAGCACTTAATGTTTATGAAGTCTGCCTACTAATTATCCCAAGTAATTTAAACTGAGCAACGTGGCACAGTGGTTAATACACTCGCATTTGGAAGAACTGTTTTCTGTTGTTTCCTTAGATCACGTGAGGCAAAAAATACTGAGATGTTTTTCTTTAACGAGAGAAAGCCTATTCCTTTGCTTATGCTTCGCAAATCAGAGTTTGTGCTCAGATACTTATGACATGGTCTACTGCAAGTTAAACCTTAATGTTTCTAGATTCCATCGAAATAATTAAAAGTGACACTGTTTTAAAACCATCAACTTCTTTATGTAATATCCTATGTTAGACAAACAAGGATTGATCACGTGGGGGTATGAGTACAGTATTTTACAATTGCACAACCTTAAAAGTCGAGAGGGTAAATAAAGTTAGTTTCTTGCATACCTCATTCCTTAAAAATACATATATTCCAGAAACAGTTCTAAATGAACATCTCATTTGTGTTATATATATCTCAGAACAGGCTCCAAATAAAGTAAAAAGGTGTGCAGCTAATATCCTCAGTTACTGGGCACAAAACTTTTTACCTTCAGACCATGTATTTATCTTGAGTGAAACCAATGAGGAAAGAATATTTTATAATCAATCTGCACATTATTTACTTCATCAGTTCAAAAATGGTTCAAATGGCTCTGAGCACTATGCGACTTAACTTCTGAGGTCATCAGTCGCCTAGAACTTAGAACTAATTAAACCTAACTAACCTAAGGACATCACACACATCTATGCCCGAGGCAGGATTCGAACCTGCGACTGTACTTCATGAGTAAACACGTTAAGGTGAAAAGAGGAACATGAAGGATGTGAAGATCTAGAGAAAATCTGAGAGAGGCATTCAATAACTGGAATTTCTTATGCTGAAAATTAGTAGAACAATTTATCTGGAACAAGTTGGGATGAAAGTTCTAGTTCAAGGAGAATCATTCTACACAGTGGAAAATAATACATTGAAGAGTATAGTAAAATGTTTAATATCAGTGGCATGCATTCAGATAACATAGTGGAAGGGATTTCTGTTAAGAAAAGAAGATAGTGAATGTTTATTCCACTTTTTAAGAAGCATTAAGATACTAACTAGAGAGATTGTGTGTCTTCAGGTTTTTACAGATACATAATTGATTCTGGGACTAGACGTGAAGCAGTAAACTAACGTGCACTAACACTTGAGAGTCCCCCTGCTTTAATTGTGCTTATAATATGAACATTTGTATAATATCTAAGCAATATAGTCACATATAGTATGCAATACGAAACAGTGATGGGATGGCGAGGCGCGGCGACTAGAGCGCACCGAGAATTCCTGGAGCCCCTAGTTCTCAAGCAATTCTCGAGAAACGGCTCGGCGGCGTGTGCCGCTGCGCGCCAGTTGACTGCGACTACATACGCCGCGCCGCTGTTGTTTTATGAATTGAATGCCGCCGCTAGACAAACACGCTCGCTCGCTGCTCGCTGTGCTCGTAACTAGTGTGTCTCAGGTTTCATTCGAGTAAAGTTGTTATTCAAATCAATATAGACACTCGAAAACGAACATCATGGTGCTGGCAATACTTTACGGAGGATTCAGATAACGTTACTTGCAACATTTGTCGTAAAAATGTCTGTAATGTATCAAAAAATACAACGGGCATGATTAGACATCTTAAACTGCACAATTTACCGAGCAGTAAAATAGCGACGTCTGCGGATACAGAGGCTCATTCTTCCAATAGTGCGAGGCAGACAAAATATCCAGGTACGTATGGTACAAAAGGTGTATTCCGTGCAAAAGTTCGGAGTGTGTCCGAAGCGGTCCGGCACGCTTAAAAAAACATTGATTTTTTTAATCGTACTCCGATAACATACAACATACCCCAAAATCAAACCTATACTATCCTATCTTTTGCACGATACGATATGAAATTTTATTGGGCTGGTTGTCGAGCATAATGTATCCCCTTGCTGGAGCTCTGATCTAAATCTTACGTTTCTCTTCATAGAGGGAAGTAAACGGCAACAACAGCTAGATGAAGCGCTAGTGGCCATGATAACGGACGATTTTCAACCGTCGAGGACACTGGTTTTCGACATTTTGTTTCACGTTTGGACCCACAATACTCGATACCAAATCGAAAAAAGTTGCGCCTCATGACTGAGGACGATTACCATAAACAGAAAGAGGCTGTAAACTTGGCAGTGGTCGACTCTACTTGGGTTTCTTTAACGACCGATATTTGGACCTCACTCAATAGTGAGGCATATATTGCTGCAACTGGTCATTTCATTAACACTAATTGGTGCCTGAAAGCTTTAGCTCTCGAGACATTCCGTTTCCCGGAGAGGCATACAGCGGTAAATATTAGTGAGGCGTTAGATAATGTGATTTCAAAATGGAACATTGAAAACAATGTTGTAAGCATCACAACTGACAACGCCATTAACATGACGGCAGCCGTACAACTTATTCACAGTGGCAACATAGAAATGCAACATGTGCCTTGTTTAGCACACACCATCAATTTAGTTGTGAAAAATTCTTTGAACAGCAACGGTGAGCTCTGCATAATGCGGGAAAAGGCCAGAAAAATTGTTAGCTATTTTAAATCAAGTTGCAATGTTAATGAAAAACTCCATGACATCCAGGATCTAATGAAAAAACCTATTCATAAATTGATTCAGGAAACCGAAACCCGATGGAACAGTACGTTTTATATGCTACAACGTCTAGTGGAGCAAAAGGGATGCATTGCAGCCTGTTTATCATCCTTGTATCCAGGTGTAGAGAACCTCACAGCTGACTAGTGGCGAATTTTGAGCGAATGTTTGTGTGTACTGGAGCGATTTGAAGTGGTAACAAGTGAAATCTCAACTGAAAACTATACCTCTCTTTCGAAAGCTATTCCAATAATCAGACAGCTAATCCTAACCGTATGCAATGGGAAGTGGACTACCACGACAGCGCAAGAGCTACAGCAACCTCTGCACAACTCACTAATAGCCCGGCTAGGATTAATAGAAACAAACAAAGTACATGCCGTTGCCACAGTTGTCGACCCAAGATTCAAAACGTTACCATTTACGAATTCCATTCATTCAAAACATGCCGTTGCAAGCCTAATTGCAGAGTGCACAAACGTGGTAGAGACCGTACGATCTACTCATTCGGCTGCTAACGACACTAACCACGAGTACCATTTCGTACAAAACGCCAGTAGTTCCTTATGGGCTTCTTTCGATGAAGAGGTTTCCAATAAAAATCTAATGAAAAGCGGTTGTGATAGCATAGACCTGGAAGTACAACGATATTTGAAAGAACCGTACCTACAACGCACGGATAATCCTTTACACTACTGGAAAAAAAGTGAAAACAGTTACCCAGGTCTAGCTGTCGTGGCAAAAAAAAAAAAAAAATCTTGCAATACCTGCAACTTCTGTTCCCAGTGAAAGAATATTTTCGAAAACAGGACTACTTATAAACAAACAAACAAAGAAGCCGACTAAAAGGCCAATTGGTTAATAAAATCATATTTCTAAACAAAAATCGACGGCAGTGCAGCAACGGGATGTAAAAATGCCTTCTGCTGAACAACTTTTGTTGCCTTTCTTTCTTCAGTAAGTAAACGCATGTACGCAGTTTCTGTACATAAAAGGTAATTTATTTTGTAAGAATAAAGCTTCTGTTTCATGCGAATTCTGTGCTTTTAAAAAAAATAGTGAACAATCTATTAACATTGGAAATTCAATTAAGTCCAGGCAAATACACACCTTTTCATCGTATTACTGCTCAGATGTAATATGTACAAAATTATACGAAAAGTTTTTTTTAAAAAAAGGGGAAAAAAGAATATGAGTTGGATCTGATCCAACCATTCACCTATTACAGAGCTTTAACACTAACCATATTACCTCTGCCATCTCTAGCTTAGGGTTGCAATGCGCCAGTACATCACTGACACGTAAAACGTCTCTTGCAATTTTCTCGAAATTCTCTAAGCAGTATGCCTTACTACTTGCACATTGTTTTTCTTAAGAACTATTAAAAGTTTGCAGAGGTAAATCCATTATCCAAACATCGTGGCCACCCCTTGTTAAACAAAATTACCAGTTGGTGTGATGAATGGCAGCTAACTCTAAACATTAAAAAAATGCAGATGCGTACCAAAAACAGTCCCATAATGTTTGAATACAGTTTTCGTATTGTGCAACTTGACCAAGTCAGGTCGATTAACCCTTGATCAGGCATGCCTATGTATAAATTGTGGAAAACTGTTTCCCACCATTCCATTGTTTTCACACAACTGCGAGCCCATACCTATTCCTTCATTATTGCTTCCACTAACACAGCAATAAATTGTGTTGTCATACACCCAACTAAGCAGTAGTAATTGAAATAGACAGTGAGCTAGGTCAGAAAAAAATTATGATCCATGCAAGAAAGTGACCCACATTATGAACTAGAAGCACAATCCCACAATGAGGCAGTTATCTACGAGATAATGAGTATTGAATATGGAGTTGGCTAGGGTCTGATGCTACTGCGCTGTTTGATGCTTTGAGTGGGTCATTACTATGGGGTAACATCTGTCTGTGGAAACAGAATAGTGTAATGAAAGTTTATTTCATTGTTGTTTTATTAAACAGGGCTTTAGCTCATTATGTAAGTTTATTTTATCATTGTTTCATTAAACTATGATTTTGCTCTTACATGTTTATCTTGGTAACAAAGACAGCTATTCTTTACACATGTACAAAGTATGCCATGCATCCACTCACGTTATGACAATCGGCGCATCCGCTCAAGGGTTAAATATCCATGCGTAACACTAAAAAGCAATCTGAAATGGAACAAGCATGTAAGGATTATAGAGTGGAAGACAATGGTCTACTTTGGTTTAATGAGATAACTCTAGGGGTTGGGGTTGGGTTGTTTGGGGAAGACCAGACAGCGAGGTCATCGGTCTCATCGGATTGGGGAAGGACGGCGAAGGAAGTCGGCCGTGCCCTTTCAAAGGAACCATTCCGCCATTTGCCTGGAGCGTTTTAGGGAAATCACGGAAAACCTAAATCAGGATGGCCAGACGCGATAACTTTAGCAAAGTGTGGTCCATCTATAACGAGAGTACATCTAGAATACAAATGTGCCTATTCTCAAGTATTGCTCGAGTGTTTGGGATCCCCATCAGGTCAGATTAAAGGAAGGCATCTAAGCAATTCAGATTCGGGCTGCTAGATTTGTTACTGGTAGGTTTGGTCAATATGCATCTATTAGAGAGATGTTTTGGGAAGCCAAATGGGAATCTCCAGAGGGGAGATGGTGTTCTTTTGAAGGAACGCGCGCGCGCGTGCGTGCGTGTAATATGCTACTTATTGTCTTTTATTATACTATCAGCTGTCACTGTGACACTACAAATAATTGTTCGGCGAGGGAATCCAGCAGGCTTGAAAGAATAAATGTTTAATTCTTACAGAAGATAAATAAATAAGGCAGTGAACTGGGTCATAACTTGGCAACAGAAGCAGATTATTGCAATATTCAGCAATGACATAAAAATTTTATGCGACTTATGTATTTACATAATAGTTCAGTTCATAAATGCAACACAAAATTTAAAAAAATATTTTCTGTTGTACATACTTGAAATCACAAACATAACTTCCCTATCTTTTCTAATAAGTCCAGTGAAATGTAGAAACTTATCTTACTGCGCCACATATTTAAGTAAAAGTGCAAATGACACATTCATATTGATATTTCATACTAACAATGTGCATAGTTAGAACAAATGCATTCCAGTAGGAAATGCCTACATAACACAGGGTGATATGTCTTCTACATCTACATTCATAAGTACACTGCAAGCCACCGTATGTTGTACAACTACCATTTCACTTCCTGTTCCACTCACAAATAGAGCGGGGGAAAAACGATTGCCTCCATACAAGCCATGATCTCTTTTATCCTTGGGGAATACACGCCTTGGGGCGCACACGAAAACTCCAAGAGATTTTATTGATTTTGTAGTCTGAGATATACGAAACAACAAGAATCTTGAACAAATACTGAAGTGATAATGCACTCTCCAGACTTCAATACTCTGGCACGCATATCTTTCATTGGCTACAGCATTGGCAACCTGTCTTCAAGAAAGACAGAGCCGCACCTGAAAACAAACTCGAAATCAAGTGAAAAAAAAAATTCTCCAATCTAAGCCGCACCTGAAATTTGAGACTCGAAATTCAAGGGGAGACGGAAGTTTTTTTTAGGTCGCTCCTCCAAATCGAAACAAAGTTGGTCCATTGTAACATGAGACACATTATAGGTCGAATGGATGAAGATACAGCTACAGTAGTTTGGTTAGAGTCGTACGCTCAGCAGTTAAGCTTTACCAGGTAGCCACTGCTATGCGTCAGGCGCTCCGCCTGTATTTATAAGGGTACTCTTCCTTTTTCGCGCGCTTTCTAGTTTGAATCGATTGCTTATTTTGCTTTGATAAGTGCCGTCCTGTTTCTTATAGGTGTTTACACCACTCTAGGCTGAAAATGCAGTATTGTATTGTGTCATGCATTGTTTGTGGCATTGTGATAATGACAGTTTACAACCTGTCTGACGCCGCTCGCGGCATGGCTTGCTTTTGTGCGCGCTACCGCCGCTTACAATAATAAAAAAAGAGAGGAATTGTGTCATTAGCGAAACAATGACAAGAGACTGCTATTTGTTGCTACTTACACTGCTGCTTTCTTTGATAATCAACAAGAACCAAATAATAGACTGCGTATGATGGAAGATGTTCTGAACGAGAGTTTAGCGAAATTTTTTTTCTCCGTTTCAATATCTTTGCAGACGCCTCTTTAGTACATCACATTGTGCACAGAAATTAGTCATCTTAGATTTAAAAATCTAGTCAGTTGCCGTGCATTTCTGACTGTATCACTATTCAGCATAAGAATAATACGAATATAAACATGACATGATATGTATATTCTTCCGCGTTTGCTGTTGTCTCACTCTAGTTTCATAGTTTATTAGGCTAGACAGGATTTAAATGAGATAATAGCAAACAGGAAAGAATACATGACATAATGTTTACATTCGTATTATTCTTATGGTGAAGAAAATCGTGAATCACATGCAGTATTAGCAACCATCTCTTGTCACAGGTAGGGAAAAATTCAGAACTTAGAGTTGGCCATATTGACATAAATCCCAAACAGTCTTGCCAGTCGGATTTTCGTAGCAGATTTTTAGTGATGAGTTCAAATGCTGAGTGTGTTGTTGTTGTTGTTGTTGTTGTTGTTGTCCGTAGACTGGTTTGATGCAGCTCTCCACGCTTTTCTATCCTGTGCAGATTGCAACACTTATAAGAATGAAAATAACTTAGAAATTAAACGCTGAAATTTAAAACAAAATTTTATTAGGTTTATAATACATCTTATACGAAATGTTTAAAATGTCAGTCATGATTCTGAATCACAATCACTCTATTCTTTGTTGCTCATTTCTTCATATAGAGCGTACAATCTAGTGCATTGGATATCGAACATTTTTTAAATGCTTGTTGCCCAGTCTGATTTGGAACACACTTCTATGCATCATAAATCCATTGTCACACTTGGGCATTTTACACGTCCTGTTGGTGTCAGTTGTGTGTCGCTTTTCGAAAGCCAGTCTGTGTCCATGCGTTTAAGCTTGTCCTTAAATGGTTTTTTCAGACAGACTTCAAGTGGTTGCAGAATTGACGTCATCCCGCCTGGAATTACTGCCAAGTCCGTTATGCTTTCCTCTAATTTTCGTTTTACTGCAGGTGTTGTATGGCCTGCGTACGCATCTAATACCAACAGACTGCGAAAAACCAAGCATTGCGTCAGGACGACGATTCCGCACACACCCAATCCATTCCAGCACCAAGTCCTCCGAAAACCACCCAGTTTCGTTTGCTCGTACAATTACAATTTTTAGAAACACTTCCGATTTCGGTAAAGTCTTTCGCTTGAAAACTATGAACGGCGGTAATTTATGTCCATCTGCTGTGCAAGCAAGCATGACGGGCATCCGCTGTTTTTCACCCACTGATGTAAGAACACTTATGTCTTTCTTTCCTTTGGCGTCAACCGCATAATTTGACGGCATGTCAAAATATACGGGAGTTTGGTCAGCATTTCCTATCTGACCAAGAAGATATTACTTTTCTGTGCGCCGCCTAATTATGAAACGCTGAAATTCCTCAAGTTTTTCGGCAGCTTCTGTGCAACTTAAATTCGCCTCCAAAATGAAAAACTCCAGCGCTTCACAAACAGATCAGCCCAGCTGCGACTAGCCTTAAAATTTTCGATTTTTTTTTTATCTCTAGCAATTTCGTGTGCCTTAATTTTTAAAATTTCGGCGTTCACAGGCAGGAATTTCTGACGCTGTTCCTTAATAAATTCATTTAAAATCACTTCTTGTACCATGATATCGGCCACACTTTGGCCCACTAAATGCTTTCCTGCCATCGCCTGACGTTGCTCTCATCAATCCCGTATCGCAAACCTGGAGCACGATTAGAACTTTGTTCCGCGAAAGAAATAACTCCCCTCTTGAATTTGGCACTATAATGAAAGTTCTTCACAAAATTTTCACGAAGCAATAGGTGTCGCTACGTGAAATCTTAATGAGCCCCAGCGTATCAAGTCGTGCAACAATCCTAAAGCCTTGTGCATCGGTGGTATTTTTGTGTAAAGAAATTTATTTTTGTTGCTACGAATATTTGAAACGCTGCTACACTCTAAAATGTAGAATACCGAATTTCTATTTACTTCGTTGGATATGTATGAAAATGCAGTAGGCGAAACTCGGGGCGGAGAAAAAAAAGCTCGTCTTCTAGCCTTTTTTTTTAAATTTATTTACTGACGCAGAGGTTTTGGCGCCAGTATTTATCTTTGTACCTACACACACACACACACAAAATCAACATTCTTCCAGAATCTCAACACTCTCTCTCCCAACTGTATCACCTGTCCTCTCCTGATCTACAGCCACCTTCCTGGATGTTGACCATCACCGTGCTGATGGCTCTGTAAGAACTGCTTTTCACACTGGACCTATTCATTGCCAACAATACCACTGCTTCGACAGCTGCCACCCATTCCACACCAGAAACTTCCTTCAGTTTTGCATCTTGCTAAAGCCTTCATAGTCTAAACTATCTCCCATCTCTTATTTCCAGATATATCCAACTTTCTTAGCCATCTTGCTGACCAGCCACAATGGGGTGCCCATTTTATTGCATGGAATCATCTAGAACTGGAACAACTGAATCACATTCTGTCAGGGCTCGACTATTCCTAGTCGTGCTCTCAAAGGATTATATGCCATCCCACCATCCAACCTGGTGGCCCCTCTGTTCTCAGTAAACCAGCACCCTCTCCAGTGAGCCATTTCCCTGAAGAAGACTGACCTGAAAGACAGGTCGCACACATCTGCTCACAACCTCCTATTCCAACCCTTTGACTGGTATTCCTTACATCAGTGCAGCACCACTTGTGAAGCAACCAATCATATATGAACTTCACTGCAACCACTACACAACATTCTACATGGACAATAACTTTCACTTAATTATCTGCCAGGATGATGGCTACTGTCTGAGGACAGATCCAACTGTACCACCTGTTACAGAGTGTGCTTCTTAAACACACTGTGGTTGATTACTACTACTACTTACTAATACTACTTCCCAAATCAATTACAGTTTTCTCTCCCCCCCCCCCCCTTTACAAATATCTGAGTTTTCTTAATGATACAAATTCTCCCTGCAAGCTGTTTTGAGACTGTACCTCCCATTACATTTTCCACAAGTCCCTGTCTTCTACTTCCTATCCTGATCCCACACCATTCCACAGCCTGTTACATTTCTGCATGACCCTAACTTGCTTGGATCTTTATTTCCTTCTGCCTTTCTAAAGCTCCCAATCCTCCACCTTTTCCCTGTGCTATTCTATCTCTATTCTCTATCCTGCCTGTCATCACCAATACATACAGTTTCACATCCCACTCTAGTACTGTCTTCTCCCCATCAACAGAAACCAAAACTGCAACTTCCTCAGTCAAAACAGTTCCAAACAGTGACTGCCTTAATTAACGTGTTACTTTTCTTGTTTAGAGGGGCAGAGCCATCAATCAATTCTTGTGACAGCATCAGTGATTTACATTGGTTGCAACAACTAACCTTGTTCATGGAAAGATGCAATATCAAAAACAGGATTGCAGGGCTTGCAAGGTCTGGAAATTCAGCACATGAAGCTGCAAACATTTCTATTACACCACCTGAAACAGCATACGAATGAATTGAATGATTGTGGAAAATGGGGCTGCCGGAGTGAATTTCAGATAGTGGCTTGCAGGAAACCTGAGAGTGACTTATTTCCCTAGATCACGTAACACTCTTGAGTGACAACTACCTACCTTCAAGACGAGCCTCTTCATATGACCACACAGTATACTATCATACTTTTGCCATACCAAATGAAAACTGTGACTGGAGACATGTAACATTTAGTGACAAACCTAGACGGCTCGTGTATAGACCTTTGGAGAGCTCGTGAGCCATTTTACACGCCAACGTTTGCGAGAGATGCCATTTCTGTCCCTGCAGGGGAGGTCGATAACATTCTGAAAGTATTTGCAATGTCTATCTGTGTTCTCATACAATGGAAGATGTAATGTTACCCAGTGTGGGATACAATACTCATTAAGTGTGGTCCAATTTCAGCAGGATGCTCCCCAGTCCACATCAGTAATTGAGGCATACTCTGATTTTCTGAGCAGGCTGAAATCTGAACATTTCTTTGGTCCGCAAAGGCACACATCTTCAATTCATTAGATACGAGTAGGCATACGTTAAGTCACAGAGGCTATATGGAACTGTGTATTCTGGGAGGTGTCAGTTGCTAACTTCAATGTCATCAGTGGTAAAACACGTACAATTATTGTGGCTGGATCAAATAGTAGCCCACGGCCCAAGTCATCCTTTTTGATGGTTTATAATACTAACTAAAGCACAGCACAGCAGAACTGTTATTATATAAGATACAGATCTCACTTGCACAGAAAAAGATACACCAATAGAATGAAGCAAACTTTTAGATATGGTCTCAGCATCCTCTACTGCATTAGGAAAGGTGTGTGTGTGTGTGTGTGTGTGTGTGTGTGTGTGTGTGTGTGTGTGTGTGTGTGTGTGTGTGTAAGTAAATTGTATTTATCATTTATAATCAAAATGGCAAATGAGAGAGAAATCTACTTTAATAACAGTACACATTATCTAATGTTTTAGTGAATGTGTGTGTTCGAGGGAGCAAAACAGTCATGTTGGGGATTTACAAGAAATTTTCTTTTCCCAATTTCTTTGCTTCTGGGCATCCCACATCCCTTAAACATTCGAATGTAGCTTCTGCATTTCTTTGAGAGTTTACTTATTTACACTGAGTGAATTCAGTTTAGCTGCAACTGACACTGAACATAGTTTACAAGAGAGCAAATGTGGAATACTTCCAAAATTGTGTACTACAGAATGAAAAATCTTTCATGGAACTTGAGCAATTCATAATTCGAGGTTTACAATACAAAAAAACATCACATTGATGAATAATGACAGCAGATACAAGGAGAAAGGATTACACACAAAACTCAAAAAGCTTGCAAATGAGCCATATATTTTCACAAACTTAATATGAAATTTTGAACAAGACATCTGTCTGTGCTATTAATAATGAAACAAAACTTTTATATTTTGTTTAATAAATAAGTTGTCACATGCCTCGTTCAACAGGCATTCAAATTATGACGGTGATAAATGCTTGGACTTCATTCCATTTGAGGAGGACATGAAAGTGTGGCAAACATTTATAGAACCATAATCTGTAACAACACACAATGGAGCATGTAGAAACTGACAATTTATAATTTGTATCACAGCTAGCTCATATGTACACATTTGTCTAACAACTCATCACAAAATGCACAAAATGCTGGTGTCTTGAAGACTGCGTGCAGCTGATTACTCATATGAAACTAGTTACGTTCAGCTGTTTGCTGCCAAGGGTGATGGATTCTGAATATTAGCAGGACAAATGTCCTCATCTGGCATTACCTGGAAAATACAATGGGGAGAATGTTACTGCAAAGGTATCACTGTCTTTAATATTTACAGTATAAAGAAAGAGTGAATTACAAAAAGTTGGCACATTTAACAAATAATTATGAAAATATTGTTAAAATGATTGTGAAATTTGTGCCAGATTTAGTAAAGAGGTAGTGCAAGATTGGAGAAGTGAAGATGTGTAAATAATAAAGTGAGACACCAGTTTTAGTATATCCAGGACCAAGTTTATAAATATTGGGTTGGTGCATAAGTTCATACAGTTTTTCCGCAAGTTTAATAAACACAACAGATACACATAACAGATACTTTAGTCATCAATAATATATTTTCATTCACAACTTAAAACAGTCGTCAATGGTAGAGTAACCTCTTGATTCCGTGACATGGTTTTGAGGTGAGAAACTTCTCGAGTCATGTTTGGAGTCATTTTCATCTGGAAAGGAAGTTCCTTGAATGTTGTTCGATAGAGCGTGCAAAAGGTGAAAACCTAATCATTCAAGATCAGGTGAATAAGGTGGGTGTGGAATGACTTCCCAACTAAACTCCTGTATAGTGTTTTTTGAAAGTCTAGCAGAATGGGGGTGGGTGCAGTAACGTCACTTCACGCAGTCTTTCTGGTCACTGTTCTTGGATTGCATCTACAAGCTGTCGACCAACAAATGTCAGCAGTGATTTTTACATCTTGGGGAAGCAATTCATATTACACCACATCATCGCTGTTCCACCAGATGCATAACATTATCTTCTGTGGATGTGTGCAGGTCTCTGTACGAGGAATTGCTGCTTTGATTGGGCTCAACAATTTCCTTCTTTTCCTTGTTGCTGTTGTAGTCTTCAGTCCTGAGACTGGTTTGATGCAGCTCTTCATGCTGCTCTATCCTGTGCAAGTTTCTTCATTTCCCAGTACCTACTGCAACCTACATCCTTCTGAATCTGCTTGGTGTATTCATCTCTTGGTCTCCCTCTACGCTGCACTCCAATACTAAATTGGCGATCCCTTGACGCCTCAGAACATGTCCTACCACCCGATCCCTTCTTCTAGTCAAGTTGTGCCACAAACTTCTCTTCTCCCCAATCCTATTCAACACCTCCTCATTAGTTATGTGATCTACCCATCTAATCTTCAGCATTCTTCTGTAGCACCACATTTCGAAAGATTCTATTCTCTTCTTGTCCAAACTATTTATCGTCCATGTTTCACTTCCATACATGGCTACACTCCATACAAATACTTTCAGAAAAGACTTCCTGACACTTAAATCTATACTCGATGTTAACAAATTTCTCTTCTTCAGAAACGCTTTCCTTGCCATTGCCAGTCTACATTTTATATCCTCTCTACTTCGTCCATCATCAGTTATTTTACTCCCTAAATAGCAAAACTCCTTTACTACTTTAAGTGTCTCATTTCCTAATCTAATTCCCTCAGCATCACCCGATTTAATTTGACTACATTCCATTATCCTCGTTTTGCTTTTGTTGATGTTCATCTTATATCCTCCTTTCAAGACACCACCCATTCCGTTCAACTGCTCTTCCAAGTCCTTTGCCATCTCTGACTGAATTACAATGTCATCGGCGAACCTCAAAGTTTTTATTTCTTCTCCATGGATTTTAATACCTACTCCGTATTTTTCTTTTGTTTCCTTCACTGCTTGCTCAATATACAGATTGAATAACATCGGGGAGAGGCTACAACCCTGTCTCACGCCCTTCCCAACCACTGCTTCCCTTTCATGCCTCTCACAACTGCCATTTGTTTTCTATACAAATTGTAAATAGCCTTTCGCTCCCTGTATTTTACCCATGCCACCTTCAGAATTTGAGAGAGAGTATTCCAGTCAACATTGTCAAAAGCTTTCTCTAAGTCTACAAATGGTAGAAAAATCTAGCTTCTAAGATAAGTCATAGGGTCAGTATTGCCGCACGTGTTCCAATATTTCTACGGAATCCAAACTGATCTTCCCCTAGGTCGGCTTCTACTAGTTTTTCCATTAGTCTGTAAAGAATTCACGTTAGTATTTTGCAGCCATGACTTATTAAACTGATAGTTTGGTAATTTTCACATCTGTCAACACCTGCTCTCTTTGGGATTGGAATTATTATATTCTTCTTGAAGTCTGAGGGTATTTCACCTGTCTCATACATCTTGCTCACCAGATGGTAGAGTTTTGTCATGACTGGCTCTCCCAAGGCCATCAGTAGCTCTAATGGAATGTTGTCTACTCCCGGGGCCTTGTTTTGACTCAGGTCTTTCAGTGATCTGTCAAACTTGTCACGCAGTATTGTATCTCCCATTTCATCTTCATCTACTTCCTCTTCCCTTTCTATAACATTCCCCTCAAGTACATCGCCTTGTATACTCCCTCTATATACTCCTTCCACCTTTCTGCTTTCCATTGTTTGCTTAGAACTGGGTTTCCATCTGAGCTCTTGATATTCATACAAGTGGTTCTCTTTTCTCCAAAGGTCTCTTTAATTTTCCTGTAGGCAGTATCTATCTTACCCCTAGTGAGATAAGCCTCTACATCCTTACATTTGTCCTCTAGCCATGCCTGCTTAGCCATTTTGCACTTCCTGTCGATCTCCTTTTTGAGACATTTGTATTCCTTTTTGCCTGCTTCATTTACTGCATTTTTATATTTTCTCCTTTCATCAATTAAATTCAATATTTCTTCTGTTACCCAAGGATTTCTACTAGCCCTCGTCTTTTTACCTACTTGATCCTCTGATGCCTTCACTACTTCATCCCTCAAAGCTACCCATTCTTCTTCTACTGTATTTCTTTCCCCCATTCCTGCCATTTGTTCCCTTACGCTCTCCCTGAAACTCTGTACAACCTCTGGTTTAGTCAGTTTATTCAGGTCCCCATCTCCTTAAATTCCCACCTTTTTGCAGTTTCTTCAGATTTAATCTACAGTTCATAACCAATAGATTGTGGTCAGAGTCCACATCTGCCCCTGGAAATGTCTTACAATTTAAAACCTGGTTCCTAAATCTCTGTCTTACCATTATATAATCTATCTGAAATCTGTCAGTATCTCCAGGCTTCTTCCATGTATACAACCTTCTTTCATGATTCTTGAACCAAGTGTTAGCTATGATTAAGTTGTGCTCTGTACAAAATTCTACCAGGCAGCTTCCTCTTTCATTTCTTAGCCCCAATCCGTATTCACCTACTACGTTTCCTTCTCTCCCTTTTCTTACAACCGAATTCCAGTCAACCATGACTATTAAATTTTCGGCTCCCTTCACTATCTGAATAATTTCTTTTATTTTGTCATACATTTCATCAATTTCTTCATCATTTGCAGAGCTAGTTGACATATAAACTTTTACTACTGTAGTAGGCGTGGGCTTCGTGTCTATCTTGGCCACAATAATGCGTTCACTATGCTGTTTGTAGTAGCTAACCCGCACTCCTATTTTTTTTATTCATTATTAAACCTATTCCTGCATTACCCCTATTTGATTTTGTATTTATAACCCTGTAATCACCTGACCAAAAGTCTTGTTCCTCCTGCCACCGAAATTCACTAATTCCCACTATATCTAACTTTAACCTATCCATTTCCCTTTTTAAATTTTCTAACCTACCTGCCCGATTAAGGGATCTGACATTCCACGCTCCGATCCGTAGAATGCCAGTTTTATTTCTCCTGATGACGACGTCCTCTTGAGTAGTCCCCACCCGGAAATCCGAATGGGGGACTATTTTACCTCCGGAATATTTTACCCAAGAGGACGCCATCATCATTAACCATACAGTAAAGCTGCATACCCTCGGGAAAAATAACGGCTGTAGTTTCCCCTTGCTTTCAACCATTTGCAGTACCAGCACAGTGAGGCTGTTTTGGTTAGTGTTACAAGGCCAGATTAGTCAATCATCCAGACTGTTGCCCCTGCAACTACTGAAAAAGCTGCTGCCCCTCTTCAGGAACCACACGTTTGTCTGGCCTCTCAACAGATACCCCTCTGTTGTGGTTGCACCTACAGTACGGCTATCTGTATCGCTGAGGCACGCAAGCCTCCCCACCAATGACAAGGTCCATGGTTCATTTTCCTTATGTTAGCATAAAGACACCATTTCTCATCACCAGTAATGATACAGGATAGGAATGGTCAGTGTTGTTCACAAGCGAATTAATGATTAGCAAGCAGAGATGCACATTTGGCTGCCTGCAGAGTTTTGTGATTTTGGCTTAGAGCATGCAGTACCCATACAGCCAATTTTTGAACCTTCCCCACCGCACTCAAATGTTGCACAATGGTGGAACGATCACAGTTCAATACACTTGCCAGTTCTCGAGTACAGTGACATGGATCATTGTGGATTAATGCATTTAACCAATCTCCATCAAACCCTGAAGATCTTCCTGAGCATGAAGAGTCACTAACCTTAAAACTATCCTATCCTCCTTAAAATAAGAAAACCATTTTCTTGCCATGCTCCGTTCTATGGTGTTATCCCCATACACAACTCAAATGTCTGTGGTTGTCTCCGCTGCTGTCACCACTCTGTTGCACTCAGACAGAGGAATAACTCCGAAATGTTCCGATTTCTCCACTTCGTATTCCATTTTCTAGTGTCCACAGCGCCCCTCACTATCTTCAAATGACAAAATTACAATTTGTGAACTCAAACAGCAACAGTGAACTACAAATAAAAATGACAGTTGATAAATAAACCCACAGCAACCAGAACACTAACATTCAAAACAAAAATGCAACAAACTTATGCACCAACCAAATAATTTAACATTCTACATCCCACTTACATGTTCATTTCACAGGTTTCTACATGTATAGAAATTCTAACATTTGCATTCCACTTCCTTGGAGACATTTCAGCCTAATGTAACTAAGATGATTTCATTTTTTTGTTTGTAAAATGGACACAAATAATACTAAGATTTAAAAAAAAACAGTAACAAACCAGAAATGTGCCTCATCCCCTCTCCCTCACCACTATTTCACTGAAGACTCACTCTATTTGCCTCCTCAAAGATTTATGCCTGATAGTATTCTTACAAAAAAAAAAAAAGAAAAAAAAAATTAGCTGCATGACATTTCCTGTTTCGTATGATATGAAGGGCTTTAAAAGCGGTTCATGTTAGATACTTAACCTAGTCTGTCAGTCCTTTCACAACTTTATCAATAAGGCAGAGAGAAACATTTTAACTAGTAATTTGACAATCAAATAATTATTTTAGAAGGTTAGCCCGAATGAGTGCCAATCCTGAATGTGTTGTGTATATGTAGTGAGGAGGAGTATCAGTTTATGAAAATAATACCAACATCACGATCAACTGACACTGAATATACCCAAATGAATTTAAAAAGAAACAAGTGTATGTTTATTTCCCATATCTTGGTAACAGAACTTCTTTCCAAAATAATCACATTAACAAACACACAGAACAAAGAGATATTGTTCCAACTTCATTCTCAATAATTCCTAATATCAATACAGAAGCAATTGGCACTTCAATCTGCCACTTCTGTACGGTGATCAGATATGGTCACCAACCAAAATGCAAACACTTTAAGTGCCAGAGAAAGCTACAGAGGAGCTTACTGTATGTTTGACAGAGAATCTCAGTGACACATACATGTGTGTCTCCTCTATATGGTGAGTAGCAATGTACCCTTTTCATAATATTATTGTTATTCCATCCTGGACTTTCCATTGTTTGAACAACAGAACATACATCCAAGGAGGAAACAACACAAACATTTGTAGCTGGATAGTAAATAAGGCTAAAATGGATGTAAGTATTGACTGAATGGTGCCCAAGAAATAAAAAGTTGAACACAGAATGACCTCAAACCAGGTGGTCAAGACAGACATCTTAGGCAGGCTGTGGGATCACTACGGATCAGAGAAGCAAAATAAATGTCACTGGAGAAAAATGTATAGGTCCTTACAAGGTACATTTCTTATAGTTATTGTGTCAGAGATATCTTCTTTCAGTTAATTACTGAGACGTATGACAGATTGCCAACAACAGACACAGAAGTTTTAGGAATAAGGAAGGTGAATCATATTCTTGTCTACTTAAATGTATAATAAAGTGATGAACTAATTAATACATGTGACTGTTTAAACTTAATTTGAGGTTAAGAACACAAATGAGATATGTACAGTATTACAAATTAAAATCCTGCTAGTCCAGAAACACAATGGAGAAAGAAGTTGTCATGTATGTGGCAGAGACCCATGTCACTATGTGTAGCAAACATGTAGAGAAAACCCTTATTTAATTTTCTTATTTTGTATAATTTGTGGTGCTATACAATGCTACATCTTAATTACTCGCTATTCTGTTCAAAATCTTTTACGTGGTATGGCATTCATATCTGTAGTGAAGAGAAGTTGGTGCACACTGCAATTTCCTCCACCAAAAACTAACGAACGTTTCAAAGGGGCAAAATTTGCATAAAAATTCATCCATCCATTCCAGTGCTCTACATACAGCTATTGCCAGGCCGAGCCTGATATTATACTTCTTCAGTTCTGTGGAGAACCATTATTACGATGGTGTCACCACTCTCAAAGGAGGCTAGTTACTGCTACACCCCTCCCCCCCCCCCCCCCCCCCGAGGATTCATTGTACCCCTTCTGTCTGCATCTAGTGCATATCGCATGGTCAAATATGACTTTTTCTGAAGTGTTTTTAACACCAATTTAAAAGAATGAAGTAGTGGACAAGCAACAAGAAATGAGTTAATATTTGAAATCAAAACCTGCTTTCCATCTTATCTAGAGGGTACATCACAGTATTTTGTCTCCAAGCTGTTTGTATCCACTTTGGCTCTCACAGTCGCTCTGAGACAATTGTATACAGTTGCTTGGTTCTACAATGTTCTGATTTAATTTGCCTACAAAATGCACATACTGATTAATCATTATTATAATTGTGACCAACATTTTCATTTTCCCTCTTTCGCCTTCAGCTATTTCCTTCATGATGGACCATATCGTTTGAACTAAAATGTCTACCAAAATGTGAAGCATACAGAAGGGGAAATGAAAATTCATGTGTTGAGAGTCTATGTGATAATATTTCAGTGGTTACAACATCGAGTCAAATTTACTTGGCAGAATGAGCCCACTTATCGGTGAAGTATTGCATCCTCTCTGTCCTGGATGCATGCACTGATTTGTTGTATGCTCTCCTGAAGTAAGCTGGTCCACAACTGCTGTAACTGGTCCTTGATATTCCAGATACTGGCATGCGGATGGAGTTGACACCCTCAGCATGTTCCACACACTTTATCAGGGACCGATTGGGCGTCCTACTGGCTAAAGGATTAACTCACTATCACACTGACAGCTAAAACACACACATGCCACGAGCATATGAGCATTGTCCTGTTGAAAAGTGCCATGAGGATACTGTCACATGAGAGGTAACACATGAGGACACAAGTTGTACTGTTGTGCCATCAAAGTTCCCCCAATCACTACCTCTCATGATGAAACTGTAGCTGACAGATCTTCACATCATGACACCAGGAGTAATACCACTGTGTTTCTCCAAAACACTGTAAGGATGGGACCTATGCACAGGTCACCACCATACTCACCAACAATGGTCACCAGGGTAAATGCAGAACTGAGATTCATCGCCAAACAAAATGTACATCCATTCGTGAGCAGTCCATGCTTCCTGGTCAAAGCACCACTCCAAATGCAGCTGTCTGTGGTGTTGTGTTAATGGCAACTTACGCACGAAATGGCAATTCCCTAGTTCAACAGCCACTTCTCTGACCAATGGAGCAGGATGACACACAATGTTGCAGGGAATCCATGAAATGTTCTCAAATTGCATGAACAGGTGTGAAGAGGTAACAATGTTCTTAGTGCACAATATGCTGATCCTCCCTTGTGGCGATGAGACGTGACCAACTGGAACCTTGACACCAAGTACAACTGCTCCAATTCCCATGCAGTCCAACATCATACCACTGTCACATCTGAATGCCCCACAAATCTGGATATCGCAGGATTCGACCCGCTGGCCAAATGGTGACTCACAATGTGGCCTACTCCAGGCTGTATCAGGTGCTGATGATGGTCCCACACAAGTACACAGCACCTCCATGTCCTTCACTATGATCACTCACCATCAGACAGTGATCATGCCCTTTACACTCCCTACCAGTACTGGTAATAACACTAAACATGAACAACCACTGCGCGGATTGGCCGCGTGGTTTGAGGTGCTAAGTCACGAATTGCGCAGCCCCTCCCTCCGGAGGTTCGAGTGCTCCCTCGGGCATGGCTGGTGTGCTCTTAGCTTAAATTAGTTTAATTCATGTGTAAGACAAGGGAGCAATGACCTCAGCAGTTTGGTCCCTTAGGAATTCACACACACATTTGAACAACCCTAATGCACTCTGGTGACTGTTCTCTCTGTCAGAGAGAATGGTAATTCTAATTGTCTAGTTCAAATGGTATGGTTCATCACGAAGGAAACAAAGCTACATTGACATCTGATCATGTCTTCCGGCTACTTCATTTTTTTTAGGCAGTGTATGTTCCAATTTACTTCTTTTGTCACACACACACACACACACACACACACACACACACACACACACACACACACACACCTTTTTCATTGTACATTTTAACGATTTTTTTTACAAAGTTCTTATTTTTTATAACCCAATAAAGCTCCTGTTTCTTTCAACCCAATACCTTTATGTTGTTATGCACACATAGATCCTTTTTAGTAACACGTGATCTAATTGTTGGTCTTCTGGGTCGAGAGTTGTATTTCCATCCCGACATCTAGCACAGTGGTGGACTGAGGCATGAACTGCATTAAGTGACTAGTCAACAATGGAAATAAAATCAAGGGCTGTGTTGGTTCACTGTACTATGATCGAGAATAACAGAAGCTGTGCCAGATGATATAAATGCGTAAAACTTTTCAAAAGAAACAACTGAAGATTACAGTTTAAAATTCCATCAACAAAGTTATCAATGTATGAACAGATGCTTGTGTTGGACAAAAATGGGAAAAAAGCCATATTCTTTTCCAAGGAACCATCTGCCTAAACTCATTTATGGAAACCAACATAAATGTTAGTTGGTGTGACCAGATGTGTATTTGAACTGCTTTCCAAATTAAGGATCCAGTGTCTTGGCCAATGCATCATCCTGACTGGTACACGTGATTTCAATATTGAATTGACTCAGCACTTTTATATCACAACTTTTAGATGAAATCTTATATCTTCTTCAGACAGATGCATCTGCCTTCTGCAAGGTATTCTTTGAGACTAAGAAAGCTAACCTCCATCCTGAAAAGAAAACACATTAATTCATCTTCATGTAAGTGAGGCTTCAATGAGCAGGGTATGTTTAGTCAAGACATACCAGCAAATTGATAATTTTCTCCATCTTGCAATATAACAGATCACAATGGTCATCCGGCACAAAGACACTAAAGTAATACATACAAAATGCACTCGTACCCAAGCAGTGAGTTGATTTCATCTGAATGGATGAACAACAAGGTCAAATGCCTGACACTTGAGTGAGGGTGATCTGGTGATGATGCAGTTTACCAACACACACACACACACACACACACACACACACACACACACACACACACACACACAAAATCAATAAAGTAAGGTGTATTTTTATCCTGAAAAGAGTCCCATTTTTGTCAAGTTTACAATCAATTTGTTTAAGTTTTAGCAAACTAACAAAATATATAATGATCAATTTGTTAAAACACTTCAAACTATATTTAGTGTGAGCTACATGAATACATTGTGAATAAATTTTTGTAGGAAACCTATGATCACACCTTTTCATGCTGTTCTAGTTTTCTCCTCTTCTATAGCATGCTACACAATTTAATGTTGCTAGTTACCAGACGAGATAGTAATCACAAAAGTTGTTGATAAACAACACTAGACTACTTTGTACATACCTTATCAACAATATGTTTTATTACTCTTCCATCCTCACCAATACAATAAATGGAAAACCCATCATACCACCTAAAAAGGAATCATTAATTATTGAACTACCCATACTACAGTTGATTACAATTTTACAATCAAAAGAGTATCATGCTATGAGCATAACTACAGAATGGAAACTGGTAATATATTTCAAAACATTATCACTACTTATCTGCCATTAAAAGCTCATGCGACTGGAAATGGGAGAATAAAACACAAACTGAAACCCAACAGGAAATGTTAATTTCAACATACAACAGCATGAGAAGTTATACAGTCTGCCCCAGAAAAGCACTGGTTAACAACAGCTAAAAGTGTGTAAAATAGTTCAAATCAAAATCTATAAAAATGTCATGAATAAATTTTGTTACAGTTCCTAACTGCTAAAACAATGACACACGCATTGTCATAAGAAGTTTGTGGAATGAATGTAGCAGTTTCTAGAATAGTAAATCATTGTTGTATATAGTGACATTTTTACATCTAGTTGTACAGCATTCAAAAGTGGCAAAATAGGTTGTCCACCACTGTAGGCATCCTTTCTGTGATCATTCCTTACCTACACAGTTTTAGTGTTCCATGTGTAGAAGCTAAGTGGTAGGAAATCAAAATTTTTCTGAACAGTTGCATAACCATTTTGCCCGACAGCACAAAATACCAAGCTTAGATGTTCATTCTAACAGTTCTATACAATCATATCAATGATGCCTGTGAAGAAAATCATGTAGCCATAAGATACATTCAAAAGAGATTGAATCACATGTAAAGAATAAATGCTCTGCCATCAAAGCAAAAGAGAACCATCACTTGTAACTTCCTTTTTAGCAACTGACACAAATAAAACAGTCAAAATTCATTAACGTAGATTAAACTGTCCATGGCAGGGCATGATGTCACTCGCATGACTACAGATATCATCACTGCATTATTGCTTGGGGGGCAAGAGATTTTTCATCAGTCCCTTACAACATGCACATTTTATTTGCTTCTAAGTGTAGCCTAACAAAATCCCTACAAAGATAAACTGAACTGCCCATCCAATTATGGACTCAATGCCAAAGGCCAGCAAATACACACAGTGTGGTCAGCTATTTCAGTACTCAAGAACAAATTAAATATATTTATTTTATGTTTCCAGGAACATCATGGAAATTAAACTGTCCTAATTAAGTGATGATGAGGTCACCAGAGATGGAGCATGAGCTTGGAAGGGGAAGTAATCAGCTACATCCTTTTGAAAGGGACCATCCTGGCATTTGTTTCAAGTGATTTAGGTGAACTACAGAAAAACAATTTGGGAATTGATTTTAAGCACTGTCCTGATTATGAGTCCAGTGTCTTACTCCTGTACTATTGGGCTTGATAAACACAGGAGATCGAAGCACATTGCCCAAACTGTGTAATGTTAATGAAACTAATATTATATTAGAGTTTCTAATTTTGATAAACACACAATCAGCATTTGCTCTAATACTACACCAAAGTTTTCCTATTCATTAAAATTATTCACACCTCTTGAATAATTTTTAAATTGCAAGGGAAGTGGGGACAATTTACCTTATTTGTCTTAAAAGTTTATGAGCACCTGGCACTATCAAGTTTAGAGTTTTAACAGAAATGATTAATACTCCTACATGCATAAATCATATCACTCACAAATGTGTACCCAAAATCTAACATACCAACCTATTCTACAAATCCCACTACAAACTGCAAAACAATGCTACTTTCTCCCATGATGACATTCTACAATATCTAGAACTTCACTGCACTTTTGTATATTTTACACTGACCTGATCCCCTATTTCTTCTGCAAGTCATTAACTTCTTTGTTGTTGGAGTTATGAATGCAATAAGACCATAACTGCAAGCAACTACAAAGGGCCTTTTAGTACCAACATTTTCATGGAGATTTTACAAAGGATAATCCATGTCTAGAAAGGATGGACTGAAAATGAGAGTGCATATCTCAGGATGTTCAAACCTTCTCTATACATTTCTCATAATACAGTAGAGGGAGTTGCCTTGAACTCCTCTTTTCTCTGTGATTGCATGAGGAGCCACATAAATGACTGCATTGTTGTTTTCAGCTCAAACTGATGCACCCAGGTTTCTTCAATTGTAACAGTCTCTGATAGAAATGCGTCTCCACTGGCCTCATACTGCTCTAACATTTCAGATCAAATGTCTTTTCTTTGAATGTTGTGGTCTGCCGTAAGTATTTGTGGAACCCATCTTCAGTACACAGCCCAAGAGTCTCAATTACTGCACATGCAGGTGCAATGCTCACTGATAGCTGTAGAGCCAATTGTTGAGTTGCAATGTGCTTGTCTGCATAAATAATGGCACTCATACAATTCACCATGTTGGGAGCAGTGTCTGTAACAGGATGACACAAATCGGCCAATCATGGAGCTCAGTTTCTGCATGTACTGATGCTTTGACTCTCGTTACCCACTGCCCAACAACACTCTTATCAACTACATCAGTACCACATACTCCACACAAACGTTAATGGATGTTCACCACAGTTTCGTTTTCCTCAACGAAGAATTCAATTACAGTGTTGCCTGTAACGAGAGCCTTATGTAGACAACTTTTACAGTTCATTACAGCTCTGGCAGCTGTCAGAATTGTTCGAAATTTTGGACACGTGGACGAGAAACATAAAACTTGAGGCACCAGAAGGATGTTTTCCTATGTACATTAATGGCTGTAAAAAAGCATTTAGGGCATTATTTATTGAATGGTCCTTGTAGGTTACCAGTGCAAGTACAACAAATAATGACAGTATTTCATTTTCTTCAGTTGAAGGTTTTTTTTTTTTTTTTTTTTTAAATGTATGCAACCTTTTGCTTAATTCACCTTAAATACGGTATAGTACTCACTAGACTGGTTTTCCTTGCAATATTCTTATGTAATTATTTCTGATATGGTTATAATAGAGGGAAACATTCCACGTAGGAAAAATATATCTAAAAACAAAGATGATGTGACTTACCAAATGAAAGTGCTGGCAGGTCGACAGACACACAAACGAACACAAACATACACACAAAATTCAAGCTTTCGCAACAAACTGTTGCCTCATCAGGAAAGAGGGAAGGAGAGGGAAAGACGAAAGGATGTGGGTTTTAAGGGAGAAGGCAAGGAGTCATTCCAATCCCGGGAGCGGAAAGACTTACCTTAGGGGGAAATAAGGACGGGTATACACTCGCACACACACACATATCCATCCACACATATACAGACACAAGCAGACACAAGCAGATGTCTGCTTGTGTCTGTATATGTGTGGATGGATATGTGTGTGTGTGCGCGAGTGTATACCCATCCTTATTTCCCCCTAAGGTAAGTCTTTCCGCTCCCGGGATTGGAATGACTCCTTGCCTTCTCCCTTAAAACCCACATCCTTTCGTCTTTCCCTCTCCTTCCCTCTTTCCTGATGAGGCAACAGTTTGTTGCGAAAGCTTGAATTTTGTGTGTATGTTTGTGTTCGTTTGTGTGTCTGTCGACCTGCCAGCACTTTCATTTGGTAAGTCACATCATCTTTGTTTTTAGATATATGTAATTATTTCCTTATTTACCTACCTCTGCTATAACTTCATGTACATTAAATGACAAATGAATTTAAGAGACCAGTCCCTGTGTTAACAACAACACACACACTGCAGAATATAGATTATGTAGTAGTAAAACCTCGTTTTTATGTTCCCGCATTTTATGTTTTCCCACTTTTTGCAGTCGTTTTTATCAGTACCAACAGAAGTCCTGTTCTCTCAATACAATACTTTCCTGTCATTAACAATTCCACGTTAAAACATTTCCCGCATTATAAGTTTCCTTTAATATTAGCAAGACCTTTAACATTGATTTTCATACTGATTTCTGCAGAAAGTGCATCAGATTCCTAGTCAAAGTCAACCTTGGAACAAAGCAAAAAAATGCAGACATTACGCAATGTTATTGATCATGTAACACAGCGTTAGTGTTGTAAGCAAGGCTTTCATTGTTGATATGTTGGTTCATGGCCACCTGTATTATAGGTTCACAGTGAAAGGGTGGGAAAGTATGCTGAGTCACTGCCTTAATGATAATCATTATCTAGCAACAGTGACTAGTAGCAACCTTCTTACTGCTCATTGCACTGTATTAAAACAGTTTTAATTCTATTTCAGTGTCACTCATAGAAATAAACATCAATTTTGAAGACAGCCATTTCTACAATGGGCTTTAATGAATTATTGTTACTTCCGTGCGAAATACACAAATCTGTACTAGGCGTACAGTTTTATGTTGGTCTGCCCTGACGTCAGATGTAAACAGTCCTTCTCAAGATGCTATGTAACATGACAATAATATCCCAATTTCCACTTTCCACTTTCTCTCTCTGCCTCTCTCACCCAGGACGTCCTTGAACAGAGCAACTTATTGTTGGAAATAAACTAAATAATGCCTATTATTCTCATTTTCAAAGACTGCCAACTTAAGTGTTTAAACCAATATTGTGTTACAACTTTTATTTACTATAATTTTACTGTGATTATCAATTATAAGTCTCACATTAGAACATGAATATCTCTTCAGTGTGGTTTCATGAAAGACTAAATCCACACGTGTGTTCATGTGTCAGCACTTGACCACAGCCTTTGTGATTGATGGTTTGTATATTGTGGAGAGAGAAATCAAGCCAACTCCTGGTAGAGAGAAACAAAAACAATTAATTATTTTACAAGGTGTACACCTTTGCTTCCACCATTTTCTCCACAACATTTGAGACTTTAATGAAACAAGTTGGTTGCACATGTATCATTCAACATATTTTCCATCGCTGGCCACTACTTTCTCCCATCTTTCAGGCAGTGTACAAATCCCGCGTCAAAAAAATTTTTCATCTTTTGAAGCAATCCACAAATCGATCCAATTTGTGACTACTTCATGAGATCGGAAGTGTTGGTCAGCCAGGCCATGCGCCACTGATCTAAACAGGTGATAGTCAGAGGAGCAATGTCTGGAGAATATGGTGGCTGGGGTAGGACTTCCCATTTTAACGTTTCCAAGTACGTTTTGACCTCTTTTGCAAAGTGGGGTCAAGTGTTGTCATGCTGCAAAATCACTTTATCGTGCCTCTTGCTGTATTGCGGCCATTTGTCTTTTAATGCTCTGCTCAAACACATTAATTGCATTCAATAATGAGCACCTGTGATGGTTGGTTGGTTGGTTGGTTGGTTGGTTTGTGGGGGTTGAAGGGACCAGACTACAAAGGCCATCAGAGTCCCTTGTTCCACGATCATGAAAACCCACAAGGAATAAAAACAAACAACGGAGGTAACAAGGGACAACACAGAACAAGACACAGACAAAGACCAGAAAACAAGGAATTAAAAGCACACACAGTTGTACAGTAGTTGGCCGACCATTGAAACAAAAAAAGGAAAAGCCAACCCCCAAGAGACACACTAAAAAACCCAATCTAAAACCATAGGCCACAGGTCAGACGCAACACACAAAAGGGACAAACCCTCAGATTGAGCCATAAAAGCCCCCTGCTCGAATAAAACTCAAAACTAAGCCTATCATTGCAGCGTCATCCTTTAAAAGTGCAGTGAGCGTATCAGGCAGTGCAAACGTCTGCCTGAGTGCAGTTAAAAGCGGACAGTCCAACAAAATGTGGACCACTGTCAACACTAAACCACAGCGACAGATACGTGGGTCCTTGCGGCGCAATAAATAACGTGCATCAGCCAGGTGTGGCCAATGCGTAGCCGGCAGAGTACAACGGAGTCCTTGCGAGAGGCCTGCAAGGAGGAGCGCCACACACTGGTAATCTCCTTGATGACCTGAAGTTTGTTGTGTGAAGGCAGGGTGGGCCATTCATCACTCCAGGTACCAAGGACCTTCTGCCGCAAAACTGACTGGAGATCACACTCCGAAAGGCCAATCTCCAGGGCCAGTGCATCAACAGTCTGTTTGGCCAGCATGTCAACCCATTCATTACTTGGGATGCCGACATGACCCATGTCCACACAAAGACGACGGAGCGGCCGGAACGGTCAAGAGTATGGAGGGACTCCTGGATAGCCATGACCAGACGAGAGAGAGGAAAACACTGGTCGATAGCTCATAACCCGCTCAGGGAGTCACTAAAGATAACGAAGGACTCACCTGAGCAGGAGCGGATATACCCTAGGGCGTGAAGGATGGCGACGAGCTCTGCAGTGAAAACACTGCAGCCATCCGGCAATGAGCGTTGTTCAGATTGTTCCCCAAGAGTAAAAACATACCCAACTCTACCAGCAACCATCGAACCGTTGGTATACTCTACAGCAGAGCCGGGAAACACGGCAAGGATGGAAAGAAAGCATCATCGGCAGAGGGACTCAGGAAGGACTGAGTCTTTCGGGCCTTGTGCCAAATCCAGCTGAAGGCAAGGGCGGGGCACACACCATGAGGGTAGGCATAGATAGACCCGGCAAAGAGGTGGGAGAGGGGAAACTCAAGCCCAGAGAGAAGAGCCCGGATGCGAACCGCAATTGTACACCCTAACTGGGGCCGCCGTTCTGGTAAATGGACGACCGAGTTGGGGAACAAGAGAAGGTAATTTGGATGCCCGAGCAAGTTACAAACGTGTAGTGGACTGACAAGGCAGCCAGTCCACAGAGACGGGTAGCCGAAAGGGCACACGTACACACACGCCGAATGGTGCGAAGTCTGGAACAGGATTCGTAATGAATGTGATAAAGAAAAGAACGTAGCTACTAGAACACTTAACTTTTATATCGTCCTTTGGTATACAGCAATCTTGATGAGACAAGTGAGACTATCTTGAGATACATGCAATGGTACAAATGGCGCCTTGCTAGGTCGTAGCCATTAACTTAGCTGAAGGCTATTCTAACTGTCTCTCGGCAAATGAGAGAAAGGCTTCGTCAGTGTAGTCGCTAGCAACGTCGTCGTACAACTGGGGCGAGTGCTAGTACGTCTCTCGAGACCTGCCTTGTGGTGGCGCTCGGTCTGCGATCCTGACAGTGGCGACACGCGGGTCCGACATGTACTAACGGACCGCGGCCGATTTAAGCTACCACCTAGCAAGTGTGGTGTCTAGCAGTGACACCACAAAACGTGTCCAGCATAACTGGCTAGTAGTCGTTGGCATCGGATCTGCAATGGAGGGACACCAAGCTCCACAAGGACGCTGTTTATAGGGCTTGTACGGAAAGCGCCAGTTGCGAGTCAGATCCCACAGTGAAGTATGGGGTCAAGCAACCGCAACGCGGAAAGCGATGCCGAGCCGTAAGCCAGGCTCCCATAATTGAGACGGGACTGAATCAACGTCTGATAAAGTTGTAAAGGGTGAACAGTGCGACACCAGCAGAAATGCACGACAAGTCTGGGCGGCCAGAAACTGGAAGCTGCACGATATGGCCCAAGACTGTGCCTTGCGGATAGGGCCCTGCAGCTGCCATTCAGCAACCACAATGCCAGTGGAACTATAGTACAGATACAAGTCACCAGCATACAAAGAAGCCAATACGGACGTTCCCACAGCTGCAGCAAGCCCATTCATAGCAACTAAAAAGAGGCTGACACTCAAGACAGAGCCTTGCCGGACCCCATTCTCCTGGACTTGAGAGGAACTATGGGAGGGACCAACTTGCATGCGGAAGGAATGGAGCAACAGAAAATTTTGAATAAAAATTGTAAGCCGGCCCCTAAGACCCCACTCACGAAGTGTGGTGAGGATACGATGTCGCCATGTTGTATCGTATGCCTTCCGCATGTCAAAAAAGATGGCAACCAGATGCTGACGGTGGGCAAAGGCCGTACGGATGGCAGACTCCAGGCACACCAGACTATTGGTGACAGAGCGGCCCTTAAGGAACCCACCCTGGGACGAGACTTAAGTAGCCAACTCAATCTCTGGCTCACCATGCATTCGAGCAACTTGCAGTGATCTCTGGTGACCACCAAGGCACAGTCCTCCGACGAGGGGACCCACAAGAATGGGGAATTTCAGATTCCGCTGCAAAAACGATGCCAGTGGTGACTGTGTGAACCACCACATCAATGGTGGCATGAGAAAGAGGCTCAATAGTGACAATGGAGGTGAACGAGTCCCAATCAGCCTTATTCGAAGCCCATCTGGGGAGGCACCTAGAAGAGTGACACCGTCGCAGTGACAGAAAGATCGGAAAGTGGTCACTACCACACAAGTCATCATGCACATGCCAGTGGACGGATGGTAGAATGCCAGGGCTGCAGACCGAAAGGTCGATGGCTGAGTGTGCCATGCGCCAAACTGAAATGTGTGGAGGCACCGTTATTTAAGAGAGAAAGGTCGAGCTGTGCCAGCACTTGCTCAACAACAGTGTCTCGGCCTGTTGCCACCAGTCCACCCCACAAAGGGTTATGGGCATTGAAGACGCCCAGTAACAGAAAAGGTGGCAGCAGTTGGGCTATCAGTACAGCCAATACATGTTGTGGGACATCCCATCTGGTGGAAGATAGAGGCTGCAGGCAGTAACGGCCCGAGGCATCCACACCCTAACAGTGACAGCCTCTAAAGGTGTTTGAAGAGGGACACACACGCTGTAAAAAAGAGTTAAGAATGTAGACGCAGACTCCACCAGATACCCTCTCATAAGCTGCCTGATTCATATAACAACCCCGATATCCACGGAGGGCGGGGGTTCACATCGCCAGAAACCAAGTTTCCTGGAGAGCAATGCAGAAGAAAGGGTGAAGGCTGATAATTTGTCGGAGCTCAGCAAGGTGGTGGAAAAAACTACAATTCCACTGGAGAATAATAGGACCGTGGGGCTGTGAAGGCACTGAACATTCAATGAGACAGTTTATGCCTCAAGGTCACCTGCTGCCACCGACTTATTGCCTGAGCAGTTTCTATCTGTTGCGTCTGAGGGTCCGGTGAGATCTAGGTCCTCGGTGGACACCAGAATCTCCACCTCATCCACAGACACAGAGCTTGTAGGTAGCAGTGATGTGGGTGCCACCAGTGCCTCGGCTCTTGGGGGTCTTTTGCATTTTTTGTTTCTCTCATTGCCCCTTAGGTTTGTCCCGCTGAGAGGGCTTCACTGATTCAGTCTCAGGGACTGAGGAGGACTGTGAAGCCCTACGACCAGCTACCGGTGGTTGCTTCAGTCACTGGTGGGTGCCAGCTGTACCACTTGGAAGAACCTGGGAAGGGAGTGACCCAAGGGACCCCCCGGACCCCCTTCCCAGTGAGAGGAGCCGAAGAAGTAGTACGCTTCTCGGGCTCAGAAGTGGGATGGTTGGTGGGGGGGGTTTGCTCCCGAAGTAGGTGGTGCGGGAGCAACAGGGAGGGTAGTGCCCCCACGGTAAGAGGAAGTCATTCACACAGGACGGAGTCGTTCAAATTTCCTCTTAGCCTCAGTGTAGGTCAGTCGGTCCTGGGTCTTGTACTCCATGACTTTTCTTTCTTTCTGTAAAATCCTGCAGTTTGGCGAGCAAGGTGAATGATGCTCTCCACAGATGATACAGATGGGAGGCAGGGCACATGGAGTATTGGGATGTGATGGGCATCTGCAATCTCGACATGTGAGGCTGGAAATACAGCGAGAAGAAATATGGCCAAACTTAAAGCACTGCATTGGGAGAGGGATATAGGGCTTGATGTCACAGCCTTGACCTTCTCAGGCAATGTATCACCATCAGAGGCCAAGATGAAGGCACCGGTAGCAACCGGATTATCCCTTGGACCCCGATGAACGCGCCAGACGAAATGAACACCTCGCCGCTCCAAATTGGCACGCAGCTCTTCATCAGACTGCAAAAGAAGGTCCCCCTGGACAATATTTAAGCTCTTATGGGGTGTGATGGTAACAGAAACATCCCCCAACCTGTCACAAGAGAGTAATGCCCGTGACTGCGAGGAGGCGGCTGTTTTTATCAAAACTGCCCCAGAGAACATTTTGGACAAGCCATCCACCTCCCCAAACTTTTCCTCTAAATGCTTCACAAAGAACTGAGGCTTCATTGTCGTGAAAGACTCCCCATCAGCTCTCATATAAACCAGGTACCAGGGTGAGTAAGTCTCGCTGTCATCCTTAGCCTTTCGCTCCTCCCATGGTGTGGCCAGGGAGGGGGACGATTTGGGGTTGTACTTCTGTGTGTTGAATTGAGCCCTGGAACACTTAGAGACTGCTGGTGGCTGGCCACCAGCAAGAGATGATGTGCCACACTTCATTGCAGGTCATCCGCCCTGATTCCACCCACTTCGATCAAGAGCCCTCCACACAGGTGCCGCCCAGCCTCAGCAAGGACCACGTAGCAGGATGGCCATTGCCAGGAATCCCGAAGTCCCAGGGAGATAGGCCTCTATTTCTTGGCATATGTGGGGAGTACAACCAACAGGGTACATGGTGGCCCCACCACAACAGACTGGCTATTGTGCTGGATGTCAGGTGTAAAGAAGTGAATGGTCGTCGTCGGTGCAGAAAGCGACACTGCACAGCGCATGGGGGGAAACCGCAGTCAGGAAGGTATCCCCACTCAAGAGATGGAGAATGAGCAGGGCTGCAATGCGACGATGAGAAAGGGGGCTAAAGATCTCAACGCACTATAGACACTATGCACCATGTAAGGCACCCTTCCCCAGTTGGTTCCCTCTTCAGAAAAAATTTTGAAGAATGGAGGTCAAACCCTACAGGGGACCAACACATAAAGGACGAAACATGTGAGACTCCTTTTAGTCACCTCTTACGACAGGCAGGAATACCGCAGACCTATTCTAACCCGTGGACCCGCAGGGGGGGGGGGGGGGGGGGACTTGTGATTGTTTCACTTGGTTTTAACACCTCATAGTATATGACGCCAAGCTGGTCCCACCAAATGCAGAGTATGAGCTTGGAGCCATGAATATTCGGTTTGGCCGTCGAAGTGGAAGCATGGCCTGGATATCCCCATGATTTTTTGCGTTTAGGGTTATCATAATGAACCCATTTTTCATCCCCGGTCACAATGTGATGCAGAAATCCCTTTCGTTTTTGCCTCTGAAGCAACTGTTCACATACACACAAACGCTGTTCAACATCTCTTGGTTTCAGCTCACACAGGATCCAAGTTCCTTCTTTCAGAATCATGCCCATAGCCTTGAGATGTTTCGAAATGGCTTGCTGTGTCACTCCCACTAATTGTGCCAATTCGTCTCGAGTCTGACACGAGTCTTCACTCAGCAATGTCTCCAGTTCTGCAGCTTCGAAAACATTCTCTCTTCCACCACTATGCCAGCTACGACATTAAAATCACCATTCCTGAAGCGTTGAAACCACTCACAACATGTTCTTTCACTAATAGTGTCCTTACCATACATACTTGAGAGCATTCGATGAGACTCAGCCGCTGTTTCCTTCATATTGAAACAAAACAGTAACACCTCCTGCAAATGACAAGAATTAGGCTCATAAACCGACAATTTCAATCAAGAACAACTTTATGATGCAGACACAAATCGACTAATGTTTGAATGATGTTATGTTGATCGAGGTCCAAGCTAACTGCCTGACGTCTGCGATCTGTTTCTTTCGACTGCTACTTACCACTGTCGCCACTTATTGGCAAATGGCGGAAGCAAAGTTGTACATGTTGTAGATTTTATTGAATAGGGAAAATTTAAATTATTTTAATTTCATGTTCTGAACAATACAAAGAGAATGACAGTAAGTGTTACTTATTTATTTTGGCTTCTTGTGTTTCCTATGCTTTCCCGTATTTTACACTTTCCTGCATTTGACACTTTTTTGGGGTCAGTCTGCTGTGGAGAGTAGTTGGTATATACTTACGTGATTCAACCCATCTCCCTAGTGCATCTCAGCCATGCTCTATGGGATTCAAATTGGGAGAGCGAGCAAGCCATGCCATATGTGCAATGCCTTCTGTTTCCAAGAAAATATCAACCACCCGTGCTCTATGATGTCTAGCATTACTGTCCATCAGTACAAAGTCTGGGCCCACAGCACCTCGCAACAGCCTCACACAAGGTCCAAAGATCTGGTCATGATACCTGACAGTAGTTAAAACTTGGCGATCCACCCATACAATCTCACGAAGAGGTGTTCGAGTGTTCAATATAATCCCTGTCCACACCATTAGGGATCCACCTAGATACTGGTCTCTTTCAAAAATGTTTGGGTCCCGAAATCTTGTTACACATTCCCACCAGATATGAATCTGAATCTGTTGAGAATCACTCTCCCGACCAAATCAGGACTTGTCTGTGAAAAGAACATTGGGCCATTGTTTGACCGGCTTGGTGGCTGTGGCTTGGTGACTGCATCTAGAAACTCAAAAAAGTGTTCTGCAGTTTGCCAAAGGTTGTTTGGGGATAAATTACTATGAAAATAGTAACACACCAAGATTTCTTCCATTATCTTTAAATGAAGAGTACAACTTCAACATCTCAAGTTATTCTACAGCAGCCTTGCACTGTTCAAATACACTGTAATAATCCTAATGGACTGTGTAGAGCCCTTTCAATTCTTCCTAGACATTGAATTGACATTCTGTTACAGAAATCCGCCATTTCTTCCCCACTCACCACCACATTTATATTGCACAAGTGTACTTACTACCAACGGAAACAAAATTTAAAGTCTGGGAATGCCATGAAGTACTTTTTGACAATGACTGTGTACATAAGGACAATAACCATGGCCTACACACATTTAACTTCCCACTAATAATCACTTCAAATAACTGAATAAACCTTAACAAGGGGTACACCCCTTGTATATTTGTAATACTCCATGATGGTCCAAGTTCACATTGTTCAAGAACCTTCAACATGTATGCAATCCCAACTGGTTTAGTTAATGGGATGTTCAGTTTACCAATGTTCAATGACATAACTTGCATTTTGTTTGTTTATTCCTTCACTACTACTCAATGATGCATTCTTTTACATGTACTATTTTCCTACATAATGTTCGTCATGTTTGGTCTTACACTGGGATAAAAGCTGTTGTCCTGTGTTCACAGACACCTAGCCCCCCCCCCCCCCACCAATTTTAAAAACAAAGTAATTTTAACATTTTCTCAATTTAAAGAAATTCATTGAAATGGAATGAACAAATGAAGTCAATTAGGGTGCAATCGATGAACCTGAAATGAATAAATTGTGACAAATAATATTGACCAGCGTAAGAGCTTCTGGGTTCAAACCCACGTCTTGTACAAATTTTTGTGTTATGAAATATTCAGAATATTTCCCCATTCAAATGAGCAGGCTCCTCTAGCCCCATCAAACTGAGGTAAGTTTTCCTCTGTGGCTAAATAAAGGGCCAATCTTTGTACGAAATTCAAAAGTGAAATATAATGATGATGTAAACAGTAGAGAAAATAAGTTAAAAATAAAGCAGTGTGTCTTGGGGCTGACAGTTGTCTTTGGGCTGATCATTGTCACCAAAGTAGTATTTTAAACATTACATAAGAAGTACTATTTCAACATGTCATTATTCAGGACTCGCTGTATCATTTTGTTACTGATTTTCCCATTGATAGTTTCATCTTAATGTTTGTGTCTGACCCCTAGATAATTCATGGTATGAGCTAATTTCTAGGTGTATATATACTGATTTTGAGGAACAATATTCTTGTAAAACAAAAAGCTTCATTGTGCCCAAAAGACAAGAAATATGCCCAACTTTTCACTTGAGAATATGTGCAATGTGATATCACTGTTCTACATAACACATGAAAGGCAGTTCATTTCCCAATGTTTCTTTTATGTCTTATTTATTAATTTTTTAAGTAAAATATTTTCTTTGCATTGTCCTGGAAGAAGTACATATAAAGTTATTGTTGTCACTTACGTTTCTTGGAACTCCTCCATAACACCATCCATATTCCATATTTTGTACTTCCAAAAATACAAAAACACCTGAAAAACAACATAAGCTCTTATTACTAGAAACAAAATATTAAAAAATTCTGTAAAACATAATACAGAACAACTTATCACATGCAATAAATACACGTTGTAGAATATATGAACACTGCACAGGGAGGAAAGCAATGGCATACCATCATTTTACTTTTATTCATCTATCTTCATACAAGGACCATCTCACAATTATATAGGATTTGTCTAGGTAATACAATGCAAATAATAGATCAAAATATACAACACACAGCAAACGTAACATGCTTTAGGAGAATAGGACAGGCAGTCTCACTATCAAAAAGGTAAGTTACATTATGCACAACTGTCACACAACTCTTCTCCATACTATCTAATCAATCCAAAATCCAGGGTTCAAATACATCATCATTTGGTCACCTCATAATAATTGCTACATTCACTGGATGTATATATTAGTTATGTTCTCCAGATGATGATATACTGATAATCCCACATAGCAAACAAATTAAGTTTCCTTTATCAGTCAGCACTCCGAAGCCACCGTGCAAATCCTGTCACATATGATTCCTTGCACAATTTAGATTGAGCCAGGCCTGATGAAGGTAAATACAAAGGTGGTTCAGTAAATCCTTAGAAAATCAAAGGGGTGACGTTCGTAGTATCAAAACAGTTTGCTGGTAGTAAACATCATCTGTCGCTAGAGGGCAGGAAAAGTTGCAGCTGTATCCATAACATGGTTTAATTGCTCCAGTTGATTGAAGCAACAAGCTTACGTTTATTTCATAGCATCAAAAACAGTGTGTTTTGAGTAGCAATTAAAAAAACATCTGTTCAAAAGGGGGGGAGGGGGGGAGGGGGAGGGAGGGGGAGGGGGAGGGGGAGGGAGAGAGAGAGAGAGAGAGAGAGAGAGAGAGAGAGAGAGAGAGAGAAGAAAGAGGATGGCACCATGAAGGAATTATGTCAATGGGACAGAAATTGGTAGATGTGATGTATGTGTACAAACAAATTACAACACTTTCAAAAAACAATTGGGTGATTTGGTGTTAAACCAAAACAGATCCAAGCCGAGCTGAATGAAGTTCACAGTACATCTGCTCCTGTGTTTGCAACTGTTTACATTTGGATAAATGAGTTTAAACGTGGCTGTACATCGACAAAAGATGAATAGCATTCAGGACGTCTGGTGGAGGTGACCACCCGTAGAACGTTTGATAAAATCCGCCGTATGGTTTTGAGTGATCAACAAATTAAAGTGCACCAAATACACTATACGTAGAGGGCGGAGGAGGGTGGGGGAAGAGGATGGCACCACGAAGGAATTATGTCAATGTGACAGAAATCGGTAGATGTGATGTATGGGTACAAACAAATTATTACACTTTCAAAAAACAATTGGGTGATTTATTCACGAGAAAGAACTTCACAAATTGAGCAAGTCAGTAATTTGTTGGTCCATCTCTGGCCCTTACGTAAGCAGTTATCAAACTTGGGATTGATAGGAAGAGTTGTTGGGTGTCCTCCCAAGGGATAACATGCCAATTTCTGTCCAACTTACGTGTTAGATTGTCTAAATCCGCAGCTGGTTGGAGGGCCCTGCCCTTAATGCTCCAAACGTTCTCAGATGGGGAGAGATGGTTGGCTGGTTGATCAGTTGAGGGGAGAGGGACCACACAGTGAGGTCATTGGTCCTATGATCTAAGGTGGCAGAAACCAAGGGAGGAACACCACAAACACAGTCCAGGTGGGGGTGGGAGGTTAAATGGGCAAACAAACAGGTAAAAGGAACGTTGGGGCAGCAAGAAGAGGAAAGAACAGGAGAAGGTGAGGGGAGGGGGGGGGGGGAGAGAGCTGGGATGCCCCAGAGATGCTAGATGTGTTGGAGCACCAGCAATGCTGCCAATCACAAAACGATACGGTCAACACCAGGGGAAGGATGTGGGGAAAAAAACTGCACAAGAGACAAGACAAAATGTACGGTACAAGGGAAGGGAGAACCTGGCCAGTGTGGAGGCAAGGCCAAGGCCTCCATAACCAACGCCAACATTAACTAAGGGACTCCAATTCCAGAGGGAAATGCAAAGACTTAAGCCTGGGAGGACAAACGAAGAAAGCAGAGGACAGACGTAACCACGTGATGGTTGTGCGTTATCACCTGGGACAAGGAAGATGGGAGGGCGTATTTATTGGTATGGGACAAAAGATGGGGGCAGTCCATCAAAATATGGATCACCATGAAGGAGCCCCCACAACTGCAAAAAAGGGGGTGGGGCCGCAGCTCAGTGTGGAGTAAAAAAGACGAGTCAAAATAGTATGGTCGACACAAAGACAGACGAGGATAGTAGTCCCGCCAGGAGAGGCACAGAGAAGAACACCACCTGGTGAGAGTCTCCTTGATTGTGCAAAGTTTATTACACGAGGATAGCCTTTAAGCAGTAAACACCCCACACCCCCACAACTGGCAGGCAAGAGATTTTGTTCCATGCCAAAAGAAGACATGAAGGTGTACACCAAGTGATTGACGGATTTACAGTCTTTGGTCCAAAAAACAATGGCGTCCTGAAACTCCTGTAAAAGTGTTCAGAACAAACAATGGAACACCACTGCATCAATGTGGGTTTTCGGACCCCGGAAGACATCCATCTGAATTCGGGCCAAAGAACTAACAAGGAGGGGTGGTCAGGAGAGAACATGGGGCAGAGGACAAGGAGGAGAGATGGAAATCACCACGGAGAGAAGTGAGGTGAAACCCTACCAGTAAAACCACTCGAAGGCAGGAAGCGGGTTGGTGATGTTCTAAAGCCTTGAAAAGAATAGACTAAGAGGTGTAAGGAAAAAGCAGGTAATGATGGCGTAGGAAACCAGGAGCTGGGACCACCAAACCAAAGAGGTGGCATCCAGACACTTAACAGGACCAGTGTGAAAGGCACCAATGGCTAAACGGATACCATGATAGTGAACCGGGTCCATGAGGAGCGGTGTAGAAGGGGCAGCTGATCCATAAACTTGACAAACATAGTCCAGATGAGACAGAACTAATGCCCAATAACGGTGGAGAAGGGTCAAGCAATCTGTGCCCCAAGAGGTGGGAGCAAGGAAGCGGAGGACATTGAGTTTATGAAAAAAGTCAACCTTCAGATGACGGAATGGGGCAACCAAGTAAGCTTGTTGTCAAAAAGAAGACCCACAAATGAAACTGGGGGATCTTTGTCAGGCATTGAGCATCAAGGTAGAGTTCTGGATCAGGATAAACCACAGTAAGGCAACAGAAATGCACCACCCTCAATGCCTTACGAGAGTGTCCACGCAGAAGCATGCAGGATGGCACCCTGGAGCTGCTGCTCTGCAGTGGCCAGCGAGTGGGAGTAGCCCAAATACTGAAATCATCCACATGCAGAGCAAGAGCGACCAACAGCTTGACAGAGGCCATTAACAGTGATGAGACAAAGGAAGACAATTAATACAGAGACCTGTGGAATGCCACTCTCCTGTGTCTGCAGAGAGTTGAGAACAGTGCCAACCCGAACTCTGAATGATCAGTGGAACAGGAACTGACAGATAAAAATCAGGAGGGGGCCTTGAAGACCCTACTTACAAGGCATAAGTAGGATGTGATGGCACCAAGCTGTGTCATACGCCTTACCAAGATTGAAGAAAACTGCGAAAAGATAGCAACACTGAGATAAGACCAGCTTAACTGCAGTTTCCAATTGAAGCAGATGATCTATCGGAGACCATCCATCCTGAAATCCACACAGGTATGAAGATAAAATATCCTGAGAGTCGAGGACCCAACTGTACCGACAAGCAACCATATGTTCAAGTAACTTGCAGGGGACACTGGTCACGCTGACTAGCTGGCGACTATCAAGAGACGATAGACCCTTGCTGGCTTAAGAACAGGAACCACAATCCTGTCTCTCCATTGAGGGGGGAAAATGCTTTGGAGCCAAATATGGTTAAACATGTGGAGGAGATGCTGTCATTGTGGAGGACTAAGATTTTGAAGCAATTAGTTATGGATGGAATCAGGACCAGGGGCTGAATCATAGGAAGAAGAGAGGGTCAGCAGAAGCTCCCTTCCAATACAAGTTTCACTGTAGGAGTCTGCCTGATAAGAGGTAAAACAGAAATGGGAAGCTTCAGCCTGCTGTTTCTAAAGCAGGAAGGTAGCTGGATAGGACGCTGATGTCGACACCATCGCAAAATGAGTCATGAGGTATTCCACTAGAACTGATGGACCTGTACAGAGGCCATGTGGAAGGGCAAGGTCTAGAATGGAAGACTGATGCTGACAAAAATGGAAAGTGCGAAGCATAGCCCACACCCATGATGAAGGGACAAAAGAACCAAGGGAGGAGACAAAGTGACTAAGTGACGAAGCAATCTGGGATATTTTTACTTCCCCTCTTGTTTTACCATCTGCCTCCTTAAATTCATTTTTTCACTTTTAACTAACTACCATTAACATGTTGTTGTTGTTGTGGTCTTCAGTCCTGAGACTGGTTTGATGCAGCTCTCCATGCTACTCTATCCTGTGCAAGCTTCTTCATCTCCCAGTACCTACTGCAACCTACATCCTTCTGAATCTGCTTAGTGTATGCATCTCTTGGTCTCCCCCTACGATTTTTACCCTCCACGCTGCCCTCCAATACTAAATTGGTGATCCCTTGATGCCTCAGAACATGTCCTACCAACCGATCCCTTCTTCTGGTCAAGTTGTGCCACAAACTCCTCTTCTCCCCAATCCTATTCAGTACCTCCTCATTAGTTATGTGATCTACCCATCTAATCTTCAGCATTCTTCTGTAGCACCACATTTCGAAAGATTCTATTCTCTTCTTGTCCAAACTATTTATCGTCCATGTTTCACTTCCATACATGGCTACACTCCATACAAATACTTTCAGAAAAGACTTCCTGACACTTAAATCTATACTCGATGTTAACAAATTTCTCTTCTTCAGAAACGCTTTCCTTGCCATTGCCAGTCTACATTTTATATCCTCTCTACTTCGTCCATCATCAGTTATTTTGCTCCCCAAATAGCAAAACTCCTTTACTACTTTAAGTGTCTCATTTCCTAATCTAATACCTTCAACATCACCCGACTTAATTCGACTACATTCCATTATCCTCGTTTTGCTTTTGTTGATGTTCATCTTATACCCTCCTTTCAAGACACTGTCCATTCCGTTCAACTGCTCTTCCAAGTCCTTTGCTGTCTCTGACAGAATTACAATGTCATCGGCGAACCTCAAAGTTTTTATTTCTTCTCCATGGATTTTAATACCTACTCCGAATTTTTCTTTTGTTTCCTTTACTGCTTGCTCAATATACAGATTGAATAACATCGGGGAGAGGCTACAACCCTGTCTTACTCCCTTCCCAACCACTGCTTCCCTTTCATGCCCCTCGACTCTTATAACCGCCATCTGGTTTCTGTACAAATTGTAAATAGCCTTTCGCTCCCTGTATTTTACCCCTGCCACCTTTAGAATTTGAAAGAGAGTATTCCAGTCAACATTGTCAAAAGCTTTCTCTAAGTCTACAAATGCTAGAAACGTAGGTTTGCCTTTCCTTAATCTTTCTTCTAAGATAAGTCGTAAGGTCAGTATTGCCTCACGTGTTCCAGTATTTCTACGGAATCCAAACTGATCTTCCCCGAGGTCGGCTTCTACTAGTTTTTCCATTCGTCTGTAAAGAATTCGTGTTAGTATTTTGCAGCTGTGGTTTATTAAACTGATTGTCCGGTAATTCTCACATCTGTCAACACCTGCTTTCTTTGGAATTGGAATTATTATATTCTTCTTGAAGTCTGAGGGTATTTCGCCTGTTTCATACATCTTGCTTACCAGATGGTAGAGTTTCGTCAGGGCTGGCTCTCCCAAAGCCGTCAGTAGTTCCAATGGAATGTTGTCTACTCCGGGGGCCTTGTTTCGACTCAGGTCTTTCAGTGCTCTGTCAAATTCTTCACGCAGTATCGTATCTCCCATTTCATCTTCATCTACATCCTCTTCCATTTCCATAATATTGTCCTCAAGTACATGGCCCTTGTATAGACCCTCTATATACTCCTTCCACCTTTCTGCTTTCCCTTCTTTGCTTAGAACTGGGTTTCCATCTGAGCTCTTGATGTTCATACAAGTGGTTCTCTTATCTCCAAAGGTCTCTTTAATTTTCCTGTAGGCAGTATCTATCTTACCCCTAGTGAGATAAGCCTCTACATCCTTACATTTGTCCTCTAGCCATCCCTGCTTAGCCATTTTGCACTTCCTGTCGATCTCATTTTTGAGACGTTTGTATTCCTTTTTGCCTGCTTCATTTACTGCATTTTTATATTTTCTCCTTTCATCAATTAAATTCAATATTTCTTCTGTTACCCAAGGATTTCTACTAGCCCTCGTCTTTTTACCTACTTGATCCTCTGCTGCCTTCACTACTTCATCCCTCAAAGCTACCCATTCTTCTTCTACTGTATTTCTTTCCCCCATTCCCGTCAATTGTTCCCTTATGCTCTCCCTGAAACTCTGTACAACCTCTGGTTCTTTCAGTTTATCCAGGTCCCATCTCCTTAAATTCCCACCTTTTTGCAGTTTCTTCAGTTTTAATCTACAGGTCATAACCAATAGATTGTGGTCAGAGTCCACATCTGCCCCTGGAAATGTCTTACAATTTAAAACCTGGTTCCTAAATCTCTGTCTTACCATTATATAATCTATCTGATACCTTTTAGTATCTCCAGGGTTCATCCATGTATACAACCTTCTATCATGATTCTTAAACCAAGTATTAGCTATGATTAAGTTGTGCTCTGTGCAAAATTCTACCAGGCGGCTTCCTCTTTCATTTCTTAGCCCCAATCCATATTCACCTACTACGTTTCCTTCTCTCCCTTTCCCTACACTCGAATTCCAGTCACCCATGACTATTAAATTTTCGTCTCCCTTCACTATCTGAATAATTTCTTTTATTTCATCATACATTTCTTCAATTTCTTCGTCATCTGCAGAGCTAGTTGGCATATAAACTTGTACTACTGTAGTAGGTGTGGGCTTCGTATCTATCTTGGCCACAATAATGCGTTCACTAAGCTGTTTGTAGTAGCTTACCCGCGTTCCTATTTTCCTATTCATTATTAAACCTACTCCTGCATTACCCCTATTTGACTTTGTGTTTATAACCCTGTAATCACCTGACCAGAAGTCTTGTTCCTCCTGCCACCGAACTTCACTAATTCCCACTATATCTAACTTTAACCTATCCATTTCCCTTTTCAAATTTTCTAACCTACCTGCCCGATTAAGGGACCTGACATTCCACGCTCCGATCCGTAGAACGCCAGTTTTCTTTCTCCTGATAACGACATCCTCTTGAGTAGTCCCCGCCCGGAGATCCGAATGGGGGACTATTTTACCTCCGGAATATTTTACCCAAGAGGATGCCATCATCATTTAATCATACAGTAAAGCTGCATGCCCTCGGGAAAAATTACGGCCGTAGTTTCCCCTTGCTTTCAGCCGTTCGCAGTACCAGCACAGCAAGGCTGTTTTGGTTATTGTTACAAGGCCAGATCAGTCAATCATCCAGACTGTTGCCCTTGCAACTACTGAAAAGGCTGCTGCCCCTCTTCAGGAACCACACGTTTGTCTGGCCTCTCAACAGATACCCCTCCGTTGTGGTTGTACCTACGGTACGGCTATCTGTATCGCTGAGGCACGCAAGCCTCCCCACCAACGGCAAGGTCCATGGTTCATGGGGGGGACCATTAACATATGTGAGCATAATTCCCATTTTCATTAAAGAGAAAGGTTAGGCCTCAGTTTTAAAGAACATGCCACCAGATCTAATTTTGTGCTTAGTTTTATGTATGTAATTGATTTTCTAAATTATTTAGACTATTCCTAGTTAGTATGTTTTGTTATAGTGTGAAATCAATAATTGTTTTGTAACTTAAATTCTATAGTTGACTTATAAACAAATAAAAATTCTGTAATAACTGTAAACTTTTGGAAGACGAAATGCTAGTAATCTTAAAGTATCTATTTGGCTCTTTTCGAAAACATGCTAGCAAAGCCAGCCTTTAATTAATTCCAAAGTAATTAACAGTTTTGTCAAAAGTATTGTTTACATAACTATATTTATTAATTTAATGGTTTAAACAAATTATTCGGCTTAACCCTTGTTGTAGAAGAAACTGTTAAAGAGAACAAATTTTTCAATGTATTTAGTTAAATTAATGAGTTAAGTTTTAATTGTAATTTCTCTACATTTAACTTCGAACAATGTGTAGTTTCAGCACCTATTATTGTGACGATATATAAGGGCCCGATTTTTTGTCGCGGGATAGTCAGTTCACGGCACAGCTTCAGACAAGGAAGCTGTGTTGATTAGAACAACAACAATGCTTCAACTTGACTGTGGAATAAGTGTTAAAGAATTAAGCCATGTGTAAAAACCACGACAATGTCTGTTCCATATGTACCTGATTATTCTTCAAGAACTGTGAACTTCGTGGTTAGGTTTTACTGCTCGTAGATATTCAACAGGAAACTATTGTAGCAGTATGTGGGGGTTTGCCTGCAAGCTATTAATGAGACTTATCGAAAGTTTAACTATAGTGCACTGGCCATATAGAACTGTGTATTATTGGGGGGTTGTGAAAAGTGAAATTGACTGAGAAACACAACTGAGCATCTGTCGGCTACATCATTTAAAGTAGTCCTTGTTTGACTTCCACAGCCAATTTTTCAGCCAGTACATCGACTCCGAAGACAACAAATGAAGAAAATAAAAGTAGGCGAACCGCTACATGTATGGACCACTGAATTACAAGTTTTTAAAACTCAAGACTGCTTCTTCAGATGGGAGAAAGTTAGGAGGAAGGATAGAAAGGTGCAGGCAATATGTTAAATGCAAACAGATGTAACAGATGAGATGTGAATTTCATAGCTTATAGTAATGAGTTTCACAGGAATTACTCCAGACACACACTTGAGGACTAGCCACAAGTGTAAATATGTGTAACAAAAGGAAGGAAACAGCAGACCAACAAAATGAAAGAGAAAAAAATAAAAGATGTACCACAAAAAGAAAGCTTCGCTCCTTTTGACGACAGACATTAGTTAGTCTTTCAAATAATGATATACGTACTTTCCTTCGCAGGAGGCAAAATGTTAAGTAATGCCAATACACATACATTCAGAACTATTTGTTGCTTCCTCAGGGAGGAAAGATTAATTTTGAAAATTAGTATAGTGTGTGTCATTTTGTTTCGCGACTATTGGCAGCACTGAATTTTTGCCTCATTGTGCTAAGCACTGACATGCAATTCTGTCTCAGTGTTCTTATAATTTTCTCATGTATATTTTCCATTTGATATAATTTCATAAGGTTTTCAATCCTGAAACAGACTATGCATGAGAACAATTAGTTGCGGAATGTACTTTCAAGCATCAGCAGGTGAACTACAGTTCACACAGAGACCACATGTCAGTAGCTTCTCGTTTCATGTGTAGATAATCGCCTTTTCATTTCTTTTTTCAATTCAGTACAAAGAATGTAAGAAGTACTCCTTTTTAGCTTTTCTGAGGCCCAGTGGCAACACTTACTCTCATTAAAACTGTAGAGCCACCTCAAGTCACATGCAACCCTTCCCCTATTTTACACATCTCAATCTTAAGGTCGTGAGTTCATTCTGGAGCACCACATGTAGCAGTTCACCTACTTTTATTTTCTTCGTTTGTTGTCCTCAGTGCCAATGTACTGGCTGAAAAATGGGGTGTGGAAGTCAAATACGGACCACTTTAAATGATGTAGCTGACAGATGCTCAGTTGCGTTTCACAGTCTTAATTTCACTTTTCACAACCCCCCCACAATAATACACAGTTATATATGGCCAGTGCACTATTGTTAAACTTTGGATAAGCCTCATTAATAGCTTGCAGGCAAACCTCCACATACTGCTACAATAGTTTTCTGTTGAACACCTACGAGCAGTAAAACCTAACCACGAAGTTCACAGTTCTTGAAGAATAATCAGGTACATTTGAAGCAGACACTGTCACTGTTTGTACACACGGCCTAATTGTTTAACACTTATTCCACGGTTAAGTTGAAGCATTATTGTTGTTCTAATCAACATAGGTTCCTCATCTGAAACTCTGCCATGGACTGACTGACTGACTTGTGACCAAAAATCAGGCCCTTATATATCATAACAATAATAGGTGCTGAAACTACACATTGTTCGAAGTTAAATGTACAGATATTACAATTAAAACTTGATTCATTAATTTAACTAAATACATCAAAACATTTGTTCTCTGTAACAGTTTCTTCTGCAACAAGGATTAAGCCGAATTATTTGTTTAAATCATAAAATTAACAAATATAGTTACATAAACAATACTATACAGAATTTATATTTGTTTATAAGACAACAACAGAATTTAAGTTACGAAACAATTATTGATTTCACACTATAACAAAAGATATTAAGTAGAAATAGTCTAAATAAATTAGAAAATCAATTACATACATAAAACTAAGCACAAAATTAGATCTGTTGTTATGTTCTTTAAAACTGAAGGCCAACCTTTCTCTTTTATGAAAATGTGAATTATCCTCATGTATGTTAATGGTGCTTAGTTAAAAGAGAAAAAATGAATTTAAGGAGGCAGATGGCAAAACAAGAGAAGTAAAAATATCCCAGCTTGCTTCATCACAAGTACACATACTTGCTCTGTTTTATTAAGCAGTGGGCTTTGGCATGAAGATGTTTCAATTGAAAGTAATAAGACCGGTGGAGGACGGGTGCCACCTTAGACATTGCAAGGGGCAACAATGATCACAGACATCTGTGACAATGACTGTGCTTCAGCACTGAACTGGCTGAAGGCAAACAGGGCCCTTCAAGTGGGGAATGGCAATGTCAGCAGCATGAATTATCTTATTGGACATATCATGAATGACTTCATCAATAAAACCTAATAAAGAAGGTGTAAACACAACCTGGCTGGTATATAGAGGCCAATCAGCATGACAGAAAGCCCAGCGGGGTTACCTGGCCATCGGGAGGCAGGAAGGGCATGAGAGGATCAATGGAAAGTGGTTACTATCACATGGGATATTGTGTGATGAACAGTGTAAGGAAGGAGGAAGGTGAGTGGGAGTGAGCAAAGTATCAATGGCACAGAAAGTGCCATATGCAGCACTAAAATGAGTAGGGGAACCATTATTAAGAAGGCACAGGTCATGGTCCACAAGAAATTGGTCAATTGGTCAACTCCACTGGAAGCCCTCTAAGGGCCAACCCAGTTCCAACAGAAGGCACTGAACCAACGAAGGTTAAATGACATTCTTGGAGAAATACACACCATTACTGTTCCATTGCATTCATCAACGACAAGGATGGGGTGACATCCACAAATAACAAGTGAGACTCAGGTTGTGAAAGCAGTGTAAGCACTTCTGGGGGCACCGGAGGGTCCTTGTGCTGGGATTTATGTTTCTTCTTCTTCTCTTTCATAGGTCAAGGATGGCAGGGCGTGGAGGGAGAGCAGGCTTCTGCAAGATCCGGAACTGAAAGAGGCACCTTAGGGCCCAAATACTGTGTGTGTGTGTGTGTGTGTGTGTGTGTGTGTGTGTGTGTGTGTGTGTGTGTGTCTCGCAGACAAGTTGTGGTAAGGAGGAGGGGGGAAAAAAACGTAACAGAGGCGAAGTTAGAAATCTTCGACACAGGGTGAAGTCCGTCATATTTCAAATGAGCCCCACAGTAGGATAAATGATTAAGGGACTTTCGAGTGTAAGTCCCTTGTATTTTCTTTTCCTTCTTATAAACTGGGCAATCTGGTGAGTGAGAGAGTGACAGTCATGACAATTAACACACACAGGCGCTCCCATCATGGAGTGGGTGTCCACGTTCATCCCACAGATATTCCGCTGTACAGTGTCCGGCATGGACGCACCAAACATCTCATGGGTGGCGGGATGTACGGTTTTACATCACACTGATTACACATAACCTTGACCTCCTCTGAGAGGGTATCTTTATCAAATGCCAGAATAAATGTGTCAGTATCCGTGTGATTGTACTTACGACATTTCTGAACACACCAAACAAAATGAACACCCTCGTATTTCAGAATGGCCCAGAGTTCCTCTTCAGTTTGAAGGACGAGGTCCCAATGAAAAATGACCCCCTGAACCATATTCAAAGACTGGTACACAGACATGTAGCCAAGGTGGTCATAAACACAAAGGGCTGCAGACTGGATGGCAGAAATTTTGATCAACAGGGAACCCGACTGCATCTTATTGTGTGACACCACTTCACCAAATTTGTCTTTTTTATCTTCCACAAAAGATAATGACTTGATAGTGGTTAACATGTCCTCATCAGTCTGAGTGCAGACCAAGTAGTGGGGAAAGTGTATTACCAGAAGCCAGTGAGCCTGGTTCTCCTTCCAGGGTGTAGCCAGGGAATGGATGGTTACAGGATCAAAAGAAGCAGCATTAAATTATTTAAAGACATAGAACAGCCAGTTTTTTGCAGCTTGATACATTTCATACACAAAGAATCTGCTCTGATATCACCCACTACAATCACAGGCTCTCCCATGGGCATCACCCAGCCACAGCAATGGAAGTTTGGCACGGCAGTCGTTGCCAGAAGTCCCAATGCACCAGAAAGACAAGCAACCATTCCTTGGCATACATGGTGGAGGGGAGGGGGGGGGGGGGGCAGCTCAGGTATTAGAAGTATGATCCCTGTGTTGTTGGGGCTCAGCCAGATGGGTACATAAAAGCCTAACCACACAGACTGGGTACATGTGCTGGTGACCCAGCAGGGTGGAGTGGGTCTACAGTGGGAAAGGAAGAGCGGAAGGAGAAGTACCCATGCCGTAGATGCTAGGGAGGGAGTTGTTACTCAAATATCTCACACTATGAAGATAAAATTTAGAAGAGGTCAGACACCAAAGGAGGACCAAAAGTGCCAAATAGGAAGGACGAAAACGGGAACAAAAACTGGAAGGAATACGAAAACTCAGGTGGAAAGCCAGGTCAACATAAGTAAGAACACACAGGGGTGAAGGAACAAGGACAGGGAGGCAGGGGCACTGGAAACGAAATGCAGCCTGGGAAGGAAGATTGGGCCAAATTACCTCGAGGCACCATGTGGGGGGTTGTCAAGTGAGGACAAATCTGGCAACCTTTCTGCCCACATAGGGTTTGGCAAGCATTACAAGCTTTCTCTCTGTGCATGCAGGCATCATTATGTTGAAATGTAAGCCCAACATGGCTTGCCATGAAGGACAACAAAACGGGGCATAGAATATCGACAATGTTCCACTGTGCTGTAAGGGTGACATGGATGACAACCAAAGGAGTCATCTCCTATGAAATGAAATGGTGTCCCTGGCAGGCGACAGTCAGGTTCCACCATTGTCTGAGGCATTTCCAGACATGTCTCCACTAGTCATTGAGGCTCATTTCGAAGCAGGAATCATGACTGAAGACAGTTCTACTCCAGTCAATGATATTTCAAACTGAATGTGCCTGACGCCACTGCGAATGGGGTTTCTGGTGTACAGAGGTAAATGGTAGTCATACAAGGGGTGCCGTGAGCTCAGCCCCCTTTCTGCGAGGTGCCTATTAATGGTTCTTGTGGTCACTGAAGCACCAGCTGCATATTGGACCAATGATAATGATGAATCTGAGGCTCCAAGTGCCTCTGTGATGATTGCTCAGTCCTAACCTGTTGTGTCTCTAGGTCAACCACTTCCTTCCTGATGCTGTTCCACAGTCAGCCACTTCTGCCAACATCATCAGATAGTGGCATTGCTCCTGTTCAACTCTCAAGCAATTCGCCGATTACTCCAACCAGCTTCTTTGAGCCCAGTCTTCTTTCAGATGCTGACATTTGCATATATTGTTCAAGCTTCTGTCTGTGAGACATAGTTACTGTCCAACTGAGTACACAGAATGAAATTCACAAAAGTTTTATGCCCTGGTATCGACATATCCCATGTTTACTAACCTTGTCAGCTACATGTTGAAACTGTGCTGCAGCATCACACATTTATCTGTTGGCCGTCACAAATTTACAATTTTGCATTTTCCATCAATACCTGTATAAATATCAATATGGGACAAATCTGCCCTTTGTGGTGCATCCTTTTTTGTCTGAGTGTGAGTGAGGCTGCAGGCTTGTCATAAGGTACAGTGTTTTCAATTCTGCATTGAAAATTGGGTGTGGGTAAAAAAATCAAAGCAATATGGGTGCTGAATTTGCTCTCAGTGAGAAATAGCAACCATGTGGTTGACACTCAGGCAATTTTGGCACTTTCTGCCGAAATCCTGTTGGGTTTCTGAACCAATACATAAATGTGGATGAAACATGGATACACTGTTACACTCCAGAGACATGTGAACAACCAAAACAGTGTGTTTTTGAAGGCAAACAGGCTCCGAAGGAGGCAAAGGTGGTGAAATCTGCCAGAAAGCTGATGGCCACTGGTTTTTGGAATACATGCAGAATCATCTATGTTGATCACATGAAAAAGGGGCAAACAACTGGAGACTGTTATGCATTGTCACTAAACCAGTTGATTGAAGAAATCAAGCAAAAATCTTCATCTGAATAATAAAAAGGTCCACTTCCATCACGACAATGCACAGGTGCAAACCTGTGCAGTTTCAATGGCCAAAATTATGGAATTAAAGACTGAATTACTGCAACATCCGTCATATTCACTGGATTTGGCACCCAGTGATTTTTATTTCCAATCTTGAAAAAATTGTTTAACAAATGACGGCTCAAACTGAATGAGTACGTCATCACCGAAACAAATGCCTACTTTGCATAACTTCAGAAATCCTAGTTTTTATATAGCTCAAAAGAGTTAGAGCAACATTTGGAGAAGTCCACAGAGTTAACAGGGAATTATGTTGATTTTTTTGGGGGGGGGGGGGGGGGGACTGAAATAATTTGTTTTTCTATCTTTTTCTAATGACTTACTGAATGATCCTCATTATAAGGTAACAAATTTCTTTTCAGATATGCATTTTTCTCAGAAAAGTGCATCAAGCTACTATAGTATAAGAATGTGTGTTCTGTTTCAAATTTTCTGTATCTGAAGCACAAATATTACAGACTTCTTCAAATCAAACAGAAACCACTGTGAAACAATCTTGTCATGTAGACATCTGCCACTTTTTGCCTTGTGGGATGCTCACCATATGAAGATCACAGAACTCTTTGCAAATAAACACTACTTCCCCAAGGCAAACACAAAAGCAAATGATCAGTTGCAGCTAAGTGACAAAGATGTGCCAGTGGCAGTACAAATGAAGCCATGTGAAACCTGCCAATAATAGGCACCTGTTCGGTAGTCCCTGCATATTATGCTGACACCTTGACAGCAGCTGTGGCAGAAATGATATTGTGGAAGCAGTGTGGGCTTAAAGTCAGATTAACACAAAGGCTTCTCATTGGCAATTACAAATGAAGATTAACACAAAAACTGAAACTAAACTCTGCCCGAGCAGGCCACGAAGGCCCAACACTACCAACTGGCCGCCATGTCATCCTCAGCCCACAGGCATCACCAGATGCAGATATGGAGGGGCACTTTGTCAGCACACCGCTCTCCTGGCCGTATGGCAATTTCCGAGACCAGAGCCACTACTTCTCAATCAAATAGCTCCTCAGTTTGCCTCACAAGGGCTGAGTGCACCCCACTTGCCAACAGCGCTCGGCAGACCGGATGGTCACCCATCCAAGTGCTAGCCAGCCCGACAATGCTTAACTTCAGTGATCTGACAGGAACTGGTGTTACCATTGTGGCAAGGCTGTTGGCCCAAGATGAAGGCAAGGAGAACTGATTTTTCTCCTTCCAGCTGTCAGTCTCACTGATCCTGAGAGCAGTGCCTGTCTGTGTATGAATACCTCTGCCAACTCTACAGAAGACTGTTAGATTTTTCTGATCACACGCCTTTCACTTGATGTTCTTAGACTTTGGTTTACCTCTAGCTATCACCTTCCCCTTCTGTGGTCTTCAGAGGCGGAGGGGTGGGGAGGATATGGGTAGCCGGTAATATATGAAATTTCTAATTTGAGAACTACAATTTTTTTTATCAAATCTTGAGTCACTTACCTTCGACCCAGAAATTCCTCTAATCCTCCAGCGAACTTTTACCATTTTTTCTTTAACGTGGAGTGTTATCTTCAACACATCCATTTTAACGAATGCAAATTTGAGGTGCCCAACTACTCTTACAGCAGCTATCTGACAAACATATGGCACAATCCCTCTGAAAATTCATAAAGTTGTACTCATGATCTGACAAATAAAATAACTTAATAAAATACTTTTGGCCAATGTGAAATTTGAGCAGTTACTCACTGAGTTATTGTTCCTCTTATGTTGTTTTCGAAGATTATCTCTGGATGGTAAATACTATAGTCCATTGGCTGAACAAACAGTTTTGGGAGCTGCAATTCAGGTAGAATTAACTTGTGCAGAAGCATATAAAAACAATGTAAATAAAAATTATTACACAAGCCTTTCATTGTTTAAAACACTATAGAAATACGACAACTATGACACTGAGACAAGCAAGAAGAAAGAAAGCATAAAGCTCTATTACACACACACACACACACACACACACACACACACACACACACACACACACACACACACCAGCAGAAAATGTAAATGGTTTTACTAGAACTTGGGAGTAATTTGGAAAAAGCCTTCATAAAGTATTGCAGTAACAACCATTGGTCAGTAAGTGCAGTGTGGTGACACTTGGGTCAGTAATCATGTACGCAAAAGTAGTTATGACGAGCTACTAGCCATACTCTGTAGAAAACTGCACCATGTAGCAGTAATATCTGGAGTGAGCAGGATGGTGCCCCCCACATCAGGGAAAGACTCTTGTAATGAGCTATGTGATTGGGTACAGGGTTTTAGAGTAGCAAGTGCACACCAGAGTCATACAAATAGAGGATTTGGATCAATCCAAATGAAGTTGTCCAATAAAAGTTAAGTTGGTTGCTTCACCATTTTTAAATATTTTAATTTTTTTATATGTGATTACCCTCTAATTGAGAAGTTCAAACTAGTTTTTATTAAAAAAAATTATCTTTCACCTTTATTGAATGGTGGCCATTTTCATTTGTAAGTTCACGACGATGTTTCAGTTTAGAGACGTTAGCAAAAATTTGAATACCTCTGCACTGTGTTAAGTTACAAAATTGCAATTGACATGATTGTTTTTACAAAAGTGTCCTCTACAACATAGTCTATTAGACAAAATACCTTGAATTCAAAAGTAACCAGTCAAAATGACCTCCAAAGATTGGTATCCAAATTTTCAAAACTCCACTTTTTAGGCCCAAAAATAACAAACTAGGAGTGATTTATCAGAGTATTTTTTACCTATAGTTATTAAAAAAATTGATAAGAAGAACCAAATGAATATAAGTAGGTGGCCATCAAAGCCCTACTGGCGGAGCCGTCCAAGAATATTGTGCCTCCAAGTAGTGTCATAAACCTGAGTGGTGGTGTTGTGGTCTTCAGTCCTGAGACTGGTTTGATGCAGCTCTCCATGCTACTCTATCCTGTGCAAGCTGCTTCATTTCCCAGTACCTACTGCAGCCTACATCCTTCTGAATCTGCTTAGTGTACTCATCTCTTGGTCTCCCTCTACAATTTTTACCCTCCACGCTGCCCTCCAATACTAAATTGGTGATCCCTCGATGTCTCATAACATCTCCTACCAACCGATCCCTTCTTCTAGTCAAGTTGTGCCACAAGCTCCTCTTCTCCCCAATTCTATTAAATACCTCCTCATTAGTTATGTGATCTACCCATCTAATCTTCAGCATTCTTCTGTAGTACCACATTTCAAAAGCTTCTATTCTCTTCTTGTCCAAACTATTTATCGCCCACATTTCACTTCCATACAAGGCTACACTCCAGACAAATACCTACAGAAACAACTTCCTGACATTTAAATCTATACTCGATGTTAATAAATTTCTTTTCTTCAGAAATGCTTTCCTTGCTATTACCAGTCTACATTTTATATCTTCTCTACTTCGACCATCATCATCAGTTATTTTGTTTTGCTCCCCAAATAGCAAAACTCATTTACTACTTTAAGTGTCTCATTTCCTACTCTAATTCCCTCAGCATCACCGACTTAATTCGACTACATTTCATTAATCCTCGTTTTGCTTTTGTTGATGTTCATCTTATATCCTCCTTTCAAGACACTCTCCGTTCTGTTCAACTGCTCTTCCAAGTCCTTTGCTGTCTCTTGACAGAATTGAGTAATATATATATAAAAATCCCAATACAACGATGTTTACAGAGGAAAGCCTGTTGTATAGCCGTTTCTAGCTGGTTAAGTGTGTCAAAAGTGGATCAATATCTCCAGAGTCCACACTGAGAGCAGCTATAGAACTGCCTAGTCTAAACACCCAGACCATTCAAGGGTTGACCATTCACTACAAGGTTCCCTCACAGCTCGTTACAGTGACATTCCAGCCATTGCTGGGACGTGTTCAATCCCTTTCTGGTTTGAGGAGAGGTATCAAAACTGCCTACTCCCCAAGTTGGGAAATTGTACTGTTCACCATATTCAATTAAAACAATCTAAGAGGAATCCCTTGGATATTGTTTGCAAGTTTCACAGTATGCATAGTAGCTGCAGACAGTGCCCAATACAGGTCCCACATGGAGAAAGGGCAATTGTAAGACTCAGAATTGTTGGATCTGAAGTCCAACTTATCCTTCTCCGTGGACACACAATAGCAGTGGAATGCTGGACCCTGGCTGCCAATGGCAGTAATCATCGCAAAGTACTCTATCATCGAGTGATGTCTCCAAGCGTTGTTCGGAGGCACCCCTGCCTCCGCACTGTTAGGATAGGTAAATGACTGCATTTACCAGAAATCATCATGATGGCTTCCCTTACTTTCATAGAACAAGTGGCACAATTGATAAAGTTTGGGAATGAGTGTCATGACCTTTTCTTGCTCTCCTTGATTATGCGTCAAGCTCTGACTCTCACTACTTCATAGACAGCTTGGTTTGCTGCAGTTGGGCATTACTTAAACCGTCGCAGAGCCATACACCTGACTTGGATTTGGTGAGTGGCATTCCTCAGTCTACTGAAAGTGTCTAAGATGACCTGAGGACTTCGGGATTGTTAAGTCAGTAGCATGTTCGGTCACCTATTCCTGAATGCTACCTTGGTGTTCAAAAACTGCCAGCTGGCTGAAGAGCATCCTCTACACTGCTTCCCTTCAAGATTGATCCAGAGTGAGAAGTGGTTATTGGAATGAAGGTCACCAGTAACCTCCCACTGAGCAAAGTCTGTGAGGGCTGCAGAGTAGAAAAGAGGTCTATGGCTGAGAATGACCCAGCAGTACTAGTGAAATGAGTGGGAGAGCCCGTGCTGAGGAATCGCAGATCCTGCTACAACACGACTTTCTAAAACTCTACCACCGGGGCAAAAAGAGTGGGAGCCCTATAATACATTACAGGTACTGAAGTCTCCCAGTGGGAGAAATTATTGGGAAGTTGATCAAGAAGATCTGTGAGAGCCCCAGAATCTATTGCATCTTGAGGAGGTGAATACAGTGAGCATATAGTGATCCTCTGACTCACATGAACTCCAAATGCTTGCAGGTTGATAACTAAGTATAGAGCACGGCAGTTGCCTGTGTTAGGGACAAACACGAGCCATCCATGTTCCCCCTCAGATCATCCTTGCTGTAGAGGGTATAGCCTCAAAGCACAGGGGCATCAGTAAGTTTAAAATGTGTATCTTGTAAACAGAATCACACGAGATACTTGTGCGTTAGGAGTTCCAGTTTCTTCACATTTTTCCTGAACCCACTGATGATGCACTGCAGTATGGGAGACATTTTTTAGGTGAGGTTTTCCTTTCACTGTGTGTCTCCACTGGATGGAAATCCTGCACTGGATGGAGGCTTAGTCTGGGGGCTAGATGGTTGCCTCAGGCAGACATTGTAGTTCACTGTCTCCAAAGCAGAATCATTAGAATTGTCAGATAGAATGACATCTAGATGGTATGACAGCTTATGACTTTTCTTCCAATACCGGCACTTCCCTTTAGGCTTGGCTGTCAGAGGAAAATATGGAGCAACAGTATTGTCAGTGGCAGCAACAGTGCCAGTCTGTTTACTAGAGTGTGCCTGTTGAACTGCTGGAAGCTCTGCAATGTGAGCTACTGTGGCTTTTCCTGAATTTCTGACACAGGGAGGGGTGGTGGCGTAGGCTGCATACTAACACCACCATTGCAACTGCACTTGCAAACACAGGGATTAGTGCTAACACTATTAACCTTCATTTGTGTAGAGGCACCAGCTTCTGAACAGGCTTTCTGAGAGTGGAAGCAAATGAAGTAGTGAAAGCTGGAGGTTGCATTGCTTTATACATTTTTTTGCCTCACCGTATAAAATATGCCAATTCCTTTTGAGCTCCTGTACCGTCTTTATTTAAGGTAGACAGTGCAGTTTCTATTCCAGACAGAGTGATCCCAAAACATACTTTGGTGGGGAAGAACAAATGACTCCTCGTAGGTGGCCTTACCAAACTTGCTGCAAGTGGTTCTTACCTTACATGCTTCAGTGGTATTTCCAAAGCACTGGCCTTTAAAACAGGCATCTATAAACTGTAGCTGGTTCACTGAAGGATACACTATAAAGGTTCATCATAGTACAGCTAAAATGAGCTGGAAAATGGAAATATGGTGAGAAAATGCAGCTTATACAGACTAGAGTTAATTAGCTTAAGCAGTTGGATAAATAAAATATATACATAAAAGTTTAAAAAGGTACAATAGTGGAGGAGGAGGGGGGGGGGAGTAACCTAAAGCCACTCTGGGCACATTCTGCAGCAAGGGGTAGTCTCTCCACTACCATAACAGACATCGAACGTGGAGGTGCATTACATTTTGTTATAAAATCTGCTTTCCCTCTGGAAACATCAGACTTTGGTAGCTGCTAACCCTCTGTCTGCAAGTATCTGAGGTAGTGAGATAGACAGGTTGACTGCTTATCTCAGAGCAGCCAGCATTGCATATACACTACGAGAATATGGATGATCGTGAGGGGACTACCAAAGCTGCACTGAGGGGAATCCTCTTGATGCAAAAGGAACTCACAGATAAGTCTGGTGTAGCCGATATGCAGTCAGCACAGTATGATTGCTTTTTTATGAGAAGCATGGAGAGAAGAATAATTTCAATAATTTTAGAAGACCCAACACACCCACTGTACCCTGAAAATGGAGTAAACAAACTGCTATCTTATGAAACTCAGCTCGTTCTAATGTTCCAGAAGACTGAAACGTAGCAAGCTGGAATCTCATCCATCTGTTATGTTTTCTGCTCCCAAGAATAACTAATTTTTTTTCACTTTCTCATTCTATTTCCTATACATTTGCATATCTAACCAGCAAACCCGGCAATGCTTCGCAATTGCTAGTCACCACCTCTTCAAACAATATGGAAAGTAAAGCAATCCTCAGAGCACACTGACTAGGTGGCTTCTCCATTTCTCCATTTTTTGGCAAATGCTAATACAACACAGTATACCTAACAAAGAACATAAATCTTGTTTAACACAACTCTCATTGCATGTTAACTGGTGGGCGTATGACAAGATTGGGGAGTACATCTATCAAGCTAACTGTCCTGGTCCAGGTGTCAGGCTGCAACCTACTTTTTCTCTCTTCATCCTACCAGCTTGGTGCACTATATAAGAGTGCAGCCGAAGCAATTGCAGCCACAGAGCAGCTGTTTTGCCAGGCTCATTATATAATTTTAAATTTATCTTACTAATTACTAGTAAATGTTCCACTTGTATGTGTCAACTTCCTCCACAATGGTGTTAGCAGCTATCAATTTCTCACACCCTTCTGCACTACATACCTTCCAAACAACTAGGTTTGTATAAAACCTACATTAACAGTTCCTGTTTCACTTTTGGTCTGTTGATAATTTTAATGATAAATCGCAACACAACAAATCACTTTATACTCGACAAAGTTATGAGCACGAAGAGGAACAGGTGAATCAGAGGTAGGCACAGCAGACGATTCCAATGCCGATGGATGTCCCGGACAGCTCTGATATGAGGTGTTCGGAGGCAAGCTGCCGGCCAAGACATCTGTTATGAAAACATGTCTGGATGGAACATGTCTGGTGAGAATGAGAAGCAAATAATGACTGTACGTGGTGAGGAAACATTAAATATCTTATGCAAATATTAAAGAGCAGGTGGTCTCAAGCATTGGAATGGTGTGTTTAATCATGCATGCCATTTACCAGTAAACCATGGGTATATACAGTAAAACTACTTAAATGTTAGGAAACTGTTCTACAGACTGCTGCCACCTACTGTGTTGGCCACTTGTGTGGATTGCTGGGATTAATAAACCTACCAGTTTACTGCAGAGTTGGTGATAGCCTACAATTACACACTGTGGCAACTGACTTGTGTTCAGGTTAGGTCAAAAATTGTACTACAATTTCTGAAGTTAAATGCTTTGATGTGTTGGACACAAATGAACTACAGGTCACTTCAAGTGGCCAGGGTGATGAAACTAAAGACAACTTGGAAACGCAATGGCCGCATCATCTCTCGTTAGAAGAGAGATATTCAGTGATTCTGATGCAGTGTTCCTAACTTCTGGAAATTAGGGGGAGAATATATACCTGGTGACGTAAGACCTTTTCTTCCTCATAGTTCAAATGCCTCACTTTAATAATAATACAAACTTAAAAATGTGTGGATACGAGAAAGAAGACATGGCCGAAGTGAAAGGATGATGAAGTTTTGGGAATATAAAAACAAGAAAGCAGTGCTAAGTAACAGCTTCATGTGCTCCTTACAGGGCAAAGCAAAAATATTTGAAACGAAATATTGTAAGAAAGTGTTGAAGTTGAAATAGCTATCTATTACCAATACAACAAAATCTTTTATAAAAGATTCAGAGTTGTAATAAAGCAGTCACTCAACATAACATTCTCTTATTTAGAGTTGGTGATACATATTTCAATGAAAGGATCAACAGTAAACAATTTTAATAACAGTTAGCAATCACAACAGAATATTATGATGTGATCAGTAACAAATTTCTCAAACAAATATACCCTACAGCTCATGGGCAATATGCAAACAACATTTTATGTCCACTTGGCCAGTACTGTGGAATACCAGTAACTATGAATGAGGTGCTGATGCAGAATGGTTAATGGTAGCACTCCCACACAGCATAAAGCTTGGCTATTAATCTGGTTCTGTAAACACCCTTGGCAACATAACTTCCCCTCCTGGTAGATGGCATTCATATTGAAAACATACCAGACAAAATACTAGTCACCACCAGGAGACTTCTTGCTAAAACCAGACAACACTACCTCTCATCTTAATAATAGTCTCAACTTGATTCATGGCATGATCATGGGCTCATCCACATACAAGACTCCTTTCTCGCATCTGATCACGTCTCCAAGCCCACTCATAACGGCACTGATCACCTACAAATGATTGGCACATACACATCACTACATTGCCATTGCCTGGCACCAGTTCTAATCCATCTACAGCACTGTAAAGAAACCAGTGTGACCTTTTAAGAGGGTAACTAAAATTTTGTCCAGAGGAGTTACTTTAACATTAAAGGTCATGCTGGTCCAGAAATCCTAAGCTTATAATTAGGGCTAGGATTTTTATGACAAATTGAATAACATCGAGGATAGGCTACAACCCTGTCTCAGTTCCTTCTCAACCACTGCTTCCCTGTCATGCCCCTCAACTCTTATAGCTGCCATCTGGTTTCTGTACAAATTGTTAATAGCCTTTCCTTCCCTGTATTTACACCTGCCACCTTCACAATTTAAAAAAAGAGTATTCCAGTCAACATTCAAAAGCTTTCTCTACATCTACAAATGCTCAAACGTAATTTTGCCTTTCCTTAACTACCTTCTAAGATTAGTTGTAGGGTCATTATTGCCTCACGTGTTCCAACATTTCTATGGATTCCAACTGATCTTCCCCGAGGTCGGCTTCTACCAGTTTATCCATTTGTCTGTAAAGAATGTGCGTTAGTATTTTGCAACCGTGACTTATTAAACTGATAGTTTGGTAATTTTCAGACTTGTCCGCACCTGCGTTCTTTGGAATTGGAATAATTATAGTATTCTGGAAGTCAGAGTATTTTTGCCTGTCTCATACATCTTTTTCACCTGACAGAAGATTTTTGTCATGGCTGGCTCTCCCAAGGCTACCAGTAGTTGTAATGGAATGTTGTCTACTCTAGGGGCCTTGTTTTGACTTAGGTCTTTCAGCATTCTGTCATTCTTCACACAGTATCATATCTCCAATTTCATCTTCATCTACGTCCTCTTCCATTTCCATAACATTGTCATCAAGTACGTCGCCCTTGTATAGACCCTCAACATACTCCTTCCACCTTTCTGTTTTCCCTGCTTTGCTTAAGGCTAGTTTTCTATCTGAGTTCTTGATAGTCATATCAAGGTGTGTCTAATGTTACTCCTACTGATGCATGCTTCTACATCCTTACATTTCTTCTCTAGCCATTCCTGCTTAGCCATTTTGCACTTCCTGTCAATCTCATTTTTGAGACATTCGTATTCCTTTTCACCTGCTTCATTTACTGCATTTTTATATTTTCTCCATTCATCAATTAATTTCAATATCTCATGTGTGACCCAAGAATTTCTACTAGCCCTTGTCATTTTACCTACTTGATCATCTGATGTCTTCAATATTTCATCTCTCAAAGCTACTCATTCTTCTTCTGCTGTATTTCTTTCCGTTGTTCTTGTCAATCGTTCGCCAATGTTCCCTCTGAAACTCTCTACAACCTCTACTTCTTTCAGAATGAGATTTTCACTCTGCAGCGGAGTGTGCGCTGATATGAAACTTCCTGGCAGATTAAAACTGTGTGCCCGACCGAGACTCGAACTCGGGACCTTTGCCTCTCGCGGGCAAGTGCTAGTTCTGCAAGGTTCGCAGGAGAGCTTCTGTAAAGTTTGGAAGGTAGGAGACGAGGTACTGGCAGAAGTAAGGCTGTGAGTACCGGGCGTGAGTCGTGCTTCGGTAGCTCAGTTGGTAGAGCACTTGCCCGCGAAAGGCAAAGGTCCCGAGTTCGAGTCTCTGTCGGGCACACAGTTTTAATCTGCTAGGAAGTTTCTACTTCTTTCAGTTTATCCAGGTTGGTTTGGGGTATAAAGGGACCAAACTACAGAATCATCAGTGCCTTTTTCCTGATGCAAGCATGGCTCAAGGTACAAAACAGCCAAAATAGTTTGAAAAAGTAAAAGGGGAAAAAGGAGTGGGGAACCACACCTAAATAGAAAATTAATGGAATGAACAAAAATAGGGAAAACATACACCACAAGCAAAAGTAGAAGAAGGTATTAAAACCTTAGAGCAGATGGTCTGGGCTGGCTGATCACTACAATAAAAGAAGATGATCCAGCCACTCTGCAACACATTAAAATGTCCACCCCAAGAAGACAAGGCGAGATGAACACATGTAGGGAAAAGATGATCACCAATGCAAACAAATGCAAAGAAAGTGCAACAGAGTTAAAATGGAGGGAGGGTGGTGGCCTCAGAGAGAAAGCTAAATACCCACTTTTAGATGGTACGATAAAAAACCCTTCGGAAATAAAATGTAAAATTAAATCTGCTGTTAAGGCATTGTTGCCCAACACTGGAGGTAGGGTGCTGGGAAGGTTAAAAGTCCACCACAGAGGGGATAAAAGTGGACAATCCAGCAAGATGTGGATGACAGTCATGTGAGCCACAGTGACACCGAGGTGGATCCTCACGACAGAGGAGGTAGCCATGTGTTAGCCACGTATGGTCAATGCGGAGCCAGCAGAGAACCACAGAGTCCCTGCGAGAGGCCCACATGGAGGACTTCCACACATTCGTAGTCTCCTTAATGGCAGGCAGTTTGTTGTGCGTACTGAGATTATGCCATTCCATCTTCCAAAGCTGAAAAACCTTGCGGAATAATAATGATCGCAGGTCAGTTACGGGTATGTCAATCTCCAGAAGTGGTTTCCACGCAGCCTGTCAGCAAGTTCATTTCCTGTGATCCCAACGAGGTCTGGGGTCCACACAAACACCCCAGGGCACAGATGGAACCAAAGGATGGCAGGGGCAGTACTGGTTGATAGATTGTAAGCTGCTCAAGGAGTCAGATGAAACGACTTGCAAGGGCATGAGCGGATGCGCTCATGAGCACAAGAGATGGCCACCAGCTCTGCAGTGAAAACACTGCAGCCATCTGGCAAGGAGTGCTGTTCAATATGTACTCCATGTACAAACGCGAAGCCAATGTGACCATCAGCCATCGAGCGGTCGGTGTAAACCACTTCATGGTACCGGTACACGTCAGGAATCTAGAGGAAGTGACAGCAGAGAGCTTTGGGGTTAACTGAGTCCTTAGCACCTTATGAAAGGTCCAGGCAAAGCTTCGGCCTAGGTGTACACCATGGAGGTGTACATGAATGGACCTCAAGTATAGGTGGTAAAGGCAAGGACTCTACTTCAGACCGAAGAGATCGGACACGAACCGCAATCGTAAGCCCTGACCTGGTCCTCCGATGTGGAGATTAACCACCGTGGGTGGGAAAAGGAGATGGTAATTCGGATGCTCAGGAGAACTACGAATGTGGGTAACATAACTGGTGAGCAATTTTGTCTAACCTTCAAGGGAGGGACTCCGGCCTCCACCAGAACACTGGTCACTGGACTCGTCCTGAAAGTTCCCATGGCCAGTCAAACGCTACAGTGGTGCACTGGGTCAAGTAAATGCAACGCCAAGGGTGCCGCCAAACCATAAACTGGGCGCCCATAGTCAAGGCAGGATTGAACCGTGCTGCCAGCACTTCCGCTTCAGCTGATGAAGATGAGAAAGCCGCATCAATCAATCAGATGTTAAAAACCAGTCCTAAGAATTGCTATGTCTCCACTACAGAAAGTGGATCATCATTAATGTAAAGTACTGGTTGCAGATGAATGGTACGACACCGACAGAAGTGCACGACACACGACTTCGCAGTTGAAAATTGGAAGCCGTGGGCTAGAGCCCATGACTGCACCTTGTGGATGGCTCCCTGTAGGCGCCACACAGCAACACCAGTACTGGAGGAGCAGTACAAAATGCAGAAGTCATCTGCACACAGTGAAGGTGAGATGGACGGCCTGACAGCTGCTGCTAGACCATTAATGGCCACTAAAAATAGAAATACACTCAATACAGAGCCCTGCAGGACCCCATTTTCATGGATATGAGGGGGAACTATGGGAGGCACCAACGTGGACACAGAAAGTACGGAGTAACAGGAAATTTTTGATAAAAATCAGGAGCGTGTCCCGGAGACCCCAACCATATAATGTGGCATGAATATGGTATCGCCAGGTCATGTCGTAAGCTTTTCGTAAGTCAAAGAACATGGCAACCAGGTGTTGGTGCCTAGAAAAGGCTGTTCAGATGACAGACTTGAGGGACACAAGATTATCAGTGGTAGAGCAAACCTGGCGGAAGCCACCCTGACATGGAGCCAGTAGGCCATGTGGCTCCAGGAGCAAACAACCGCCTACTTGCCATACGTTCTCTCAACTTACAAAGATCACTGGTGAGGCTGATGTGCCGATAACTATCCACATCAAGCAGGTACTTGCTGGGTCCAAGCACTGGAATGATGGTGCTCTCTCACCATTGCGATCGAAAGATGCCATCGCACCCAATTCGGTTGAAGATGATGAGGAAATGTCGCTTCTAGTTGGACGAGAGATATTTGATCTTCTGACTGTGGATCCGATCTAGCCCAGGAGCTGTGTCGGGGCAATGTGCAAGGATGCTGAGGAGCTCCCACTCTAAATGGAGCATTATAGGGTTCACTGTAACATTCAGTGAACGAGAGGGCTTTCCTTCCCATCTGCCGTTTGAGGGTGCAAAATGCTGGGAGATAATTCTGCGACATGGAGGCTCGAACATAGAGGTCAGCAAAGTGATTGGCAATTGTGTTTGCATTGGTAGATAACACACCATTGACGTTAATACCAGGGACACCTGTCTGGGTCTGGTACCCACAAACACATCTGACCTTCGTGAAAACTTGGGAAGGTGATGTATGGCACCCAATGGTCAAGACTTAACTCTCCCAACACTCCTGTTTCCGTCTTTTTATAACCTGGCGAATGCGGGCACAGAGACATTTAAAAGCTATTAGGTGCTCTAGGGAATGGTTCCGCTTACGTTGCTATAGAGCTCAACGATGCTCTTTAATGGCCTCAGCGATTTCCAGCGACCACCAACGTACTGACTTTCGCCGGGGGCACCCTAAAGAACAAGGGATAGTGTTTTCCGACATAGAAATGATCGTTCTACTGATCTGCTCAACTACCACATTGATGGTACCATGTGGGGGGGATTCAACGGTGACAGCAGACGCATAAGCTTCCCAGTCTGCCTTGTTTAAATCCCATTTTGGTAGACGTCCAGGGGAATGGCACTGTGGGAGTGACAGGAAAATGGGAAAGTGGTCACTGTCACACAAGTCATCGTGGGCTCTCCAGTGGACAGATGGGAAAGTCCTGGGCTGCAGAGGGATAAATCAATGGCCGAGTAAGTGCCATGAGCCACACCGAAATGTGGGGGCCCCAGTATTTAACAGGCAGAGGTCGAGTTGAGACAGGAAAGTTTCGACATCTCTACCTCGGCCAGTAATCACGGTGTCACCCCACAATGGGTTATTGGCGTTAAAATCTCCCGAAAGTAGGAAAGGTTTAGGGAATTGATGAATAAGTGCAGCCAATGCGTTCAGGGGTACAGCACCATCTGGAGGAAGATATACGTTGTGGACAGTTATTTCCTGCATCATCCTTATCCTGACAGCCACAGCTTCAAGAGGGGTTTGTTGGGGCACAGGTTCACTGCATACTGAGTTCAGGACATACACAAAAACTCCACCTGACACTATTATAGTCGTTACAGTTCTTGTAATATCCCCTATAGCCGCGGAGGGCAGTGGTCTGCATTGCCGGGAGGGGGTGGGGGGTGGGGAGATCACACAGCTTGCAATACAATATTTTACTGTAAGTCGATAATACTTTCCCACCCTGCTGAGACATGAACTGTTATATGAGGGCAATTCAAATGAAAACCTTAAAAGAGCTACAGTACTTTTAATTGTAACAATGAACAAAAAACTTACATGTCATTTTTCGATGTCACCACCCCGATGCTCAGAGCAGGTTTCCACTGCTTCAGAAGTAAATATGTACCTCGATGAAAGAATTCTTTTGGTTGTGTGTGTAGCCAGTCGTGCACTGCGGTTTTCATCTCTCCATCACTTCTGAAACTTCTGCCTCCCATTGCTCCTATGTGTGCACCTAACAGATGAAAATCACGAGGAGTGAGGTCTGGTGAATAAGTTTCCTGAATAGTCCCAACAGTCTTACGGGCTGTACGCAGTCAGGCACTGACATGCTGTAGCAATACTCCTTAAATCAGAAGACTCATTTACTCCTGACTGCAGAGTGAAGTTAATTTTTCAGCATTTCTGAATTAGAAGTACTGGTTACCATCACTCCATTATCCATATAGTGCTCCAAAATTAATTCATTTGCATCCCAGAAAAGAATGAGCAGAACCTTTCCACCAGATAGTTGAGTGCAGAATTCTTTTTTGTTTCAGTGATGAGCTGTGGTGTCATTCCTTGTATGACCTTTTTGTTTCTGGTTGGTGACAATGAAACCACGTCTCATCGCCTGCAACAATTTTTTTCCAGAAATGCATCACCTTCGATGTGGAAACTATGCAAAAGTCCTTCGTCGACATTGATGACACAGTTTTTCAATTTGGCAGTCAACTGATGTGCAGCCCGCATCGCAGACACCTTACTGAACTGCAGTATATTGTGTACAATACTCTACACTGAATCAATACTAATATTCAAACTTACAATTATTTCATTAAAAGTTACACGTCTGTTGTCCTTCACATGCTCCTCCACTAACACAATGTTCCGATCTGTCATTACGCAGTGAGCCTTCCCTGGTCTTAGGGCATCCTCCACATACAGTTATACCACTTTTAAACTTCCTACACCACTCGTACACTTGCTGAAATGACAAACACAAATCACCATACTGCACTGTCACTCTGAGACGAATTTCGATTGGTTCGACACCTTCACTACACAAAAAACGCATTACAGATCCTCGCTCAATTGTGGTGCACATTAACAGCAGGGCAGACATCTTGTTGTGGATGCAGCTGCCTTCCTCTGTGTTATAGCATCACTCTGCCTGTCACTTCTTGAACCTCAAGGAACACTAATGCCACCTACCCACTCAATCACACACTTTTCAAAATTTTAGGGAACCTTTAAGGTTTTCATTTGAATCACTCTTGCAAATTTTACTTTAGGCCTTTTTACTGGACTCTACTACTCTTACTTTGGACTTCAACAAGATTGAACAACACATTGAGAGACTTGTCTGCAGTCCAGAGTCCAGAATGCTCATAGACTACCAACTCCATATTGTTTAGTCAAACAAAATGTGGGAGGAAGGTAGATATTTGCTATTTTCCAGGAAACAAAGGGAGAAATGCAATTCTGCAAAATGTAACATGGAAGAAAGAAATTTCATAAGAAAAGTTCTTTAGTGAGCACAAATATTACGAATATGACCATTTACTTACTAAAATATGTTGTCAGCAACAAATGGCCATATATACAGAAATATGGCTTAAAATATTACAGTAATCGATCTAGTTTCATTCATAACAGGCACTCTTAAGAATTTCAGGAATATGTCAGTCTTACAGAAGTAAGACACAATGTCCATGAGCATGTCACACTGCACATTCTTCCTACCATGAATGTTATGTTACTGATTGCATTGAAAAACCTGGTAAGTTGAACACTTCCTTTGACACATTTCTGTTCAAAACCATATAACAGTGAAACTTATCAGGTTGGAACCTGAAAAGTTGGCAAGCTGGAAATGGGTCAGTGTCTCTGGATGTGTGTTAGCACACCACCTGCACGACAGCCTACCTTCAGATGGACAGCAGCTGCCTGTTGAGTGGTGGAGAGCAACGTCACCAATAGGACAGGTGGCTATGCATTGTCATAGCATTTTTTCGTGTTTTTTGTGACCTGTATGATTTAAGTGCTCCTTGATTATGTTGTACTAAAATCTTTAATACACTGAAATTAATATTAAACCCTGGTGTAAATCATTCTGCCACTGAAAGTGATGTGTGTCTGTTGCATGTGAGGCATCTCAACATTGGAGAACGAGTGGGTACATTACAAGTGGTGCACTGGTTGGGAAATTTGCTCGATTGAATAAATCACTTAGAGAAGGAGCTTGACACTCGTATAAAAATAAAAATGGACAGTGAGCAGAGTCAGCACTCGACCACTCTAGAAGATCCAGTATGATGGTGAACAAACTGGAAGACGCTGGTTGTTAAGAAGAAGATTTTGGAGGGGGGACTGACAGCTATCCCACAGTGAGGTGCATTCACAGCATGGTGACATTTTCTGGCAGACTGCCGGGAGGCCCCAAATTGAGCAATTCAGATCAGCAATTCATTGGGCAGTTTGCACACTGTTCACACACCCGCACCAGCAGGTAGCAGACCTGCAGCAGATGGCCATTGTGTACTGCACCAGAGGCAACTTGCTAGCTGAAGTGGAACAGTTGTTTTGGCTGCAGGTCAGACACCGCTGCCACTACAATGCAATGACATCACTATTCCACACCACACTGTGCAGTATCAATTAGCAAAGATAGGTGTTTCTTCCTGCTGCTGCTTGGCATAGCTGTAAGAAAATAGATGCCACACTATGCAGCACCATCAGCCAAGCTAGGTATTTCTTCCTGCAGCTGCTTGATACAGCTGCAAGAAAACAGCTGGCAAGGGCAGATAAAGCAATCCAGTAGGCCCAACCTCCAGCTGTTAAAGTGAATGAAGAGCAAGTTTCAGAATTACAGAAAAAATTTGTGAACTGAGGTACTGAATAAGATGGTCATACATAATTGACTAATATTGCTGGGGAGGAAATAACCTCAAAAAATTAGAAAGCATTGGTTCTGAAGACTGATCAAACTGTTGCTGTAAGCCACTAATGGGCTGTCATATTCTGAATCTAAAGTGTCAGTGTCAGTATCTAGTTCAGAGATAAATGTCTGATACATGCAGTGATATTATTGTTGTGAAAGAATAGGTAACTAAACAAGTATAAATTTTTGATACACTTTTGAGATCAAAAGTTGCCAGTCTCAACTCAAGATTTGATAGGAAATTAGATGCCTACCAGGAATGTGTGACTCTTAAGCAAGAAGTACAGGGAAAGTAACAAAAGAGCTGGAAATTTATAACAGCTCCTTCCAAAATTGTTCCTCTGCTGCCTACGCTCGGCTGTTACAGCACAAAGCTCCTGACTCAGACCAGCTTCTAAAGGCGCAGGATGCAATTATGTAGGAGCAAGGAGTTTTGACGAGTAATTAGCAAGAAATGAACTGTGTCACTGTGGGGGAGTGAGAAACCCCCAAAAAATGTTTTAATGACAATATTAAAGAGTTCTCATCCTGTAGATAGTGCATAATGCATCAGCAGCAGCTCCTTTCATCAGACACAAAAAGTTTAATCAATTTGAAACTCTGGGGTACAGCTCATCCAGAGGCTCTCATATACAAGAATTTGCTGATGTATTACTTGTAACTTGAAACCACAAGGAACAAATTTCATTTATTATAAGTCATTTAATAGGTGGTGCAGTCAGGTGGGTACTTTCACACTGCTGATTCTTGTAGCACTGTTCAGGGTTTCCCATACAAATATCTTTGTGAATACAGATCAAAAGATGTGTAAAAAAGATACTTGTGATTCTGGAGTGGGTATAAGTATGAATCCAAGTGAGGCTCTCATGAGTTTTTGGGAGTACTGGTGGACTAAGTTAAATTACTTTGACACAATGCTGAAGTAACTGTAATGAGTCTGGTATTCTGTTAGAAGGTCATAAACGGGACAACGATCTGAAAAGCAGTAATAGACATCAAGATGATAAGCGTTTAAACTAAATCTTGCCTTAGCTAGGGATCAAGTGATGACTAATCAATACAGTCCTACAGTTACCCAATCACAACTTTATTGATTTAACACCTGACAAACCCAAGGTAGGAGGCACTATGTGTAATAACACCACAATGTGTAGGGTTGACGTAATAGCAAGTTTAGTCATCCAGTCATAATAAGTGACCTGCTAGAAGACGATGAGGTGACTAGGAAAGACTGCTCACACCTTAATAGTTATTCAAACTGGCATCATCAAAGGCACATGCTTTGGCAGATAATGCGGCCAAAATTTCAGCTACTGTACAAACATTTTTCAAATCACTACCAGAAGGAAGCAAAATAGTTAAAATCCCATTATGGGAACAAACCGTTTGGGCTAATAAACTATCAACAATAGTGATATCAAGCATTGTTTACCTTAAGAACTGCAAATACAAGAATTTGAACATCGCTTTCTTATTTATGAACATGTTAATAAGTGTTGACTTTTTAATCAGATATAAACATAGACTCAATTGTTACAGCCAATAGTCAGAGTTAAGGAAATATTGGTGTTGTATAGCCAGTTTGGCAGCAATAATGGATCTGATTTACTGGATGTGGGAGTGTGACATGTGAATCTACAAGTATATGGACTTAGTGCGAAAATAAATCACAAAAATTTGTATTCTGCTAGTGAAGTTACTGCAGAGTGCATAAAGGTGCAGAATGAAACCCATCACACTGTAGCATCTCTAACTAAAGGGAAAAAAATAATAATGAATTTACTAGTGATTATCTTTCTACATCTACATTTACACAGATAGACCACAAGCCACTGTACATTGCGTGGCAGAGGATAACCTCTATTACTACTTGTCATTTCCCCTCCTGATCCAATCGCAAATAGAGCGAGGGAAAAATGAGCTGTTCACTTCCATATGAGCCCTAATTTCTTGTATCTTATCTCTTGGTCCTTACGCAAGATGTATGGTGGGGGCAGTAGAATCGTTTGGCAGTCAGCTTCAAATGCCAGTTCTCTAAATTTTCTCAATATTATTTCTCGAAAAGAATGTCGCCTTCTACCCAGGGATTCCCATTTGAGTCCCTGAAGCATCTCCATAACACTTAGGTGGTGTTTGAACCTACCGGTAACAAATCTGGCAGCCCGCCTCTGAACTGCTTCAATGTCTTCCTCCAATCCGACCTGGTACAGGTCCCAAACACTTTAGCAGTACTCAAGAATAGATTGGAACTGCATCCTATATGCAATCTCCTTTACAGGTGAACCACTCTATCTTAAAATTCTACCAATACACCAAAGTTGACCATTTGGCTTCCCTACCACAGTTCTCACATGCTCCTTCCACCTCATATCACTTTGCAACATTACGCCCCAATATTTAAATGACTTGACTGTGTCAAGCTGGACGCTAGTAATACTGTATCTGAACATTACAGCTGGTTCTTCCTAATCACCCGCATTAACTTACATTTTTACACATTTAGGGTTAGCTGTCATTCATCACAACAACCGGAAATTTTGTCAAAGTCATCTTGTATCTTCCTGCAGTCAATCAACTTTGACACCTCACTGTGCACCACATCATCAGCAAACAACTGCAGACTGCTGCCCACCCTGCCCAGCAAATCATTTATGTATATAGAGAACAACAGAGCTCCTGATTATACCCTTGTCTACTGATGAACACTCGCCATTGAGGACAACATACTGGGCTCTTCAACCCACTCACCTATTTGTGAACTTATTTCACATGCTTTTACCTCAGTTAACAGCCTGCAATGGGGCGCAGGGTCAAATGCTTTCCAGGACTCTAGAAATATGGAACCAGCCTGTTACCCTTCGTCCATAGTTCTCAGTATACCATGTGAGGAAAGGGCAAGCCGAGTTTCGCACGAACAATGCTTTCTAAATCCATGCTGATTCATGGACAGAAGCTGCTTAGTCTCAATAGAGTTTATTGTATTTGAACTCAGAATATGTTGAAGGATTCTGCAGCAAACAGAAGTTAGGAATATTGGTCTGTAATTTTGCGGATCCTTTCTTTTACCTTTCTTATATACTCGAGTCACCTGCATTTTTTTCCAGTTGTTTGGGACTTTATGCTGGGTGACAGATTCTCGACAAATGCAAGCTAGGTAAGGGGCCAATGCTGTAGGTTACTCTTTGTGAAATTGAATTGGGATTCCATACAGACCTGGTGATTTATTTGTTTTCAAATCTTTCAGTTGTTTCTCTTTGCCAGGGATGCTTATTACTATGTCATCCACACTGGAGTCTGTCCAGTGATCAAATGACAGTACGTTTTTACAGTTCTCCTGTGAGAACGATTTCTTGAACATGAAATTTAAAACTTTGGCTTTTGTTTTGCTATCTTCAACTGCCACACCCAACTGGTGAAGAATGGACTGAATGGAAGCCTTAGACCTGCTTAGCAATTTTACATATGACCAGAATTTTCTCAGGTTCTCAGCCAAATCTTTCGTTAAGGTGTGACAGTGGTAATAGTTGTATGCTTCGCGCATAGATCTTTTCACAGATGCACAGATCTCTATTAACCTTTGCTTGTCATCATTTATGCGTCCCCTTTGGAACCTAGAACACAACAGCCTCTGCTTCCTCAGCATCTGCCGAATTTTGTTGTTAAACCATGGTGGTTCTTTTCCATCCTTTATCCCACTTACTGGACACACAACTCTCCAGACCATGAGTGACAATCTGCTTCAACTTTGCCCATAATTCCTCTACGTCCATGTTACTGGAACTAAGTGATGCCAATTCACTGTCTAAGTGAGATGCTAGTAACTGCTTATCTGCTCTAGCTAGCAGAAACACTGTCCTAACCTTCTTGACTGATTTATTAACTTTCATAATCATAGTTGCTATAATGACATGATCGTTAAACCCTGTTTCTACACTGACACTGTTAATAAGGTCTGGCCTATCTGTAGCTACAAGGTATCAGATATTTCCATTGTGTGTGGGCTACTGAGCTAGCTGCTCAATACAATTTTCTGAAAGTGTGTTCAAAAGTATTTTGCATGACTGTCTGTACACCCCAGCAATGAATCCATAGACATCCAAGTCTATACTCGACAGGCTCAAGTCGCCTCCAACTCGTAGTCTATGATCTTGGTATTTACGTGCTACTGATTGTAGACGTTCCTTGAATGACTCCAGAGCTGTCACAGCAAATTGGGTGGCCAGTAAAAGTGTGTAAAAACAGCCAACAATTCACTTAGTTTCACCTACACCTGTTATACATGACCAGATGACTTCACTATCACACACAACTTCGACCTCAATAGAGACAATATTTTTTGTCAATTGCAATGAACACTCCTCCTATGGCCTCTAATCTGTCTTTCCAATATATGTTCCATGACTCGCTAAATATCTCAGAGCTTTCCACTTTGGGCTTCAGTCAGCTCTCAGTCCCAAGAATAATTTGAGCACAAAGAACTTCCCTGGAGGGCAGTAAATTCGGGAACTTTATTACAAATACTTTGACAGTTTACTGATAAAATTGTGACAAAGTGTCTTTATTCTGAACACCATTTGACTTGACATGTGAATAATCGGGTCTACTGCCGAATGTTTGTGTCGCTCTGGCACAATATTTCGGCCACGTAACTCTTTGCCTTCTTCACGTGCTACCTGAGACTGCCATATTGGAGGATCTTGTCCAGATGCCAAGAGGGGGATGTAGTTCATGTGTTCGCCTGAGGATGCTGAGTTCACTCAGTTTCCTTCTGAGATGCCGAGAGGGGAATGTAGTTCCTGTCTTCGCACTGGACAAGATCCTCCAATACAGCAGTCTCAGGTAGCACCTGAAGAAGGCATCGAGTTATGTGGCCGAAATATTGTGCCAGAGCGACACAAACATCCGGCAGTAGACCCGATTATTCCACATGTCAAGATCTCGCCGGGAAAGCCTGAAGAGTTACACCATTTGACTTCTTTTGCTGTGAACCAACTGGTGAGTGTTCATTAGAGCACCTCGCCTAACCTACGAAACCCTCGTGTGCACTATACAAGTACTCTGCTACCTGAGTAGCTGTTCCCTTTGTGTAGTGCACCCCTGACCTATCAAGGGGAGTCCTACAAGTCCACACATGGTAAAGCAGGTCTAGAAATCTGCAGGCAAGACTGTCACACAGCCAATGAAGCATTTGGCTGAGACCCTCCACTAGGCTCTAAACCAAAGGACCCCGATCAACACTGGGAACGATGCAGCAAATTGTGATCTCTGCTTGCACCCCGTGTGTGAGGCCAGCTGCCTGTACAAATTGAGGACCACCCAGAACCCATGTGACAAGCATGGTTGGTGCTGACGTGAGCCACAACATGCAGACAACTGTCCTCTGCATGCTCAATAGCCACAGACAAGGCGGCCTCCACATCTCGACATACCGAGTGCACATTTGCTTTCTTCCCAGCCCTGAACACTATCTGCCTAAGGTGCTCCATAATGCACCTGACACTGGAGCTACCAATAACCAGCAAACCCCTCTCCCCATGTACCTGCTCAGAGCCTGTTGAAGGAGCAGCCACCTGTGCATTCACAGGGTGAATGGGAGGCCAGGCAGTTAGTCTCCACATTGGCCCTCTGCCTCGAGCGACGTGAACGCATTACCACTCACCACTCGCCCTGCTGCGAGGGCGGATCCACTGCACAGGAGGCACCTCGGAAGCAGAGCCCATGAATAAAACAAGTGACACCTCAGGTGTCCCTTGCGATGTGCCCGATTCTCTGCCCCTCCTACACCCTGAGGTAGCAGCCTGAAGGTGACTGACTGTAGCTAACAGCATGTTCAGCTGTTTGTGAACTGCAGACAGCTCCTCCTGCATCTGCACACAGCATGTGCACATCCTATCCAGCCTAGTAAGACTAACTGAAGAAGTTAACCATAAAAGGATACAATCCTAGATATGTGACTTGTTACCCTCCTGATGTGTCACCAAAGGACGGTGATGCATTAAAGAGCTATGTAGCTGGCTGTTCTGTGAGCAACAATTGCACTAACAACTGCATGAATTTACTTACAAAAATGCGAGATTAACTCTCTTGGACAGAGAAACATGCATGAAATTTAATAAATATATTACGTGGAAAACATAGCAAAGGATACACACTTAACTTGCTGCTCTCCAGACGTACTCTCATCACAGCTGAGAGCTGGAGCTTGACTGACAGTCAGTACAGTACACTGGTACTTCAATTTTATGTTCTCTGATTTCAAGTTTTTGGTGTTTCTACACGATAAATTTATAGCCCCATGAAGTGAAACTGCAGCACCTAAGCGTTCTTTTGAATTTACATGTTACATAGTATACAGAAATTCACTGAGTTGACTTTTAATAGTTTTTAACATCAATTGGTGAAGTAAATTCATTTTTTCACTTCCATTTCTATCATCACGAGAAGGAAACACATACCCAAGATGTTACATTCAAACACCTTTCACCACACTTCACAGTTTTCAATTCAACTCACAAAGTTTATCAATTTTTGCATTTTTCTGGGTGAGTACAAAGGAAATATCTCTCAAAAACTTTTGATTTGTAATTTGTGGTTGTAACAGGTCAGAAAATAGCTTGATGACCTTGTACCCAGGTACCAACTTACATTTTTTAACGAGTTTTTTTTTACTCGCTGTTATACATGCATGATTTTTTAAGAACTGATGAAATTCATAACCACTAATTATTGTATAAACATTGTATAGCACATTTAATTTTCTTCACTTATACAGAGTTTCTACAATGTAATGGAGAGGACTACTATTTTTAATTGTATATGCCAATTACATATGTTGGGGGGAGGGGGGGGGGCTGAAAGCAGGACACATGGCTGGCTCCTTGGCTACACTGTAGATTATAGGAAGTGGAAGAAAAACTATGCAAGAAACAGTCCAATAGAAAAGTGCTCCAGGATAATATAGTAGCACAGCAGTAGAATGGAGAAAGAAGGAACAATGGAAGAATAGTTTACGCACAGGTAGATAATATGATTCAGAAATTCATGCAAGAGCCACTAACCACCTGTGAAATTCTTGTATACCTGCTGTTGGTAGGGAGATTGCAATGAAATATGGAAAAAGCCAGTACTCACAATATTAAACCAACACACAAAAATAATACTTCAGTATGATGAAATAAATGTTTTACATAGTTACACTAGTGCTTACTGTATTTTTCAGTGTCTCATAAACATGCTGCTGCTGCTCTTTTGTAGGTTTCTCTTCTGTTGGCTTTTCTGAGTCTGTGGTAGGTTGGTCAACAGATCTTAGAATGCTTTCAGGAATTAAGGTAGCATGAGCATAATTGTCACTTTGTAACATTACTAATTCATTTTCAAGTTTTTCACCATTATTCTTGTATGAAAAATTCCCACTTTCTTCATTAGGTGTTTGTGGCTCAACCACACTCAATACTGATGAACAAGTAACTTCTGTTGCTAGCGGCTGAAAAAGATCATAACTGGGTAACAAGGCAGTGTGTAACATCAAATTTTAATGAAATTTACAGTTTATAGAGTTTTATATTATCTGAACTTTCGAGTCGTCATGAAAACAAAATAAATACATAAATACAATAATCACCAAACTAAAATAAATAATGTTTCTAAATATTAAGTTAGCAGCAAGCAAATACTGCCCATCTATTAATATCAAATACATAAGAAATAATCTTTATTTGAGTATTCCATTTCAGCCTTTGACTGGAATGAGTTGGGCAATTCATGTGGAGGAAAAACACGCAATTGCTGAACCAGGTAAAAACTGGAGTCCTCATTATGAAACAATAAAACCTAAATTCTACTCACCATAGTAGCAATCACAGTTAAATACGTATTTGGTACACCTTCTGAAAAAAAATGAGTTTAACAGCAGAGAAGCTTTAACTTTAGGTTGAAAGCATGCAGTTTATCAACTAAGAACCATTTATTCTTGCAGACATGTGTTAAACAAAGTATAACATCAAAGAATGAAAGTATATTCAGTTAACCAGATTAATTATCACTTTGGCCGACTGTTCTGATCATGAACGTGCCCCCTCGCCCCCTTTTTTCATTTCTGCTGGTGGTCATGAATATGCGCCTCTGAAGGGATCTACCAATGTATCTTCAGAACGATAAAATGGTATTTTTAATCATGTCTGTTCAGGAGCTTACATTATTTGAAAGTAGTTGCTTAATGTAATTTAATTTAAAACAATTTGTAAGGAAAGCCCTCACAAAATTTACATGAAATAGGTTATGTAATATGGACAATTAACATGATTTCTGCTTCGTAATAGGAAAGGGAGTCAGAAGGAGGGAGGTTTATAACTCACTGGCTGATGTAACAGAAGGTAACATACTTCACATTTATATAACAGCCACTTAGAGCAATTCATAAAATGTTCGCTTTGCTGTAAAAATTCTTGAGGGTAATACAAGAAGTTTCAATAAGTAATGCAACACATTTTTTCTCAGCCAATTTCAACTGAAAAAATGTGGAATTTGTTGTGGGACACTGTTGGAAATTTCCACTTCAGTCCCTATAGTTTCTTGAAGTTCTGATGGAAGTGGTTCCAAGCAGATATTCATCGGTGCTTGCAGAATGTCTACAGAGACCTGGCAGTGAACAAAAGCATGGTGTGTCATTGGGCAAGGTATGTATCATCATTGCAACCAGATCACACAAACCCGTCCGATCTCCCACATACCAGACGGCTGCACACAGTTGTGACCTCAGCAATGTTGGAACATGGGGACACACACATTTGAAGTTAATCAAACACCTCAATGCACAACTGGAAGTCTCTGCTGGTAATGCAGACACATTCGTCCATCATTTAGGGTACTCAAAGGTGTGCACCCGCTGGGTTCCTCACCACCTAACAGACCACAAAGAGTAACAAAGGACCATCAGCATGGAATTGGCTGATTGTTACAAGGCTGACAATTTTTTTGTTTAACATCATTACAGGAAATGAAACATGGGTTCATCACTTCGCACCTGAAACAAAACTGCAATTCATGGGGTGGTGCCACGCCACCTCCCTTCCGAAGAAAAAGCTCAAAGCCATACTCTTAGCCAGTAAGGTCATGGCAACCGTCTTCCAGGACTCTGAAGGGGTTATTCTGTTTGATGTCCTCCCTCATGGTGCAATAACCAACTCTGGAGTTTATAGTGCTAAAGTCAGGAAATTGAAGAAACTAATTCAACATGTTCATCACCAGAAAAATGCAATCTTCTCCTTCACCATGACACTGCAAGGCCTCACTCAAGTCTGCATAATGAAGAGCAGCTCACAAGATTTCATTGGACTAGTCTTCCTCATCCACCCTACAGCCTGGATCTCGCACTTTCTGACTTCCATCTGTCTGGCCCAATGGAGGAAGCACTGCATGGGAAGCAATACTTGATGGGGAGGTTACTGATGCAGCAAGACGATGGCTCAGACACATCAGCCAGTAGAGTGGTACCATATGGCACACAGGCCCTATCAGTATGGTGGCACAAGTCGGTTGCACTGAATGAAGATAACATAAAAATTTTGTAACCAAAAGAATGGGGAATAATATGATGCATTGGAATTCTGAATGAAGCTATCTTTTAGGAAAAAAAGTGTTTAATTACTTACTGAATGTCCCCCTTAAAGCTACCATAACAATGCAATCAATATTCTCAAAAATTACTATGTATCATGTCACAGTCTTCAACACTTAAGAATAATTCACTGAAATCATTTCTGCCCATTAATTACCACTGCACACATACAGATGACATTTCTGCCCTGGACAAGGTCCCATCGGGGACTCTTCCTCCATAAAAAGTCCAGAACCTTTTGTTGATGACACCCAGAAAAAGCTGCAGTTCATGCAAAGTACAACTAAATGGTTCAAATGGCTCTGAGCACTATGGGACTTAACATCTATGGTCATCAGTCCCCTAGAACTTAGAACTACTTAAACCTAACTAACCTAAGGATATCACACAACACCCAGCCATCACGAGGCAGAGAAAATCCCTGACCCCGCCGGGAATCGAACCCGGGAACCCGGGCGTGGGAAGCGAGAACGCTACCATACGACCACGAGATGCGGGCTGCAAAGTACAACTGTCTACAACATTTTAGAAGTGAGCAGCTGTGGCAATCACTGGTCCAAGTATCGCAAACAGCACCCTTACAAGCCTCTTAACAACAAAAGTCCATATTTCATACAAGGGAGTAATGAATACTTCTACAGCTTTCCTTTTGCTGGCAAAATAAGAATTAAAGATAAAGACTGCTACTAAAATAAATGTCAATTATCAGTGGCCTTGTTAAAATAATCAGAGGCACAGGCAGCTACAAGTTCTAAAACTTAAGATTTCAAAGACAGAATTAACTTGAATAATTTTCTCTCACCCATTTACATTCTACCCTACTTTTGAATTCAACCAAAAAAATTAATGTTAACTGAATATTCTGTCGCTTCTTGGTAGAACAATATCAAAATACACTAAAAGTACTAGTTTGCTTTTTTTCTGCAGTACTAATTTATTGTGTTAATCGGTTTTCGGCTTACAAGGCCTTCATCTCACATAGCACTTTTCATTCATCATCAAAAATTTAAATTAGTTTATCAGTCTCTTTTTAAAACATAAAATAAAACAAAGTTAGTCTCAAATAATAGATCAAGATGGTCAGTGAGTAATGCAGCCTGTCGTAAATACTTTTAAAATGCTTTTACTTCAGAACCATAACCAGTTTCAGGCATTCATACCCATCATCAGTTGACAAACATTTCCAGTTACATTAATGTTAGCAATCCGAAGATGGGCATGAATGCCCAAAACCAGTTATGGCTCAGAAATAGAAGCAATTTAAAAGTATTTGTGGTTACCTGTATTATTCAATAACAATCACTGATGGCTGCAGAGTTTCCAAAATCCAGCATGGATGAAATAACATAAATCAAGATACTATAGCTGGCAGACCACTCATCAAATGAACCAGACACCAAAGAACATTCATTAGAATATATTTCCTTAATCAGAAGAGGGTTCAAACAATAAATAATAGTGTAAAATGTACACACTCACTCAAGGAATAGAGAACAGACCAGCTGGTAATCTGGCAGCTGCCCCTGTCAAATGCTAAAATAAGTCCACTAAAATGTGCAACAAAAGGAATCCATTTATCAGCATACACCATCTCATTTTAGACCAGGCTGAGTCACTTCAAGCCACTGCAGGATGATGACACCCCTCACATGTAAAGAAAATAGGATACGTGGGATGGTAAAGAAATTTTTGAATGGCAATTGCTTAGGAGACCAAGAGCTGGTACTGTCGAATCTGAAGAGGGAAGATACCCACTTGAGCAAAGGAGACTGTCTACTACAAGACTAGTCCGAAAGGCACCGGAGGGCCAGACATGCCATGATGGTTGACTGGGTTTAACTGTTTTAAAGCTGAAGGAGCTGCCAAGCCATATACCTGGCAATCATAGTCCAGATGGAACAAAACCACACCCTAGTAAATATGGATAAGAGTAGCACAATCTGCACCAAAGATGTGTTAGCAAGGTAGCAGAGAGCATTAAGTTTCTGCATGCAGGTAGTCTTCGGGTGGCAAATATGGGACAGCCAGGTCAGTTTTTAATCAAAAAGGGGCCCAAACATGTGACCGTTTTACAATCTACAGGTGCTGTGTACCTAAGTGTAATTCTGGGTCTGGATGGACTGTGGTATGACAGCAGAAATGCATGACTCAGATGTTTGTAAGAGAGAACTGGAAACCGTGAGAAAGAGCCAATGCAAAGGCCCACCACATATCATCTGGGAGCTAGAATTCAGCTGAGGCAACCGAGTGGATGCTGCAGAAAATACAAAAATCATCAACATACAATGTGGGTGTGACCAGTAGGCCAACAAAGATCACTAGCTCATTGATGGTTATGAGGAGGAGTGTGACACAATACAGAGCCCTGTGGGATGCCATTCTCTTGGTCAAGTGGGGAGCTGAGCGAAGTGCCGACTAACCCAGAACAATTGGTCGGATAAAAACTGGTGAATAAAAATCAGTACAACAAGGCTTCAAAAACCCCAGTCATGGATGGTGATTAGCAAATGATCACGCCAAGTGGTGGCATTTAGAAAAAGCCTGTCAGACTGCTGTTTCCAATTTTTGAAGGTGGTCAGCTGTGGATCTTCCCTCCCAAAACCACACTGACAGTGGGGAAAGAATGGCCCAAGATTCAAGAACCCAGTATAATCAGCGGGCAACCATCCTTTCCTGCAGCATACAGGGTAGATTGGTCAGGCTAATTGGCTGGTCACTATCAAGAAGCGTTGGGTTCTTGTCTGGCATAAGGATTGGGACAATTACGTTATCTCACCACTGCGAGGGGAAGGCACCTTGGAGCAAAAGATGATTGAAGACTAAGGATATGTTGCATTTGGGGAACATTCAGTTGTTGGTTCATTTGACTGAATTGAATCGAGGCCTGGAGCTGTGTCATGGGACAGGACAAGAGCCTCAAGTAGTTCCCAGTCAGTGAAAAGTTCATTACAGGATTCAGATTGGAGGGGAGGGGGCGGGGGGGGGGGGTGAACCAAAAGGGAATGTCTTCTACCTGTCGTCTCTGCAGCAGAAAGGGAGCCGGGGAGGAAGAGGATGCCGATGCTGTTTCAAAATGGGTCACATAGTGTTCTGCAAGAACTGATGAATCACTACCAAGACCACCCTATAAGACAAGACCTTGAACAGCTGTTGAATGTTGGCAGCTCATAAGACCATGGAGCTTTGCTCACCTCCGAGATGAAGAGACATACATCCCCAGGGAGGAGACAGTGTTTTCACCATTCCTTGTTACAGCATTTGATTAGATGGTGAGCATTAGCATGAAGTCACTTAAAAGTGATAAATATGTCATTTGAATCACTGCAGAGATCATCAGTGATCCTGAATAACTACTGAAATGTGTTTGGCCTGCCATGGCACCGGTCAAGGGGGGGGGGGGGCTGTAAAAAGGGGAAAAGCAGTTCCAGAGGCATGGATGATCATGTTTGGGACCCACTGCACAACCTCATCAACAGAATCTGACAGCGATGGCAAATGTTACAGCAGAAGCATATAAAAGTCAGTTGGCTCTGTGATGTGCTCAATGTGCTGGTGGTGGCAAGGAAATGACAGGATCACTGGGTATAGGTGTCTGGCACTAAATGTAGCAAAGCCACTAGATTGGGGAAAGAGATTGTTAGATTGATACCTGAAAAGGTAGCATGGGAGGCACTGGAGCGAGTGAATCTGTGCACATGAGACTGGAGTGATCATTGTGTTAAGAGTGGTAGGGGAAGAGGCATGGCGTTGTAGTGGAAACAGACAAATCTCAGTCTGGAAAAAGGAAGTTTGGTAGAGGTGGATCTCATGTAGGTGTATGGGTGTGAGTGGCTATTGTGTTGGCGGGCGGGGCAGCGGGAGGAGGGGTCAGATGATGTTTTTGGGTGATTGAGAATAGAACTAAATGGTTATTAATGGGTTTGACTGAGGAGTATTAATATTTAGTTGCAAATCACAGTATTCAGTTTAAGGATTATAGTACAGAAGAGTGTACAAACACACAGGGTGTGTGTGTGTGTGTGTGTGTGTGTGTAGTTGATCCAACACACAGTTTCAGGGAAGTGGAAAGGGTGCTCTCCCATCTTGCAGTCTCATCTAGATGAGTACTGCTAGCAGAAGGTAACACCCTGGATAATTTTTGTGTATTTTGTTGTTTTCTGAGGACAGCAGGGCAAATGTATAGGTCAAAGATTGTCAGTTGAACAGGTTGTGCAGGGGGGGGGGGGGTTGCTCATGTGGTTAATGGAGGATGGGGTAGGTTTTGGGTGGGGCTGGTTGGTTGTGTGGGGGGTTTGGGAGATATTTGTTTGATTTTTTAGGTGTGTGTGTGTGTGTGTGTGTGTGTGTGTGTGTGTGTGTGTGTGTGTGTGTGTGTGTGTGGTAGGCTGGGGGGGGGGGGGCTAGTTTTATATGGTGCTGGTTTAAGTTGGTATATTTTTCTTGTTTTATTCATATTTTATCGCAGTATGTATTGTGCATGTGTTTACATTTATAGTTGTTTGTGCATATTGTAATTGGTCATGGTGCAAGTTTTATACGTTAACTTGGAAGCAGGGAGACCCAGTTCCTAAGCGCCACAGGGGCCCCGCCCCACCAGAAATTATGTGATATAATTTTATTTGGTGTCTTTACCTAGTGTTATAAAACAGTCAGAGTACATCATGACTTTGATGTAGTATGAGTGACAGACCAGAGGTAATCAGGACCAGTTCCCACTGCCCCGTTACAGAGACATGACATAATCTTGAGCTGTCGCTAGCCAGGCCATTCGACCAGTGCCAGGGGCCCATTCTCCCTCTACACCCTCAACTCATAGAACTACAGTCACACTGATGTGACCATGCAGTTCCCCTTTCTCTACTTTGTCCTCCTGTAGCATAGCGTAGGCCATCTTGGGTGGGGTTGCTGGACAGACCAGCTCACGCATACCCCCTTTCCTACAGTGAAGTAGATAGTTTGCTAAAAATGCTCTTTAATTTATTCGGTATTGAAGAGCAGCTAGAAATGAAGCAGTTAGGCGCACATCAACCACCTATAATATTACACACACACACACACACACACACAAAGTTCACTTCTGTATATACTTTATTACTATCTACAGTATTTTTTGGATTAGGCCTATATTTATAACTGTATAATTAGAATATTTACTTTTTTCTAGTGGCTTTTAAGCAGTCTGACAAATTAAGGTTATATAACAACCACTGTGCCAATGTGGCTTAGTGATTAAAGCACCTGCATAATAAGCAAGAGGCCTGGGTTCAATTCTCTGCATTGGTACAAATTTTCATACGCTGTTTCAGTCTATATACATAAAACCATATCAGTATGAGACCAGTAAAGTCTTTGAAATGGTGTAATTAAATTGTAATTCAGAGCAATTTTGCTATAAAGTTTACTGACTCTTCTAAGCCCTAGAAATGAATATGAGCAATAGTCACAACTGCTTGGTAGTGTTTTCTGGTATTCATTTCTGAATGTATAGTGAATATCGGTACAGCATCATTGAGATCAAGTCACATTTAGGTACGAGGTTATTGAGTTAGGTGTGGGGTTTTTTGGTTGGCCTCATTTGAGCTATACAGGTCAAGTGAAATATATGATTCCCATTGTTTTTGTCTTTGTAATGTTGTGTGGAATGTTGAGGATTTTTTGTGCTTTATTTTGTGGATTATAATTGTTTTCACATGGTCCCATTACTTGTACTGTCTTACACTTAGCACTCCCCAACACACCAAACCCTCTGCTTCCCGTTAGTTTCATTTTATTCCTGGAGTTAAATATTTAATATCTTTATCACATATAAATTTATTCAGATTATTATTGAGATATTGTATATGCTTGGAATAGTAGTGTCCGCCTTCTAGCGATGTCATGGGTCACAGCGGAAGGGTGGAATCAGAACTTCTGGTACCGACAATTTTAAGTGATTCAACCACCCTTATTTAATTCAGTGTAGCAAGTGGCTAACAATTTGTTAGCATTTTCCAATGAATCTGTGGTTTTGTAATGACTTGTCTGAAAGGACACTGTAGCTATATGGCTCATTCCATGTCAGTTCAACCAGGGGCTCCAGCTCATAGTCTCAGATTGGAATGAAATTCAGTACACTAATTCTATCATGTGTGGAACACTTGTGTACAAAGTATTAGTTTCCCCTGCCAATTCGTTCCAGAATTATGACTTGTGAAAGAAGGTGGTGTGACCTGGAAATTGCAACCCGCATCTGGCAATCTATCTTCAGAGCCAACTTCAGGTCTTAATAACTTTGGAACTATTCCACACAGCCCAGTGAAATTTTTACAACCCAGTAACATCCATTTAGAGAGCACACTCTATGAATCAAAACACCAACAACATATTTCAGTGGGAAAATAAAAAATTCCAAAATGTGATTAAAAATGTTATACGTTAAAAGGGGCATTTGTAGGTGCCCTCTATGCCAAATATAATTCACTCAAAAGGGGTAAAAAAATTTTGTGGTAAGCTTAATGTGGCCTAAACACACACAGAACTCATAATGCCCATATCAGTCGCAAAAACTGAGTTACATGCACACGAAAATACAAAAAATTGAAAAATTTCTGGAAAAAACATGGATTTTCTAAGTGTGGTAGCACAAAAGGGACAAGTGGTATCCAAGCCAAATTTCACACACTGCATAAGTAGACCATAATGATATATATCCCAAAATTTCAGCATGTTATTGAAAGACATTTGTGTACAATGGAAGTTGACAGATGTATTTGGTGATGTGGCCATTGTTCCACAACACAATTTTGTAAAAACATATCGTAAACTGTTCTGCCTCTTCTTATCCTCTCCCACAACTGTTTAGTCACTAAGCAACAACATATAGACAGATTAACACAACCTATCATTAATGTTCACTGCACCTTAACTGCTAAAAACCAGTCAATTGTGCTTCGAACAGAAGTTCTCCCACACTTTAGCTACTGTACTCTGCACATTGAGTGGCAAATTGTACTGTCTTCCTGACACTGTGGTAGGAACTGGAACTGTCATAAGAATATGTTCAAAAGGAATCCAACACCTGTCTGCCAAATGTGGCCAACAAAATGATCTTGCTGGTCCTGCTGGTGCCATGAAGTTCACAAATGCATCACCTTCTGCTTCACAGCACTCTGCAACACATCCTAAGTACCATTTGTCATCATAAACAGCAATAACATAGCAACCTGGTTGTATGTTGCTGCTTTTGCTTCTGAATCCTGAGTCAGACACACTGTGAAGACACATGTTGTGCGTGAACCTATAGTTATAACCGGACAGTCTGCTCATCTGCACATTGTCAGAGTCCGCTGGAGAGAAGTGATGATGGCTCCTAGTGCCTGCAACAGTTTTAATGTGTTCTAGTCTGCTTTTTTAGCAACTCTTCGACTGATTTCACCTCATCTTTCGAAACATAGAATGATTGTACGCCAGAGATATTTTTCTGTACCCAGGTAAATAATTGAAGGTGTGTTAGAATGTGACCTTCTGTAGGGCGCTGCAGACTAGCTCGTGATGCCATGTGCTTAATGGTAGCACCAATACCATCACATACATTTTTACCATGACTTGTTGCGAAAAAAATTCCATTCTGCATTAATCTGAAAATCATGGTAATGCATGCATAAATTTTTGAAATTTTTACAGTTTTTGTACTGACTAGCTGCCCCATCACTGAAGTATTTCGCAAAATGTATGTGAGGCAGCTTGTTCTTCACATATGCCATGACAGTGCGAATGTGGGCATGAACTGCAATGGCATCATGAATTAGAAACAGTCACTAAAAATGCACAGGTTCATGACAGACACATCACCTGATTCACCTGTATAGTAAATTGCAAATGGCTGGAGAGTTGCTTAGCTGTTGTCCCAATATTATCCTTGGATGGCATCTTGAACTATAAATGCATAATTTTCAGAAAAGTCTAGTATTACTATAATTTCATCTTGTTTCAAATTATCCTTAAAAAACTGGAGATAAGCCCATTGTGCTGTTGCTGTAAAGCTGTGTGTGGTCAGTTTGTCCGTTTTTTGACAACACATTTCAACAAAATCTTCCACTGTACTTTGCTTTGTTTCAAGACTTGTGTGATCCATGTGTGTGCATTGTTTATAACAAACAAGTTTATCGTCATCTATAAGGAGTTCACCATACAGTTTGTTATTCATGTGTTCTGCAAGATTTGCCTTACCAGGACACTTTTCACACCTGTGTATCATGCACTGGTAGGAACTGATGTCACCCACTAGCAGCTTCATTGCACCTTTGTAATCCAGACCAGAATCCTTTATAGCAGCAAACATCAGCTTAGCATTTTGATGGGTCTCACATACATTGTGTGTGCCCCCTTGCACTTACAGGCACAACCCATTTTGACCGAAGATTGAAAAAAGATGATAAACCTACTTTGGTATTGGGATACTTTTCCTTTAATTCTACATATAGTTCTGATATGTTGCATAGCAACAGTCTTTTTTGCATCTGTACATGTACATTTCCCATTTTCACTGTTACATAATCTTTTTTTCCAGGCATTATTTGGCTTTAGTCATTATTTTCATAAAACTCCGACACTAGCACCTCAATTTCCTAGCCTGAGTCTGCTGAAGTTGTGGAAGCACTCCTTGGGTGGCTTTTATTTTCCTAGCTTGCTTTACCATATATCTAGAAACATTGAATTCCTTTGCAGTGTAGTCAATAGACCAGCTGGAAGGTGCAAGGATAAGAATAGCTACTTTTTACTGGCGTATGGATATGGCACATTTTTCTTTCAAACCGTGCACAATTTTGTCTAAATCAGAGCATTTGTGGCATGATTTCTGTTCCTTTGGAGCAAATAGTTCTTCCTCTTCCACCATTAGTGTGTCAGTTATTTTGTGTTTTAATTCCATTTGAGCTTCTTGTAGTTTTCTTCTACCATAGCTGGGCCTGTCTCTTTTCCCAACTTTGTGTGTCTTCATAGGAGACAAACCAAGAGCAGTCACTGAAGTATTTAATTGCTCATCCGCTGTGGTTGTAGGTGGCCGATACTCTTCGTCACTGTCATGTAAATTATCAGAATATTCTTCATTTTTTAGCAGTGTAACACACCTGGAACGTAACTTTTGTCCTGGTTTCATGATAAGTCCCATGCACTGATTCACTTTCAATACTGATTTTATATCAGTTTCTCTGAGGCTACACTTCACTGTCTTCTTATGAATCCGAAATCGACCAAAACAACTTCTTTGTAGGAAAGAATAATTATCCAGAAACACCTTCATACGATGATAAACACTAAAGTTTCCTGGAACTGTACTTCTTGTGCCCACAGGGTGTATCCCCGATCTCCATAGCAACAAATCTTGGTACAATTCATCCAGATCATACAATGCAAAGCGAATGCCCCATTTTGTTCCGTATGTTGTTTTATGACATTCAGATGCTAGTGATCTACCAATACTGCAACTTGTTTGAACAAAAGCACTACTAGTACACTCTTCTGCCTCCATACTGACTTTCCACAACAGTACTGACCCGTCTGAACTAGAATCTTAAAAACATGAGTAACCTGTAATGGTTGCTTGTTTCCTTTGTTGTTCCTGCCTAACAAAAACTCATTCTGTCCCTGAAAACTACCATTGTTTAACATTCTGTTGCCTAATGGCTCCAACAATTGCTGCAGCTTTATCTGAAACAAGCTGTCTGCATCATCACTATTCCTTGCTAAATCGTGTTAAAAGAAACGTAACCAAATACATCTCTGTCAACTTTTATTGTACACAACTGTCTTGCAATAACAAGTTGAAATTTTGCCACATATTATATTATGGTCTACTTATGCAGTGTTTGAAATTTGGCTTGGATATCACTTGTCCCTTTTGTGCTACCACACTTCGAAAATCCATGTTTTTCAGGTAATTTTTCAAATTTTTGTATTTTCGTGTGCATGTAACTGTTTGTGTGAATGATATGGGCAAGATGCGTTCTGTGTGTGTTTAGGCCACATTAAGCTTACCACAAAAAAATTTATATCCTTTTTGAGTGAATTATATTTGGCATAGAGGGCACCTACAATATGTACCTTTTAACGTATCTTCTTTCACAAACCATAATTCTGGAACTAATTGGCAGGGGAACTTAAAATTTTGTGCATGAGTGTTCCACGATTGGTAGCATTGGTGTGTTAATTTCAGCCAAACCTAAGACTATCAGCTGGAACATTTTCTCAAATTGGTTGAATTGACATGGAATGACCCATATCAATCTTTTAAACAAACAAAAATCTGCTCTCAATTGTATAAACTGTACAGCAAGACATATGTTTTTAGTACACAAACTTAGCAAGGAACAAACCCTTCTTCACACTGGGGGAAAATAAAAGTTTCAAAGTCAAGCACAACCTTTAAACACAGGTTAATCCTCACAAGAAGTATACAGTGATTCTCACAAAAAGTATACAGCGATGATTTAACCTTTCTTTTCAAAAACAGGCAGTACTAGTAATATGTCTGTAATAAACAGCAATATAACTAGTGCTTTTTTTTACTGTATTTTTGCTCTGACATCCTCGCCAAGTCAGATTTTGACAAAATATAAACACTTAAACCAAGCAGATTTTTGACATTTTCTACACTATTTGTAACTTGGAGTTTATTAAAAGCTGTCAAATTATCAATACGTTTTACTGGGTCACGCAACATCATTTGATGAGTGATGTGTTGACGCATTCTAACAAACATTACAGCTCATTAGTAGCCATACATACACATAACAAGATGTTTACAGTAAATGTATGTAAAATATATGTTAAAATTAAGAGTAGCCTACTCTGAAGTAGTTGTAAAACCTTTGACCTTTTCAGTAGCATAAAGCATCATTCTGAAAAACCTATTGTAGGGTAGGAGCAGATAACACAACACTGAGTGTAACCTGCCACAGACAATCTTGAACTAAATTGTTTTTCTTATGTATTTTAATCGTTTGTAGGTATTCTTTGAAAGTTCCTAATTCTGACAATAGCAAAGCCATTTAATACAAATATAATCAAAATATTTCACAGCACCTATATATAAATGTTTTCCCGTGTAGCTTAAATGATACTGATCATCATAACTTTCGAAATTAACTATTCAAATCATAAAACATAAGAAGTATCCTGCTCTATCCTTAACTAATGCTATCCTACTTTGTATATGTTTTCTCTCTATGTAGCCTATATATTATTTTTGTAATATGTCTGGTATGTCCTATACTGTTCCGCTGAATGACCTAAATATGAATCAACTTTGTAACTACATCCTCAAAATGATGTTGTTGTGGTCTTCAGTCCTGAGACTGGTTTGATGCAGCTCTCCATGCTATTCTATCTTGTGCAAGCTTCATCTCCCAGTACCTACTGCAGCCTACATCCTTCTGAATCTGCTTAGTGTATTCATCTCTTGGTCTCCCTCTACGATTTTTACCCTCCACGCTGCCCTCCAATACTAACTTGGTGATCCCTCAATGTCTCAGAACATGTCCTACCAACCGATCCCTTCCTCTAGTCAAGTTGTGCCACAAGCTCCTCTTCTCCCCAATTCTATTCAATACCTCCTCATTAGTTATGTGATCTACCCATCTAATCTTCAGCATTCTTCTGTAGCACCACACTTCGAAAGCTTCTATTCTCTTTTTGTCTAAACTATTTATCGTCCACGTTTCACTTCCATACATGGCTACACTCCATACAAATACTTTCAGAAACGACTTCCTGACACTTAAATCTACACTCGATGTTAACAAATTTTTCTTCTTCAGAAATGCTTTCCTTGCCATTGCCCGTCTACATTTTATATCCTCTCTACTTCGACCATCATTAGTTATTTTGCTTCCCAAATAGCAAAACTCATTTACTACTTTAAGTGTCTCATTTCCTAATCTAATTCCCTCAGCATAACCCGACTTAATTCGACTACATTCCATTATCCTCGCTTTGCTTTTGTTGATGTTCATCTTATACCCTCCTTTCAAGACACTGTCTATTCCGTTCAACTGCTCTTCCAAGTCCTTTGCAGTCTCTGACAGAATAACAATGTCATCGGCGAACCTCAAAGTTTTTATTTCTTCTCCATGGATTTTAATTCCTACTCCAAACTGTTCTTTTGTTTCCTTTATTGCTTCCTCAATATACAGATTGAATAACATCGGGGAGAGGCTACAACCCTGTCTTACTCCCTTCCCATCCACTGCTTCCCTTTCATGTCCCTCGACTCATAACTGCCATCTGCTTTCTGTACAAATTGTGAATAGCATTTCGCTCCCTGTATTTTACCCCTGCCACCTTCAGAATTTGAAAGAGTATTCCAATCAACATTGTCAAAAGCTTTCTCTAAGTCTACAAATGCTAGAAACGTAGGTTTGCCTTTTCTTAATCTTTCTTCCAAGATAAGTCGTAAGGTCAGTATTGCCTCACGTGTTCCAACATTCCTACGGAATCCAAACTGATCTTCCCCGAGGTCAGCTTCTACCAGTTTTTCCATTCGTCTGTAAAGAATTCGCGTCAGTATTTTGCAGCTGTGACTTATTAAACTGATAGTTCGGTAATTTTCACACCTGTCAACACCTGCTTTCTTTGGGATTGGAATTATTATATTAATCTACGTTCTTGTGCACATTTCCATATCTTCATGCATAAAATACTTTAGGCATTAGGACCTACATGATTTTTCGTGAGAATAAAATTTACAGTTTGCGAAAACTGGATGTACTACAATAATAATAAATAGTAACAAATAATCCAACTGGACACAGTAATACTGCACTGGTGTTAGATATTTACATAAGTTATGATGCAGTGTATGACTCCTACGAACATATTTGCTTCTAGTTTGATAAAAAAAATAGTGACAATTCTGAAATGTCCATAACACCTTGACACACAAATCTAAGAATATAATTCTATACTCACTGCTCGTGCCACAGCACTACTCATACTGCGTTTCAAAATCATAATCCCTAGGCCATCACTGGAAAATAACTCAAGTTTCTTCGTAAAATTTCTAACACTCCTCGCAATTTTAAATTCATCATTGGCAGTACACCATGGCACATCGTTACGATTTCTCATCTTGTCATTTTCTTCTAAATGCGATCTGACCCATGGAGATCTGTGAGTAATACTAGTCTCGCAAAGCAAGCAGTAATTTTTCTCAAATTGTGGTACAACACGTTCCTTTAACTGCAACGCTCGCTTAACATGTCTAACAAAATCAGAGACGGGCTCATACACGACTACTTGACCACTAGCAACAGCGCTTGTACTGCACCGGGTCCACATCACCTGCAACAGACGGCTAAATTGTTTACCAACACAACTATTACCTACAGAACAACGTTTTTATATGCTATGACTATTTAATAAAGAGTAAGTTATAAACAGAGACTCCACTGTACCAGCTTCATGCACAAATTTCAAACGAACCTCTCCAAATCGTGATCCCGACAAGAGCGTCATTAGCCTTTTCGCAAATGCCGCAGAAGTGATTTGCTTCTGCGACATTGTTATTGCATACCTTATAACAAGGGCTCTTTACAAAGAACAATCACACTCATAAAATCTACGTACATCACGTTAACCTACAGCAAACAAACTTAATCGTCCATTCTCACCGCCTCAAGCAGACTACTGCTCAGATCGCTTCTACAACCAAAGATCTCCACTTGAAAGACAAGTTGGTTTACTACTTGTTTGGGCGTGGGTACACCTACGCAGACTATTATTTGAAGAGAACATTCTATGAAATCAAAAATTCGTTAAGAATTAGTTAATTAATGTAATGCGTTACATAAATATAAACTGCATGATCTCAGGAATACTAAGATTTCTATTAAAATTGTTACTAAATTTGGAACATAATGTCAGAATTTAGAGGTAAATGTTTAAAGTATAAAAAAGGAAATTTGTGCGTGGTGAGTATCTTACATTGTAAAACTCTATTATGTAGTAGATGTAACTGACGCTGCGCTGGAGACATGTGTCAAATATATAATTTGCAGTCTTACAGGGCTGTTATGGTGGAAAAAAAAACATTTTAATAGGCAGAAACTCTAAAATAAGTTTTGACGAACTGGAAGGTGTTCAGAGTAGACAAAGGTATCTCTGAAAGTATGCAGAGATTCATATCTATTATTATTATTATTAATTGGTTTTCTGCCTCTTCGTCATATAACCCAAATCCATGTACATTTTTAAAGAAAACATGCCCTGACAATAACAGTATTACTTATGCTGTTTAACATGCCATGCAATAACAGTGGGGGTCCAGATTCAAACATAACGATAGTAAAAGAATTAGTATTGGCAACATGTCATGTTACACCATATGCAGAGCTAAGAGGTTGACAGTGTCAAATTTCTGGGATTACAACACGATAATACATTCAGTTGCACAGGGCATACCACAGAATTTCTGAAGCGCCTAAACAAGTCTGTATTTGCAGTGAGAATGATGTCAGATGTAGATGACATAAATATAAAAAAAGCTTGCATACTTTGCTAACTTCCATTCTATTACGTCATCTTGCATCATATTCTGGGGTAACTCATCAAACCGAGAAAAAGTTTTTAGTGTGCAAAAGCGTGTAACAAGAATCATTTGTGATTTAAATTCAAGAACATCACATAGAAACCTGTTGAAGGAACTATGAATTCTAACCACTGCTTTTCAGTGTATTTATTCCTTAATGAAATTTGTTGTAAGTAATACATCTCTATTTCCAACCAATAGCTCAATACATATTATCACTACTAGGAATAAGAACAATCTATGTAAAGACCTAAATTACTTACCTTGGTCCAAAAAGTGGTCCAATATTCAGGAACACACATTTTCAATAAATTGCCAGCAACCATTAAATACTTGGTTTTGAATAAAGCACAGTTTATCAGAGTCTGAAAGACTTTTTGATAGGCAACTCTTTTTACTCTATAGATTAATATCTTAACACGGACTGTCAGACCAGCTTAAGTAAAAATGTCTGTTATATTTCAGTTTTGAAAGCAATTTGTCACAACAGTCAGGATTAGGTGTGTTGTGTATGACAAATTTATTAAAAGTGTATAACAGCGTTTCATTCTGACAGTGTATTAATTCTGTAAGTGTAGTGTTATAAGCCCTTTGCTGTTCCTTATCTATATAAACGATTTGGAAGACAATCTGAGCAGCCATCTTAGGTCGTTTCCAGATGACGCTGTCGTTTATCGTCTAGTATAGTCGTCAGAAGATCAAAACAAACTGCAAAACGATTTAGAAAAGATATATGTATGGTGCGAAAATTGGCAATTGACACTAAATAACGAAAAGTGTGAGGTCATTCACATGAGTGTTAAAAGGAATCCATTAAACTTTGGTTACACAATAAATCAGTCCAATATAAAGGCTGTAAATTCAACTACCTAGGAATTACAATTGTGAACAACTTAAATTGGAAGGAACACATAGTAAGTGTTGTGGGTAAGGCTAACCAAATACTCCGTTTTATTGGCAGGACACTTAGAAAAAGTAACAGATCTACTAAGGAGACTGCCTACACAATGCTTGTACATCCTCTTTTAGAATACTGCTGTGGAGTGTGGGATCATTACCAGATAGGATTGACGAAGTTCATCGAAAAACTTCAAAGGAGGACAGCACGTTCTGTATTATCGCGAAATAGGGGAGAGAGTGTCACTGAAATGATACAGGATTTGGGATGGACATCATTAAAACAAACGCGTTTTTCGTTGTTGAGGAATCTTGTGACGAAATTCCAATCATCAGCTTTCTCCTCCGAATGTGAACTTATTTTATTGGTACCGACCTAAAAAAATGGTTCAAATGGCTCTAAGCACTATGGGACTTAACATCTGAGGTCATCAGTCCCCTAGACTTAGAACTACTTAAACCTAACTAACCTAAGGTCATCACACACATCCATGCCTGAGGTAGGATTCGAACCTGCGACCGTAGCAGCCACTCGGTTCTGGACTGTAGTGCCTCGAATCGTTCGGCCACAAAGCCAGTGATGCCGATCTACATAGGGAGATACGATCACCATGATAAAATAAGGGAAATCAGAGATTGTACGGAAAGATATAGGTGTTAATTCTTTCTGCGGGATATATGAGATTGGAATAATGAGAATTGTGAAGGTGGTTCAGTAAACCCTCTGCCAGGTACTTAAATGCAATTTTCAGAGTATCCATGTAGATGTAGAGGTAAATGTTAGCAGTTATAGTTTACTGTAACATATTCACCTATTCTGTCAATCTCCTGACAAATGCTCAGGGTAATAAGTACTGTATTCAAATGTTTTATGTTTTTTATGTTATTCTTTCTGCCATTTTCACCCACGAGAATCATCTCATTTTTGGGTCTATGGAACGAAAACTGAATCTAATCTAATCATATAGACTACAACCTAATTTTCCATTCATTGAATTTACACTGTATTCTTTGCATGTATAAAGGTGCTGATCTTATTTCAAATGTGAACTAAATATGAAAAACTTTTTTAGACATTTCATTAAAATGTCATGAATGACAGCTACTCCTGATCCCAAGAGCGTGTTACTGGACAAAAGGAGAGGCACACCAGTCTACATTATCAAATGTATCTCTAATTTTACAAATGCTATAAATGTCGACTTTCCTTCCTTCAACCCATCTTCTAGGTAAGTCGCAGGGTCTGTATTGCCTCATGTGTTTCTATATTTCTCCAGAACACTAATTGATTTTCCCTGATGTCAATTTCTACCAGTTTTTCCGTTCCTCTGTAAATAGTTCATGTCAGTATTTTGCAACCATAGCTTATTAAACAGACAGTTTGGTAACATTCACACCTGCCCTCACCTGCCTTGATTGGAATTGGAATCATTAAATTCTTCTTGAGTCTAGGATTATTACAGTTAAATCATACACTTGAATACCATCTGGAGTTTCATAGCTGGCTCATGTAAATATCAATAATTCTAGGAGAATGTTATCTACTCCATGGCCCTTTTCTCGACTTTGGTCTTTCATAGCTTTGTCACATTCTTCTAGCAGTATCATATTTCCCATCTCATCTTCATCTACATCCTCTTCCCTTTCTACAATATTGTCTTCAAGTTCATTTCCTTTATATAGCTATTATATGTTTTCCTTCTGCCTTTCAGCTTTCCGCCGGCCGAAGTGGCCGTGCGGTTAAAGGCGCTGCAGTCTGGAACCGCAAGACCGCTACGGTCGCAGGTTCGAATCCTGCCTCGGGCATGGATGTTTGTGATGTCCTTAGGTTAGTTAGGTTTAACTAGTTCTAAGTTCTAGGGGACTAATGACCTCAGCAGTTGAGTCCCATAGTGCTCAGAGCCATTTGAACCATTTTTCAGCTTTCCATTTTTGCTTAGTGCTGGTACTGGTTTTTCTCCAATGTTCTCTCTAATTTTCCTATGGGTGTATTTTCCCTAGTTATACATGCTTATACAACCTTGTATTTGTCCTCTAGCCATTCCTCCTCAGACATTTTGCACTTTCGTCAATCTCGTTTTATAGACATGTGTGTTGTGTTTCACCTGATTCATTCACTGCATTTTTATAGTTTCCTCTTTTGTCAACTAAATTAGATATCTTCAGTGTTATCCAAGAATTTCTAATATTCCTAATCCTTTCATCTATTTGAGCCTCGGCTGCCTTCCCAATATAATCTCTCAACGCTACCTATTTGTCTTCTGTTATATTCCTTTCCCCTTTCCAGTAATTCGTTGCCTAATGCTCCCCCTGAAACTGCTGACAATCTCTGGTTCTTTCTATTAAATCATGTTCCATCTCCTAAGTTGCATACCCCTTTGCAATTTCTTGAGGTTTAATCTGCAGTTTACAATCAATAAATTATGGTCAAAGTTCACATCTGACCTTGGAAATGCCCTACAGTTTAAAACGTGGCTTCGAAATCTTTGTCTTACCGCTAAAACATTCTAATGTCTCTAGAGCATCCACATATACAACCATCTTACACAGTTCTTTAACCAAATACTAGCAATGATTAAATTAATCTCTGTGCAGAATTCTGCTAAGCAGCTTCATCTTTCATTCCTTTCCTCCAGTCCATTTTCTCATACTACTTTCCCTTCTCTTTCATTTATTACTACCGAATTCTGGTCGACAATTACATTTTCGTCTTCCTTAACAATATGAATTATTTCTTTTATTTCATCATACATTATTCCAATCTCTTCATCTTCTGCAGAGCTAGTAGGCTTATAAACTTGTACTACTGACATGAGTGTTGGCTTTATGTCTGTCTTGACTATAATGATACTTTCACCATGCTATTAATAGTAGGTTACTGGCACTTCTATTTTATCAGTCATTATTAGCTATACCTCTGCATATCCCTATTCGATTTTTTATTTATGACCCTATAATCACCAGATCTTAAGCTGTTCTTCCTGCCACCATGCTTCACCAACTGCCCGTATTTCTAACTTTACACTAAACATTTCCCATTTTAAATTTTCAATCCTAACTTTCCATTTAAAGGATCTAAAATTTCATGCTCCAACCTGTAATAACAATAATAATAACAAATAGTAATACACAGATCTCCTCTTCATATAAATAAATCCACAAAAAATACACTTCTATAACATTTATATATATTAATAAAAACATTTCCTTCCTGAGACAAATTATCCGAACGATAATTATATATGTAAATAGAGGAAGTCTAAAACATCTTTCATATAATGGTAATCATGTATTAGTAATAACTGAAGGAAAAAAACTATCTTTGCTCGAAAGGTTAAGATGTTGGAGGAATGTAATATCAAGCTATTTTGAAAAATATAGATGTGAATGGTGTGTGTATGTGTTTGTGTGTGTATGTAAACAAATAGAGTCAACTAATAACAACGATTACCGATAAAGAGAATAAGCCATGTAGCTAAGATATTGGAAAGGCAATTTTGAGATCATGTTAAGCAAAAGTATTGTAAAAGATAAGAAATTTCAATAGAACCATTACAGTGCTATCTGAAAACATGAATAAATTGAATCTAATTGCATTAATTTCCTAATCATAATATAAATAAAAATGATAATAACAACAAATTTAATAAATAATGTAATATTTTTAAGATACCATCGAATAATATAAATGTAGTCATACAATGATTATTGATTGAAAGAGTAATACATATAGCTTACACACTGGAATTAGATACTTTTAGATACTGCTATTTTTTTTTCCTTTATTGTTATTTTGAAACCTGTTTACAGGCAGGCCTGCAGCAGCATACTACGCCACTGTTTGGCCGCAGAGAAACACAAAGATACAAATTAAGACAATTAGAGAAAAAAAGATGGTGGACATATAAACAGAGACAAACACTTTTTAAAATACAAGGTGCCGTTCACGGGCGTAGAGTCCAAGATAAAATTGTTCAGACACTTGGACACAGACAGAGACGAAAATTGTCACACGCGAACGTAGGTGCACAAAATGAATAACACTGAACCACTTAAGCACAAACGACGGCACACACAGAACACGAAGTGTTGATCTCTGGTGCGCGAATGTTCACTAACGGTGTACGAGTCCGGGGACCAGCCAAGAGAGGAGGAGGGGGATGGGAGAGGGAGAGGGGAGAGTAGATGCGATGGGCAGGGGAGATGGGGGGAAAGGAGGAGGAGGAAGGGGGAGGGGAAGCCCGGGGGAAGAGGGGTGGAGGGAGGGGACGGGGGAAAAGCAAAGAGAAGGGAGGGAGGGTGCCTAAAGGAAAGGACACAGGAAGTGTGGGGGGAGGATCAAAGTTGATAGGAGGGGTAGATGGAGGGTAGAAGGACATCATCAGGGAGGGGGAGCTGGCGGAAGCCAACATGGGAGAGGGTAGGGAGGGTGGAGAGATGGAGACTGGGTGGGACATGGGAATACAGGCGCGGCAGCAGGGGGATGGGAGAGGATGGGTGAGATAAGCGGATGAGGAGGATCGAGTTTGCGGGAGGTGTACAGGATCCGTATCCTTTCAAGGAAAAGGAGGAGGTGGGAGAAGGGGATGAGATCGTACAGGATCTGCACGTGGGAGGGGAGACGGATGCGATAGGCGAGGCGGAGAGCATGGCGTTCAAGGATTTGGAGGGATTTATAAAAGGTAGGGGGGGCGGAGATCCAGGCTGGATGGGCATAACAAAGGATAGGGCAGATGAGGGATTTATAGGTGTGGAGGATGGTGGAGGTGTCCAGACCCCACGTACGGCCGAAAAGGAGCTTGAGGAGACGGAGTCGGGAGTGTGCCTTGGCTTGGATTGTCCGGAGATGGGGAGTCTAGGAGAGGCGATGGTCGAGGGTGACGCCAAGGTACTTAAGGGTGGGAGTGAGGGCGATAGGACGGTCATAGATGGTGAGATAGAAATCAAGGAGGCGGAAGGAAGGGGTGGTTTTGCCTACAATGATCGCCTGGGTTTTGGAGGGATTGACCTTGAGCAACCACTGGTTGCACCAAGCGGTGAACCGGTCAAGGTGGAATTGGAGAAGGTGTTGGGTGGGGGCAAGGGCAAGGAAGGCGGTGTCATCGGCAAACTGGAGAAGGTGGACGGGGGGTGACGGCGGCGGCATCTCCGCCGTATACAAAAGGTACAGAAGGGGGGAGAGGACGAAGCCTTGGGGCACACTGGTGGAGGGGAAAAGGTGTAGGAGTCTGTGTTATGGATGGTGACGTAGGAAGGACGGTGGGAGAGAAAGGAGCCGATCAGACAGACGTAGTTAATGGGAAGGGCGAAGGTTTGGAGCTTGAAGAGGAGACCGGAATGCCATACGCGGTCATAAGCTCGTTCGAGGTCCAGGGAGAGGAAGATTGCGGAGCGACGGGAATTAAGCTGGTCGGAAAGGAGATGAGTGAGGTGAAGGAGAAGGTCGTCGGAAGAGAAGGACAGCCGAAAGCCACACTGGGTAACGGGTAGGAGGCGGTGCTGGCGGAGATGCTGGTGGATGCATCGGGTGAGGATAGATCCCAGGACCTTGCTGAAGACCGAGGTAGGGCTGATGGGACGGTAGGGGGAGACGGCGGACGGCGGTTTGCCAGGTTTAAGGAACATCAGGATACAAGAGGTTTTCCACAGGTCGGGGTAGTAACTGGTGGACAGGACTACATTGTAGAGCCTGGCCAGGGTGGAGAGGAAAGAGACAGGAGCTTCACGAAGGTGGCGGTAGGTGACACGATCGTGACCAGGAGCGGTGTTGCGTTTTGTGCGGAGTGTAGCAATGAGATCCTGTGTAGTGATAGGGGCATTGAGTTCCGTGTGTGCAATGTTGTCCAAGTACTGGAAACCAGGTGCGAGGGGAGGGACAGAGATGTCAGTTCGATCGCGGACATCTGGGAAGAGGGAGTAATCGAACTGGGAATCATCGGGGATGGAAAATACATTGGAGAGGTAGGAGGCAAAGTGATTGGCCTTACTAAGGGTGTCAGGGAAGGGGTAGATAATGCTAGAGATAAACGCCATATATATATATATATATATATATATATATATATATTATGTGGACATGTGTTTAAGATCACATTAAACAAAAATATTGCAAAGGATAGGGAATTCCAATAAAACCATATCAGTACCATCTGTAGAGGACAAGGGGTTATTTTTAGGAAATATGGTGCGAAATTGTGATTTAGTGTGTTTCAGAGCGCAATGCACCAGCCACACAGCAGATGGTGGACGAAGGCTGGCCGGCGCCTTATGCAGGTGACACAGTTTTGCAACGAGCGTCGGTATGTGTGTACGTGCGCGGCAACCGTCAACAGCCAGAACGCAGCATTAGCAGAATTACGCAGGCGCGCGCCGCGTGTGGCGCGGTTGCGTTAGCCAACTCATCGAGAACATTCTAATAAACACGGCGCCGCGTAACCGGCGGATTCAGCAGCAGTCTGCACTATTTAAGGGCATCAGAGATGGGCGTCGGCATCGGTTCGACCGATTGGGCGTTCGGTCGCTGTTACGTCGTCTTCATCAGTGACGCTGTCCCGAGGGCCATCGGGTGGAAGGCGTTGCCATTGACCGAGCATGGCGTCGCGTTCCCCGGGCTGCGCACATCAGCACGTCTCCACCACGACACGAGCGGTGGGACTGAGCTACCAACAATAAAGAGGAAGATTGCTAAAAACAGCCACCTTCTTCTACCCAGCCACGCCCTACAACCTCGACCATGTCATCCACTCCGGTCATCCTATTACACATCTAAAAATATGAATAAAGTGAATCTAATTTTATTAACTTCCTGATCATAATGTAAATAATAATAATAAAAGTAATAAATAATGAAATATACATTACTGGCCATTAAAATTGCTACACCAAGAATAAATGCAGATGATAAACGGGTATTCATTGGACAAATACACGGTGTTACAAAAAGGTATGGCCAAACTTTCAGGAAACATTCCTTACACACAAAGAAAGAAAATGTGTTATGTGGAGATGTGTCCGGAAACGCTTACTTTCCATGTTAGAGCTCATTTTATTACTTCTCTTTAAATCACATTAATCATGGAATGGAAACACACAGCAACAGAACGTACCAGCGTGAAAAAAATGGCTCTGAGCACTATGGGACTCAACATCTTAGGTCATAAGTCCCCTAGAACTTAGAACTACTTAAACCTAACTAACCTAAGGACATCACACACACCCATGCCCGAGGCAGGATTCGAACCTGCGACCGTAGCAGTCCCGCGGTTCCGGACTGCAGCGCCAGAACCGCTAGACCACCGCGGCCGGCGTACCAGCGTGACTTCAAACACTTTGTTACAGGAAATGTTCAAAATGTCCTCCGGTAGCGAGGATACATGCATACACCCTCCGTCGCATGGAATCCTTGATGCGCTGATGTAGCCCTGGAGAATGGCGTATTGTATCACAGCCGTCCACAATACGAGTACGAAGAGTCTCTACATTTGGTACCGGGGTTGCGTAGACAAGAGCTTTCAAATACCCCTATAAATGAAAGTCAAGAGGGTTGAGGTCAGGAGAGCGTGGAGGCCATGGAATTGGTCCGCCTCAACCAATCCATCGCTCACCGAATCTGTTGTTGAGAAGCTTACGAACATTTCGACTGAAATGTGCAGAAGCTCCATCGTGCATGAACCACATGTTATGTCGTACTTGTAAAGGCACATGTTCTAGCAGCACAGGTAGAGTATCCTGTATGAAACCATGATAACGTGCTCCATTGAGCCTAGGTGGTAGAACATGGGGCCCAATCAAGAAATCGCCAACAATACCTGAACAAACGTTCACAGAAAATCTGTGTTGATGACGTGATTGCACAATTGCGTGCGGATTCTCGTCAGCCCACACATGTTGATTGTGAAAATTTACAATTTGATCACGTTGGAATGAAGCCTCATCTGTAAAGAGAACATTTGCACTGAAATGAGGATTGACACATTGTTGGATGAACCATTCGCAGAAGTGTACCCGTGGAGGCCAATCAGCTGCTGATAGTGCCTGCACACACTGTACATGGTACGGAAACAAATGGTTCTCCCGTAGCACTCTCCATACAGTGACGTGGTCAATGTTACCTTGTACAACAGCAACTTCTCTGACGCTGACATTAGGGTTATCGTCAACTGCACGAAGAATTACCTCGTCCATTGCAGGTGTCCTCGTCGTTCTAGGTCTTCCCCAGTCGCGAGTCATAGGCTGGAATGTTCCGTGCTCCCTAAGACGCCGATCAATTGCTTCGAACGTCTTCCTGTCGGGACACCTTCGTTCTGGAAATCTGTCTCGATACAAACGTACCGCGCCACGGCTATTGCCCCGTGCTAATCCATACATCAAATGGGCATCTGCCAACTCCGCATTTGTAAACATTGCACTGACTGCAAAATCACGTTCTTGATCAACACTAACCTGTTGATGCTACGTACTGATGTGCTTGATGCTAGTACTGTAGAGCAATGAGTCGCATGTCAACACAAGCACCGAAGTCAACATTACCTTCCTTCAATTGGGCCAACTGGCGGTGAATCGAGGAAGTACAGTACATACTGACAAAACTAAAATGAGGTCTAACATGGAAATTAAGCGTTTCCAGACACATGTCCACATAACATCTTTTCTTTATTTGTGTGTGAGGAATGTTTCCTGAAAGTTTGGCCGTACCTTTTTGTAACACCCTGTATAAGTAATGAAGGAGAAGCTATGACACTGAGCGAGATATTGCAGTGGTTAGCACACTGGACTCGCATTTGGGAGGATGATGGTTTAAACCTGTGTCCAGACATCCCAGTTTAGGTTTTCTCTGATTTCCCTAAATTGCTTCAGGCAAATGCTGGGATGGTTCCTTTGAAAAGGCAGGACCGTCTTCCTTTCCCATCCTTTCCTAATCCGATGGGATTGATGAACTCACTGTTTGGTGCCCTCCCCCAAATCAACCAAGAAATACGAAAACTGTTTGATGTACTTATTGCATGCTTTGACAAATTCAGAAGAAAAGACAGTGTTATTTATGGCTTAGTTTAATGTATGATACATTCAGAATAGCTTGTGCAACCTCTTCATACGTAACTGAGTTCCCATGCATTCATCAAACTAGTTTTGTTTTCGAATTGTGTCGAGAGAATTCACGTCCAAATACAGTTACCATAAAGTAGTGTTATGCTTTGCGTCATGTACTTTTATTTGGAGCTCACTATTTAACAACTCGCCCATCTTTGAGATGGAACAGATCTTCAAACAATCCATTTCACGATGCTTAAACATACAGTTTGTAACAAAAAAGTATGTCGAAACATTTAGGAAACATTACTCACACATAGAGGAAGAAACTATAACATATGGTCATTGGTCTCGAGGCTCTCTATTTCCACGTTAAAGCTCATTTTCTTCTTCTCTTCCTAATCAGATTAATCATGGAAAACGCACAGAAACAGTATTTACCAGCATTACATGAAATGTTTTCGTACATAAAAGTTCAAATTACCTTCTTGGTTATGTTTGGTTAGGATGTTCAGTAAGTTGTAATTCTTAGGTTCACCACCAGCTTTTACGGCGTAAAGTCAGCACCGGTATGCCACTCGGGAACAATAGAGCAGAGAAGGCTGTGACAAGAGGTCAGGCAATCACACGCTGATTGACCTCTTTCCAGGAGGACAACACGGTAGCAGCGGCACCTACGTGAAGACGACTTAAGCACTGCACCCGACTGGTGGTAGCCACTTCGATAGCAGCTTCAACGTTATCCACTTCATTAGCTGACACATCACCGTCCCTTCATTAGCAGTCTCTACGTAGCACAGTCACTGCTGTTCAGTTGACAGACTTTTGTTAGTAGCGGTCGCTAGGAGCAGAAGTGTTACTTGTGTTTGTCTATTCTGAAGAAGACTGATTATATTATATGTCATCCTCTGCTTGCGACACATCTGTGTAATTGCACATGTGGATGGTCATGTATAAAGGATTAGAAGAATTCTCAAATCAAAGTTAAGTAGTTGTACCTGTCTCGTTGTAATAAAACTCATTAATACAAGTTGTTTGCTTGCTTGTCTAGCGAACTGAGTACGCAGGATTCGTAGACACAACACCAGCCTTCCTCCCGCCAGTTCAGAAGTAGGGGCAGGGGATGCCGGGAAGTGGGGGCAGGTGCGGGTGGCTGTAGGACAGTTTCAAACACGCTCTGGTGGCGGTATTGTGGACTAGAGCAGCCTGTCTTCAAACTTCGACTTGAACATAGATAGTCCCTGCAGTCGCACTATCCTTTGTGCCCTCAGTGGCTCAGATGGATAGAGCGTCTGCCATGTAAGCAGGAGATCGTGGGTTCGAGTCCCGGTCGGGGCACACATTTTCACCTGTCCCCGTTGATATATGTTAACGCCCATTGGCAGCTGACGGTATTAATATGATTCTAATTTCGTTCTAGGTGGCTGCAGGTTATATCCATATAAATATAGTGTCAAAGACTGTCAAGAAAGTCCTGCTGTTGTATGTCGCACTGCAAACCGTCATTTTAAACCGCGAAATGTGAGTAAATGAATGCCCCAAAAGAAGGGGTGGTATCATTAACGCCCTTTATGCCACCTCCTGAGGCCTTTTCGTGTCGTTTCTAAGTGGCAGTGTGTCTGAAATGTTTTCCTCAGTCACTCATACGAAAACAGCGCGTTATCAATGCTGAGTATCGCAGTTTTACATCCATCGCAGAGGCGTCAAAAGAAGGGGCGTGCCCACACGTATCCACGGCTGATTCGACTACACTGCAGAAGTTTCGCTGGGAAAACCTTACACATCTTCTACACAGTCCCAATCACTCCCGATGCTATATCCATATTATTGGTCCCCTGATGAAATACATTCGCGACCATCGGTCTGCGGGTACAATCATGGTTTCATAGTCTAACCTCACATTGTTCACTTGTCGTAACAAAACTTTAGATATGAAAACAATATCGTGTCTTGTCGTCTATCCTTAAGTATCAACATGTGTACAAAGTGAAGAAGTATTAGCTATATTAATTGCACTTACCTTGTTGAAGTAGAAATGTTGACGATAATCTCCCACGTTGTTTCTTCTTTTGCAAGCTTCTAAAAATATGTTCTGGCAGGAGGTTTATATTTCATTTTTCTCTTTAATATGTAGTCTTATCCATGATGTCATTTGAACAGACGAATTAATCTCCAATTTCGATACACTTTCACATTCACAGCTGATATAAATTCTCAAATCCAGTTACGACGTGTAATAGTAAACAGAGTGGGTTTAAAGCACGTCTGCTTCGGAGCATACATGACAATGAACCGAATCGTCTACTTCGAGCAGCCAAAGGTCTTGCAAAATCTTGAAGTTCAGCCTGGAGTTATTATTCAAGTTTTTGTTTACCCATATTTGAAACAGCTTAATACCATTATAAAAAATACTACAATACAAAATACATAGGCTGCAAATAAAGCTTATAGTCGCAATTGGTACTCATTTATGAGTATATAAATTTCTGTGTTGTGTTGACAATGGTATCCTTAGTTTTACTAAGGCTGTGTTTTTCAGTCTGTTTGTCACACTAGTGCTTTATAGTTTCGTATGTTCCAAGATTAAGTTGCATACATTTTGTGTTCAATATTAGGAATAACAAATTACCGAGGAATTTTGATGTGAATAGTTTCGTGAATTAAATATTTTTCTGAATCGAAAATTATGACGAATTTTCCCTATTTCAGATTTGGATATTGTCTATTTGAATCTGATTTGGTGAAAACTAGAAAGTGTGTCATTGTCTCTGTCTCGCAAGCTTTTTGATCTGATATAAAGTTCCAAATGGTAGTTTAGTTTATACTATGAT